>NC_059077.1:2638818-3292985 GCF_020497125.1 Mauremys mutica
CAAATGACCCCCCTGCTGCAGGGGGCAGCAATAGACCCGTGTGCAAATGATGCACGTGCTAGTTGCAAAGGGAGGGACGGCGCTGCCCCCACCCCTCCAGCCCGTGTGCCTGGTGCAGTGAAATGCTGACCTGCAGGGCTGGACCAATAAGGCTCCCCCAGAGCCCCTTCCCTGGGGCATTACTGAGCAGATCCTCATCACGCCTAAGAGGCTGCTGCCATTACTCCCCTTGTGCTGCCATTACTCCCCTGAGGCACAGAGCAGCGACACGACTTGCCCAGGGCCAGACCGTAAGTCTGTGATAGGCTGGCAGTGTTTGACGTCACCGATGGCACAAGGCAGGGGGAGGATCGGGGCCCTGGATGCCTGTGCACGGACGTGTTGTCTGTTGTGAGCATGAGTTTGCGTGTGCAAGGATACGTGTGGCAGGGTGTGAGAGAGAAGGAGACGAGGGGCAGGTATCCTGGCTTCTCTGGGCTTTGGACAGCGCCTGGAGCATTGTGGGCTCTGCTGGAAACAACTGAGAAATAATAATAATCTGTAAAACCAAATCAGAATCCCAGCTGGGCAGGGGAGGGAGGGGTGAGAGCCACAGCAGAGTGGGGAGCGCCGGAGCGCGCCCCATCTCTCAGCCACGCAGACGGCCTCTAAGCCCGCTGGGTGGAAGCAGGGTGAGGGTTCACAGCGGGAAACGCCAGCTGCCCTTTGCATCTCTGGGACACGTCTCTCCAGGTTAGCCTGGTACGGCCTGAGCTAAGAGCGGCCGTCGTCCTTGGTGTTCGAAGAAAGGGCCGAGGAGCAGGACTCCGGGGGGCAGATTAGGGACCCTAGGAAGCAGTTCCTGTGTGGGGAGAATCTGGCCCCAGGCTCCAATCCTGGCTCTGGCACAGGCTTGCTGTGTAAATCAGGACAAGTCACATCACTGCACGGTGCCTCAGTTCCCCTCTATTAAATGGCTGCAGTGGGTAGTACTGAGCCAGCTGCCGGTGCGCTGGGATATTCAGTTAGCTAATAGAACAAGGAGTCCTTGTGGCACCTTAGAGACTAACACATTTATTTGAGCATAAGCTTTCGTGGGCTACAGCCCCACTTCATCGGATGCATAGAATGGAACATACAGACAGGAGATATTTATACACACAGAGAACATGAAAAGGTGGGAGTTGCCATACCAACGCTAAGGGGCTAATTAATTAAGATGAGCTGTTATCAGCAGGAGAAAAAAAAACATTTGTAGTGATAATCAAGATGGCCCGTGTCAGACAGTTGACAAGAAGGTCTGAGGATATTTAACATGGGGAAATAGATTCGATTTGTGTAATGACCCAGCCACTGCCGGTCTCTAGTCAAGCCCAAGTTAATGGAATCTAGTTTGCAAATTAATTTCAGTTCAGCAGTTTCTCATTGGAGTCTGTTTTTGAAGCTTTTCTGTTGCAAAATTGCCACCTTCAAGTCTGTCACTGAGTGGTTAGAGAGGCTGAAGTGTCTCCCACTGGTTTTTGAATGTTATGATTCCTGATGTCAGATTTGTGTCCATTTATTCTTTTGCATAGAGACTGTCCGGTTTGGCCAGTGTACATGGCAGAGGGGCATTGCTGGCACATGCTGGCACATATCACATTGGTAGATGTGCAGGTGAACGAGCCCTGGATGGTGTGGCTGATGTGATTAGGTCCTGTGATGATGTCACTTGAATAGATATGGGGACAGAGTTGGCATCAGGCTTTGTTGCAGGGATTGTTCCTGGGTTAGTGTTTCTGTTGTATGGTGTGCGGTTGCTGGTGAGTATTTGCTTCAGGTTGGGGGGTGTCTGTAAGCAAGGACTGGGCCAGCCTGAAACAAATACTCACCAGCAACCACACACCATATAACAAAAACCCTGTGCCCCCCACCCACCCCCACTCCCGGCCATGCCCACCAGCCTCATGCAGGGCAGCCTGCCCATGTCAGACGGGGCCCAGTGCTGCCCCTGGCAGAGCAGGGCAGGGCTCTCATTGCTCCGTGGCACTAGCTCCCAGGGGCACGCTGTGAGTGCTGACCTGCAAGCGCCGGCTAGCTCTGCAGGGGTGTGAGCACGGTGCTGCATCCAGTGCACTCGGCTGGGAACCAGGAGATTCCGGGCTCTCCCACAGACTGTGCTAATGCCCTTGGCAGGCAGGCTTGTACTGTCACTCCCGGGGGGTCAGCCCTTGTGCCCCCAGCTCCTGGGGCTCAGGTCATCCATGTTTCTCAAGGGCTCGAGATGCCCAGGAGGGAGGGGCAGGGTGAGGGCAGAGAGATCCCCTGGGCTAGGGGGTGTCCCAGAGAGGCCCAGCGCGGAGGCGTTCAGACCCAGCCTGGAGCGAAGCCCTGACTGACCAGGGGGACACATGAGCTGCCACCTCGGGGCTTTGCCATCCCTCATGTCGACAACGCCACAAGAACGGCGCCAGATTGCCCCAGTGAAGAGACAGCTCCAGGACGCTGGACTCTTGCTGGGACCCGGCTGCCCCCTACTCTCTGCCCCAGCGGCCGTGCCCTTCCCTCTGCCCTTTGCCCAGCGCTCCCATCGCTTTTCTCTTCCAGCATCCAGCAGCAACGACGCCCTGGACTGCTGCCTGAGAACCAGCCACGTCCCCATCCCCCGCAAGATCGTGCTGGACTACGTGGTGCAGCGGATCCCCGACGGCTGCCCCATCCACGCCGTGGTGTGAGTCCCTCGCGCCGAGCTCTGGGGAACGCCGGCTGGGGGCAGAGTGACGGGGATACTCTGGTGGTGCTGGGGGCATGAGGGAAGTCTGGCTGGGTTGGGACATGGGGAGAGAAGACACAGCTCAGATACCAGGGGGATGGGCGCTGGGTAGAACAAAGCCGGGAACCCAGAGAACTTCCAGAGGCTCCTTCTCCAGCCCCCTGAATCCAGAGATTTTTCCTGCCACTAGCTCCACCCTGCCCAGCTCCTGCGCCCCAGCTCTCCTGCAGGATGGCACTGACCAGGGTGTGGGCCAAGCGCAGGACCCCACCCACCCCGTGGTGACTGCCAGAGTCCCCCAGCACTCTGCGAGCTTTGCCGTTGCTCTGAGAATCCTCCCCCCCCGCTGCAATGGGAGGGAAGGGGGCAGGACGTGGCACTAGAGGAGTATCTCAGCATGTGGGGGGAGAGAGTCCAGCTGGTGATTAGCACAATAAGTCTCCCCTTCGCCAGCCCTCCCGATCCCATTAACAAGCCAAACCTCACGGCCCCAGGCAGCAGGGAAACCGACCCTCCCCAGCCTGCAAACAGGGAAACTGAGGCCCAGGCGGTGCTGTGCCCCCAGGGGCCCAGCGATGCTGGGCAGGGCTAGCCATGGAAAGCAGGTCTCCCGACGGGCAGCGTTAAGCACAAACCGCGCCCCCTGTCTATCCCTGGAGCGTGTCCAGTGCTGGTCCCGGGCCCTGCTGGGCTCCGACCCACAGGTAGATGCTGGCGCCTGCCAGGAGGGAGCTGTGGCCTGTCCCTATGCCAGGGCCTGGGCACGTTGCTGAAGGGATCCAGAGGTGGCCAGGAGGTGTCGTTTACACCTCGTTCTGGCCTCCCCCCGTGCAACGCACACCAGCCTCTCAGCCTGGCCCCCGGCCATTGCTCAGCGCTGGGAGTCAGGGGTGTGTGTGGGGGGTCGGATCACTGCTGTGAGCAAAGGGATTTGGGGGGCAGCCAGCCAAACGAGGGGCTTTGCAGCCTCCTTTCGCACTCGGCCAGGGTGACCCACGGCTGTGCAGGCAGCCGGGAGCACAGAGCTCTGCTGGAGCGTGGCCTAGGCAGCTCCCCCCAGAGCCCATCCTGCTCCAGGCCTGAGCCGTAGGCCTCTGCAGCCGGGGAGAGTTCGGCTTCCTTCTGCACACGCCCGGCGCCGCCCGGCGCGCCGAGCACCACAAGAGCTGAGCGCGAAGGGTCAGAGCCAGCCTGGGGCCACCCCAGTGACTCCCCAGCCGATGGGCCAAGCTGGATTTCAGCTCCTCTTACGCTACCACTGTCGGTTCCCAGCCCGAGCGGCTCTGGCTTGCCAGCTGGAGTCAGTCGTGGGGAGCCTCGGACAGCTGGGAGCCTGGGTTCGGACAATTCGCCCAGCGTGAGGCTGGAATGGGGCTGGGTCCCAGAGAACAGGCCGTCTCCTGCGGGATCCTGGGCAGGCGCTCAGGTTAGCCAGGGCAGGAATATCATCGCGACAGCCTCTGCCCGGGGCTGGCACCATTTCTGCTTCTGACCTCGCCGCAGCCCCAGCGGACAGGGCAGCCTATTGCTGTACAAAATGCTGGATTCAGTCCCTTGCTCTGCCGCTGACTCCCAGGGCGACCCTGGGCAAGTCACTGGGGGGCTGGTGCCTCAGTTTCCCCCGGGTGCAATGAGGATAACAGGCCTTGCGGGGGGCTGTGAGAAGAAAAGCTTTAAAGCTTGTCATTAACCGGGGTGCTCCGGCTGTGGCGCACCAGCCCTTCCTGGGCCAGCCGCGCCAGCTGTAGCCCGACTTGCGGCCAGCAGGGAAGGCCCCGTAGGCTGCAGCACCTGGAATGACAGCGTGCCAGGGGGTGGCTCCAGGCGGAGGAGCGGGGAGCGTGGCAGGGAGGAGGGGTTGATGCGGCGCGTCCTGTTCAGCTGTCCCCGTCTGTTTCCTTGCTGTGCGTTAGGTTTATCACCGTGAGGGGGAAGCAGCTCTGCGCCCCTCCGCATGCCCACTGGGTGCGGCGTCTGACGGACAGGCTGGACAGTGGGTACCAGAGCAAGGTAAGACCCGGGCAAAGCCCACGGGCACCGGGCGAGCAGCAGAGGCACCAGCTAGTCAGGGCGGGGCAGACACTGGCGAGGCGTCGCCCCCTCCACGCTGGGCACAGGATGCTGGGATGCTCCCAACTGCTCACCGCCCCTTACGGCACTAGCTGCACGGTCACGCTCGTGGGGGTCATTCCCGCATAAGCTGGGGAAACCCTAAAGCCCCCTGTGCCCCAAGAGAGGGACGTACAGCCACGGTGCCAGCACCGAGCTGGGGGAGAGCAGGAGCTCCGTGGCATCGGAGCAATCCACGGGCAAAGCAGCTGGGAGCCCCCCTGCCGGGTCAGTGCAGTAGCCCAGGGGTTCTCAAACCGGGGGTCACAAGGTCATTACATGGGGGGTCGTGAGCTGTCAACCACCACCCCAAACCCTGCTTTGCCTCCAGCAGTTATAATGGTGTGAAATATATAAAAAGTGTGTTTAATTTGTAAGGGGGGGGCACTCAGAGGCTCGCTGTGTGGAAGGGGTCACCAGTCCCCTTATGCCGTTTCCTTCTCTACCGCTGGCTGAGGTGGCTCGCGACTGTGAGGGCCTGTCGGGGCAGAGCCCCCAGCCTGCGCTGTTTTTGGGGGTTAGATTTCACCTCCCCAGGAACATGTGAACCCCTGGGTCTCTCCATGGAGTCCCAGACAGTCCCCACAGACACTCCAGCCTGGCCTGCCACCCAGGCAAGCTGGCCTAGCGAGACACGGTCACGTACCCCAAAGAGCCCCAGATAGTCCGGTTCCTCCCGGTGCCAGTCCCACACCTCTCACCTCTCACAGCAAAGGCAGCGCCGGCAGCCAGCCCTGCAATCAGCTAACAAAAGGGTTAGTAACTAGAACAAAGAAACAACAGAGAGTTACCTACGGGGCAAAGCAAGGGAACACAGACACACAAATGAGTTACCAGCTCCGGTTTCTCAAGGTGACAGAGCTGTAGTAATCTGCCCATATACAATGGCTTTCCGGGCGGACTCAGGGTAACCCTGGGGGATCTCTGCCTCAGTTCAGTGTCTCTGGCCGGGGAGAGTTCAGACAGCAAAGCGAATACATTTTCTTGTGACCTGTTTTATCTTTCACATTTAGCCTTCCAGTCCCTGAGCAGAGCTCCCTTGTACTGCAGCAGGGGCCATTCTTCAGCCCTTTGTGTTGCGATGTTCCTCACTGGCCTCTTTAATCTTCCTAGGGTGGCAGGAGGGACCATTCCTAGGCCTGGGTTCCCAAGCTCAGAGCAAACATTTTCACAGTGACAAAGCACAACTGACCTACGTCCTTACAGCCTGGCACGCAGCCGTTCCACCGGGGATTAGTGCAGAGCGCGACGTACGAGCCTTCCACGGAGTCTAAGCACCCAGCACACCTAATGTCAGACTAATGCCTATTTCAGCCAAACTAACATACAGCTGAGCTGCTTTGGGTTCCCGCTGTGAGTTTGCCAGTGCTGGCACCTGCTTTACCAGCAGAGAACCATAGAATCATAGAACATCAGGGTGGGAAGGGACCTCAGGAGGTATCTAGTCCCACCCCCTGCTCAAAGCAGGACCAACCCCAACTAAATCATCCCAGCCAGGGCTTTGTCAAGCCTGACCTTAAAAACCTCTAAGGAAGGAGATTCCACCCCCTCCCTAGGGAACCCATTCCAGTGCTTCACCACCCTCCTAGTGAAATAGTGTTTCCTAATATCCAACCTAGACCTCCCCCACTGCAACTTGAGACCATTGCTCCTTGTTCTGTCATCTGCCACCACTGAGAACAGCCGAGCTCCATCCTCTTTGGAACCCCCTTTCAGGTAGCTGAAGGCTCCTATCAAATCCCCCCTCATTCGTCTCTTCTGCAGACTAAACAAGCCCAGTTCCCTCAGCCTCTCCTCATAAGTCATGTGCTCCAGCCCCCTAATCATTTTTGTTGCCCTCCGCTGGACTCTCTCCAATTTGTCCACATCCTTCTTGTAGTGGGGGCCCCAGAACCGGACACAGTGCTCCAGATGAGGCCTCACTGATGCCGAAAGCGTCACCCTTTCCTTCTCTAATTCCCCAGAACAACCTCTGGAGCAAGTAGACCCGGAGGAGCCTGCAGCTGGCCCACGGCCCGGCGATGGGAAAGGGGCTGAGAGATGATCGTGATGCCTGCGAGTTCTGCATTCCCCTTTCAGCGCGTCCGGCTGCAGGGCGAGCAGCTTCCAGCTCCTTGGGACTGAATCTGGTGTGACCGCACTGCCTCCCCTTGGAGATCCCCGCTTCCTGCTCTCTGCTCTCTGCTCTGCCCTGGGGAGTCTCCCTTGGCTTCTGTGATTTGTCAAGCTGGGTGCTGCGGGGCTGGGGGAGCGCCCCAGGCCTGCCAGCTGTGAGCGACACAGGGCGTGCCGGCTGGCACTGCTCTGAGCGGAACCCGCTCCAGACCGAAGCGCTCTCGCGGTGAGCTGGGCTCCTCCACAGCGCCTGGGTGGGCCCTTGCAGCACCCCCGGGAATTAGGGCGGTCTCTGCTCTCTTTAACTCAGCCGTGGCAGGTGGTGACTGACGGCTGGTACAGCCTGGCTGGCTGTGCCGGGGCCACGATGTGAGATGAGTTTGGTAGGTCTCGGCTCAGCCCCTAATGGGCAGGTGCCCACATTAGAGACACCACAACTGGCACTGAATGGCCCCCTTGTGGGCAGCAGACCATGGACTGAATGGGCCACAGAGACTGAACTCTTGTCAGCCCAGAGGGGTCTCAGCAGGGCAGGGAGCAGTCACACGGGGAGGGAGCCTGCGCTGTCCTGTCCTGGCTCTCCTGGCCTGCCAGTCCGGCCCCCTTCTCTGTTCCCTGCAATCCCCTCCCAATGTAGGCAAATTTGGGCACAAAGCCTCTTTTTCTTTTTGCCAACCCCACGCCGGCCGGCCTGCCCGGTGCCACCTGTCCGCGAATGCTTCTGTACCGAGCTGCCAGGGCAGCGCCACGGCAGGCACCGAGGGGAACCCCAGGTGGGCACTTTTGCAGAGCCACTTCCGGGTGGTGAGTGCGTGGTGGGTAACGCATGGCGGCGCTGGCCCTTGGCGATGCGTCGGGCTGGCCTGGGGGGGGGGGGGGTTCAGTTCCATCCCTTTAAAGCCACCAGGGCTTTTCCTTCCCTGAGCAGCTTAGCGCTGAGGTGGCCATGCCAGGGCTGGCCAGATCCAACGGGTGAGGAGAGGAGATGGAGGGCGGCGAAAGGCCAGGCGAGACGCGTGTTGGTACCTGGGCTGCGGCCTTGCTCCAGTTTTTAATTAACAATAAACTGGGACGTGTGGCCAGCCCCTGGAGCTTAGGTCAGGCCGGGGGCGAGATGGGCAGGAGCCGCGTTTGGCAGAAGGGGTGGACAGAGGAAAGCAGCGTTGTACCGTGTCCGGATCGGGCAGCCCAGGTATTGGAAGCAGCATGAGATAAGGCCTGGGTCAGCCAGGAGAGGAGGGGAGAGGGACTGGCCCCCCCTCAAGTGAATGACAGGCGGGCAGCCCGCCATGGCCGGCCATTCCCAGGCAGGAGCGGGTTTCTCCTTCCCAGCAGAGACTCCGGGGCCCCCAGGGCTCCTCTGCTTTTCTGAATCAGACTGAGCTTGGCCTGTGGCTCGACGCCCCCGGCCGGGTGTGAGCAGCAGTCAGCAGCCCCAGGCAATTGCCGCTGGCTCTGTTTGCTGTTCTGAAACACAGGGGAATTCGCGCCTTCTCGCTCTCTCGCTTTCTCTTGCTCTCTCGCGCTCTCGCTCCTTCTCGCGCTCTCGCTCCTTCTCGCTCTCTCGCGCTCTCGCTCTCTCGCTCTCTCGCGCGCTCTCGCTCCTTCTCGCTCTCTCGCTCTCTCACTCCTTCTCGCTCTCTCGCGCTCTCTCGCTCCTTCTCGCTCTCTCGCTCTCTCTCGCTCTCTCGCTCTCTCGCGTGCTCTCGCTCTCTCTCGCTCTCTCGCTCTCCCTTTTTTGGCTGTGATCAAAATGATTTTTTAAAATAAAACCCCCCGAACTGTACAGACATTCCTGCTTGTGTTTGGGGCACAAACCCTGCTGGGCCGAGGGGAGGGGGCTCTGGGGCTGGGCCAGTCCCTGCTTGTGGAGGGGAATGCGTCAAGCATTGGGGTCCGGTTCTGTGGGGAAGACACAACGCCCATTGGACCTGGGCCCCAGACTGCCCTGGAAAATCTCCCTCTCCCCCAGGAGCTCTCAGCACCCAGCAGTGCCGGTAGCACCTGCCCGTGTGCTTGCTGACGCTTGCCTCACAGCACTGTGCTGCAGAGGAGGGACGGGCAAAGCCCCCGGGGTGTTGCGTCGTGGAGACCTACCCAGCCCATTCCCCAGCCCCAGCAGCCCTTCAGAGCCAGCTTTGCTAGCAGCTGCCCCACAGTGGCACCCCCCGGATCAGGCCGGTCTGGGCTCTGAGGCCCCCGTGCAACAAGACACCTCAGCACTTGTGTAACTTGAAATGCAGAGCCAGAGTCTCTCTGCCAGGCATCCCCTGCATAGACTAAACAGGCCTCCTGACACGGGGCAGGGCCCCCGTCGCTGTTACCCACATAACGAGATAAGAATACTTAGGGACTGTCAAAAACCTTGAGGGACGGGATCATTCTCCTCACCCTACAGTGGGTAAACTGAGGCACAAAGCTTCATGCCAGCACCAGAGCGCAAGGCTTCTGATGCCCCAGGCCCAAGGTAGAACTGGACAGCTGCCAGTTAGTCGGTGCAGCCTGAGCTCGCGTTACAGCCAGTGCCTGGAATCACACCTATCAGCCAACCGGTTAGCCTGGACCTGGTGCCCAGTGCAGGGTTGTTCTAATCTCCAGGGCCGGACAGAGGAAGGAGCCTTACACGCCGCTCCCCATGGCCCAACCCACGTTCAGCAGTACAGCAGCTCTCCGAACAGAAGCGAATTGTTAAGCACTGATGAGTTTTAATGCACACGAACACCCCTCAGCCCCTGCCCAGTGGCCTTATAAACTGACATAAATCCAGTAAGAGGCAGACGAAGCTTGGCCATAAAAATGCCCCAAGAGATGCAGAGCGGCTTAAAGCTGATGTGGGTTAGCGGCAGATGCCCCCCCTACGCAGGGCACCAAGAAATCCAGTGTGATGGTGAAGACCAAGCTATAGTCTCTAGACACAAACCCCAGACATGTTTTTAGGAGCAGCAGAGCGAGCCCTGGCAAAGGGGAGCAGGCCGGCATGTGGATCCAGCCCTGTCTTTGGAACGTAAGAACACAAGAACAGCCACCCCGGCAGGGCAGGGCCGGCCCACAACATTTTGGCACCTGAGGCAGGGAGCTCAAATGATGCCCCCATGCCCCCTCGCTTGGGGCAAAACCTTGAAAGGTCTCAATTCTGCCTTCTTCCTGTTCTCCTCCTCTCATGGTCCTGCTCTGCTACCTACCCCAATAAAGGAGAACTAACAACTTAAAATGCCTTGTTCAAAAATTTTAAGCAACACTTAACTTTCAAACACCTGAACAGCAAATGTGACTTTTCTTGTCTGCATAGTAAACACTGGCATTTGTATCTGTTTGAATAATCAAAGTGGTGCTTTCCATGCCTTCTTGGCTGCAAAGATTTGAACTGCTTCCTGCAAGTTCACAGTCTGGGCCAGCTCATGCCCTGTTGAGATGGTTGCAAGGCCGACCAGCCTCTCCTGTGTCATTGTGGAGCGTAGATGTGTTTTTATTAACTTCAGCTTGGAGAAGCTGCGTTCTCCACTGGCAACAGTTACAAGAAGTGTTAGAAGTATGCGCAGAGCAACAAAAGCATTTGGAAAGAGGGTGGTCATCTTATTTGTGCACATATAGTCCAGAACAGCCTTTGGAGTTGATCCTGCTGAAATGTATCTTGAAAGGGCTTTCGGTTCATCACCTAAATCACTCGCATCAATATCGCACATGTCATCATGTGTCAACACTGTCTCTAGTGCCTTGCATTGCTGGTGTAGGTCTTCTTCAGGTATAGGGAGGAGTTTTGGAATATCGTACAACATCCCAAATATACGCTGTGTTCCTTGAGCTGCATGAAATGTTCTTCAACTGACTGTATTGCACAATCTAGCACCTGGTTAAAGAATACAACTTTGAATTGTTGTTTGGGGTCTCTTGTGGGATTATCCCCTGCCTCGTAATCAAAATGTCGTCGTCTTCGGTGACTCTTGTATTCTTGAATGGGTGGGAAAATAGCTTCAGTGTGAAGTTCCTCTGCCAACTTCTGTGCACCCTCAGAACGTTTTGAAATCCCTCATCTGACCGGTCAGACTGTAGGTCTGACTTTGCTTTGTCCAGTTGTTCCATTGCTCCAGACATATCAAGGTTAACACCTTGGAGTCTCTTGCTTACAACATTTATTTCAAACAGTGTCATGCCACAACACTAAGCCACACAGAAATTTGAAGTTATGTATGTGTCTGGTGATTCCATTTCCCTCTCCCACTGTTCTCCCGCAAACAGTTCCTGTCATAGCATTATCCTCCCTAATGGCAACTATGGCATCATCTATCTTCCCAATTTGGTGTTTGATAGGCTTTATCGCCTCCACTCGACTTTCCCATCGTGTGGCACTCAGTGGTTTCAGTGTCAGAGAGGATGTTCCCAGATGTTGCTTCAAAATTTGCCATGGATGAGTTGATGCAGAGAAAAATACATAGATGCTTTGAATTACATTAAAAAATTCAGCAGCCTCACTAGAAGCTGATGCTGCATCACTGACCACTGAGTTCCGTGAATGAGAACGGCATGGGACAAAAATAGCTCGAGGGTTTAACTCTCGGATCCGTGTCTTTACTCCTCTGTTCTTTCCTCTCTTGTTGGCACCATTATCGTAGCCCTGACCTCTCACGTCAGCTATCGCAATTCCTGTATCTTCCAGCTTTTTAAGAAGCACATTTGTCATCCCAACTCCTGTAGTATCATCAATGTCAATAAATTCTAGAAAATGCTCTCTGACAGTCACCATGGCAGGGACATTTCCACTAGGTTCTGTTGTTGTTACAAACACCATTAAAGTCATTTGTTCCGTACGGCTGCTGTCAGGTGTGCAGTCCAGAATAACAGAGTAATATCTTGCTGACTTCAGATCTGCCACAATTTTCTGTTTGACTTTTGTTGCCAGTAACTGTCTGATCTCATTTTGAATTGTTTTTCCAAGGTAGTGGTGTGTGTACATTTCTTGGGTGGTGACTCTTCTGAGATGCTCCTGGAGTACAGCGTCAAACTCAGCCGTCAGCTCCACAACTTTAAGGACGTTTCCATTGTTTGGCACATACAGCTGATCTGAAGTGCCATGCAGTGCTAGGTTTTGGATAGCAAGTATTCTCACAATGGCAGTGAGCCTTTTCAGAACATTTTGCCAGTGAAGAGACTCTGATGCAATCTTCTCTTGATGCGGATCATCTACGGTGGCCTTTAACCTTAGTCTCATCTCAAGCTCTTTCCACCTATGGAATACTGTCTGGTGATTTGCTGTACATTTCAAAGAGAGACGAACACAGTGATGTTACTATGTTTACAGTTCATCTAAATGTTAATATGTCCTTTTGATGTCTGAATCAATAGCTATAGTGACAGAGAGGAACTGTCTGTTTACATGGTTAGCATCTAACAAGATATGAGTACACACATACCACTATAAATCTTTTACCTCTAATTGCTAACAATGTCAGTTTGCATTTCAAAGTTCTAGCCTATCTGCCATGGAATGGCCCCAATTACCATTTACATACTGGTTTACCATCTCGCTAATGGTTGACTCTGGGTGAATTATTCTGCAAGCAGCTTAACCCTTTCTGGCCATGGGTCACATTTTGTATAAGACTCGTTGCAATTATAGAATAGTGGTAGCAGCATGGTCATATTTTAATTCGATAACGTCACACCCGGCTTCTGGCAGTCAGAGGCTTAGGGACACCCGTAGCATAGTGTTGCATCGCTGGCCATCTTGGCTAATAGCCATTGATGGACCTGCCCTCCATGAATTCATCTAGTTCTTTTTAGAACCCAGTTATACCTTTAGCCTTCACAACACCCCCTGGAAGTGAGTCCCACAGACTGTGCGTTGCGTAAAGAAATATTTCCTTGTGTTTGTTTTAAACCTGCTGCTTGTTAATTTCCTTGGGGAACCCCTGGTTCTTATGCTACTGGAAAGGGTAAATATCACTTCCCTTTTCATTTGCTCCACACCAGGCATGATTTTATAGACCTCTGTCATATCCCCCTTAGTCGTCCCATTTCTAAGCTGAACAATCCCCGTCTTTTTACTCTCTCCCCGTGTGGAAGCGGTTCTGTGCCCATAATCATCTTTCTTGCCCTTCTCTGCACCTTTTCCATTTCAGAGCTATCTTTTTTGAGATGGGGTGACCAGATCTGCACACAATATTCAAGGTGTGGGTGTACCAGGGATGTACATAGGAGCATAATGGTATTTTCTGCCTTATTATCGCTCCCTTTCCTTATGGTCTCTGCTGCATCAGGGCTCTCTCTGTCCCAGAGATAAGCACTCAACCCCTGGTCCGGCATCATCCCATTGACCCACTCACATGCTCACAGCTAAGCATGTGATTAAGTGCTCTGCTGGAGCAGGGCCAGCGTGCCCAGCACCTCGCACCGTTAACCCCAAGAGCCTCTCCTGGTTTTGGCACAGCTCTTCCAGCAAGGAAGGTTGGGGTCCCCCCAGCAGAACTTCAGGGTGAGTGAGCCCAGGTTCCTGCCCCAGCGGGCACAGCAGCAAGGCAATGACGCGCTGCCCCTGCTGGTGTCTCGGCTCTTGCGGGCTGGCACAGCAAGGGGCATTGGCAACTTGCCTGCTGCTTCTAGAAATCCACCTCCCCGAACGTGCCCCCCTGCTGGGACCAGGAGGGGAGTGGGAGAGCCCCAGAGCTGCCAAAGCAAAGCCAGGGGCCTGGAACCGTCAGGCCTCAGTTATTTTCCTTTCACGCTTACTGTGTTTATCTTGGCGACTGCTCCCATGCAGAACCTTCCTCCACCTCCTCCTCGGGTTAGGATTGCTGATGCTGGCCCCATAGCCAGAGAGCAGGGACTGGGCTGGGAAAAGCATTAACAATGACATATCCCTGCCTTGGGGAAAGCCGCCAGAATCACAGGCGCTCAGATACCATGGTGATGGGCCTGAGCAGGACAGAATCTACCAGCACCGAATACAGGGGATTTCGCAGGCCAGGAAACACAGGCTTAGGGCAACATTTTCAAAAGCACCTAACTGATTTAGGAGCCTGAATCCCATTTTCAAAAGTGACTCAGGTTCTTGGCCATCAAGTCTCATGGGAAGCCAATGAGGCTTCAATTCCAATTTTGGATTTCTATGGGGGTAGGCACCTGGGCACTTTTGCAGTTCCCACTAGGAATCCAGCTTCATCTTTAAAAATCTGGCCTTGAGTCACTTTTGAAAATACGGTTTAGGCGCTTTTGAAAATATTACCGTTAATCTGCTCTGGCTGAGCTGGAGAGTTCTAGAACATTCCCCACCTCCCTCTCCCCGCCCCCTCTCATCGCATGGCACAGACACAGCTAGATACTGAAACAAGGGCACGCACACGCGCCTTTGAATTCCAAATGGCTCTCTGTTATACATGTGCCTTTGCAGTCACTGCTCTGGAGCACTGGTGCAAAATGCCAGGTTTGTTTGCACAAATGTCTGGAGAACGGCTGCTCGTTTTGTTGTTATTTATTAGTTTAACGAAGCCCAAATGTATCCAAGGTGCCTCTTAAAATGCATGTGAACCGGGATATGTACAAGTCAACAAGACCCATTATTTAGTCACTGTTCACTATTCGCAATTTCATAGACTATCAGGGCTGGAGGGGACCTCAGGAGGTATCTAGTCCAACCCCCTGCTCAAAGCAAGACCAATCCCCAACTACATCAGAATTTGCTATTGACCAGTTGTTATTCCCAAAACATTTCGCCCACCCAGGCAGGGGCTTAGCTCATGCGTGGGGCTGGTTGAAAATCTTCCGGTGGAATTTTTCCCCTTGGACATACTGTTTCACTGCAATTGAAACATTCTGTGGGAACCTGTTGATTTCAATGAAATTTTGCTTAGAAATCCAATTGAAAGGAAGCTTTTAGAGAACGTCCAAGTGTTCTGATTTGACATTTTTTAACAGAACATTTTGATTATTTTGTTTTGAAAGAACTTCTTTTGAAATAGCCTAGCACGGACTGTCGGAAGGTCGAAACTGGAACACGATGTTTAGCTTCACCCCGCAGCGATTTCTTGTCAAACATTTCATTGTGCAGGAAAGTTGTAAAATCTCCGTTTGGGCTGCAGTGTCGGCGATTTGGGGCTCCGTTTCCTAGTGGTCACAAGCCTCCAGAGGGCAGGATTTGAAGGCAATGGGGCTGCCCAGGGGTCACTGCCGGCCCGGTTTAGCCGGCAGAACGTCTGTTGCTGGGGTTAGTGCCTGAAAAGGGCAGAGTCTGGTTTGGCTCTGAGCCCAGGCTGCGGCTGCAGGGCCGGTGGTTAGAAAAATTCCTCTTTTTGCATGTGAAATGGGCCCAGCGGATGCAGAAATCACAGAGAGGGCAAGTGGACAGCAGCCCCACAACGCCAGTCACTTTCCAGAGCCGGACTCCCCTTCAGTGCGGCAGACAGCGCCCCCCGTGGTAGATGTGAGGAGAGGGAACCATTTCATTTGCCCCCAAACTGACTTCCTAGTGAACAGGAAATGCCAGACTGGTGCCAACCCTGGGTCCCCGCTAGCCCAGCGTCCGGTCTCTGACCGCGGCCAGAGCCAGCTGTTTGTAAGGAAGGTGCAAGAATCCCTGAAATGGGTAATTATGGCACAACCATCCTTGGGTTTTACGGTTAACCAGGAGCTGTGAGCGTGGCACATGGGAGTAATTCGTAAAGCCAACAACGTCTGAGGACTTAAAAACTGGCCATTAGCAGGCGGCGAATCTCAGTGTGACTCTACCTGCTGCTAGGCTGAACAAACAGAGCCCCCCGCCCCCGCCTGCAGCTGTTCCCACTGACCCTACGCACGGCCGAGGAGCCACAGAGTGACCAGCCTGGACTCTCATTATGGGCTTGATTTGCCCTGCTGCAGATTGAGCTTCCAGCCAACGTAAGGGGACGGTTGCCCCCTTACTGACATTCAGTGGGGGTGTTTTGATTGACTAGCTCCCAGCACTAAAAGATTGGGGAGAGGCCAGTGCTCCAGGTCAGCCTCAGCCTCTGAGCCTGATTGACAGGGCGGGCAGGCTACTCAGGGAGTCAGGAGGCCGGGTGGGTCCCATCCACCGGGTGAGCTGGAATTGCCTGGGGCAGACGGAGGGGGGCAGAGCTAAGGGGAGAGCAGGGGCCTGAGCTGAGCTGGGGAGCAGAGCCAGGCCAGCCAGAGGGGCCAGAAAAGCAGCCCAGGAAGCAGGTCAGAGCTGGGAGCAGAGTCACGGAAGCAGCCCCCGGAGCAGACCTGTCCTGTGGGGAGAGCTTCAGCCACAGAGCCAGAGACGCAGCCCAGGGGGAGCAGATCCTGCCCTGGGAGCAGAGCTGCAGCCACAGAGCCAGAGACGCAGCCCAGGGAGAGCAGATCCTGCCCTGGGAGCAGAGCTGCAGCCACAGAGCCAGAGGATCCAGAGAAGCAGCCCTGGGGGCTGGAGGCAGAGCAGCAGCCTCAGTGCTAAGGCCGAGTGGAGCCGGAGTTAGAACAGTGGAGCTGGGGCTGGCGCTGGAGCAGTCTGGAGCTGGGTACGGTGAGCAACTGGGGCCAACCAAGGGGGACCCTGGGCAAAGGGCCCAGCACAGAAAGACACCCCCAGCCAAGGGTCCTTGCAGGCCAGCCTGGGAGGGGGTTTTAACCCGGCTGGGGGCTGGTGCTGGGAAGAAGGGTCCCACCACCCAAAGCCCGGAGGTGTGTGGCCACCACCATTGCAAGTGTCCAACCCGCAGCATCCCTGCGGCACAGCCAGGGCCTGAGCGGGAGGCCTGGGACCTACAAGTGTAAGCAGAGTCGGGATGAGCTCTACCCTGACATCTGGCGGTGAATTATGGCGAGTGTGGAAAAGAATTTCAGGAGCTGATCTTGTTTGCATAGGCACACCCACCCCGCCTAGCATAGCCCACGGCAGCCTAAAATGGTCACTTTGACAGCTGTGGGATCCCCAATTTCTCTGTTATTGGGGCAGGAGGAATAAAGTGTTGTTACCCTGATTATGTGAATGAAGGACTATGAGACTGTTTTATGACAGAGGATCTCACCATCAACTAAGTAGCACTCGCTAGACAAGGGACATGGGTGCCAAAACCCAGTGGAAGGGGGGGAGGGGGGGAGAAGAGGGATTGGTGCACGCACGCACGCACGCACGCACGCACGCACGCACGCACGCACGCGATGGTGTGGGCCCCTTTTGAGGGTCTGGAACACCAATTGCACCTCTTCCTCTCTCCACTGTTGAAGAGCAGAGCTAATTTTGATTCCATTAGGAGTCCATTTAGAGGCTGCTGAGCTGAATTCACTTTGGGCCAATGGTGCACCAGCACTGGGGCTCCCCTACTACAGGCTGAAATCACTAAAAGAGCTAAGCTTACTGAGCTGAGATCACTGAGTGCTGTGTTAACTAGTGGGGGAGCCTGAAGCTCTATTGCCAAGTGGCTGGCAGAGCGGAGCAGTTGCAGCGTGGTTGGAGCAGCCCATGGAACAGTGAGCGGAGCGAAGCCGAGCTGAGCAGTTTGTGGGACGGTTGAAGCGGCCCACGGAACAGTGAGCAGAGCAGAGCGGTTTGCGGGGATGACTGGAGCGGCTCACGGGTCGGCTGGAGGAGCGGCACAGCTGGTGGAGTGGAGCCAGTCGTGGTGAAGGCTGCAGCAGAACTCCACGGAGAGGCGGGGCAGTCAGCCCCAGCCCACGTAAGGTGCCCCTTAACACCCCACGTGCCTCCCCCCATTTCCACCCAGGCTAGGGGGGGGTAAAACTCTGCAGATGAACTTTTGAACTCTGGGGCTGCACTGACCAGGGACAGAGACTTCTGGGTTGTTGGACTTTGGGGTGATTGGACTTAAGACCCTGAGGGGAAAGGACATTGCCAAACTTACTTGGTGGGTCTTTTGCTCATGGTTTGTGTTATGAATCCTGTTTGTGGGGTTTCCCCAATATGACGCCACATTGTTTCCCTCCTTTATTAAAAGGTTTTTGCTACACTCAGACCCCGTGCTTGCGAGAGGGGAAGTTTTGCCTCCTAGAGGTGCCCGGGGGGGGGGGGTAGGTAATTGTCCCAGGTCACTGGGTGGGGGCTCGAGCCGGTTTTGCATTGCGTTATTGAAATGGCCCCCCTGGCTACTGAACTCGGCCCTTGTTGCTGCCAACTCAGCGGGGCAGAAGGGTTACACAAGGAACAGGCAGTGAAGCGCCCTGATGTTCCAGAGACACTGTTTGTGCTGTTCCCTGCCACAGAGCAGGGTGACGTGGTTTCCTTTAACCTTTCCCCGTTTTCCTTATTCTTTTTTAAATTAATTGTCAATTAAACAACTTGTATTTGCTTTAAATTGTATGAAATGATCAGTGGGTCAGGGAGGTGCCCAGTGCAGAGGGACTACCCCGGAGTGGGGACACCCTAGCCCCTGTCCTAGGTGACCACAGCAGGTTTGGGGGTCGAGCGCCCCAGGAATCCTGGGCCCAGCCTTGTTGGGGTTACAAGGACTCTGCCAGACAGGAGAGCGGCAGGGGAGCCCTCGAGGGCAGGGAGGCCTCTGGGTAAAGGAAGTGGGAGCGAGGACTCGGATCCTTCCGCTCGCCCACTTCACCGGGGTGGTGCAGAAACCGGGGAAGTTTCCCACAATAGCGGGACCATCCCTCGCTTACACCTGCACTAAATCCCCTGGACCCCCCCACAAGGAAGCCCTGCCCCCGACCTCCCTGTCCCCGTCAGTGAACTGGAGATGGGAACGCTGCCCCCCTCGGCTAAGGCTTGGCGATCTCGGGCTGGTCCGTGCCGAGGGCCTGTGTTGCCCTGGGGAAGACTTTCTGCTCTCAAGCTGGATGATGTGCAGCGACAGCCTCCCGTGGCAGCTCGCCCCACCAGCCGCCCCGCCCGTGCGGCTAATGTCTTTGCTCAGGTGGAGGCTGAATTTCTCCTGCTGCAGTGTAAGCTCGGGGCCGAGCCATGAGCGCTGCTAGGCCTGCCTGGCCCTCAACCCGGGTGGATGGCAAGTGGGACAGAGCTCAAACTCCGGCTCACTGGGCGCGGGGCTGAATCTAGGCCTGGAGGAACCTGCTGGCTTGACAGCTCTGGAGCCAGGACAGGTACTTGGAGGGTCGCCTCTTGGCCTGAGCGGGGAGTCCCGACTGCAGGGGTTGCTTGGTCCCTGAGGGGCACGTTAATGGCAAGGCAGATGGGGAGACGTGGCCACCTGCCCCGCCGGGACCTGGGTGGCTCGTTTCACACTCACGGCCGTTCGCCAAGAGCCCTGCTTGGTTTTTACGGGACTAGTCTGTGATGGATTTGAACTGGTGATTTCGAGTCTAAAGGTTCAGTCCCCAGCCCTGCTGCACCAGGAGCTGGATGCGTGTGTGCGGGCTCCCCGCCGCTCGGTGTAGAGTGATGGAAGGGTTTATTATTTAGGGGAACAATGATGCACCCTGGGAGGTTCCTGTAACGCGTCTCCACGCCCCGGCCAGACCCTCTCGCTGCCAGAGCTGTTTACTGTCAGGTAAACAGGGAGGGATAGCTCAGTGGTTTGAGCATTGGCCTGCTAAACCCAGGGTTGTGAGTTCAATCCTTGAGGGGGCCATTTAGGGATTGGTCCTGCTTTGAGCAGGGGGTTGGACTAGATGATCTCCTGAGGTCCCTTCCAACCCTAATAATCTGTGAATCTGTACTGCATAAGCCAGGCTTCTCCCTGCACAGACCTGGGGCTCCACTGAGCAGAGAGCGGGGCCGGGAGGAGAAACGCCGTCTGGGGCTTTCCACGTGGCGCGACGCCAGCCCTGCTGCAGCCCTTTCACCCGCATCGGCGCTCGGGAGATGTCACCTGGGCCACGAGTGCAATGTGGCCTGGAGCCATCTCATCGCCAGCTGCTCTCTAACCCTGGAGCCAGGCACGTCTCCGGCACCTGCCCTCTGAGGAGCCCATCAGCCTCCCCGCCCCAGCGCACCCCCTTTTCACACCGCGGGAGACCGAGCTCCAGCCGCGGGGTGACTCGGCCCAGGCTTCCCAGGAGGCTGCGGTACAGCCTAGATCTGACTGCTGGCCCCACAGGAGCCTCGTTCCCCACGGCGTAGCACATGCCTGCACTGTCCTGGGGGAGGAGGCAAACAGCGGCACAGCCTGCAGCAGGGAGCGTCTATGGGCTACAGATCCGTCCGCCTCTAGGATGCCAGTTCACTCTGGGCAGGGCCAGCGGTGGCCGAGTGCTGTTATGGGCTGCCCCCTTTCGGGTGGCCCGTGGGAAGTGGGCCTTGGTCCGTGTTTAGTGGACAGGTGTCCGTGTCTCAGCTGGAAGTGGCTGGCTCCTCGCTGGCGTTCCCAGCAGGGCGGTGGGGCGGCTGAAGTGCCTGGCTGACGACATGGGAGCACGCAGCTCTCTGTTTGGGACGGACGGGGCAGCGAAAGGGCACCCGGGGGCCCTGCATGGCACCTGCACCCTGACTTGGAGAGCCGGCTCCGGGGACCACTCACCACGTGGTCCTGCTGTGGAACCACCAATAGCCAGTGCCCATTGCCAGGGGAGAACTAGGCACTGGAGTGAGGCTGGCATCTCCTTCGCACATCATGGCGCGGTCATTAGGTGGCAGTGAGGGCCAGCCCTGGTGCTCCTGGGCCAGATCAGAGCCGGTGCTGACACACCAGTTAATGTTTGACCAAAGCAATAACAGCGAAAAAATCCCCTTTCCCCCTTTGTGAAAGAGAAAGTAAATAGCATCGGTGTTAGCAGAGGGCTGGGGCCCGCGGCGATAGAGACGGGGGCGGGGCTGCATCGGAAAAGGTGGGACGCGGCAGCTAGATGACATAGCCATAGCGATAAAGCCGGGCAAGCAACCCCTCCTAGTCTAAACACAGCTTACCCGAGTGGCATACGCCTCTCCTGGCAAACGCACGGGTAGGTAACCTCCCTCCACCTGGGCTTTTGCCACGGGAAAGTCAGGCCCTTGAACCCACATTGCTACAGCGGCAAAGATCTCTAGGGCAGCCCTAGCCCGGAGGTCGCCATCTCTGCGAGGAGCCGGTCACTCTGGAGTGCCGCTCTCGCTGTGGCGGGGGCATGAGCTGCTTCCCAGGCACTGCCCGCACGGCTTGGCACCTGGGGTGGGTGCCCAAGGTCAGGGAGGTGAACTGGTTGTGCTGCTACCCACACCCTGGGCTTTGCTGAAAAATGTTTGTCGTTCCCACAAACCCATCGCGGGAGAGAGCGAGCGACCGCATGGGCATCTCGGCGTGGCGGGGGGCCCGCACAGCGCGAGCCATGGTCCCCACCGCTGAGCACTGTCCCTGCACCTCTCCCAGCCGCTGCTCGGCCGCAGAGCTCCCCATGGTGCGGGCAGGGGGGAGGAGGGCTGTGGAAGGGGCACCCCTGGGACACAGAGCGGCTGAGCTTTGCAGGTGACTGGGACCGTATGACACTGGCTGGAGAAGAGAAAATTGGGACGATTGCAGAGGGCCTGAATACACAGCACTGCCGTTCTACCCCGGCCCAGCCCCTTACCCCACCGTGGGGGAAAGGTCCCCGAGTCACAGAACCCCCTCGCAGCCCTGCCGCGGCCCCCAGCTTGAATCCAGCCTAGGGCAAGGGGGCACATATGGCCCCACAGCGCTAGGACCAGGCCTCCAGGCTACCACCCAGCAGCCGCTGTGACGAGCTGTAGCCCTGACCTGCTGTGCACACAGACCATGGGAAGTTCCGCCTCAAGGGTTTGACAGACAGCAGCCTCATGGCTCCTGATTGGCTCCCTGCCCTATATAAACCCAAGGGGCATTCTGGGACGTGTCCAGATAATGGTGTGGCTCTTCTGTTGCTGCTGTGACTGTTCCTGCTCCTGAATTCCTGGCTTTGACTGTGGCTTGATTTGCACTTCACCTTGGTATTGACCACGGCCTGGAACCTGCCTATGAATTCTTCCATTACTCCCAGCCCAGGGTGACCAGGAGTCCAGTTTTCGCCCAGAACACCCGGTCAAAAAGGGATCCTGGGTGTCTGGTCAGCACCACTGACGGGGCTGTTGACTGTCTGGTTGGCAGCGCTGCGCAGTGGGGCTGGCAGGCTCCCTGCTAGCCTCTGTACCACACAGCTCCTGGGAAGCAGCCAGCATGTCCCCCTCCCCAAGGTCCGCGCCCACAGCTCCCATTGGCCAGGAACTGCAGCCAATGGGAGCTGCAGGGATGGTGCCTGCGGACAGGGCAGCGTGCAGAGCTGCCTGGCCATGCCTTCACGGAGGAGCTGGAGAGGTAAGTGCCGCCCGGAGCCTGCGCCCCTGATCCCCTCCCGTGCCTCAACCTGCAGCCACAGCCCTCCATGACATTGACAAGAATACCAGCCAAACGCAGTGTCTGCATCGGGGTGGGCAAACTTAGTGTCCTGAGGGCCACATCTGGGTATGGAAATTGTATGGCGGGCTATGAATGGCGGTGGGGGAGGGGGAATCTATGGGGTGTAGCATAGGAGGGTTCTGTAAGGGATGTTACTGGGGGGGAGGGGAGACTCATGGGGTGTGGCACAGGGGGTCTCTACAGAGGCAGTACCAGGGACTCCTAGGATCCCTGCTGGCAGTGACACCAAGGCGGCTGTACCAGGCGCCATCACAGACAGAGGCACCCTAGCTAGGATGAGGCTCTTGAGGGTGGGGCCATAGGAGATTGGGAGGGGACTGGGTGCGCTGCCGCGTAGGGGCGGGTTCCGATCCCAGAAACAGCACGACGAAGTCGCGCTGGCGCAGTGCGGCTCTGTGTGCCAGAAGCTGGAGCGCCAGGCGAGCGGAGTGGGGCAAGGCGAGATGGACTAGCTGACCAGTCGGTGCCTTCTGGGGCTACATGTCTGTGAGCCTAGGATTTTTGTTTAGTTGTAGTAAAAGCGTTTCTTTTGGCTTTCATTTCTTAGGTGGGGAAAAAGGAGGGGGAGGGGAAAGAAAGAAAGAAAGAAAGAAAGAAAGCAAAACACACCAAAATCCAAACCACTCATTGATGGGAATGAAATGAGATTTTTTTTCTCTTCATTTAGTTTAGTTGAAAAATCCCATGAAAATGTTGAATGAAATGAAACATTTAAAAATTGTTCAAATGTCCGGCAGAAAACGCGTCATGCTTTCCGTCCCAGTGGGCTCTGTTAGAAAAACCATCCCATCTTGATTTAAAATCTGCCAGTGATGGTGACTCCACGACAACCCTTGATAAATTGTTCCAGTGGTAAATCACTGTCACTCTTAAATATGTGCCCTGTATTTCCCATCTGAATTTGTCTAGCTTCTCTTTCCAGTCATCGGGTCATGTTAGGCCTTTCTCTGCTAGAGTGAAGAGCCTATGAAATATTTGTTGGTTGTGATCAAGTCACCCCTTAACCTTCTCTTAAGCTAAAGCGACTCAAGGAGCTCAATCTAAAGGTTTTCCAGTCCTGCAGTCATTTTCGTGACTCTTCTCTGAACCCTCTCCGATTTACCAGCACCCTTCTTGACCTGTGGGCACCAGAACCCGACCCAGGATCCCAGCAGCAGTTGCGCCAGTCCCAAACATAGGGGTAAAATAACCTCTCTGCTCCTACTCGAGAGTTCCTGGTTTATGCATCCCGGAATCACATTAATCCCTTTGGCCACAGCTGAGAGCTTATGGGCAGCTGATTATTCACCCCACCCCTCCTAACCTTTTTCAGTGTCAGCTCTTCCCAGAACTGAAAAACCCAAACCCAGGGACGTTCCAGTCAGAGCTGTTTAAGAGCTCGCTGGCCAGGGTGTTCCCACCTCCCCATCTGGGGAGCCAAGCACAAGCTTACGGAGCTCTGAGCTTTTCGTTCTGTTTCTTGGCACCCAGTCACACTCATTTTTGTTTCAGCTTCTGAATATTGGCTTGAGTCCAAACACGATCTGGGAAATGGAGCTCACAGAGATGCGGAGCAAGCGGGGTGTCCCTTCCCAGGGCCAGGGCTGAGGCGGGTCCCTGCCATGGCTCCGAGGAAGGCCGTGCCTGGCTGTGTGCCCGCCCTGGGCTTGGGGAATGGGGTGTGCTGCTTCCTTGTTCCTTAGGGAAGTCAGAAGCACCCAGGGCTAGATTATGATGCCGGCTGCTCCTGGGGCCAGGGGAATGCGCAGGGAGACCCTGCCCTGTAATGCAGCCAGCGGGCGGCAGCCGTAATGTTGCAGGTGGCGACTGTGCAGTATTTTGTAGGGGGGACCTAAGCTAGAGCTCTGCCGGCAGTGGGTTTGGGTCTGGCTAGCGACGGGCAGTGTCCGGGCTTGGTAGCATTATTCCTGGGGTGGGAGGACGGGGTCTCACTAGTGCTCCGTGCCCCAGAGCAGGCATGTCCCGGTGGGGCGGGCACTGGCCGTGGCCCAGCCTGCCTGCACACTGTCAAGAGACTGTGCCGGGGTAGGTAGGGGCCTGCTGCTCCACTGTCCTCCCATGGGGAGCTCCCCCCCACACCCTGCCCAGGTCCCCACTGGCATCCCTGGCCTCCACAGGCCTCACACCACCCGGCTGCGCTGCTCGGCCAACGGCCTCTCTTCTCCCACCCCTCAGGGGTAGCCCAGGCCCCTGGAGCCAGGCCCCAGCCTACAGAGCGTGGCATTGGGACTGGCATCGAATTCACCGACCTCCTGCTTCGGAGCAGGGACGCTGAGCGCAGACACTAACACGCTCCCAGCCGGGCCTCGTTTGAGCCAAGAATGCCCATGAATGAGGCAGACCCGGAGCCTGGACCTGCTCGGTGCTGGGCCGCGGGTGCGGTCTGGAATTGGAACCCGGCTCCGATGCTGTGCCCTGAGCCTGGCTCTGCCCCGTGCCCCCGCCTGTGCAGGACAGCAACTCAACCGGAGAGGAGGGAAAACCTCGCAGAGCAGCAAACACGGCGTGGGGTGGGGGAAGGAACAGCAAACAAATGGAGGGAGCATTTCTGTCCTGCTGCCAAAACCCAGCCTGGAAAGTACCTTCCCCGGCACCTCCCCTAGGAGCCTGAGCCTCCAGGAAGTGAGGCCGGGCGGAGCGGGAGAGCGAACCCAGCAGAGTTCCCCTCCCCATTCCCGCCGGATGCCGCATCGCATGGGCCCGATGGCGATGTGAGCTTGTGTCGCAGTCCTGTCAGTGCCCCCGCCCCTCCCGCAACCTTGTGTCTCAGTTCATTGGGGTCCCCACCAACCAGGACACCCCTCCCCGCTGCCCCGGCAGTCCCAGGGGTGGGTGGGAAGCACAGAGTCCAGGGCCCACTCATTCCTGGTCTCTTTGCCAAGAGTACCAACGAGGAGGCCAGCTGGAGGCACTTATCACTGTGGGATTTGGGCTGTAAGGACACCGCCCCACTGGGAACTAGAGGGAGACCCACAGACTCATTTCCCACAGGGTCTCCAAAGAGGCGTCGGTCTCAATGATTATTCCCAGTCCAGCCAGCTTGGAGCTGGCCCCCCCGGGGTGAAAGGCTCCCTGTGCCATCACTGCTCCCCTGGGACCAGCAAACATGGATCATTTAATATCCCAGTCAAAGAAACTGTGTGTGTATGTGCAGAAGGAGAGGAGCAGACCCCTGAAAGTGACAGCCCCCACTAGAGAGCGGTTGATTGCCCAAGCTTCAGCCAGTTATTCAAAGCACGAGCTCCGCACGTGTGCTGCTGCCACGTGTGCATTCACAAGGAGCCACTGGGGCGAGAGGAATCGAGAGGGGAATATGGAATATGGGGGGAGAGAGGCGAGCAGGTGGCTGGGACGGGGCGGCTGCAGATGTGCTGGTTGTCTGTCCAGTTTTTCTATTGGCAAAGTGGTTAGTGCTTTCTGGTCTCTGGGGTTTGGCTCTGGTTTCCATCCGTTTTCAAAAAGGGGAAACTGGATTTCACTAGGAGGAAAGTTCACTTTCAAGAAGAACAGGAGTCCTTGTGGCACCTTAGAGACTAACACATTTATTTCAGCATAAGCTTTCGTGAGCTACAGCTCACTTCTTTGGATGCACAGAATGGAACACACAGACAGGAGATATTTATACATACAGAGAACATGAAAAGGTGGGAGTATGCATACCAACAGGCAGAGTCTAATCAACTGAGATGAGCTATCATCAGGAGGAGAAAAAAAACTTTAGAAGTGATAATTAAGATGACCCATAGGTGTGAGGAGAACTTAACATAGGGAAATAGATTCAATTAGTGTAATGACCCAACCATTCCCAGTCTCTGTTTAGGCCTGAGTTAATTGTATCTAATTTGCATACTAATTCGAGTTCAGCAGTCTCTCTTTGGAGTCTGTTTTTGAAGTTTTTTTGTTGCAAAACTGCCACCTTCAAGTCTGTCACTGAGTGGTTAGAGAGGCTGAAGTGTCTCCTACTGGTTTTTGAATGTTATGATTCCTGATGTCAGATTTGTGTCCATTTATTCTTTTGTGTAGAGACTGTCTGGTTTGGCCAGTGTACATGGCAGAGGGGCATTGCTGGCACATGATGGCATATATCACGTTGGTAGATGTGCAGGTGAACGAGCCCCGATGGTGTGGCTGATGTGATTAGGTCCTATGATGGTGTCACTTGAATAGATATGTGGACAGAGCTGGCATCAGGCTTTGTTGCAAGGATAGGTTCCTGGGTTAGTGTTTATGTTGTATGGTGTGCAGTTGCTGGTGAGTATTTGCTTTCAAGGGAAATTATCGGAGGCGCTCCAGGCTGCCTTGCTGCACGCATGGGGGTCCCAGGTGGCGGCTGTGTTACCCTTTCCTGGAGGAGGGAAATAGAACCAGTACAATATAAAAACCAGTGAAACTGAGGCAACAGGTTTAGTAGAAACCCGAGGAAGTACGTTTCCACACAACGCACCACTAACCTGTAGAATTCATTGCTATGGGATGTCATGATTGCCAAAAAGTGTAACTGGGCTCAAAAAAGAATTGGATGAGTTCCTGGAGGACAGGTCCAGCAATAAATTACTATCAATGACCATTAGCCAAGATGGTCAGGGATGCTAAACCTCTGACTACCAGAAGTTGGGAGTGAAAGACATGAGTGGATCTCTCCAAATTGCCCTGTTCTGTACACTCCCCCTGAAGCTCTGGTACAGGCTACTGTTGCAGACAGGATCCTGGGCAAGATGGACCACTGGGCTGATCCAGTGTGGCAGCTCTTAGGTTAACCATGGTCCCAACAAGGATCTTCCAAGGTGGGACTGAACGGCTTTCTCTGACATACGTTTTCGGTACCAGGAGCATGGTCAAGGTACACAAAAGCTGGGGGTTGTAGTGTAAAAGCCATGAAGGAACCTGGATCTTTGAAATCACACCCAAATTGTACACCCAGCGCACACATCTGAGCTCCGAATCCCAGGGTCAATATGTAGGCCTGTATATTTGTCTGAGATAGAATTCTGGGTTTTTTTTCACCTTTTAACTTTTGATACTTTTATATTCTTAATCAATTCTTGATTTAGTCCTAAGTGGAGCACAGGATCAGGTCCAAGAGGTGACTATAGCTGGACCGCTTGGTAACAGTGACCATAATATAATGAAATTTATCCCGCTATTGTGGGGAACTTTCCTGGCTTCTGCACCACCCCGGTGAAGTGGGCTAGCGAAAGGATCCGAGTCCTCGCTCCCACTTCCTTTACCCAGAGGCCTCCCTGCCCTCGAGGACTCCCCTTCCACTCTCCTGTCTGGCAGAGTCCTCGTAACCCCAACAAGGCTGGGCCCAGGATTCCTGGGGCGCTCGACCCCCAACCCTGCTGTGGTCACCTAGGACAGGGGCTAGGGTGTCCCCACTCCGGGGTAGTCCCTCTGCACTGGGCACCTCCCTGACCCACTGATCATTTCATACAATTTAAAGCAAATACAAGTTGTTTAATTAACAATTAATTTTAAAAAGGAATAAGAATAAATGGGACAGGTTACAGGGAAACACATCACCCTGCTCTGTGGCAGGGACCAGCACAAACAGCGTCTCTGGACGTCAGGGCACTTCACAGCAGGGCCGCCCAGAGGATTCAGGGGGCCGGGGGCAAAGCAATTTCGGGGGCCCCTTCCATAAAAAAAAAAAGTTGCAATACTATAGAATCCTGTATTCTCGTGGGGGCCCCACTTGCCCCCCCCCTCTGGGCAGCCCTGGTTCACAGTCTGTTCCTTGTAGGTCCCAGGCCACCTTCTCAGGCCCTGGCTGTGCTGCAGGGACGCTGCGGGTCGGACACTTGCTCTGGCGGTGGCCACACGCTCTCAGGCTCTGGGTGGCAGGACCCTTCTCTCCAGCGTCGCCCCCACCCTGTCAGGGTTACGATCCCCCCCAAGTCTGGCCTGCAGGGCCTTTTGGCTGAGGCATCTCCCTGCGCAGGGTCCCCCACGCTCTCCCCAGCTGCTCACTGCTCCTGGCTCCGGACTGCTCCAGCCCCAGCTCCGGCCCCACTCTGCCTCAGCACGGCTGCTGCTGCTGCTGCTCTGCATCCAGCTCCAAGGCTGCTTCCCCGGCCCCTCTGGCTCTGGTGGCTGCAGCCCTGCTCCCAGCACAGGGCTGCTCCCTGGGCTGCTTCTGTGACTCTGCTCCCAGCTCTGACCTGCTCC
The DNA here is from genome assembly GCF_020497125.1 of Mauremys mutica. Lineage (NCBI taxonomy): Eukaryota > Metazoa > Chordata > Testudines > Geoemydidae > Mauremys > Mauremys mutica. The sequence goes on from NC_059077.1 coordinate 2,667,226, forward strand.
CTGGGCTGCTTCTCTGGCCCCTCTGGCTCTGTGGCTGCAACTCTGCTTCCACCCCAGGATCTGCTCTGTGGGCTGCTTCTGTGACTGCTCCCAGCTCTGGGCTGCTTGTCTGACTCTGGCTGCTACAGCTCTGCTTCCAGCAGCTCAGCTTGGCCCCTGCTCTCTCCTTAGCTCGGCCCCACTCACTCCTCTGATTCAGGCAATTCCAGCTCGCATGGAGGCTAGGACCCTCCTGACTCCCTGATTAGCCGGCCCACCCTGTCAATCAGGCTGGCCCATAGCATTGGCCTCTCGTCATTGTTCCTGGGGACTGTCAGTCTCAGGGTCCGGATTTCCCATTGACCCCTCCCCTTTTAGTGCTGGGAGCTAGCAACCAACCCCCTCCCCCCCCCCCACTGAATGTTAGTAAGGGGGCAACAGTGCCCTTACACTGGACTGCTTGGTAATAGTGACCATAATATAATGAAATTTAACATCCCTGTGGTGGGAAAAACACCCCAGCAGCCCAACACTGCAGCATTTAATTTCAGAAAGGGGAACTACACAAAAATGAGGTGGTTAGTTAAACAGAAATTAAAGGGTACAGCACCAAAAGTGAAATCCCTGCAAGCTGCATGGAAACTTGTTAAAGACACTATAATAGAGGCTCAATTTCAATGTTTACCCCAAATTAAAAAGCATAGTAAGAGAACGAAAAAAGTGCCACCGTGGCTAAACAACAAAGTAAAAGGAGCAGCGAGAGGCACAAAAGCATCCTTTAAAAAGTGGAAGTTAAATCCTAGTGAGGAAAACAGAAAGGAGCAAAAACTCTGGCAAATGAAGTGTATAAATATAATTAGGAAGGCCAAAAAAGAATGTGAAGAACAGCCAGCCAAAGACTCAATAAGTAATAGCAAAAAATGTTGTAAGTCCATCAGAAGCAGGAAGCTGCTAAACAACCAGTGGGGCCCCTGGACGATCGAGGAGCTAAGGAAGCACTCAAGGATGATACAGTCATTGCGGAGAAGCTAAATGAATTCTCTGCATCGGTCTTCACAGCTGAGGGTATGGGGGAGATTCCCAAACCTGAGCCGTTCTTCTTAGGTGACAAAGAGCCCCCAGACTCAAGACCCTCCAAAACGGAACATGGCCATAAATTGTCAGGGCTGGGACTAGGGGCGGCACTGCCGGTATAATTATACCTGTGAAACTGGGACACTGGGACAAAGCTCTGCGGCGTCAGAGCTCTGGATATGCTTGCTTGAAACTAACCCCAATAAACATCCCATTGCCTGTACTTCGGACTCCGGCCTTCTGCTTTCAGCCTGCGTGACAAGAACCAGAGGAGGGATGAAGGGAAAGCCCCTAACACCCACTCACTGCCCCATGATGATGATTTGAATTTCTAGACCAATGGAACCCAGTGTCCACATATGGATGAGGATACGTGTTACCCTGGCACAGTCGGCGTTTGCTCTTTCATGCCCGAGAAAGCCTCAGGGTGCTGCAGCCACGGTGGGGTATTTGAATGGTGATGATTCATGGAGATCTGATCCAAGATGCATTCAGCTCGCCAGACAGTGCAGCAGGCTGCCTTGTGGGATGATTATTGCTTGTTAGAAGCAGAAGATCTCATGCAATTTAGTGTCTTTCATAACGACGTAGCTAATTGGCAGACTAATTTACATTACCCACCCTTAGCGGATCCAGGAGTTTGCCTGCTGTATCCAACAGAAACTCTAAGGCGAGCACGAGGAGGCAGGATGTAATTAGTAGCGCTGGAGTCTGGCTGACACACTTTCATTGTTACAAAAAGCAGCTCTGGATCTTTCATGTACAGGCTTTCGGTTTTCATTCTCCTGCAAAAGCTGACACAGCCACTGGCACTGCGCCCCTGTGCCTCATAGAACAGCGAGGTCCAGATGGAATCGGAGAAAAGAGAACTGTCAGGACGACACTGGGAAGCCTAGCACCCCCACCCCACCCCCCGGGCTATGCAAGGGCATTGGGGTCAGCACGGACCACAAGGGGAGCGCTTCCCCTAATGAGCCCCCCGCCCTGCTCCCTGCAGCACAGTGCCCCATAGTGCCACACTGGGGCGAGCACCCCTGGGAATCCCTCCCCCCACGCCTTGCTCTGGGGAGCAGGGGCAGAACTGACTCTTAGGGGACAACCCTCAGCAGGGAGCCCACGCCCCACTCCTTGTGGTGCTGCACTGGGGCATGGAGTCAGCGCTGACTCTAAAGGAAGGGCACCATCGCCGAGTGACCAGTGCTGGGTCTCTCCAGCCCGTTGGCTGGCTGCCTCGTCGCGCTGTGAACCCAGCCAGCGCTTCGTCTGTCCGGCGGGACCAGACAACGGCACAAGGTGTGGTGAGCCCCAGGCCAGGAAGCCGGCTGGTAGCGGGGCCCCCACCTCGGCAGGTCTGGGTGTTTGCTCGTCGCGCCTGAGGGTAACCTGATGGAGGCAGCGGCCCGTGCCCACGCTGGGGTATTGGGCAGGTTTAAGTTTTAAAGGGGACCCTGCTTTCTTTGCACTAGGCCCGGGGAATGCATGCTGCAGCCCCGGCTGCACGGTGACCCAGCGAGGCGGCGGCGAGCTAGAACTGCTGGCAGTGGGCCAGCTGCCTGCCGTCACTCCCTGGAAAGGGAAAGCAGAGAGACTCGCCTGGTTAAGTGCTTGCCTCTAGCTAGGTCGCAGCCTCGGGGGCCACTAACGCCCCGTGTCCAGTGCAAGGGGAGGCTGTGACCCCCAGGTCCATCAGTAAGAAAGCAGGGAGGGGTTGAGAAGCCAAACGGACTGTGCACCTGGGTGACATTCTCTGGCCTGTGAATTCTATGAGTAGCTAGCGAGGTGGAGGGTGCTTGTCCTCTCTCTCTCTCTGCCCGTCCCATGCTCATGCCCAGGGCAGCCTCGCTTACTCTTACAAGATTATATTGGTTTTTGTAAAGCCCCAGCTCCTGGAGTCAAGTGAAAGCTGAGCTGGGTTCAGACTGCCACTTCTATCCCTCCCCTGGCTGATAAAATCTGGAGCGTTCTATAGCACGTGAGTTTCGTGAATCCGTGTGTCTCAGTCTGCTTCTGGTTGGAAATGGCTCCCCGGGGTTGAATCGACGGGCACCGTCCGCACTAACGTGCTCCCCTCCTGGGCCGCTCAGCAGAGAGCGGCCACGGGCTGAATGGGGCCTGGGGTCCTCTTTGCTAGAGGGCAGGGAGGGTGCGGTGCGGAGGCTCGTTTGCTGCCCCTGCTCATGCTGGACCCCTTCTTTAGAGGCTTCCTGGGCTGCCTTTCACAGCACTACGTCCACTTGAATACCCAGAGGGCACAAAGCAGGAGCGGCAGAATCGCAGGGCCATGTATTTGGGGTCCAGGTTGCGGATGGCTAAGGACGAGCCACCCAGGCTGTGTGGGGTTCAGGCTGGTTCGTTACAGGAACAACCAGTTATTCTGTGGGTTAGTCGAAAAATCCAGCTCTTGTGGGAAAGTGGGAGTGAGCATCCCAGCGGGTTCCATGAAGGAGGAAAGGTCCCCGGAGGTTGTGTCTACACTCAGCCCCTCCTGCCAGCTTCCCAGGGTAGCGCTCCGGATGGGGCTAGTGTAGACAGGGCATGGGCCTCTTCGTCGCCCTGGGGTGCCAGCCTGCTCCCAGCCGCTCAAGGCCTGGGGGGGGGGGTTTAATCCCAGCTCCTGTGCACAAAGCTGGGAGGGGGCAGCTGTAAATCAGGGCTGGCTTCTTCACAGCTCCCCAAGCCGCCCTGGGCTGTGCAGTGCGAGCTCGCCGGCGGTGGGACGGAGTAAAGCCGTGCCGTGTGTTTGTGTGAGTGACGGGACAGTGGGCGGGTGAGTGCAGGAAGGGTGGGTTGCAGTGGGCAGTGTGTTAGCCACATGCCACAGAGCCCAGCCCAGTGGGCGCCTGCCACTAATGTGCTAACTCTCCCGCCGCTTTCTCCAGTGCCTGTTGGCTAGGACAGGGGTTCTCCGCCTGGGGGTCCCAGCTCCCCAACAGGTATCCGGGGTTGGGACCACCCTGGCCTCCCCATATTGCTGCATGGGGGGAGCCTCCCTTGGCTAGACAGAGGGAGGTGCTCTGCTAAGAGTTTGGCTTCTGCTATGGAGCCAAATGCCTGCCTTGATTAGCAACAGCAGCATGACGAGCACTAACTCCTTGGCCAAGATCAGACCCCCCCCGTGCTGGGCGCTGCACAGGCACAGGGTGAGAGCTGCGGCCCTACGTGGGTGTCTCCTAGCTGCCCTTTGCTGCATCCTCTCCCCGCACCACCCCGACTGGCAGCAAAGTCTTACAAACCGCACTCAGGCGGCACCGTCCATGACAAAGCCCTGTGCCCCTCCCCGTCCGGCCCATCACTGAAGCAGCACCTCACTGCGGCAGCTGGGGTCACTGCGCCGCCACAGGCACGGGCCTTTAGGGAGGACAGTCAGTGAAAATATGGCCTCCTGAATGGGCAGTCAAGGATCTGAGGCACTCTGAGGAAGTGTTAAGCTTTGCCTTGGCTAAAATCCAGCCTGGAATCCCTGCCTGCCAAGTTCCTGCCAGAATTTAAATGACGTGGGAAACAATGTCCCTCCCTCATGCCTGCCTTCATATCTTTGTCCTTTGGGACATGTGTGGCGGCCATTTTGCGCCTCTATCACAAGGTTTCTTTGGGTTGCCTTAGGCCCAAGGCAGGCATATTTTTATCCAGCCAAGTACATAGCGTGCCAAAGGCACAAAATGGCTGCTGCCATGCAGTCTGGGAGCCACCGACGCTGCAGCATCTGTGAAGTGATCCTAGCCCCATGGCTCATTCTAGGTTGCTCCATTCTCCCACGAGAAACTTTCCTCCATGGAATCATGGATGTTGCAGCTGGAGAAGACCCTATGGCCTTAGGTCCTATTTTGTCCATCCCCACCTCTGCCGATGCAGGATTGTTCCTTTCATAGAATCATAGAAGATCAGGGTCAGAAGAGACCTCAGGAGGTATCTAGTCCAACCCCCTGCTCAAAGCAGGACCAGGGGATCCTTTGTGGATTTTGTTTCAATTGCTCAAGCAATGAGGCCCCCAGGGCTCCCTTAGGAGAATGGTCCACAGCCTGGTGGACCTCCCAGTAAGGAATTTTCTCACGATAATCAGCCAAAGAGTTGGCTTTGAGTGAGAACCAGCCATTGTCCTGTGCCAATCCTCCTGTTCCTGCCTTGTTTATCTGAAGAAGCTTCTGGAATGCACCTTTCACCTCTACTGCGATGACTGGCCCAGTGCCACTTCAAAGGAAAGGAGAAGTGTCATCTGGAGATGCCTGGAGCTACTGTTGCTTTCTTTGCACACCACTGAAGAGTTCCACTTTCTTTTTGGATGACTCAGCAGTTCCCCAACCAACCGCCTTCCCCCCGTCCCCGCCAGCCAGTTGGAGGAGGAGAAGAGAGTTTCTATACCCAACTGGAAACAAAAGCAACGGTTTAAGTCCCAAGACTCTCTGAGTGTCTCAAAGGCTGTGTCCGCACGGGATACTGGGACTGAGCATGTGGGACAAAATGGTTGTAAGCGCAAACAGCTCAATGCCACCTCGCTAGCTGTGCTGAGTTGTTCTCTGAACCAAGGCCCTTTCAATTCCCCTCCTCGCTCATGCTGTTCTAAGCCACTTCAGGTGCGTTGCCCTCTGGCTACCTTGCCTGCCGGGCCCACCACGTGCTCTCAGAAGAGATTTTTGAAAGGCACCGTGGGAGGACTATTTCAGCCATTTCAGTTTGAGCCATTTTCGTGCTGTTTGGATTGAGGCGGTTCAGAGTAACCTGGTGGCTAGCCCTGCTGAAAGCAAGTCTAAACCAGAGGGTCTGCAGCAGGTGCGCACACCTCCTGTGTGCATGAATTCCAGCTGCCTATTAGAAAATAGAAGCTCCTCCCAACAGGGACAGGAATTCACCAGAGACGGGCATCTACCTCAGCTCATCCCTCGGCCCTTGCAGGAGTGTTCCCTCCAGCACGTTCTCCATGGCCTTCTCCAGCCCTCTTGGAATGAGCTCCCACCTCTTCCCCTGGGGAGCCTAGTAGATTTAACTACTAGCAATTTCCTTTCTGATTATTCAAGCTAAACTCCTGGTCCTGGTTCAAGTCCCAGCTGTGCTTAAATGAAGGCTGCATCTGCACACGGAGTGTGGCCAGCAACAGATGACTCCCCGGCCTGGCTGGTATCTGCTCAGGGCACCCTGATGGCAGAGGCCACACCAGGCCGATATTTTTCCGAAGTCCCAACTCATTCTGGGCACCTCCATTTTCGGGTGCGCAGCCTGAGACCCCGTGGGGACCCCCCCTTACACAAGCAGGGAGCCCTGTGGAAGATGTAGCATGAGGAGCAGACCCCTCTGTGCAGTAACTCCATGGACTGAACCAGGGTTCCCCCCGGGACGAGCGTCGGCCTTGGCCAGCGCTGGGAGAGGCTAATAGGCCTGGCTGGAGAAAGCAGCTGCTCCATCTCCAAGAACAAGAGGTCGTGCATGCCCACGTACGAACCCCCACCCTGCCTGCGTGGGCCAGGCGCTCGCTGCCGGGGCACGGAGCACGAAGACGCTGTCCTTTCCTCCCTGGCAACTGCCTGGCCCACTCACTCGGCTGCTGCCAGCCGGGGTCTCGACACCGCCAGCTCTGTCTGCAGCAGAACGTGGGAGCTGTGGGGTATAAATAATAACCGGAATATGCCGGGGACGGGATGCCAAGGAGTTTAGCATCAAATGCCTCTTGACTGCAGCTGCAGCACTTGATGCTGGGATAAATAAAGGCTGGATTGAGGAGGGGGAGCTGCCTGGCAGGATGTTCCCTTCTCATCGCTCCAGATCCTTTCCCTGCCACCTGTCCTCACTGGCGCTGGTTTGTTCTGGAGCCTGCAAACCAGGGAGGCGGAGCCAGGGCAGCTTGTAACGGCTCATTTCAAACGCCAGGCTCCCCCGGTGTGTTGGCAGGGCGGGGGGGGGGGACACGGCTCCCCTTGGATCACCTGGAACCCCCAGCAGAAAGCAAACAGGAAGGCGCTGGCCCCACTCTCAGCTCCTGCCCGGCGCGGCTTTGGGCCCGATCCTGCCCAGGGCTGGTGCGAGGTAGAACATGCTGAGCAGGACGGGGAGGACAGCTGGTATTTAGCACCTAGAAGCCCCCGCTCAGATCAGATCACCACGCGGACCCTGAGCTCCTCATTTCTGGCCCCACCCCAGAGCCCTCACCCTCTCCTGCACCCCAACCCCCTGAGTGAGTGAGTGAGTGAGGTGGGGAGAGCAAGCGACAGACAGAGGGAGGGGGGTGGAGTGAGTGGGGGTGTGGCCTTGGGGAATGGGCGGGGCCTCGGAGGAGGGGCGGGGCAAGGGTGTTTGGTTCTGTGCGAGGAGGAAGTTGACAACCCCACTGCAGGCTCAGGCCCGGGGGGCGGGGGTCTGGCCTGCGTGTGGCCTGGAGAAGGAGGAGGCCTTGTGCATTTTTCTGTTTAATCAGCGGGCACGGCCCAGTATTTCCCTTCCCTGGCTCACACCTTGGGGACTTGCCTTCCCCCCCGAGGCCCCGCGGGCTGAGGGGTGGGATACGTTCATTGTGAGCGCCACAAATGACTGCGAGGTTATAACAAAGACAGATCTAGGCTTGTTCGACCCTGAGGCTAACGGCAAGGTAGTGCCATGGTGTCGGCAAATCCCCGGGGAGAAAACAAACCTACAAACGGGAAGGGGCGGAGGGGAAGGGCCGTGAAAGAGCCAAGTTCTCTGGGTCCTTTTGCTTTTCTTGTGCAGAATCCTTAAGTAAATGCTCTTGAGTGACAACTGTGGCTTGCCAGCCAGCCTGGGCAGCCCTGACTGCCAGAACAAGCCATTGTGTGCTGGCTGCTCCCAGCAGCTTTTGTCTTCTTTGCCTTATCTGCTTTATTTGGCAGCCTTTTCTAGTCTGGGGCGAAACGTGCCCATGTAAAGATCCACTGCTCTCGAGCGAGAGGTTAATCCCAAGCTCCGTGAATGTGAAATGATCCTTGGTACTTTCTGAAGGACAGCACAGGGCCCTGGCCCAGCGGGAGTACTGACATTCTCCCTGCCTAAAATCCCCTCCACAATTGCAGTTGGCTACGGGATTCTTTGTGGGTTTTTAATTTAAACTGTGGTCTGGCGTTCCTCTGCCCTGTTAAACGGCTGACACATTCTCCCCTACAAGTGGTTGCATATCTGTGATGAGTGATGGGTGTCTCTCCTTCTCTCTGTGCTGCTGTCTCATGCACACACAGTACTTTCTGGAGCTGATTGACTTCATTGGTATTTTGGGTGCACAATGCAATATTTCCATGTCCAGCATTATCTCTTGTCATGGCTGATGTATTCCTCACACTCCCGAGCCAAGCTGCCCTGACGGTCCCAAGTGAGATTGTTCATCAACCCCTGGCAGAGGGAGCTGCATCATCGCTATCTGAGCATCCATGAGTAGGGATGTGTCCAAGGCTGTGCAGCCGCTTGATGGCTGGAGGACATGCTATGGCCTGAAGTGGAGGAGATGGACCTGGGTCCCCCATTATTGGGTTCTGGTCACCATCTTTTCAGTGATTCTGGGTAGGGTGATGTGCCCGGTGTGACATTCCTGAGAGCTGACAAGCCCGCTGCTTGCCTCAGCCTGGTTGCAACTCTGATTGTGGTCTGAGGAGCCCAGGGGGCTTTCTCCATCCATTAGTCACAGGGATCTGCTTCCCAGAGCGTGATTCCAACCTTCCTGCAAGTCCCTGTCTGTGTGATGGAGCCGCTCCCCATGAGGGGTGGGCATGGCTTTCTGCATTGCTTCGCTTCTTTGGGCCTTCTGATGTTTTCATGATGAGAGACGCAGCTACTAGGGGATCGGAAAGGCGGAGGAGGATGATGCTCTCCAGACCCCAGCCTTCTGCTGTCCCAGCAAGGTTCCCCTCCAAACAGCTGTGTTATTCACGCATCCATGATCTTTACTTCCTCGTGCCATATTAGAAAAGAAGAATCCCATGCACTGCTACAGACTAGGGACTGAGTGGCTCGGCAGCAGTTCTTCAGAAAAGGATGTAGAGGTTACAATGGACAGGAAGGTGGATATTAGTTGACAGTGTGCCCTTGTTGCCAAGAAGGCTAACAGCATTTTGGGCTGTATAAGTAGGGGCATTGCCAGCAGATCGAGGGACATGATCATTCCCCTCTATTCTGCATTGGTGAGGCCTCATCTGGAGTACTGTGTCCAGTTTTAGGCCCCACACTACAAGAAGGATGTGGACAAATTGGAAAGAGTCCAGCAGAGGGCAACAAAAATGATTAGGGGGCTGGAGCACATGACTTATGAGGAGAGGCTGAGGGAACTGGGATTGTTTAGTCTGCAGAAGAGAAGAATGAGGGGGGATTTGATAGCTGCTTTCAACTACCTGAAAGGGGGTTCCAAAGAGGATGGATCTAGACTGTCTCAGTGGTACCAGATGACAGAACCAAGTTGGCCTCAAGTTGCAGTGGGGGAGGTTTAGGTTGGTGATTAGGAAAAACGTTTTGACTCGAAGGGTGGTGAAGCACTGGAATGGGTTCCCTAGGGAGGTGGTGGAATCTCCTTCCTTAGAGGTTTTTAAGGTCAGGCTTGACAAAGCCCTGGCTGGGATGATTTAGTTGGGAATTGGTCCTGCTTTGAGCAGGGGGTGGGACTAGATACCTCCTGAGGTCCCTTCCAACCCTGAGATTCTGTGATTGCACGTGGCTTCCCCAATGTGCGCAGCAGAAGATGCCCGCAGTGAAGATTGAGATTGTGCAGTCGGGGCTCTATAGTAGGAAAGAGGTCATCCTGCTATGGTTTTTCGGAGCAGTGGGGGTGGACAATGTTATCCTGGCTCCCTTCATGGCTAGAACTTCTCCCATTGCTGTCAATGGGACTCAGAACAGAACGGATGCCCTAGTCTTCTGCCTTGTGTCAGTGGTCCATGGTGACTGGTGTAGGTGACCGAGGGGTGGAGAGAGCAGACGGTTGTCCTGCTCTGCTCGCTACTCGGCATGTTGCTCTTGAAGCTGAGTGAATTTCTCCTCCAGGCTGGTTTGGACGATTCCAGGGTGCAGACGCCTCGTGGGAGTCAGCTCACTGTCTAGATGGGAAGATTGAAAGCCTTGATCTCCACGTAGGAGGCGATGGCAGAGGGAGGAGAGCGATAAGGTTGTTTGTGTCCCACAAGTCCACACCAGGGTTGAAGATCAGTTCCCTTCTCAGGTTTGACGTAATGTCCTACTCCCGATCTGCCCAGCACAGAACGGATTGAGCAGAGCGACCCCAAAAGCAGCCTGGCCATTTACAACCCTTGAGGGACACTCCAACCAGACCCGCGTTCCGTCTCAGGACCACCCTCTAGGCGATGCCAGGGGCAAAGCCTTAAGACAAGAAAGAAGGAGGAAGAAGCCAACACAATGCACATGTGGGCTGAGAAGGCTGCGAGGCTCTCACCATGCAATCAGAGCCCAGGCTAGCTTTCATTGCGGCATGGCACTTAGCTACTGTGATAATCGAAAGACCATAGATAGACAGTGTGTGCATGGCTGAGTGGGAGAGACCTGAGACAGCCAGACAGCGAGGTAACAGGAAAGGAAAGAGAGAAAGCCCCGGGGGGCTAGAGCTGCCAGGCAGAGGGGAGACCACCCGGGGACAGGGAGAGGAAGAGACGCCGGGGGAAGGTCCCAGGGAAGAACACAGTGTTATTGCATTTGGTGTTTGAAGCCACCGGGTGCAGTGTCAGAACTGCGGAAAGTCCCTGGCCTCCTGTTCCATGTTTACTATTAAACTATTTACTAGTCTGATATGCGGGGCTGGCCGGGAGCCGAGCAAGGAGCAACTTGCTCCGGGATACTTTTTACAAGAAATGGAGGCGAGAGGCTGGTGCTTAACCCCTTAGCAGGACCCCGTGATCAGCCGCTGATCTCGTGCTGCCCCCGTGTGCCTGTGGCCAGCTTTAGGAACCATTGACTCGCTAGGGACAGACCTGCCCGCTGGGGCACCCTTGCTGCTGGGTAGCTTTGACTAGGAGCCTGGGGCTGGGTGCTCAGGGGTGCAGGCTTCCACCAGAGTTGGAATCAGTCCCATAGTTATGGGGAGCAGTCAAAGAGCAATGGACAAATGGAGATGGAGTGGGACTCATTCAGTGCTCAGACAGAGCTGGGAACCCCTCCAGCCAGGCTAAGCTGGCCCAGGAAAGCTGGTGTGAGATCTGCAGGGCAAATCCACACAGCTCCCACTTGTAATTATCGGTATTATGGCATATGTTTGCTTGCAATGTATTATTCACACACTAGATGTCCCTGCGTGCTGGATCAAGGTCCAGACAGGGCATGGACCCTGGTGAACAAGGGAGACCAAACTGGAACTGATGTGTCTGCAGCTCATACTAAACTTTCTGACTTTTTTTCAGGTTCTCCTGCACTAAATTCATCAGAACCTGTAAATTCTCCTTAAAACAAGTGACACACTCCCCTAGGGGCTGTCCTGTTTCCTCAGTGTTGCCCTCCTAAGAGCCACCAATCAAATCTAGGGGTAGGGTGACCAGATGTCCCTATTTTATAGGGACAGTCCTGATATTTGGGGCATTTTCTTCTATAGGCTCCTATTACTCCCCCACCCCCTGTCCCGATTTTTCACGCTTGCTGTCTGGTCACTCTATCTAGGGGCAGGGGCGGCTCCAGGCCCCAGCACGCCAAGCGCGTGCTTCGGGCGGCATGCCGCGGGGGGCGCTCTGCCGGTCGCCGGGAGGGCAGCAGGCAGGGCTCTGGTGGACCTCCCACAGGCGTGCCTGCGGAGGGTCCGCTGGTCCCGCGGCTTCAGTGGAGCCGTGGGACCAGCAGACCCTCTGTAGGCACACCTGCGGGAGGTCCACCGAAGCCGCGGGACTGGCGACCGGCAGAGTGCCCCCCGCAGCATGCCACCATGCTTGGGGCAGTGAAATGTCCAGAGCCGCCCCTGTCTAGGGGTCCCCTCCCCTGCCTCCCATACAGCAGATCAAAGGGGACAAAGCCGATAGATTCTTGGGGAACACTTCTGTAGGTAGATAGAAGATAAGGGAGAAACACGTCCAAATCGTTCTCACGCCTGGACACAAAACCTACTCGGTTGACTAAAGCTGTAGCCACTGTTTCAATACCTGCTGGCTTCAGGGTATCTGGTGGCAGAAACCAGCACAACAAAAATCTCTCTTTCCATTCCTGGAAGGTTTAGTGAGAGATCCCACAAGATCTACAGAGATTCTGGCAACTGCCTGTTTAATAATGGGCAAAGGGTCCCTTTAATCTCTTATGCATCTGGCATAAGGCCCTACTCTGACAGTCATCTTTTCCTGGCTCAAATTGGTGAGGCCAATAGAAATTCTGGTTCAGTCTGTCACAGGCTTTGTCCACTCCTACGTGTCCTGCAAATGGACGATCATGAGCTACTTGCGGCAGTTCCCTCCTGTATTCTCAGGTACAATTACCAGCTTGCAAACGTCCCCAGGATGCCTCTTTCCTGCTAGGACCCGCCCTATACAACACACATTCTACCAAAAAAAATCTACCTTTTCCTTCCCCAGCCGGGGGATCATTCTGAGCTGCAAATTTCCCTCGTTCCAGAGAAGGCTCAGCTTGCTGGGCAGTCACAAGCTCCTTCTGAATGTCACTTAAGCCCAGAGAAGACTCCGGCACGACAGAAGAATTTTCAAATTTCTCCTCAGGGGCAGTGACACTACACAATTATGTCGACCCCCAGCCAAAGCAGGTGAATCAGATCCATGCTTTCTCTGGGACCTGACTACAGCATTAATGTGCTTAGACATGGCTAAAATTTTATTATCTATTAAAATATCATCAGGTAGCAAATTCCTGGTGCCAACCACCACATCACCCTTCAAATCTTCCCACGCGAGGTGGCCTTTAGCTAGAGGTACGGTCATAGAAAATTCATCCAAAGCTGACAGTAAGACTTCTGCCAGGAAGTCTGTTCTCGTCCCTGACCAAACTTTGCTTAACCAAAGTGACGTGTGATGCAGTGTCTCTCCACCCTGTATATTCAATGCCATTCACTCTCGCACTATTAATAAACTCTTCTCTACCTTCCCAAGCCTCCATCTGAATAGTTTATGGGCCCAATCTCCTCCTCTGCAATCTGCTTTGGGATCTGGGGGTAGCACTGGCACTCATGGTGGGGGTTGTGGATGCAGATTGTGGGTGACATGAAGAGTTGGGCAATTTGGTTTTATATGGCCAGGAGCCTCACGGAGACGGCAGACGGCCTGCCTTCCCTTAGGGCAAGAGTGTTTAGAATCTGGGCTCCCTTGAGGCTTTTTAACAAAGTTGGGAGTAAGTTTATTCCTAGAACCCTCCTCCCTCTTACCCTGGGGAACAGGAGGATTTTCCTTCCCCTGGGGTTTGTGCCCCCCTCCTCCTTGACTGACTCTATAGTTTAGCAGAAATCACTAAAGAGCTAAACTTACTGAGCTGAGATCACTGAGTGCTGTGTTAACTAGTGGGGGAGCCTGAAGATCTATTGCCAAGTGACTGGCAGAGTGGAGCAGGTTGTGGGATGGTTGGAGCGGCCCACGGATCAGGGAGCAGAGCAGAGCGGAGCTGAGCAATTTGCAGGGACAGCTGGAGGAGCGGAGCAGTTTGTGGTGAAGGCTGCAGCAGAACCCCACGGAGAGGCGGGGCAGTCGGCCTCGGACCACGTAAGGTGCCCCTTAACACCCTGCATGTGCCCCCCTTTCCCCTCCCCCCCCATTTCCACCCAGGCTGGGGAGGTAAAACTCCGCCGATAAACTTTTGAACTCTGGGGCTGCACTGACCAGGGACAGAGACTTTTGGGTGTGTGGCAGGGTGGACCCCTGCTCCTGCCCTGAGGGGTTTAAAAGCGGCCTGGCAGGGCTTGAGAGCGGTGACTCTAAAAGCTGGGCTGATTGGGGAAGTGGCTGCAGCTGGGCCACACCCCAATCAGGCCACAACTGGCCCCTATAAAAGGCCAGGGAAGACAGAAGCCCAGACAGTTTCTCTCTGCCTTCAGAGAGAGAAGGGCCTGGCTGCAGGGAGCTTGAGACTGGATACCTGAGGGGAGCAGGGCTGGGGAAAGGCAGAGGAGCTGGGGAGCTCCAGCCTGGAAAGCCCCAGGCTGCGGCCTAGCATAAGGCCAAGAGGTACTGGGGGTTGCAGGGGGCAGCCCAGGGGTAGGCCAAGGCAGCAGGTCCAAACCCTCCTTGCCAGTGATGAGTGGCTGACACTGCAGCCTGCCCCAGGCGTGGGGCTAGACGATGACTGGCAGTAGCCATACACTGAGGCAAGGTGGGGATAGTGGGTGGGGGTTCCCTGGGGAGGGGAGACCCAGAGAGAAAAGGGGTTACTGCCAGGGGGCAGCACCCCATGTGAAAGGGCACCGGGTCCAGGGAGGGACACAGGGGCCAGAGGTCAGGCGGGTCACCAGCCTGCAGAGGGCGCTCCAGAGCTGGAACAAGCTAGTTCCCGGAGTCACCAGCAGGAGGCGCCGCAGGGGTGAGTCGGCCCATCTACAGGGTTGTTGGACTTTTGGGTGATTTTGGGGTTGCTGGACTCAAGAGACTTTTGGAACTTTGGGGTGATCTTTTGGGTGGTTGGACTTTGGGGTGATTGGACTTAAGACCCTGAGGGGAAAGGACATTGCCAAACTTACTTGGGGGAGGGTCTTTTGCTCATGGTTTGTGTTATGAATCCTGTTTGTGGGGTTTCCCCAACATAATGCCACATTGTTTCCCTCCTTTATTAAAAGGTTTTTGCTACACTCAGACTCCGTGCTTGTGAGAGGGGAAGTTTTGCCTCCTAGAGGTGCCCGGGGGGTGGTGGTATGTAATTGTCCCAGGTCACTGGGTGGGGGCTCGAGCCAGTTTTGCATTGCGTTATTGAAACGGACCCCCTGGATACTGAACCTGGCCCTGGTTGCTGCCAACTCAGAGGGGCAGAAGGGTATTACATATTCATCAGCAGTTTCTGCTGCCTCCAAAGCAGTGGAAGATTTTTTGCCATGGATGGCTGCTTTTATCTCATTGGTGACTGTGCACAATCATTGTTCTTGTGCCATCAAGTCAAACAGCTTGTCATAGCCACCTTTAGCCCCTGCCCCTACTAGCCATTTTTTTTCATATAATTACACCTCTTAGCCACATATGCCACACACGCGATGCTGTCAAACATTTGCAGATTTCTGTACTTCAATCGATAGGACTCGGGGTGATCTTAAGCCTCTCAAGACTTATTCTGTAAATTTCTTATACACCTTAGCACCACCCTCCTCCATATCACTAAAAACTTGTCTGGTTTTCCCAGTCGACCTGGCTGAGAGGATGGACAGCCCTTTATCCTCCGGACTCTGACAGATCCCACGGAGCTCCTCGCTGCAGTCAGTCTCTCCACAAACTGGGCCTTTTCTCCCACTCCCTGCTGTTGAGAGGGGATGAACTCCCAGTCTGAGGCGGCTCCTCGTGCTGCTCCAGGGCTTTGAGCTGCATTGCATGTGTTCTCTCCTCAGCTGCGAGCTGTTCCCTGCTCTTTAGTGGGCTTTTCCCTCCATTTCAGTGTTTGGCATATGTTCCCCGCATCTTGGGTGTGCGCCCTCCTCAGCCTCAGTTTCCCTGATCCACAGCTCCGTCATCATTATTTCTTGTTCACATTCTTTCTGGGTTTCCAGGAGTTGCAGTCGGGCCAGTTCCCTTGCAGTGTCCGGAGCTGCAGGGCCCTTGGACACCTGGTTATAGCTTATGAGCAAAGCTTTTCATTCCTGATCTGATAGTTTCCTCTTAAAGGATAATCCCCTTAGCAAGCACGAATGTTCCAGGTCTTTTGTCCCAAGCTCCTCCTAGGCCTGTGAGTCCCTTATTGGGACTAATCTTTCACCCTTAAAAACTCTCACTATCCAATTTAAACTTTTAACAGCGCTGGGGTTATGATCTACAAACCCTGCTGACCTGGGGCATGTGAATCCTGTCACACCGCCGCCAACGGTCACGCTGGCTGGAGTGGCTCCTCACCTCAGGAAACGGCACACGCCCCCAGCTGGTGATGTGCTCTGTAATTAGATTTCACCCAGCCAGTAACTCCTAGGTCACGCTAGCAGTCTCACCATGGAGTCACAGACAGTCCCCTGAGACTCTCCAGCCTGTCTCGGCTCCCAGACAAGCTGGGCTTAGTGATAATGGTCACTGACACCAAAAATCACACCCCATTTCAGGTGCTTCCAGTTCCAGCAGACGAGTCCCGTACCCAGATCCATTGGCTCTTACACCAAAGACAACGCCGGCAGCCAACTCTCTGGTAAACTAACGAAAGGTTTATTAGCTAAGAAAAAGGAAGGAGAGTTATTGAGAGGTGAAAGCAGGTAAAATGTGTACAGGTGAGTCGCGGTTTGTAATTCCAAATGGTGGCAGTGATGTCATAAACTGCCAGGCTCCCAGAAGTCTTTTCAGGGGACCCAGATTGTCTCTGGGGGGGTCTCCGCTTTGCATCTAGTGCCCTTCCCTGGGAGAGTCCAAACAGCCCAGAGGGGAGAGATTTCCCCAGAGTCCTGCTTAGAGCTCTCACGGAAACCAGGCTGCCAGGATCCCTGCTCACATGGCCTCTTCCTTTGATGCCGGGAAGCGAGGAACGTGTGTAGAGTCTTTGAGCGCCGATCGCCACCTACCGTGACCACTGGCTTTGAAATTAGTCTTTTTCTATTAAAGTTCTTCATCTGCCCTCCACAAGGCTTCTCTCTCGTCGGGTGGGTTATGTCGTGACTGGGGTCTACACCACGTACGTGTTTGCTCCTACCTCATACCAGGATACAGCTACGTGAAAACAATGCATGTAACATCCCGGAGTTTTCATGAAGTTTTAACACCAAATGCACTCTTAGCTGTTCAGCAATCATGGTGATCTATCCTGGTACATAGCTGAATGGGGCTGGCTTCCAGCCGGGCATCTGTAAGCATTCAGTGAGGCTTGGGCATGAGCTGGCACCTGGTCTGCCAGTATCACAAATGCTCCCCGTTTAAGGACTGCCGTTCCACTGCACCATGCCACGGAGCACCAGCAACCTGCCTGGGGCTGGCTGAGCCCCTCCATCCAAGAGCTCCTAGTCGAGGCAGGAAACAGAAAAGCACATGGATGGGGAGGGGAAGAAATTGTCTTGTCAACCCCATCAAACCACCATAACAGGGGGCATAGCACAGCGGGGAGCCCAAGGCTGGCATAGTCCCTCCCTCCCCCGCCTATGAAGAACTTGGCTCATCCCCAGGGAGCTGTTCCATTGCAGAGAGGCCCCCGAGCGCTATGAGAACATTATGAGACATTGCGTTCTGGAGACAGCAGGGTAAAACCCAGCCCCAGCTACGCTAAAATCTCCCCTGGAAACCCCAGTCAGGCGGAGAGAGCCGGGCCTCCCCGGCGGAGGAACAGAAAGGTGTTTGGGTGGGCAGAGCGCAAAGCTATCCCGTTACCCAAAGCCATTACTGGCTACGCTGTGTGCACCAGTGCATCCCGGAGCCCAGCCGGGAGCTGAGAGCTGAGAATAACAGCCCTGGGAAAGAGCTCACCTGCCCACTGACCCCTGGGGGCCTGTGAACAGGCGTCTCCGGCCCCCCAGGGACCGAGGAGAAGGGTTTTGCAGTGGGGCGGCATGGCCCAGGCCTGCTCGGTCGTGTGCGTGAGTGTGCAAGGCCAGGCCAGGCCAGGCTGGACACCACTGCAGCTGCCTCTGCCTGGGGGCACAGGAAGGTTGTTTTAGTAAGAACCCCGCCTCCAGGAGAGTTCTGACCTGACCCAACACGGGGACTCCCTGGGGTCCTCTGGAGACAGCCCTGCCGCTGTTGATTTTACGTGGAAGGAGCCCAGGAACGGTGGTGGTAGGCAGCAGGCTAGAGCCCTAAGATAGACAGACACGTCGTCCCAGTTACGGCGGCTGCATTTAGCGGAGAGATTTCTGGGCTGGTTTGACAACACATGGAGACTGGCCAGGCCCAGCTGCGATGCAAGAGCGTTTTACTCCAGCGCTCCTTAGCGTTTCCGCTGCCAACCAGAGAGGCAGTTAGTGTCAATCGCAGAGCAGATTGCTGTGATCTGGGTGACCGAGCCCCGCCAATGCCTCTCCCATGGCTGGATTAGGACTGGTGACCTTGTCCCTTGTTACTGCTACAAGTGGTGTGCAAAGTGCTGGAGCCCAGCTGGGGATCGCACTGTGGGGTCATCGGATGCACCCCGCCAGCACAGCACCAGGCGCTGGGGAGAGATGGTGCAGATCGAGCACAGGACTGGGAGGCAGCAGCTCCTGGGGTGCTAATTCCTCCTCTGACACTGACTCGCTGTCTGACCTGGGTGTGACAGGTACGGAATATGGGGGACACTTTACGATATTGTTGGCACCAACATTATAAAATTGCAAGCGTGTGCTGTGTTGCTGGGTGACCCCCCTTGACAGCTTGGCATCCGCACTGCCTAGCCTGTTTGATGGCCTATTGAACTCATTGAAAGGCACCAGGGTCACACCTGAGCACTCAGCAAGGCATGCAGAGACAGGCCGACAGGGGACAGAGGACTCCACGGCTTTTCCATGCCATGGGCTGGACAGTTTGTGTTTGGGACACAGGAAGTACCAACCACACGGCAAAAGGAATATAAAAGGCAGCTGCAGCGTCTCCAGTCCAGCTTCTGACCTCTGGAGCAATTCTCTACAGACCGAAGCTCTGACCAAAGGACTGACTGACCCATCCAGGCGGTGGATGTGCTCCAGAGGGACGTTCAAGCTACAGACTCACCAATACTGCTAAGAACCTGGTCTATGGACACTGACAGTCTCTGTATGTATTTGAGTGATTTATCATTTAACAACTCTCGCCTTGTTCTTTCTTTTTTTTTTTATAATAAAGTTTTAGTTTTAGGCCCTTAGTTTTAGGCCCGAAAGGCCTGGCTGGGAGTGTGGTGTTTGGGGTAAGAGCCAGACCTAGACTGACCTGGGAATGTGGCTGGCGCTTTGGGGTCAGAAGAACATTTTGTACAGTGAGCAGAGTTTTGAAATAACTTCTCACTGTCCTGGAGCTAGGTGCCGACTGGGAGCCAGAGAACTGGGATGCAGTAAGGAGGCCGCGTGTCTTCTTCTTCTTCTTCTTCTTGCTAACCAGTGCGGGGGATCAGACGCACAGTTTGTGACTGGCTAGGGAGTTTAACTCCACTGTTACTCACCAGTCTTGGGAGGATCTGCTCTCCTTTTTGCAGCCTGCCCCGACTTCGGCATTTTCGGGGAGGGCTACCCCAGGCACCCTGGGTCACACTGGGGCAAGTCACTTCCGCGCTCTGTGCCTCAGTCTCCCCAGCTGTTGAATGGGGATGATAATAGCGTCCTCCGGCAGGAAAGGACAGGATTGATTAACATGTGTGCAGTGCGATGATTAATCACACAGTGCTGGGATTAATCATCTGTTATTTCTTGGTGCATTGAAGTTAGCCCAAGAAGGGAGGAGGCAGCTCAGAAGGAGATCACACTAGAAACACTCCTGATGATTTCTATCATAATTAGTTGTTCCTAGTCTTAGATTTGCTTGCTGGATGCTGGGAGGAATTACCCCTGAGGCACATTAAACTGTGGAGAATTTACAAGCGGGCAGAGACTTGCTGAGCATGTGGGAGTGATGGGGATCAGCTAATTGAAATATTATTCAGTGGCAAATTAGATCTTGGTTTGCCCTGAATGTAGGTGTCCTAGACAGCAGCGTTGTCTATATTAATAGTACATACAAAAATAACGATGCTCAAAGAACACGACTTAGGGGGTCAAGTCAACAGTTAGGAAATTGCCGCATTAAGGCTGCCTACACAAGCTGAGCACCCGCACGATGAGACAGGCGTCAGTGACATGCTCACATCCCATTTTTTCCACAGGTCCCCTGCCTCCGTCAGTGCATGGGACGGACCATCTCCGGTGTCCTTAGCATAACAGAGCTGAGACGGGCGCCCTTGGGAAAAGGAGAGACTCCCAAGCCTAGATCCTCAAAGGTATCATGGTGTGCAGCTCCCACTTCAATCGAAACGGCGTTGGGGACCTGCCCCTCAGCTAGCAGCAGACGGGTGGGATCTAAAATGAAGAGAGGGAGCGGACGGACTAGAGGAGTTTCCCATGACAATGTCCCTTTCAGTCGAGACTTTGGGTTATGTAATTCTGAATGTTTAAACAAGCACCACACAGCTGTGTACACCGTGTAGATGGTAACAAATGCAGCACTGCAGTCAATGTAACTTCTTCCTTTTGTCTCTTTTCTTGGAAACATTTACGCTGCTTGTGTATCTTGTACCCAATAAAGACAATAAAAGCCCTTGGATCAGCCGCTAGGTCATCAGCCAGCCAGCCGCACCAGGAAGCTTATCGGCAGATGATATTTAAGCATTAACTATGGAACTAATGAACGATACTTATGACCCAGCCCGAGGAAAGCAGTTTTGCAGCTCCCTGGGGAATTAGCCACAATCTCATTGCACTAAGGCATAAGTCGCTGGTGATACTTGCTGTCCCACCTAATTACAGTGAGACACAACAAAATACAATGCAAACACACACCCCCATGGCGCGGGAACACACTCACCCCTCTGAAAATCACGTCCTTTTGTTCATAGATTCGCAGAGTTTAAAGTCAGAAGGGACCATTAGATTATTTAGTCTGACCTGTAGATCAGTGCTTCTCAAAGTGGTGGTCCACGGACCGGTGCCGGTCCACGAGCCATCAGCTGCCAGTCTGCGGCGAGTTTCCTCATAAGAGTGTCGAATGGGATAATAATATGGCACCGGTACCTGGCACATTGGGAAAAAAAATTGCCGGTCCCCCACATCCGATAGCTTGAGAAACACGGCTGTAGATCACAGACCAGGAAATGCCATCCAGGGACCCCTGAATCAAGCCCGTGACTTTGCCTGAGTTCAAGTGCCCCTACTGGAAAGCCCTTGAGGAGCTTACAACCCAAACCGAGCGGCTCGGCCAAGAGAAGGAGACTAGCAATGTTACCCCGTTGTACACCTAGAGAAGAGCCACAGGGCCAGGAATTGATCCCAGGACCAATGCCCTGACCACAAGTCCAGCCTTGCTCTCGGACAGAGTCTAGAACAGGCTCCTGGGAGATGCAGCTCCCTCCCGGAGTAATGCTCATCCGAGGGGCATAAAATCATAGAATATCAGGGTCGGAAGGGACCTCAGGAGGTATCTAGTCCAATCCCCTGCTCAAAGCAGGACCAAACCCAACTAAATCATCCCAGCCAGGGCTTTGTCAAGCCGGGCCTTAAAAACCTCTAAGGAAGGAGATTCCACCATGTCCCTAGGGAACCCATTCCAGTGCTTCACCACACGCCCAGTGAAATAGTTTTTCCTAATATCCAACCTAAACCTCCCCCACTGCAACTTGAGACCATTACTCCTTGTTCTGTCATCAGGTACCACTGAGAACAGTCTAGATCCATCCTCTTTGGAACCCCCTTTCAGGTAGTTGAAAGCAGCTATCAAATCCCCCCTCATTCTTCTCTTCTGCAGGCTAAACACTCCCAGTTCCCTCAGCCTCTCCTCATAAATCATGTGCTCCAGCCCCCTCATCATTTTTGTTGCCTTCCGCTGGACTCTCTCCAATTTTTCCACATCCTTCTTGTAGTGTGGGGCCCAAAACTGGACACAATACTCCAGATGAGGTCTCACCTATGTCAAATAGAGGGGAATGATCACATCCCTCGATCTGCTAGCAATGCCCCTACTTATACAGCCCAAAATGCCGTTAGCCTTCTTGGCAACAAGGGCACCCTGCTGACTCATATCCAGCTTCTCATCCACTGTAACCCCCAGGTCCTTTTCTGCAGAACTGCTGCCGAGCCACTCGGTCCCTAGTCTGTAGCAGTGCCTGGGATTCTTCCGTCCTAAGTGCAGGACTCTGCACTTGTCCTTGTTGAACCTCATCAGGTTTCTTTTGGCCCAGTCCTCTTTTGGCCTGTGTGTGTGCGTGCAACCATCCTCATGTCCTCTCTGGGGGTCTTACATTGATATCGTCAGCCGCTTGCCTGCCTGGCAGGGGAGTGCGTTTGCTTTGGGGTTAGCTGAGGAGGCTGTGGCGGCTTGGAGCTTGGATGTCTTTCGAAAAGATCAAACCGTCCCCTCAAGCTCCAGGGGATGGTAGGAGCTGGAGGGTCAGGGTTAGGCTTACGTGGGAGGCCAGACAAGATGATCAGAACGGTCCCTACTAAAGAAAGGAAGGAAGCTGCAGAATGAGGAATTACAGGAGAGCGGAATGGGCCTCACTATAGCATGTGTGTGTGAATTTCACTTCCTTTTCCTGTTCGCCCAAAAATCTGGGTACTGGCTGCAAGGGCAGATTAAGGTTGTGACGTTACAGCTGGGGATTAGCCCCATAGAGCCCTAGGGTAGGAGGGACCTCCGGGGTCATCCAGTCTAACCCCCTGCCAGGATGCAGGATTCTTCCTTTGTTCTGTCTGCCCCAGACCGTCCTGCCCTGGCCTTTAAAGGAGAGGAGAGCAGAGGCATTAAAGGACCATGTAGAATAAGCCTGGAGCAAATGTTGTGTTCTGCTGGGAACCCTGAGCCGGCAGAAAAGCCGGAAGGCAAAGGGGTGTGAAATGCCCTTGGACAGGGAGTTCCTGGGCCTGCTATTTGGAGGAGACACAAGCAGGGTTTCTGGGAATGGCTTCCGGGTTGTTTTCCCGGTCACTTACGATCCCCCTCTTTGTCTTTCCCCGAACTCGGAGGTGTTTGGAGCCGGCATCTTTGGTTGGGGCATATTCTGCTCTCTGCAGGCAGGCTGCAGCCACGTGAGAGTGTCAGCCCCGCGCCGCGAGCAGGGAAGTGGAGCGTTGCCTCCTTCTCCTCTTTGACAGAGGGATTTAAGGGCCACAGGCTGCCCAACCTGCAGCCCCAAACCTGCCTGTTTGGCCACCAAATTGGCACAACACAGGCAGCAGGAGTGTGAACTCGCCTCACTCACACACACACACTTCCCCCCAGCCCCGCCCTGGAGGACCCTGGAGGACAGAGCGGAGAGTTTATTCTCCCTCTGTCCAGGCCTTGACCTCGCTGTGTAGGTTTGTGTTTGAGGCTCCCCCAGGGCATTATTACAGGTTACTGAATTAAAGAACAACAGGGGGACAAACTAGTGCCCGCCAGGAATGGAGACCGTGTGACGTTATTGATATAAACTGGGACCATATAGAACATGGTTTGCAACCAAGGTCCTGTAGTGGCACCAAATCTTAGGTAAAGGGGGTCATCTAAGGTGTCTAAGACCAGGTTCTGGGTTGCTGGTTAGGATTATGCTGTCTGTGTGCATGTGTATCATTTTGTAGTTGAAGTTATAAGTATTGGCTCTGTACTGTCTGTATTTTGTATTGTGCTGTGCTGCTGGGTGACACCCCAGACAAGTTGGTGTCAGCTCTGCCTAGCCTGCTTGATGGCCCATTAAGGACCATTGGCTGCACAACTGACCCATGGAGAGAAGGCGACACGCCTTGTGACTCAGCAAAGTATGCAGGGACTGGCCCATGTGACTCCAGACTCCATTTTGCTGTAATTTTCCACAGTAAGAACAAAGAGGTTCTTACACCTGGAAAAGCCTATATAAGGCTAATGCCTCATCTCTATCTTGTCTTCAATCCTGCTTCTACCTCTGGAGGGACTTTGCTACAAGCTGAAGCTCTACACAAGGGACTGATGACCCATCCCAGCGGGGGATGTACTCCAGAGACTTGATTTGAACCTGCAGTTTATTCCATCACTGCTACAAGCCTGAACTAAGAACTTTGCCATTACTGTATGTAATTGATTCCATTTAACCAATTCTAGCTCTCACCTCTACCTTTTTCCCTTTATGAATAAACCTTTAGATTTTAGATTCTAAAGGATAGGCATTTGATTCTAAAGGATAGCGTGATTTGTGGGTAAGATCTGATGTGTAGATTGACCTGGGTCTGGGGCTTGGTCCTTTGGAATCGAAAGAACCGTTTTCTTTTATTGGGGTGTTGGTTTTCATAACCATTCATCCCCAGGACGAGTGCACTGGTGGTGATACTGGGAGACTGGAGTGTCTAAGGGAATTGCTTGTGTGACTTGTGGTTAGCCAGTGGGGTGAGACCAAAGTCCTTTTTGTCTGGCTGGTTTGGTGCCTTAGAGGTGGAAAAACCCCAGCCTAGGGCCGTGACTGCCCTATTTGAGCAATTGGTCCTGAATTGGCACCTCAGTTGGGTCCTGCCAGAACCGCACCGTCACAGACCGCAGCAAACCCATTTCACAAGGAGCCATCGCCCTCTGATATTGCCTTCCAGCCCCCCAGGGTGCATGGAACCAGGGACCTGGAGGTGAGCAGCTCCACAGCCCACCGGGTTCCTGGCTCTGGCCCCACCGCCTGGCCCCAAAGGCGGGACAGAGCCAAAGGAGAGACCCAGCAGCTGTGAACCCGGGCGGCTGCACTGGAGTCCATGATGCTTTGGCTCTGGCCCAGTAGCTGCACGGGTTGTGCAGAGAAGCCGCAGCCACCGACTGAAGTCAAGGAGCGGGACAGGGCAGGGAAGCGCATGCTGGGCTCACTCCTGCTTTAGCCAAACACTCCCCTTGGGGCTCAATCCAGGGGCGAGGGGGTGAAACTCTCTGGGCTGGGCTGCCCCCGAGGTCAGACTCAATGGCAGAACGGTGCCATCTGGCCTTAAAATTTGTGACTCTGTGAATCTCGACACACCCCCCCCCCCCCGCAGCCCGATCCCCACTGCAGTGCAGCCACCGCTGGGCTGGGATGCAGCAGCTGCTTAAGGAGAACGTGTGACCCCTGTTCCACGGGTCCTGCAGGAGGGGACGTTGAGAATCACGTCTCCAACTGGCCGAAGGTTACCAGGGAATTTTAGACCGTCTCTCGGTTCAGCCAGTGCACTGCCCCCAATTCTAGACTCTTCTTTCAGAGGGGCCCTGGGGCTGCGTTCCCCAGAAAGGGCTCTGTGGCTCCCAGCGATGGCTGATGGGACCCCTCACCAGTGCAAAAACCAGCAGCTGCTGGCACCATCTCCTGCTCCTTCTCCATCTCTGGGGATTTGGCCTTCCAGTGGGGAGGTGTTCACGTCCCACAGCCTGTGTGGGCCAGGCCACCCTTTGCACAAGGTGGGCTGCCCCCATCCCAGCATGAGTCTGCATGGGACCCGCACATGTTAGAGGGGTGGTGGGAGCCCGTGGGGATCCCTAAGGTGCTCGGGGGCAGCTCAGCCTGCTTTGTTCATGGCTGCACCCCGGTGAGAATCGGAGCCTGCCTGGCCTTTCGCCAAGGCCTCTTGCCTGAGCTGGGCTCGGTGTGCTCGGTTTCGCTGTGAACTCAGCCTGTGGCGTGTCAGTTTCTATTCTCTGACAGTCCGGCCCCTTCCTTTCTTTTCCCATAAAGAAGCCGCTGGCAGGGACTTCCCGCTGAGAGAGAGGCCGTCCAGGGTCCGGGCCCTCTCTCTTCCTAGCGGAAGCGTGACCTCCAGTCAGGAAAGCCGAGGGAGTTTTCCCGCTCTGGACTAAGCGATGCCAAGTAACATCCTGCGGCAGGAAATGTTTGAGGCAAAGCCTCAAGCCTCAGAAGCTTCACACAAACACTGCTGAAGGGAGTGGGCTCACTTACCGCACTTTGAAAGGAAACGTGGCTGCTGGGTTTCGTTTATTAACATGTCAGGCGGTTTTATTAGTTTCAGCCGCAACATGAACACAGCCTGAGGCATCTCTCAGAGGGCTGAGCATGCCTCTTCTTTGCTGAACTGATTTGTGCTTTGGCATTAGTTCACACAAATATGTACATAGTGGTAGACACTATATCATCCTGGAAGGCAGGTGTTTCATCACCCCCGTGCCCGAAATGCTCTTTACTGTTTCAATGGGAGATAAAACCCTTCACTTCCCTGCCTAACATCCATGAGCGTTGCCGTGTGTTGCTAAGCAGCAACTGTGTTCCATCGCTGCACTGGCTGCTAACGCTGCTCGGTGAAGCGAGTCCTGGCTCTTCAGAAACCCAACAAGCCATGTTTCAGAGACCAGGTAAAGCTATGTGACCGCCAGTGCCTCCTGGAAATCCAGCCCTGGCTGGGGCCATCAGGTGTGACCTCCAACACACGGCTTGCACACCTGATTCTGCGGTGTCTCTGCAGGATAAAACATCTGGACTGAAGTTCTTCCCTGCAGAGTGTTGGAGGCTGGAGCTGCAGGTGGCCACGGCAAATGACCACCTGTGTCCATGATCATGGAGCTTGGCGGGAGCCTGAGCATCGGTCGATGGGTTATTGCTCATGTGCACTGCAGCCCGTACAGAGTCCTGGGTTATACCATCTACCACGGGCCTTTATCGCCAGTGTCTGAGCTGGAGAAGTCTCTAAATAGGATGAACCCCAGCTGAGAAATGCCACAGGCCTCAGGCCAACTGGGTGCTCATGGTCTAATGCAGATCTTAGTCCCCGAGTGTGTACAAAGCTCCAGCAAAGCAGGATTTCCTCCCATGGGCCACAGCTCACCTCGTCCCTCTCTAATTGGCTTGATTTGTCTTTATTAAACATTTACCAGCCCCAGTTACATTCTTTAATAACTTATGGCCCAGTGTGTTTAAATATGCACCGATAACGCACAATCGGGAGCTCCAGAGCCAGATGAGAGTTGGTAGAAAGACATCAGTGCATGCTCATTACCAGGGACCGCTCAGCTGCCCCAGAGGGTCAGTTGGATAAACAAAGGCAAGTCTGGACGTTTATATGAACCGACCAGGCCTTCTGAGAGATGTGCACCTCTGAGTGTGTGTGCATGCTTGTGAGGTGCGTGCAAGCCCCAGTTGTGTGTGCGCGTGCACACTTCTGAGATGTGTGCACCCCCGATTGTGTGTGCACACTTCTGAGATGTGTGCACCCCCGATTGTGTGTGCACATTTCTGAGATGTGTGCAACCCCCAGTTGTGTGTGCACATTTCTGAGGTCGCACACCTCCCCTATTGTGTGTGCACACTACTGAGGTTCCTGCACCCCACGATTTGCGCACACACATACCTACATGTGCAGGGCTGCATGCACACACTGGAGGCTCCATGAGCACAGGTCAAAGTGTGCGCACTTGTGAAAATCTGTCCCTTGGAGCCTGCAGAACAGGTCTAGAAATCTTGCCCTCCAGCCTTTCCCACGAGTCCCCGATTCTGGCCCCGCTGTCAATGCCATGAGAACGGGCTCCCCAGAGGTACCTCAGTGCTTCGGGCTGCACCCCACAGCGTCACGGACACCAAGAAAACGAAGAAGAAAGTGACTGGAACTTCTTTGATTCTCGTAAAAGCTGCGAGGTTTGGCTCGAGCTGGAGCCAAGGTTCAAGGTGTTACGGGTGTCCCAGTGGAGCTAATCTAAGCTATTTATGGTACTTCTCAAACGCCTATCACAGCTTTATCTGAACCCCTGGAGACTTTGTTCCGCCCGGTCCCGCTATGCGGGTTTTAACTCTTGGTAAAATTGCTCCAGGTGCCCAGGGACACTGCTAGACCCGGCTCGAGAGCTGGCTGCCATTGGCCACCTCATGGATTTCAGCCGCAGGAGGGTTTTATCTGAGCCGCAGGATGCTACTTGACCCATGTTAATTGCTTTACCTCCAGGAGAGTTTTCTCCTTAGCCTCTGCTCCTAGCTAAGGGAGCCAGTGTCTGCAATCGATCGGAAGGGACCGTCTGCCATCTAGTGGGAAAACTGACTGCAGACGGTGGGTGAGCATGAGCTGGAGGTGTGATTCCAGTGTGGGGAGACACACGCACACTAGCCCTGAGCAGGCGAGGGCACTGAAAAGGCTGCGTGGGCGGCAGGCAGGGCCAGCCCCCTCCAGTACACACCTAGGCTTTCAGAGGGGGTCGCACTGGGTCGTACTAACCCATCCTGCTGCCAGTATAGCTGCAGCGACACTGCTGTTTTTAGCACACTAGCTGGATCAGAGCTGGCAGGGGTATGGCTACCCAAGCTGGGAATCAGAGCTTCGGCTCCAGTGTAGACATACCCTGAGAGGGGCTCACAGCACCATCCCTCTTGTCCTGCTGGGAAATGTCTAGGGGTGGCTTTAGGATTTTATTCCTTCCCCACCCCACCAGTCACTGGCCCTTTGGGATTGCTGGATGGAATGCTGCCTGCAGTGACGCAACCTCAGGCCAGGCTGGCAGGACGCTGGGCACAAACCCCACATTGACTGGGAGTTCGATAGTATGAGCCGCTCAAGCGTTAGAACAGCCTCACCGTGGAGTCACAGAGGGTCCCCGGGGATACGGCGATCTGTGGCACCACCAGGTGGGCCTGCCTTTGCGATAGACCAAGGATCACAGCAATATTCAGGTTGCTCCCAGGCTCAAAGGACCAGCAAGTGTTCTATGTCCTTTAGAGCTAACCCAGGCTATGCACTGGGGATCTCTTGCTTATGCTTAGTAAATCTTGCCCCCACTCCCCGAGTGCAAGCAGTAAAGAGATCCAGTTCCTTCTTGTTGGGACTTTTCAATCCCCTTTCACCCTTGTGCTCTGAGCTGCAAACTCAACTGATGGGAGGAATCTGCTTGTGTAACTTCATGGGGGAAGGGCAAATTGGTGCCCTTTGTCCTCTTTATCATCCCACAATAGTCCATCAGGTGTTGATGGACCTTTCCTGTTGAGCAGGACATAATGCCTCCTGTTGGAGCTCAGCACTTCCCACTACTTCTCTCCTGCCTGGTGAGTTACACGGTCGCAGAGATTCCCCACTGCTCAAATATAACCTGACAATAAGGGATACAGCTGTTATAAATGAGATTAATGCCAGCAGCAACTCACCAGCATTCAATAAAGTCTAAGCACCAAACACAGTTTGATAATCCTAATACCTGTCTGAACAATTCTAACACGCAGGTGAGCCAGCCTGGTCCCAGCAAGGTATTTGTCAGGGTTGAATGGCGGCATGAGCTGGCACCCGCTTTGCCAGTGTCACACCAGACTGGATCAGACCCAGCATCCATCCCGGCCAGCCTGCTGTTTCCAACAGTGGCAGCACCAGCTGCTTCAGGAGAAGTAGGTGCTTGTGGGGTAATCTGACTCCAGGGAGAGTTTCTTCTTACGAGCTTTAGTCGTGAAAGCTCCCAAGTCTTGCCTGCACCTCTCTGCGCTGTTGGCATCTTCACATCCCCACACAATGGCAGCAGCACCCTTGTGAACTGACGGTGCTTCCGTGCATGTGGCCGAAAGGCTCCTAGCACAGTGAAGTCCCAAATACACGTCGGCCTTTATAACTCTTCCCATCCAGCTGCTGGCAGGAGATGTGGCAGATCCAGGACAACTGGGAGTGATCCAGGAATTTCAGGATGCAGGGTGAGTGCCCTGGCAGAGTCTCATGGCCTCCGGAAGGGAGGGTGCCTATCGCCTGCTCTTGAGGGTTTCATTTCTAGGGTCAATAATGGTTTGCCCTTTGAATGCTGACATTTTCCAGGCTCCTGGCTCAGGAGGCTGTGTGGACATGCACCTCCTTCCTTCCAATGACTGGAATTTGGTTAAACCCAAATCTCCAACTGATACGTGTTTTTGAGTGAGTCTGCTTGTGTCTCACGCGGGACTCAGCTACGCTCGCGTTAATAAATACATACCCTGAATCCTACAGCACATCCACTAGAAATCGGATCGCAAAGCAGCAGCATCTCTGAGCAAAGGGCCTGGGTTTAGCCAGGGGATTTACTACTGGAAGAGGTATCCCACATATTGAGTGCAGGGGACTGGACTAGATGATCTCGCGAGATCCCTTCCAGTTCTCTGATTCTCTGATTCTCTGATGTAAAAGGGGATAGAGAATAAGACAGAGAGTATCTTATTACCCTTATATAAATCCATGCTACACACACAGCTTGAATACTGCGTACGGATGTGGTCTCCTCATCTCAAAAAAGATCTACTGGCACTAGAAAAGGTTCAGAGAAGGGCAACTAAAATGATTAGGGGTTTGGAACGAGTCCCAAATGAGGAGAGATTAAAGAGGCCAGGACTTTTCAGCTTGGAAAAGAGGAGACTAAGGGGGGATGTGACAGAGCTATATAAAATCATGAGTGGTGTGGTGAAAGTGAATAAGGAAAAGTTATTTACTTGTTCCCATAAGAACTAGGGGTCACCAAATGAAATTAATGGGCAGCAGGTTTAAAACAAATAAAAGGAAGTTCTTCTTCACGCAGCGCACAGTCAACCTGTGGAACTCCTTACCTGAGGAGGTTGTGAAGGCCAGGACTATAACCGCGTTTAAAAGAGAACTAGACAAATTCATGGAGGTTAAGTCCATAAATGGCTATTAGCCAGGATGGGTAAGAATGGTGTCCCTAGCCTCTGTTTGTCAGAGGGTGGAGATGGATGGCAGGAGAGAGATCACTTGATCATTGCCTGTTAGGTTCACTCCCTCTGGGCCACCTGGCATTGGCCACTGTCGGCAGACAGATACTGGGCTGGATGGACCCTTGGTCTGACCCGGTACGGCCTTTCTTACGTTCTAAAGTGGGGAGGGTGGGCAGCAGGGCTGGCTCCAGGTTTTCTGCCGCCCCAAGCGGAAAAAAAAAAAGCCGCGGCAGCGCGATCGCGCCGCTCCCTCTTCGGCAGCAATTTGGCGGCAGGTCCTTTGCTCCGAGAGGGACTGAGGGACCCTCTGCCAAATTGCTGCCAAAGACCCAGACGTGCTGCCCCAATGGTGGCTGGAGTGCCACCCCATGGTATTGGCCACCCCAAGCACCTGCTTCCTTAGCTGGTGCCTGGAGCCGGCCCTGGTGGGCAGAGGGGAATGACCCTGGGGACTGATGGTAAAATCCCTCAGACTGCAGAGATTTGCCAGGAGAAGGCGTGGATGGGGTCCCGTCACCAGGACTAGCTCAATTACAAGGACTGGAAGGAATTGCTTTCATCAACAAACAGGGCCAGGAGAATAAACGTGGTACAATACGGTATTTTTTAAAATGTGTGAAATCTTGTTTTAAAATATTGTGAGGCGCTCCGAGCCGGGGTTGCCAATCTCTTCCATGCCTGGCCCCCCTCCCCAGGCCCCGCACCCGCCCAGCTGGGTCCCCCGCCCATTTCGCCACCCTTGACCCCTGTTTGTGACCCCCGGGAAGGTCCCAGCCCCAGGCTGACATGGGCTAGAGCTTGAGCCAGGAATCGCTGCAGAATCCAGCCCGTGACGTCAGGCCTGGCTTACGGAGGCCAGACACGCAGGCAGTCCCAGGCTGCTCGCTGACACAGGCCCTGCCCAGCACCCGCTTGCTGCCTGTGCCCTGCCCCGGCTGGCGCTGCCACGGGCACACAGGCCGGCCCCTTCCCCACGGGGCTCTCGGGGCGGACGTCATCAGGGCCCAGCCAGAGCCCCGAACTCAGGCCCCGGCAGGCTGCGGCGGCCCCCAGGGCTCCGTCCCGGGCCCCGTCTCTCTTGGGAACCTCAGTGCTGTGACCTCAGAGCCTTGGCGACAGAACCCCGGCGCAGGGAACCCGGCAGCTGCAGCGGGAGGCCATCTTGGGGTCTCCCCTCAGCGGCCCCATCTCCTCCCTGCTCCGTGAGGGCCCAGGGAGCCGTGCGGGCCGGACGGGACCTCCCAGGGGGCCTCGTTGGGTGAGCGCCTGGCCTGGCACCTGGAGCTGGGCTGCTTGGTGGCCAGTGCCGCCCTCCCGCTGCGTGCCCATGGCCAGGGCAGGCCGCGCTGCCCTCCTGCCGCGAAAGGCCTGGAAACCAGGGGGGGCTGTTCTGAAAGGACACGTGGCGCCTCCTGCTGGCAGTGGCCATCTCGTGACGGTGACACCGGGCAGGCCAGTGCCAGCGGGCGGAGCGCGGGGCTGGGCGGCTCCGGCAGTCGGGCACAGGGTGAGATACGGCTGGAGCCTTTCTCCGGGGCGTGCTCCCAGCCAGGCCAGTCAGCGGGGAGCCAAAGTCCTGACTCGAGGCGGGCGGGACCCAGAACCTCAGATCCAAGCCCCTGGAGGTTCGGATCTGGGTTCGGGGCAGAACCTCCTGGCTCGGGCCCATCACCTCTCGCTCGGTGGCTTATGTGCAACGAGTTGTTGGGTCTCAGGCCATTTCACCAGATGAAGGAAGCTCATCACCACTGGTCCCACCGAGAGAGGCCAGGGCCTCCCCTCCCTCCCCTCCACATAGCAGGGGGCTCAGACACACCCCACAGCTCATGAGACGCCCTCCGGCCCTTGCCGAGGTGCAGGCTGGGCCCCAGGGCACAGATGGGTGGTGGGCCTGGCCTGGATTCTCCACCCTGGCTGTGGGTGTCTCCTGGAGTCTCTGCAGGCCTGGGGGGGTGGGGGGAGCATGGTACCTGGGACCTTCTTGGGACATTACAGCCAGCACTGCCAGGCAGAGTGCACAGGGGCCCGGTTCCTTGGAGCAGCGACTGGGATGGGATTTTTGTTTGGCGTTTGTACGGCACCTATCCCGAGGAGCTCCGGGCCCTGGCTGGGCGTCGCGATGCTACGGGCATATAAATACTAGGCCCCGTTGGTACCATTCTCCAGCGCCATCTCAACCCGTAGCCATGGCTTGTGAGCTGACCAGAGCCTTTGCCTGCCTCAGGAATTTCACCAGGACTGTTGCCCCGGGCCACGGCCGGGATGTACCAGCTCAAGATCCAGGCGGAGCCGCCGGCCCAGTCGGGGTCTGACATGCGTGCCCAGGAGCTGAAGGAGCTGCTGTGGTCTGGGGGCGAATGCAACGCCGCCCTGATAAGAGATGGCGCCTTCCGGGTCAGTGGGCGTCGGACAGGCTGCAGCATGGGCAGGCTGGGCAGAGAGAGGGCGCAGGGGCATAGGGTACCGTGGCTAGCAGGGCCTTGTCCTCACAACAGCTGCATCTCCCTTCCCCAGGAAGCCTCCCACTGGTGCCCTAGCAATGGGGGGAGCCCTAGTTTAGGCAAGTCCCTGGTGTTCTTACCACCACGTCGTGCCATTCGCCCCCCGCTTGGAGCAGGGCTGACTGGCACAGACGTGAGTACGCCGGTGCCGTACCGGTGTTCAGCCATCAGGGGTGGAGCTGCGCTGGTGGGAACGTGCTAGTGCTGAGAAAAGGGGGGGGTGGACCCCAGACTTCAGCAAAGACCTGATCCAAGCGCCGACGGGCACGCTACAGAACAGAACCAGGGCAGCCGGCGAGCGTTGTCTAGCCAGCTCCCTCGCCCTGGAGCCACCCGCAGCGTAGGCAGAGCCCACTGACTTTTTAACTCACTAACGAGACTCCCCCTTCCCGACCCACGTTACAGTCAGAGCTGGTCCAGCAACAGTCGCTCACTGCTTGTGACTGCACCATGTCCACCTCCAGCCAGCAAGACCCAGCCCAGCCACTCAGGGTGTGAACACCCTGGTGCAGGCCATTTGTTGTGGCTGTATAAAGGCGCCCCGAGGGAGGCTGGCAGGCGACGCGAGGCAGAGTAATGTCTGTCTGTCTAGATGAGCTAGGTGATACCTACCAACCAGCCATGTAATCTAGCGGCTGTGACACAGAAAGGGAAATGCCCACGCAGGCTCAGGGCAATCCCACCCACCCAAAGAGTGTCTCAGCCCTGTCCCCGCTGCCCTGGCCTGGCTCTCATCGGCCATGGCCTCTCCTTTCCCTGCAGCAGAAGCAGCTGGCGCGACAGCTGGTGGAGGGAGGGGCGTGCAAGGAGCAGCTGATGGCAGGAGAGCAGCAGGTAGGGTTGGGGGCGGACGGGGTCTCTCCCCCGGTGTCCCTGCTGGGGAGTCCCCCCGGCCCCCTGGGATGGGACTCTAAGCATTTCTCACTCTGTTTCAGCCGCAACTCTTCCAGAGCGGTTTCGAGGAGAAGCTGGCGTTTCAGCCGGAGGCGGAGGGGACAGAGCGCCGCCCCAAGGCAGGGGAAGCACTGGCGTGGAATGGGGCGGGAGGTGGGGACAGGCCCATGGAGGGCTCAGGTGTCACCCAGCAGAGGCAGTGCAGCGGGGTGCTGGGAAGTACCCGGGGCACGGCACGAGCTCAGAGCCAGCCGACCCTGCGTTTCACCCCCTCCCTGGGCGGAACCCGGCGGGCGGTGGAATACGGTCCCCAAACCCCTCGCTTTCCAAGCAACGCCCGCAGAACCTGAGCGTCCCTCCCGGGGTTTAGCAAGCCGGGGTGCAAACTGCAGGGCTTGCTTGGAGGGGAGACGGGCAAGTCGCTGCAAGGTTCATGGGCCTGCCACATTGCTAGCCTTGTCCCACCCCCAATCACTGGGGAGGGAGCGAAGCCCAGGCCCCCCCCGACCAGTGCAAGCTCCCCTGGCTCAGGTGACGGCAGGAGGCCTCACGGAGACCGGCCTCGCCAGAGGAGGAAGGGGGTCGAACCCCAGAAAACGAGGATTAACCACCCCCACCCAGGGCATCACCGTAAAAGCAGCAAGGGTTAGTCCCAGCTCTCCTCCTGCCAACAGCCGCCAGGCCCCTCCCTGCAGCCGCTGCTGCTCCCTCATGGCAGCACTGTTTGGGGGTGGCCAGCGCTCAGGGTGAGGTGTTACCCCTGCCCTCCGCCGCACGAGTGCCCTGGCAACAGCAGCTGGTCCCCGGCAGGGCTGTGTCTCCCCGAGCGGGGCTGCCCGGGGCTCTGGCACGGTGGGTATAGGTGGGCCGTAGGGGCTGGGCCCCTGGAGCTATCCTCCCGCCCCCGCAGCCCATTGACCCTGGTGCAGGGGGCCGAGCACTGATGCTGACCAAGGTCCCGTCCTTGCAGAGGCTGGTGCGTGGCCCACGGGAGGCCTATCGAGTGATGGACGCGGCTCTGCAGCGTGTGAGTGGAAACCTTCATCCCAGCTAGCGTCTCGGAGGAGCCCCCCACCTGGGACTGGCGCTGGGACTGGTGTGCTCCTGGCAGGCCCCCTGCCTGGCATCGACACAGGAGAGCGGGGCCAAGCTGGGCACCCCTGGCAGCCCCTTCCCCTTCTCCCTGAGCCACGGGGCTATAGGACAGCAAGGCCTCTCCGGCCAGGCCACGGCCCAGCTCACTCTCCTCCAAGCAGGGAGCGGAGCTGCCCCCAGACCTGCTCCGTGCTCTGCCCTGCCCCGGGGCACACTGCAGGGACAGACAGAGCTTAGCCCTGGGCCCCTGCTAAACCGGCCGGGGGAGATGGCGCCTCGCGCCGCTGCCAGGCGCCCCTCTAGGAGAGCTCTGTTCTTCAGGCAGGAGAGCTGATGGTGGGCAAGGAGGAGCCGGGGGCAGAGCGCTGGCAGCTGCCGGGGGACCCCGACCAGGAGGAGTGAGTATCCGCAAGGCTGGCCCGCGGTCAGACGGGGCGGGGGCGGGGGCGCAGATACTGTCACAGCCCGGCGGGTGCGGGGTCTGCCGCTCCTAGCGAGCCGGGGGCAGGTGTGTGACGGTTCGGGTGACCAGCAGGGAGGGGTCACTACGGCTGTCACGGGGTCCCCGGGCGATGCTCTGGAACTGCTCCCCACCAAGCCAGGCAGGACTCTGGGAAGCCTCCTCTCCCTCGGAGCAGCCTGTCTGCAGGGCAAGAAGCTCCCACGGCTTCACCTCCTGGGTCTCTCCTTGGAGCATTCAGCCTCCTCTGCCCCTCCGGGCGCTTCCCCCAGCGAGTCCGCCCAG
Source organism: Mauremys mutica (assembly GCF_020497125.1). Classification (NCBI taxonomy): domain Eukaryota; kingdom Metazoa; phylum Chordata; order Testudines; family Geoemydidae; genus Mauremys; species Mauremys mutica. The sequence goes on from NC_059077.1 coordinate 2,702,773, forward strand.
GCGGGGTCCTGGGGAAGCCAGAGGGTCCTGCCCCCCCACTGCGCAGTCAGACGTGACTCTCAGCCAGCCAGTAACACAGAGGTTTATTCAATGGCAGGAACAGGGTCTAAAACAGAGCTTGTAGGTACAGAGAATGGGACCCCTCAGCTGGGTCCATCCTGGGGCCCAACGAGGCAGATCCTCATGTCTGCCCTCACTCCCCACCCCCAGCCAGCTCCAAACTGAAACCCCTCCAGCCCCTCCTTCTCCGGCCTTTGTCTCTTTCCCGGGCCAGGAGGTCACCTGAGCTCTTTGTTCACCTTCAGCGTCCCCTTGCAGGGGAAAGGGCCCCAGCCATTTGTTGCCAGGCGACAGAGTGTCGGCCATTTATGCACACTGGAGACTTAAGAACTGCACAGGGGAAACTGAGGCACCCACACAGCATGCAGAGGAAACATTAAGAACAGTCCCACTTCGTCACAACGGCTACGCATTGCGCCGACACCACGGGGCTGGGTGCCGATCTGGGGGCCTGGGCGGACGGAGGGGATGCGCAGTAATGTGCAAGCCATGGGGCGCTGGCACAGATCCCAGCCCCACTAGCACAGCCAGCCTGTCTCCCAACTCACCCCCGCTGTAGCGAGATGGGTGTTGTCTAGCTGGGCTTTAGCTGTCCTGGGGCTGGGGACCCCATTGTTCCTGTTGGGGGGGGGGCCGCAGCTCGCTCCAGCCTGTGTTCGGGCCGTGCAGCCTGGGTTTTCCCTTTCATAATCCTACCCCGTCACTGCTAGCTACACCCCATCCCGTCCGCGGGCTTGCAGCCTGCAGCGCTCTGTGCACGGGCAGCATCGGCCTAGCTAGTGCCAAGCCAGGCTACACCCACGGGGCTCTCCTGGCCCTGCAAAGCTGGCCGCCTGCCCGGGGGTGTTGGTGCTTAGGATGCCAGCATCTGGGACACTCACCATGTGTAGGGTGAGCATGTGCCATCCAGCTCCCCCCCACTGATCCATCCAGCTCCCCCCACTGACCCATCCATCCAATAGTATCTAGCTAGCTACAGCTCAAGCGATGTCAGCCCCTGCATCCAGCCATGCATATATTGGAAGCTCCGTGGGGCACGGGGCCGTCTTTGCCCTGTGGCTGTACATTGCCTAGCACAGGGGGGCCTGGTCCATGGCTGGGGTTACTAGGTCCTACAGTAACACAGCTAATAATAACATTGCTTTCTCCTGCCTGTGGATTTTCCAGGATCTACTGGGGCTGCTTTTACTTCTTTCCTTGGCTCCGGATGTGGAGGAAAGGGAAGCGGGTGCAGCCGTGAAGGGGTACGTAGTGACTGCTTGGCCCTGCACCCCCACCCCACGCAGGTGACTCCTCGCTGGGGAGGGAGGCAGGGAACGAGGGGAAGGGCGGACTCAGGGTAAGGGGCAGCATCGACCCTGCCGAACCCAGCCAGAGCCCTGTGGCCAGGCTTTCCCCAAGTGGCAGCTGGAAGCGAGACCCCAGCAGAGCCCTGCTGGAGGGCTGGACAGCAGCTCCCAAGAGGGAGGGGGCTGCTGCCCTGGGGGGCAGGGGCGACCTGCTCCCACTCCCCACGGGGACACGCCTTGGCCGCCTTGGCCGGGCTCGTGGCCCCAGTGTGAAATAAGTTGCCCAGGGGCTTTTCTGGAGCGACCTGACTGCGCTGGGCCTGGCACTAACTAGCCAGGGCTCTGTCCCCGAAGGGGGGCCGTGGGGCACAGGGCTGGGCGCGGCGCCCCTCCCGCAGCGTGCCCCCACCGTGCGTTGTAATACAGCTCAGTGCAAGTGTAGCCAGCTGGGAACAAAGCCCCTCAGCCACACCTACAGGACGGGGGCTCCCCGGGAAGCAGCGACTCTGAGAAAGATTTGGGGGGTGGGGATGGACAATCAGCTGATCAGCAGCTCCCAGTGTGACCCTGTGGCCGTAAACCGGGGAATCTCCAGTAGCAGCAGGGAGGTGATTTTCCCTCTGCACCTGGCACTGGTGCGACTGCTGCTGGGCTCCTGGGCCCAGGTCTGGGGCCACAGTCCCAGAAGGATGTTGAGAGATTGGAGGGGGTCAGAGGCTGATGAAAGGATGAGAGCCCCCAGGAGCTCGGTCTGCCTAGCTGGGCAAGGGGAAGGTTACGGGGTGGCCTGATCCCAGTCTGAGAGCTCCAACGGGGATATTTATTAACGAGCTCGTCAGGCTGGCAGAGGCAGGTCTAACAGGAGGAGGCAAGCTCTGAGCTGCTGCGGGGAGGGGGGGTTACGGCAGCCCCCCCCCCCCAGCTGGGGACATGCCCCTGCACTAGCCTCCCCCGTGCACTGAGCGTGGTGTGTGTCCCACAAGAAGGGGCATGTGGAGGCCTCGGGGGGGCTGGGAACGGGCCCAAGGCGGGGCCTGGGGTAGGGGGGTGCTGGCGACAGGGAGGGGTCAGAACTGGGGCTGCTTTAATGGCTCTGCCCATTCCTTACAGCTCACTGTGACCGGGGGCGAGCGGGCCCCAGCCCCTCCCCAGAGTTATACGCAGACCCGTGCGGCTGCACTTGGCCCAGCCGCCTCTATTTGCATCTCCACTGACCCTGCTGAGCGCAGCAGCCGCCCCCTCGGGCCACCTTGAGCCACCGCCCATGGCACCCCCAGGATTAAAGCACCTGACACCACAGCTCGTGCAAATGTAGAAATCAAATTATAAGACTAATTCGCCCCTGGATTGAGACCCGTCCGATGCAGGGCTGCAGTACCTGCCTGCTCCAGGAGGGGGCGGCACTGGGCCAGGGGCATCAGCCGCTGTTCGGGTCCTCGACGTTATTCTGGGTCCAGGGTAAAGCGCCCGTCTCTGGGCCACTCCCCCGCTCCCCACGGGGCTTGCTCAGGTCTCTCCTCCTGCCCCTTACAAATGGGACGTTTCCAAAGCGCCCTGAGCGTATAGACACCGGGCGAGTCCTGCCCCCCTCCCACGGGGGCTGGGGGCCGCTCCCCACCACAGCCTCTCGCTCTGCTAGGCCGATGGTCAGGCCTGGAGCCCGGCTACGCTCCAGCCTCCTCCAGGCAGATGCTGTGACCCCTCCCGTGCCTGGCCTGCTCACCCAGCCGCCCATCAGCCTCCGGGGCAGGCGGGGGGTTGTGTCTCCCGGTGCTGGGCCTGGCACAAGCTGACTGAGCAGCTGGGTGCCCATGGGGGGTGGAGGGGAGAGCGGTGTGAGCTGGGCTCACGGCAGCTGCCTAAACAAGCCAGCGTTGGCTGAGGCCCTGGGCCAAGGCTGGTGCGGTGCTGGGCGGGGCAGAGGAATAGTGCCCAGTCCCTGCCCCGGTGCCACGGAGAGCCAGCTGCCAGGGACGGGCCGAGCTCCTGTGCATGGGGGACAGAGGCTGGCTGGTCTCTGGTGTGAATCCTGCCCACGTGGTCCCATCTCTGGGCTTCTAGTGACCTGAGGGAAGGCTGGGGTGGGGGGGTCTCAGGAAACCCACCTCAGCTCAGCCAGCAGGACTGGCAGGGAGTGACGGGGTCCCAGGGCTTGGCCACCCTTCCCCGCACGGCCCCGCCACGCCGGGGTTAGCCGGGCAGGCAGCCCTGCCGCCATAGCTGTTCTGCAGCGAAACACAGGACGTGTGTGCGCCTAGGGCACCCGGCACGCGCTGTCCCCCCCCCCCCCCCGCCCCACCGTGTCGCTCACTGGGGAAAGGGCACCAGCCCACAGCTGTAAAACTGGCATTTGGGGAAGGGAACGTACACGGCTGGGGCAGCCAGGAGATCGTTCCTAAAGCCGATGGCGCCAGCTGGGCAGCGCACGGTCCAGCACCCTCCCTGCCTGGCGGGTGGGCCCGACTCCAGCCCGCCCTCAGCGCGCACTTGGCCAGACAGCTGCCTGCCTGCGAGGCACCGGCGGAGACGCCACACTGGCTAGCCACCCGCTGTTCAAACGGCGCGGGCCCAGCGGGCAAACCGGCCCCTCCGGCTGGCTAGCAGGACTGCCCAGGACCGAGACCGTCACAGGCCCAGGGCAGACCAAGGATGGGCTAGTGCACGCTGAAGCCACCTTCCGCCAGAGCAGTGATTCGCTGGCCGACTCCGAGACTTGGACCCCGCCATAACCAGCTGCTGAGTGGGGCCCATTTGCGACCCAAAGCCTCGGGCAGAACCGGCTCCCGAGCCTCCCCAGCGAGCGGGGTGCAGAGCCCAGCTGGGTAAGTGGGCAGGTCCTCAGGAGCACGCTCACACCAGGTGCAGCTGGGAGCCGGCACACGGGAGCTGTCCCGGCTGAAAACCTGGCCCGACGGTGCTCAGCGGGTTTGGGGGGGTGCACCGGTGTCGCTGGGCAGAACCTGCCCCCTTTGGGGCCCAGGACAGCTTGCCAAACCATCCGCGCCCGGTGCTCGTGGCTCATCCCAAACCAAGCGCACAGACCTCGGCTCCGAGATGCTCGGGGCAGAGTCTCAGCTGGCAGAAATTGGCACATCCCTGGCGTGCTCGGAGCAGGGGGCTTACCCCACGCACGGCGGGTGGGTGCTCTGTCCCACACGCCTGCACTAGAGCCTTCCTCCCCTGGGCTGAGGGCTGCTTGCACTCTGCAGGCACTGCCAGGCGGGGGCCTGTGTGCCAGACTCGGGGGGGTCCCGTTGGGCCGTGCCTGCCGCCAAGCCCTGCCCGTTACAGTGCTGTAGCCCTGTAGAAATGCACACGTGGCTCAGGCAGACGGGGCTTGGGGGGCCTCACGCTACATGTTTATAAGCCAAGCAGCTTGGCCGCCAGGAAGGGGTGTCAGGCTCCGAGCCAGCCCCAGCTGCATGGGAACAAGGCTCGGCTGCTGGTGTTTGAGCAGGGGCCAGCAGTCCTAGTAGGGTGGAGTTCTGGTGCCCCCACGTGTGCTGGGGCTCGACAGAGCCTTGCCAGCCAGGCCCCGGCCCCGGCGAGCTGGCAGGCTGGAGCGTGGCCAGGCCATGAGTGAGGGGGCTAAGCACGAACTGGGGGGACTCTGCCCCAGGCAGGACCTGCCTCCCATGGTGCCGGTGTGGCCGAGGAGGGGGTTTAGGGAGGGTTTCCATGCACGGGGGGCATGGCTGGCGATGGGGGGGCAATGGAGCCCCGAGGGGGCAGGAGGAAGGGCCAGCGCCGGCCTTACCGCTCCCCAGCCGAGCTCTGTGCACGGGTAGGGAGGGCTGCGGCCTGGCAGCAGCAGGGATTCACATGTGGTGGCAGCATGCTGGGTGTGCCGGAGCCCGGGCCAAGGCAGCGCACGTGTGCTCACCGCCGTTCCCCGCCTCGCCGCATGTGCTCGGCGGAGGGATCTGGCTGCACAAAGCCCGGCTGCAGCCACGTGGCTTCCCCCTCAGACCTGCAGCCTCTAAAGAACCAAATCAGTCCTAGTGCAGGAGCACGGCTTGGCCCCAGGCCCCACAGTGCTGGGTGCTGTAACACACACGTGTGCACACACAGACACACGTGTTCACACGCACAGAGACACACAGAGACACACACCTCCTCAGGAGCCTCTGCCAGCCTCATCCCTCCAGGGGCCCCTTAGTTCCCTCCCCCAGTTCTCCTAGCGTCGCCCCTTGGGGCTCCAGGAACAGCTCCCCGTTTCGAGGCACCAAGCCCAGTGGCTGCCTTACCCCTGCGCCAGTCACTGCTCCCCTCTGAACCCCCAGCTTGGCGAGGGCTCCCAGCACGCAGCCACCCAGCCCCGGGTGACGCACCATTGCAGGGGGCTGTGCCCAGCGACCCCTCTAACTTTCCCACCCACGTGCGCCATGAATTTTGTTCTGTGCAGCAACCTGGAGGTGACGTGACACCTCACACCTGGGAGATACGCCCCCTGTGTGACACCTCACCTCCATATTGGTGCACAGAACAATATTCATGTGGTGGGGGTGGGGCCGAGGGGTTCAGCGTGTGGGAGCAGGCCCAGGGCTGGGGCAGAGGGTTGGGGTGCAGGGCTGGCTCGGGGGTGGGGCCGGGGATGAGGGGTTTGGGGTGCAGGCTGCCGCCCCCGCCCCCCAGCTCTCTCTCGCTGTGGCAGCTCCGGGGCTGGGGAGGGGGAGGCGTTCGTGGCACTGTGCAGAGCTGGGCTCTGGGGGGGGGCTGGGCGGGCCAGGCACAAGGGGTGACTCGGGGTGCTGTGCTCAGGGCTGGCGCCCAGCTGCCGGCTGAGAGGGACTCTGGGGAGCTCTCCAAGGAGCCAATGGCACCTGAGAGCCCCTCCCCGCATGCCCCAGGCGATGCCCATGCCCACCATGTCTCTGCTTAGCACCTCCTTGGCTGCGGCGAGCCCCCCCGCCCAGTGCAGCAGGGCAGAGGGGGCTGGGGACCAGTCAGCACTGGGACGAGGGAGAGACCCCTGCCCATGAGCACTCGAGGGGTTCGAAGATTGACCCAGCGGCATGGGGCGCAGTCCTGTCCTTCCCCACCTGTCCTTCCCCATGGGCATCGCCTGGGGCATGCGGGGAGGGGCTCTCAGGTGCACTGGCAGGGGAGGGGCTGCACTCCTGTCAATCACAGAATATAGGGTAGGAAGGGACCTCAGGAGGTGTCTAGTCCAACCCCCTGCTCAAAGCAGGACCAGCCCCAACTAAATCATCCCAGCCAGGGCTTTGTCAAGCCGGGCCTTAAACACCTCTAAGGAAGGAACAGGAGGACTTGTGGCACCTTACAGACTAACACATTGATTTCAGCTCACGAAAGCTCATGCTGAAATCAATGTGTTAGTCTCTAAGGTGCCACAAGGATCCTGTTCCTTTTGCGGATACAAACTAACATGGCTGCTACTCTGACACCTGCCATTATCTAAGGAAGGAGATTCCCCCCCTCCCCAGGGAACCCATTCCAGTGCTTCACCACCCTCCTAGTGAAATAGTGTTTCCTAATATCCAACCTAGACCTCCCGCACTGCAGCTTGAGACCATTGCTCCTTGTTCTGTCATCTGCCACCACTGAGAACAGCCGAGCTCCATCCTCTCTGGAACCCCCTTCAAGTAAAAAGCGACGGAGAGTCCTGTGGCCCCTTATAGACTAACAGACGTATTGGAGCAGGAGCTTGCCCATAACGAGGTGGGGATTCACCCACAAAAGCTCCTGCTCCAATACGTCTGTTAGTCTATAAGGGGCCACAGGGCTCTCTGCTGCTTTTACAGATCCAGACTAACACGGCTCCCCCTCTGATACTGGACCCCTTCAGGTAGCTGAAGGCTGCTATCAAATCCCCCCTCATTCTTCTCTTCTGCAGGCTAAACAATCCCAGTTCCCTCAGCCTCTCCTCATAAGTCATGTGCTCCAGCCCCCTGATCATTTTCATTGCCCTCCGCTGGACTCTCCCCAATTTATCCACATCCTTCTTGTAGTGTGGCGCCCAAAACTGGACACAGTACTCCAGATGAGGCCTCACCAATGTCGAATAGAGGGGAATGATCACATCCCTCGATCTGCTGGCAATGCCCCTACTTATACAGCCCAAAATGCCATTGGTCTTCTTGGCAACAAGGGCACACTGTTGACTCATATTCAGCTTTTTGTCCACCGTAACCCCTAGGTCCTTTTCTGCAGAACTGCTGCCCAGCCATTCGGTCCCTAGTCTGTAGCAGTGCATGGGATTCTGCCGTCCTAAGTACAGGACTCTGCACTGGTCCTTGTTGAACCTCATCAGATTTCTTTTGGCCCAGGCCTCTAATTTGTCTAGGTCACTATGGCCTCCAGCGTATCTACCTCTCCCCCCAGTTTAGTGTCATCCGCAAACTTGCTGAGGGTGCAATTCATCCCATCCTCCAGATCATTAATGAAGATGTTGAACAAAACCGGCCCCAGGACTGACCCCTGGGGCACTCCACTTGATACCGGCTGCCAACTAGACATGGAGCCATTGATCACTGCCCGTTGGGCCCGACAATCTAGCCAGCTTTCAATCCACTTTATAGTCCATTCATCTAGCCCTTACTTCTTTAACTTGCTGGCAAGAATACTGTGGGAGACTGTATCAAAAGCTTTGCTAAAGTCAAGATCTATCACATCCACTGCTTTCCCCATATCCACAGAGCCAGTTATCTCCTCAGAGAAGGCCATCAGGTTGGTCAGGCATGACTTGCCCTTGGTGAATCCAGGCTGATTGTTCCTGATCACTTTCCTCTCCTCCAAGTGCTTCAAAATGGATTCCTTGAGGACCTGCTCCATGATTTTTCCAGGGACTGAGGTGAGGCTGACCAGTCTGTAGCTCCTCGGGTTCTCCTTCTTCGCTTTTTTAAAGATGGGCACTATATTTGCCTTTATCCAGTGGTCCAGGACCTCCCCCAATTGCCACGAGTTTTCAAAGATAATGGCCAGTGGCTCTGCAATCACATCAGCTAATTCCCTCAGCACCCTCGGATGCATTAGATCTCAACCCATGGCCTTGTGCATGTCCAGCTTTTCTGAATAGTCCTTGACCTGTTCTTTCACCACAGAGGGCTGCTCACCTCCTCCCCATGCCGTGCTGCCCGGTGCAGCAGCCTGGGAGCTGCCCTTGGCTGTGAAGCCCGGGCTTCTGCAGTGCCCCCCGCCGGTGCCCATGGAAGTCTCTGCCTGTAACACAGCAGCAAACCAGGCTCCTGGAGCCAGCGCAGAGACCCCCACCCCAGCCTTTCCCCCGGGACGGGTGGCAATCTGTGTGCGGCTCTGGCCCTGGCCAGAGCCCGTGCCCACGGTGGGACGGGGAGAGCAGGGCCAGCCTTCAGGGTAGCCGTGGCCTGCTGGGGCAGTGGCCACGTGGCCAGGATGGTGTTAGCCTGTGAAATGCCACCACAGAGCCAGCAGGGGGAGCCAGCATGCTGGGCCTGGCCCTGGCTTTGCCCCAATTAGCCGGGTGTGTTAACGAGCTGTAGAGCCTGAGGGTGCCCGGCCCAAGGGGGCCCCCAGACACACAGTGCGGATCCCTCCAGCGGTGCCCCATGCCCACTCCCAGGGCGTGCGCCAGGACGGGCGCCCTGCACGTTCACCCCGGCTTCCCGGGGTGCCCACCCGGCCCCTCAGCTCTGGAGCCGCGCCCGACGCCTGCCAGGCGCTGCACCCGGCCCAGGCCTCCGCTCTCAGCAGGGCCGGGCAGCCCGGACCCCTGCCAACCTCAGCCAGACACTGTGCCCAGTGCCCGCGCCAGGCCCCGCATGGCCCTGAGCAGAGGGGCCCCCGAATGGGGCTTGGCACCTGGGGCGGCTGCCACCACACGCAGGGCATGAGGGGCTGCCGGAGCCACGTTGGGCCTGTGCTGAGACAAGAACCGGGGGAACTGAGCCCTCACGTCCCCCTTCCCGCCCCCCAGCTCCTCCGCGCTCCCCGCCAGCTCCAGCTCCGGCAGATTCCGTCTGGATGTGGCTGCAGCCCCAGCCAGGTGCCAACACGTGGGAGCCAGTCCCGGGCGGCTGGAGAGTGGATCCAGGCAGCACCTCGGCCGCCCCCCCTCACCCCTGCTGCCCCCCTGCCTGAGCCCCTCTGGCTGGCAGGGGGCCCCGTCAAACCTCCCCCGGGGCCCAGCCGTCAGCACAAAGCAGCCCCCCATGGCGCCAGGGCCCCCCATGGCGCCTGGAACAAGCAGCGGCAGGGCTGGCGGCCCCCCCTCAGGCCTCTCTTCTGAGGGGTCGAGCAATAACCAGCCCAGCCCCCACTGGCTCTGCCCCCGCGGCGCTGGGCACAGAGAGCCGGCCTGGACCCCGCTGTCACAACCCCCTTTATTGGGATCCCGGCGCGCTGCCCCGAGGGGCCGGACAAGCCCGGGGGGGGGAGGGGGGAGTCCTCCCGGCCACGGGAGGGGGGGTTCAGGGTGGGGAGGGGTCAGTGTCACCCTCACTCGCCTGCCGGCACCCCGAGCCAGGCTCCCAATGTCCACAGATCCTCCAGGACCCCGTCCGCGCCTGGCAGCAGAGCGGGCTGGGGTGGGGTCCCCGTGTCCCCTCTCAGCTCCGCGGACCCCTCACCCCCCCGGCCAGTCCCCATCAGGTGCGGATCCGGCTCAGGTCCACACGCTGGCACCAGCGGCACCCACGGCACAGGGACGGACCATGGCACCGACCCCGTCGTCTCCCTCCACGCCAGCGAGTGTCTGTGCTGGGGTCTGGGCGCGGCGCTGGCAGGGGCGGGTGGCACAGTCCTGGGCGGGGCGGGCGGGCGAGCGGCGGTGTCTGCAGCTCCTGCTACAAGATCTGGGCCTCTGCGAAGAGGGAGAGAGCAGGTTGCAGAGGGAGGGGATCAGGGGACCCCCTGCCCCACTGATCGGCACTGCCCCGTGCCCGTAGTCACCCAGAACCGCCCTGCCTGTGGGCAGTGCCCGGCCTCCCGGCCCCAATCTCAGGGCAGACACTGCGCCCCGGCCTCATCCCAGCTCTGATCCACCAACCCGCTGCCCCCCTCGGCCCTGTCTCCCTGCCCCCATGCCATGCCCCCGTGCCACCGCCTGCCCCCCTCACCCGCACCGTCCTGACGTCCTGCACCCGGCCGTACAGGCCCACGGCCCGGGAGCCCAGCGCCACCCTCTGCTAGCCTATGGCACCTCCACGCTGCCCCGGGACACTCCATGCCATGGCACGCAGCGCCAGTCCGTACCCCCACCCAGAGCCGTGGGGTCCCATAGCGCCCCTGTGCAGCCCCACGCCCGCCCGCCGGCCAGCACGCTGCCCCACGCCCCCCCGACACAGCCCCACGCTGCCCCACGCCCCCCGACACAGCCCCACGCTGCCCCACGCCCTCCCCCTGTGCAGCCCCACACCCGCCCGCCGGCCAGCACGCTGCCCCATGCCCCCCCGACACAGCCCCACGCTGCCCCACGCCCCCCGACACTGCCCCACGCTGCCCCACGCCCCCCGACACTGCCCCACGCTGCCCCACGCCCTCCCCCCGTGCAGCCCCACGCCCGCCCGCCGGCCAGCACGCTGCCCCACGCCCCCCGACACTGCCCCATGCTGCCCCACGCCCCCCGACACTGCCCCACGCTGCCCCACACCCTCCCCCTGTGCAGCCCCACGCCCGCCCGCCGGCCAGCACGCTGCCCCTCGCCCCCCGACACTGCCCCATGCTGCCCCACGCACCCCCGACACAGCCCCACGCTGCCCCACGCCCGCCCCCTGTGCAGCCCCACACCCGCCTGCCGGCCAGCACACTGCCCCACGGCCCCCCGACACAGCCCCACGCTGCCCCACGCACCCCCGACACAGCCCCACGCTGCCCCACGCCCCCCCGACACAGCCCCACACCCGCCCGCCGGCCAGCACGCTGCCCCACGCCCCCCCGACACAGCCCCACGCTGCCCCACGCCCCCCGACACTGCCCCACGCTGCCCCATGCCCTCCCCCTGTGCAGCCCCACGCCCGCCTGCCGGCCAGCACGCTGCCCCACGCCTCCCCGACACAGCCCCACGCTGCCCCACACCCCCCCGACACAGCCCCACGCCTTCGCCCTGTGCAGCCCCATGCCAGCAGCCAGCACGCTGCCCCATGCCCCCCGACACATCCCCACCCGGCCCCACGCCCTCCCCCTGTGCAGCCCCACACCTGCCTGCCAGCCAGCACGCTGCCCCACGCCTCCCCGACACAGCCCCACGCTGCCCCACGCCCTCCCGCTGTGCAGCCCCACGCCCGCCCGCCAGCACACTGCCCCGCCCCCCCGACACAGCCCCACGCCCTCCCCTTTCCCCCCGGAGCCCAGGTCACTCACTGGGCAGGGCTCTCATGTGCACGGCAGCTGCCAGGAAGTCGTGCTTCTTGGTCTCGTCTTTGCTGGGCTTTCTCAGACGGAGGCTGGGGGCAGAGCAGAGGGTTTGGGGGCGCTCAGGGGTCTCCACGCGCTGGCCGTAGCCTCAGCCAGGCCCCCCGCAGCCCAGAGGGCACCCGGCCAGCTGGTGCCACCCCCTGCTCCGTAACCCCTTACAAGGATTGGCACTCGGTGCCCAGGACTGTCCCCCCGGCTCACCAACCCCTGGGGAGTGGGGTCTAGGTGACCCTGGGGCATGGGGGGGTTCCCTGGGGTGTGGGGTGACCCTGGGGCACATGGGGGGGTTTCCCTCGCATGTGGGGTGCCTTGGTGTGGGTGACTCTGGGAAACACGGGGGAAGTTTCCCTGGGGTGTGGGGTGACCCTGGGGCACATGGGGGGGTTTCCCTCGCATGTGGGGTGCCTTGGTGTGGGTGACTCTGGGAAACACGGGGGGAGTTTCCCTGGGGTGTGGGGTGACCCTGGGGCACATGGAGAGGGTTTCCTCATGTGTGCGGTGACTCTGGATGTGGGGTGACCCTGGGGCATGGGGGGGGTCCCTGGGCTGTGGGGTGACAATGGGGCACATGGGGGTTTCCCTGGCATGTGGGGTGACCAGCAAGGAGGGGTGCAGCCAGACACCCGGCCCCCGGGAAGGGGGCGCCCCAGCCTGGTAGGGATCCAGGCCCATCGCCGGCTCCCACTGTGGCCCAGAGACAATTCTCCAGGCCAGGCCCCCCTCCCCCCACCCCGGGCTTGGCCCTACCGAGCGCAGCAGGCCGGGGGCAGGGCAGGACCCGGGCTGGGGGTGCCGGGATGCAGCCGGCCGGCAGTGGGGTGGCGACAGGATTGGGAACTGGGAGCCGGGAGCGGGGCTGGGCAGTGCCAGCTCAGGCTGCGTCCCCGCGGTGCCCGGCCGGCTCCGGCTTGAGGGGTTCCCTAGTGGAGCCGCCCTCCCTTGCCACGTGCCCGCGGCCTGGCATGAGTCAGTGCAAGGCCTGGAGCCCCCCGTCCACAGCCAGCTTCCCGCAGGGGCCGGGCTCTGCCCTCCTTCCAGCCGGGTGCCCGTCCTCAGCCCGCCCGCTGCTGGTGCCTGCGGCCGTCGGGGTGCCAAGGGCCCTGCCCCACTGGGCTGAGGGGCTTGGCTGCCCTATTTCTCCTACAAAAAAGCCACCCAGAGACCCAGCTCGCCTGACCGACTGCCGTCGAGCAGCCCAGGGGCTGCGGGTCGGGAGTGAGGGGCACCGGCAGAGTTGTGGGGAGCCCAGGGCTGGGAGAGCAGGGGCTGCAGGTCAGGCGTGAGGGGCACTAGTGGGGCTGGGCTGTGGGGGGCACAGGGCTGGGTGTGGGGGGCTGGGGCTGGGCTAACAGGGGCTGCGGGTCGGGAGTGAGGGGCACCAGTGGGCTGGGTGTGGGGGGCTGGGGCTGGGCTAACAGGGGCTGCGGGTCGGGAGTGAGGGGCACCGGCGGGGCTGGGTGTGGGGGGCACAGGGCTGGCAGAGCAGGGGCTGCGGGTCGGGAGTGAGGGGCACCGGTGGGCTGGGTGTGGGGGGCACAGGGTTGGGCTAACAGGGGCTGCGGGTCGGGAGTGAGGGGCACCGGCGGGGCTGGGTGTGGGGGGCTGCGGCTCACTGCTGAGCTGCGTGTGGAGAAGCGGGTGGGGTCACCGTTAACCATTTCACTGCTGATCGGAGGATGCGGGACGGGGGCTGGCAGAGTCTCTTGCCCTCGCTATGTGGGGCAGAGCTCCATGGCATCCCTGGCGGGTGGGGGGGACACGGCCGCATCCGGGCCGAACCCAGAGGGTGAGCCCAGCACCCCAGCCCCTTCGCCCTGTGCTCCCGAAGGGCCCGTCCCGGCCGCGGGCGCGGGGCACCTACCAGACGGTGCTGGCGATGCCCAGGACCACGGCCAGGATGACGAACGCGAAGATCCCGAGCGAGATCAGGACGGCCACCTTCTCCAGGGGGTCGCTGCGATCTGCGGGCAGCGGGGACGGACGTCACTGCCGGGGTGCCAGGGCTCCCCACCCACTGCCTGGCCTTTGGGAAAGCGGCACGTGCCCCTTCCCGGGGACAGCGGCCGGGCGGCTCACTCTGTGCCATGCTGACGGCCGGCTCATTCTGCCAAGCCAGGCAGCCCCCTGCGAACCTCAGCCCCTGCAGCTCCCCCTGCCCTGGGCAGCTCCTCCCCCCCTCAGACCCCGCGTGCTCATGCCCCCACCCCAGGCTCTGGGTGTCCTGAACTCCCCCAAGGCCCACCTGGCTCCCAGGCTGCCCTCTGCAGGGCGCGTGGCAGGGAGGGGACCGAGGCCAGCGGCTGGCGGGCCCAGCGGGGGTGAGGCGGGTGCAGCCGGTGGGGAGCTGGGTCCCTGCAGCGTGGAGATGGGCTCGCCCCACGGCACCCAGAGAAGGGGGCCAGTCCGTACGCTGGCTCCAGGGCTGCCCTCCCTGCCCCCGGGCATCTCAATCTATGCGGGGCAGGTGTGGGCACGGGGTGGGGCCTTGCTCCCCCCACCAGGGTGCCAGGCGCTGCCCGCTGCACTGGCTGGGCCGGGATCTCGCCCTCGCAGCCCCCTGCCTCCACCACCGGCCCCAGCCGCCTCCCCTGCCAGCGCCGCGAGGGGGCCGCTCACCGACGGGCTCCGGGTTGGGGGCCAGCGAGGGCTCCTCGGCCGGGCTCTCCAGGCCGGCGTCGGTGGTGGCTTCGTCGCCTGGCGCCATGGTCAGGCCTGCAACCGAGGGCAGGAGAGAAGCAGGTTACTTGGGCCAGGGGCCGTGCCAGGCTGGGGGGAGGGCAGGTGGGGGCCGTGCCAGGCTGGGGGGAGGGCAGGGCGGAGGGAGGGCAGGTGGGGGCTGCAAGACCTTCACAGTGACAAGCGCTGGCCCAGGAGAAGCTTAGGGTCCCCAGAGACGCCTCCCTGCCCCGTCCCTTCAGCCCCGGCCCGGCCTCCCCTCCTCACCCGGCCCGGCCTCCCCTCCTCGCCTGGCCCCGGCCCGGCCTCCCGTCCTCACCCGGCCCGGCCTCCCCTCCTCCCCCGGCCCCGGCCTCCCCTCCTCGCCTGGCCCCGGCCCGGCCTCCCCTCCTCGCCTGGCCCCGACCCGGCCTCCCCTCCTCGCCTGGCCCCGGCCCGGCCTCCCCTCCTCCCCTGGCCCGGCCCAGCCTCCCCTCCTCACCCGGCCGGGCCTCCCCTCCTCGCCTGGCCCCGGCCTGGCCTCCCCTCCTCGCCTGGCCCGGCCTCCCCTCCTCGCCTGGCCCCGACCCGGCCTCCCCTCCTCGCCTGGCCCCGGCCTGGCCTCCCCTCCTCGCCTGGCCCGGCCTCCCCTCCTCACCTGGCCCCGACCCGGCCTCCCCTCCTCCCCTGGCCCGGCCCGGCCTCCCCTCCTCACCCGGCCGGGCCTCCCCTCCTCGCCTGGCCCGGCCTCCCCTCCTCACCTGGCCCTGGCCCTGCCTCCCCTCCTCACCTGGCCCTGCCTCCCCTCCTCACCCGGCCCGGCCTCCCCTCCTCGCCTGGCCCCGCCCCGGCCTCCCCTCCTCGCCTGGCCCCGACCCGGCCTCCCCTCCTCACCTGGCCCCGGCCTCCCCTCCTCGCCTGGCCCCGGCCCGGCCTCCCCTCCTCCCCTGGCCCCGGCCTCCCCTCCTCACCTGGCCCCGGCCTCCCCTCCTCGCCTGGCCCCGGCCCGGCCTCCCCTCCTCACCTGGCCCCGGCCGCCCCTCCTCACCTGGCCCCGACCCGGCCTCCCCGCCTCGCCTGGCCCCGGCCCGGCCTCCCCTCCTCACCTGGCCCCGGCCTCCCCTCCTCACCCGGCCCGGCCTCCCCTCCTCGCCTGGCCCCGGCCCGGCCTCCCGTCCTCACCCGGCCCGGCCTCCCCTCCTCCCCCGGCCCCGGCCTCCCCTCCTCGCCTGGCCCCGGCCCGGCCTCCCCTCCTCGCCTGGCCCCGGCCTCCCCTCCTCGCCTGGCCCCGGCCTCCCCTCCTCGCCTGGCCCCGTCCCGGCCTCCCCTCCTCACCTGGCCCCGGCCTCCCCTCCTCGCCTGGCCCCGGCCCGGCCTCCCCTCCTCACCTGGCCCCGGCCTCCCCTCCTCACCTGGCCCCGACCCGGCCTCCCCTCCTCGCCTGGCCCCGGCCCGGCCTCCCCTCCTCACCTGGCCCCGGCCTCCCCTCCTCGCCTGGCCCCGGCCCGGCCTCCCGTCCTCACCTGGCCCCGGCCTCCCCTCCTCGCCTGGCCCCGGCCCGGCCTCCCCTCCTCGCCTGGCCCTGGCCCGGCCGCCCCTGCTCACCTGGCCCGGGCGTGGCCCGCGCCTCAGCGCTCCACTCGCTCCAGTTGCCGGCGTCCAGGAAGTCCTTGGCGCCGACCTGCACCACGTGCTCCAGGCCCGAGAAGGCGTCGGTGATGACTTCAGAGAGGTTCACGGTCTCCACCTGGGCAGGGAGCGGGCAGAGGCTCGGACGTGAGGCCAGCCAGCCCCGCCCCCCCCATCCCCTCGCCCCCGGCACTCACCATGGACCAGGAGCCGTGCGCGACGGGCCGGTACTGGAGCCGGAACTTCAGCTGGAAGTGGGGCTCCTTGGGCCAGGAGGCCGGGTACTGCCAGTGGACCCGCAGCCGCCGCGGGGCCGACGGCACCGGCTCCACCACCAGCCCTTCCGGGGGGTCCGGCTTAACTGGACAGGGACAGACATGGGCAGCACCGTGAGCCCACACCGCTGGGCTCCCCCGGGGGCTCTACCGGGCGGAGGGGGGAGGACCCCGGCGCCCTCAGCCCAGTGCACCACAGCCCCCCCACTCGGCACGACTCGGCCCCTTGCTGGCAGCCGCAGCCCAGGGGCACGGAGCGGCCTGCCCATGGGGCAGCCTGCCAGGTGCCCGGGGGTGGGGGGGCGGGGGCACTCACTGATGGCCTGCATGGTGACGTCGAGCAGCCGGAAGCTGGAGCCCAGCGGGTTCACCTCGGTGACGTTGAGCCGGTAGGAGCTCCAGAACTCACACTTGGGCACGGTGCAGGTGCGCGGGCGCCCGGGGTCCTGCACGCACGGCCCCACCTGGCTGCTCTGGGTCCTGCTGATGAGAGCACAGGGCAGTCGGTGCCAGGTGGCCGAGGCAGAGCTGGCAAACACAGCCGGGTCGGGGCGCCCGGGCACCTGAGCCATGGCCCCAAAGTACCACACACCTGCACTGCAAACCAGGGAAGCTGGGAGTGCCCGTGTCCCAACTGCCCCCCAAATAGCGGGCACAGGGGGCCCCCTTGCACCAAAGCACTGGGCCAGCCAGTCTAGATGGGCATGCGCCAGGTAACCCCCTGCCCCGGCATGCCCTGCCCCCCCCACACACCCACTCACTTTTGCTCACCAGCCCCTCGTGCAAAGCCGTGCTGGCAGCCACGCAGGCACCCAGGAGCAGGCACACCCCTGCGAGGGGCTGGCCCGTGCGTGCAGGCCCGTGCGTGCAGGCCCGTGCGTGGCACACTCACACTCATGCAGACAGCCCGGGCACTGAGAGCCGGACCTTAGCACAAGGTCTAGGGCCCGAATGCCCGTGCCCGGCGGAGCAGCTGGCCTGGGAACCGCAGCAAAGGGAAGGCAGGGCACAGAGGCCATGGGACGGGGTGCTCTGGGGATGGGGCACGGGCCATGGTGCGGGGAGCCCCGGAGGAGGGCCGGGGCAGCGGTTCCAGCCAGGCCTTTTCCTCCGGTGGCAGGAAGGTGGGCACCAGGGCTGGGCATAGCCGCCGTGGCTCTCACACGCTGGCACAACAGGGAACGGGCCGGGATGTTTATCGGGTTGGAACCTCCCACGGGGGCTGCAGGGTGACGTGTGGGGGCCGGATCGGGGGGCACTGGGCCATGCGCAGACGGGCTCCGGCTGTAAGGCGGGGACCCAGCTCCGCAGGCCGGACACGGTAGGCCGGGGGTGAGCGGCTCCATGCTGGGCAGAGGCTGTCGGCTGTGGGCAGAGCCGGGGCCCCTGGCAAAGGGCTTGCCGGGCTGCCGTGGGTCCAGGACTAGGGGCGGGTCTCTGAGTCCCTGGCCAGGGGCTGGGACCAGGGGAGGGGGTGCTCTGACAGCTCCAGAGTCTGCAGCCCCCCCAGAGTGGGCAGTGCCAGGCAGGTTCCCCCACCCAGCCCCATGCCTCGCCTGCCCTGGGGGACCGGACGCGCCGGCTAATTGCTTATGCCATGCCAGGCTGGGCACTGGGCAGCACAGACACGGTGGGCGCTGTGGCGTGGATCAGAGAGCCCCAGCGAGCGCAGCGGTGCCCCGGCGCAGTGCCAGCCATCCCGGGGCAAAGGCACCCTCGGGAGCTGCAGGCAGGCAGGGTCCGGACTGGGCTGTAGGGGGGAGGGGAGGGGCTGGGTCCTACCTCCATTTCTCGTCGCCCATCAGCAATTTCTTCCTGTTCGTGGAGAGAAACGGGAATTGCAGCCGATGAGTCTCGGGCCCAGGAAGGGGCTTTGGAAACGTGCCGGCAAACCCAGCCGGGGGGCCAGGACCAGGGGCAGAGGCGGGGAGGGAGAGGGCACCCAGCTGGCATTGGGGGCTCCGGCTGTCACTGGTCCTGGTGCCCAGGGGCTGGAGAGACCCGTGCGCCCAGCGGAACCCCCGGGGAACTGCAGGGGGCCGGATGGAGTCAGCAGGGGGCGCTCTCCCCTCAGAGCCAATGCAGGCGCCCAGGTCCCAGTGCGGCGCTAGGGGGCGCTGTGACACTGGCCACGTCCCTCGCACACCAGGATCACTAGTGCTCCGCGCCTGGGAGCTGGGCGCTGCCTCACGACGTGCCAGGCTGCTGGGTCTGTGCCAGCATTAGCCCGCCAGTTCCTAGGGCAGAGCCGGCGTTGCACCGTGCAGCTGTGAACGGTAGCTCAAACGCCGGGGGCAGAGCTGTCAGCACCAGGATCCCAGGTGGGACTTGCGGGGGCGGTGGTGGGGGAGAACCCTGCTCAGTCTCTCGTCCGTTCCTGGGAACAGGCCGCAGTTTGTCACTTCCTGGCCTAAAGAGCGGCATGGAGCTGCCCCGTGTTGACAACAGCTGCTGTGCTCCACCCCAGAGGTGGCTGCATGTCTGTGCTGAGGGAAGCATGCATGTAACACTTGGCAAAGTGCCTGGGCGTGAAGAGGAATGACTGCCCCACACGCAGCCCGCTGGCGCCTCCTCGCCCCCCGACAGCCCTGCCCCAGCCCCGGCACCAAACCTCAGTCACGTCACACGTCCACGTGTCCCGGGGCAAGTCTGGGAATCCTGGGAGCGGCCCCACCAGGGAAGACCCCGCCGTGCACGGCCCCCCCTGCAATGCACTGGCCTGGGCCGTCTGGCTGCTGGTGACGTCCCGTGAAGGGACTGTGACGAAGTGGGACTGTTCTTAATGTTTCCTCTGCATACTGTGTGGGTGCCTCAGTTTCCCCTGTGCAGTTCTTAAGTGTGCATAGATGGCCGACACTTTGTATCCTAGCAACAAATGGCTGGGGCCCTTCCCCTTGCAAGGGGACGCTAAAGGTGAACAAAGAGATCAGGTGACCTCCTGGCCCGGGAAAGAGACAAAGGCCAGAGAAGGAGGGGCTGGAGGGGTTTCAGTTTGGAGCTGGTTGGGGACGAGGAGTAAGGGAGACGTGGGGGTCTGCCTCGTTGGGCCCCAGGATGGACCCAGCTGAGGGGTCCGGTTCTCTGCACCTACAAGCTCTGTTTTAGACCCTGTTCCTGTCATCGAATAAACCTCTGTGTTACTGGCTGGCTGAGAGTCACGTCTGACTGCGCAGTGGGGTGCAGGACCCTGTGGCTTCCCCAGGACCCCGCCTGGGCGGACTCGCTGTGGGAAGCGCCCGGAGGGGCAGAGGATGCTGAATGCTCCAAGGAGAGACCCAGGAGGTGAAGCCGTGGGAGCTTCTTGCCCTGCAGACAGGCTGCTCCGAGGGAGAGGAGGCTCCTCAAAGTCCTGCCTGGCTTGGTGGGGAGCAGTTCCAGAGCATCACCCAGGGACTCCGTGACACCATCTATCTACAGTGGATGAGAAGCTGGATCTGAGTCAGCAGTGGGCCCTTGTTGCCAAGAAGGCTAATGGTATTTTGGGCTGCATTAGTAGGGGCATTGCCAGCAGATCGAGGGAAGTGATTTGGAGTACTGTGTCCAGTTTTGGGCCCCACACTACAAGAAGGATGTGGATAAATTGGAGAGAGTCCAGTGGAGGGCAACAAAAATGATTAGGGGGCTGGACTTATGAGGAGAGGCTGAGGGAACTGGGATTGTTTAGTCTGCAGAAGAGAAGAATGAGGGGGGATTTGATAGCTGCTTTCAACTACCTGAAAGGGGGTTCCAAAGAGGATGGATCTAGACTGTTCTCAGTGGTAAAAGGTGACAGAACAGGAATAATGGTCTCAAGTTGCAGGGGGGAGGTTTAGGCTGGATATTAGGAAAAACTTTTTCACTAGGAGGGTGGTGAAGCACTGGAATGGGTTACCTAGGGAGGTGGTGGAATCTCCTTCCTTAGAGGTTTTTAAGGTCAGGCTTGACAAAGCCCTGGCTGGGATGATTTAGTTGGGGTTGGTCCTGCTTTGAGCAGGGGGTTGGACTAGATACCTCCTGAGGTCCCTTCCAACCCTGAGATTCTATGATTCTATGATTGTTCCCCTCTATTCAGCATCGGTGAGACCACATCTGGATATTGCGTCAAGTTTTGGGCCCCCCACCACAAGAAGGATGTGGACAAATTGGAGAGAGTCCAGTGGAGGGCAACGAAAATGTTTAGGGGGCTGGAGCACATGACTTATGAGGAGAGGCTGAGGGAACTGGGATTGTTTAGTCTGCAGAAGTGAAGAATGAGGGGGGATTTGATAGCTGCTTTCAACTACCTGAAAGGGGGTTCCAAAGAGGATGGATCTAGACTGTTCTCAGTGGTGGCAGATGACAGAACAAGGAGCAATGGTCTCAAGTTGCAGTGGGGGAGGTCTAGGTTGGATATTAGGAAACACTATTTCACTAGGAGGGTGGTGAAGAACTGGAATGGGTTCCCTAGGGAGGTGGTGGAATCTCCTTCCTTAGAGGTTTTTAAGGCCCAGCTTGACAAAGCCCTGGCTGGGATGATTTAGTTGGGGTTGGTCCTGCTTTGAGCAGGGGGTGGGACTAGATACCTCCTGAGGTCCCGTCCCACCCTGCTAGTCTATGATCCTAGGATCTATCTGCTGCGGCTCTGGCGAATGTCTCATTCACACACTAGCAGACAGAGGCACTCGGCCACTCCCTGGCAGCTGGCTTTGCCTTTTCCAGCACTCCCAGTGCTTTCCATCCTCGCTTCCAAACCGATCCCTGTGCAGACTCCCGCCCCCCGCGGCTTTGCCTGGGGAGCGCTCTGCTCGCCCGGCCAGCATTCCAGGGGGGGGGGGTGATGGCGCTGGGCCGTGAACAGGGCCTTCCCAGCTCCGACTTCCACCGCCGCCAGCAGCCGCCCTGGGCCGGATTTCTGCCTCGTGAAAGCCGCGCTCTGGGCGTGGCACTGGACCGGCTCCAG
Source organism: Mauremys mutica (assembly GCF_020497125.1). Taxonomy (NCBI): domain Eukaryota; kingdom Metazoa; phylum Chordata; order Testudines; family Geoemydidae; genus Mauremys; species Mauremys mutica. Next base: position 2,723,952 of record NC_059077.1, read on the forward strand.
GCGCCTGGCCACGAACCCCCAGCTCTGGGGTTGTTTTAACTGAAGGAAAACAGGTTCCTCGAGCATGCGCCCCGCAACAGCCGCCAGAAAACGCCGCTCGGCCTGTTTTAATAAGCAGGGCTGGGTTCAAAGAACCCCTGTCGGATAACTGAGATAATGAAAAACACGGTTCAATTCTATTTCCCCAACGCCTGTCATCCGCGCGGGCCTCAAAGCACTTCCTGAGCGACAGGCAGCAAACCTCAGTCACTCTGATCTCAGCCCATCTGCAAAACCACCTCACCCTCCTGTTTGTATTTTGTGTAACGTAGGATGAAGGATAAAGGATAATCATGTCGTATGTATTCAGTGTATTGCTGCGTGGTATGACTGGGTTGGATTCTGCTGCCACCCGAACTGGAAAGCAGGAAGGAACGACCCTGGGTCATTGGAAAAAACACATCAGTCAGGCTGATGTTAAGGCAGGAACAGAGCAGAACAGTCCTTATGGCTGATTCTGGTACCTTTGGTTTTAGGCTAAGTTTTCATTACAGTATTTGCTAGAAGGTCTTGTTTCTTATCTGCAGTGCAAACGAAGTTGTGTAAGGTTCATTTGTAATCACTTCAGTAACCATACAACCCTTTCCAGAATGGATCCTGTCTGAAATCCTCTGGGCAATTGTTTGGGGTCACTAAAGGAGGGTGCATGGTTAAAGCCACCCCAACTGGCCAGATGGTCAGGAGGAAGTGAGAGACTTGGAGAGACAGCAGGAAACATCCATTGTCTCTGATGCTAAACGAGTTAGCAGCGCCGACAACCTCAGAGGTGAGGCAAACACTCCCCCCCCAACCAAAGGTGAGACAACGAATCAGAGATAACAGCGGAAAACCCCAAGATTAACCCCACGGAAGGACTAACAATCACAGAATGACATTGCAAAAGCCAGAGACTAAAATGGGCATTTACGAGTATAAAGCTGGGGTGTTTTGCCACAGAACTCTGGGTTCAGTCCTGCAAAGCCTCGGATCGCGACCGACAGAGCCCAGCTCCTCCCTCCTGCGCAATCTAACCAGCCGTTAGAGTGACTGGAGTGTGTGTGTGTGTGTGTGTGTGATTAAAGGCATATGCTAACTGATGTATTTTCAATACATGCAGCGTGTTGCCTTTTCCCATGTGCTTCTTATAAGCATAACTCTCCTGGGGACGAAACGCCTCCAGGCGCCTTGAGAACCAGCCACACCCGGAGCCATTCATCAGCAATACTTTTACAGCTCCCTCCATCTCATCTGCATAAACAAGGTTGGACTCTGCGTCTCCCCTGAACTGCAGCCAAGTCTGGGGTGGAGCGCAGTGCACAGGAACGCTGCACAGCGCGTGAGGCCAGGACGCGACAAGGACTCCCGTCTGCAGGGAGAACCGAAGGTGTTCCCCGAGCTGAGGCCGGGCGAGGCCGCCGTGGCTAACGCCCCAAAGCGAGTGGCATTCCCCACCCACCCCCTGCCTACCCCGCACACATGGCCCAGCCCTACCGGTAGGTGGTGATGTATCTGGTGGGGAGGAATGTCTCCACGCTGGGTGTCCAGGAACAGGAGAAATTCTCGTAGTCAGAAGCTCGGCAGGTGACGGACGGGATCCCGGGCAGGTCTGGTGCCGGAGGGAGGAGACATTCAGGGGACTCTCCAGAGCCTCCTGCCCCGACACCCGGGGCTTTGGGCTGTGCTGTGGTGAGAGGGCACTAGGGGGCGCTGTGCTGAACCGCACTGGGCTGGGTACCAGTGTCCCGGATGGAGCCAAGGGCGCCCATGGGGGTGCCTGGGTGAACGGATGGGGGGCGCTGCCCGCTGAGGCCCATCCCCTGGCCATGGAGCAGACGCGGGAGCAGGCAGCCCACGCCCGGCACAACCGGCCTCCCGGCGACACAGAAAGCAGCAAGCTGGGCCAGTCAGGTCCCAGAAGGGGCATCCCTGTGCCCAGCCCTGCCCCCGGGGGCCCCGCTTGGGAGCTGACTTACAGCCCAGCCGGAGGGAGACGGAGCGGAGGAGCTGCCCGGTCCCGTCATGGCAGCTGTAGGCTCCTCCCGCAGCGAGCTTGGCCTGTGGCAGCAGCAGGTCGCCGTCCCGCAGGATGCAGCCCTCTGGGAGCGCGGCCGCCCCGTCCCGCCGCCACTCCACCCCCGAGCTGGGGACAAGAGGCCGGGCACTCGGTTAGCAAGAGAGAGAGGGCCTGGCTCCAGGGCAGAACCGCTGGCACCTGGCACTGCCACATCCAGACCCAGCAGGGCTGGTTTGTGAGCACAGGAATAGCAGGGGATGCAGGTTGGGAGTGAGGGGCACTGGCAGAGCTGGGGGATGGGGGACCCAGGGCTGGACTGGCAGGGGGCTGCGGGTCAGGAGTGAGGGGCACCGGCAGAGCTGGGGTCGAAGGGGGCTGTGGGTTGGGAGTGAGGGGCACTGGCAGAGCTGGGGGATGGGGGACCCAGGGCTGGACTGGCAGGGGGCTGCGGGTCGGGAGTGAGGGGCACCGGCAGAGCTTGGGGGTCGGGGTCCCCCCTCCACCCCTCCCGCTGGGAGCTGGATCCGTTCCAGCCCTGGTGTGAGCAGCCCTGGACCTGGGACCAGGCACCCTCCCCCGCCCGGGGGGACCTACCGTCCGGGGTGGCCGGCACACGACAGGACGACGTCCGCTCCCACCTGGCCGTACTGCACACCTGGAACGGGCACAGAGCGGAGCGTGAGCGGGTGCCGTGGGGGGCAGGGGGGGCGGCTCCAGGGGCTGATTAGGGGGCGGAGACCAGCCAGACCTGCAGGTCAGAGGGCGATGCCGCTGCCCTGCGCTTCCCACGCTCAGGCAGGAGCTGGGGGGGGGGGTGTCTGCAGAGCCCAGCCCCCGCCTGGGAAGCCCTCCCCTGAGACCCCTTCCCTCCCCTCCCCTCCCCCCCAGAGCCCAGCCCCACCCCGGGGATCCCCTGCCCCGGAACAGGTCTCCTCTCCCACAGCCCCCCCACCCCCCCACCCCAACACGCTACTGTGACGTTATTGATATAAACTGGGACCATATAGAACATGGTTTGCAACCAAGGTCCTGTAGTGGCATCTTAGGTAAAGGGGGTCATATGAGGTGTCTAAGACCAGGTTCTGGGTTGCTGGTTAGGATTATGCTGTCTGTGTGTGTGTGTCATTTTGTAGTTGAAGTTATGAATATTGGCTCTGTACTGTCTGTATTTCAAACTTATGCTGTGCTTCTGGGAGACACCCCAGACAAGTTGGTGTCAGCTCTGCCTAGCCTGCTTGATGGCCCATTAAGGACCATCAGCTACACAACTGACCCATGGAGAGAAGGCAGACACGCCTTGTGACTCAGCAAAGTATGCAGGGACTGGCCCATGTGACTCCAGACTCCATTTTGCTGTGATTTTCCACAGTAAGGACAAAGAGGTTCTTACACCTGGAAAAGCCTATATAAGGCTAATGCCTCATCTCCATCTTGTCTTCAATCCTGGTTCTACCTCTGGAGGGACTTTGCTACATGTTGAAGCTCTACACAAGGGACTGATGACCCATCCCAGCGGGGGATGTTCCAGAGACTTGATTTGAACCTGCAGTTTATGCCATCACTGCTGCAAGCCTGAACTAAGAACTTTGCCATCACTGTATGTAATTGATTCCATTTAACCAATTCTAGCTCTCACCTCTACCTTTTTCCTTTTATGAATAAACCTTTAGATTTTAGATTCTAAAGGATTGGCAACAGCGTGATTTGTGGGTAAGATCTGATGTGTATATTGACCTGGGTCTGGGGCTTGGTCCTTTGGGATCGAGGGAACCTTTTTCTTTTATTGGGGTGTTGGTTTTCATAACCATTCATCCCAGGACGAGTGGCACTGGTGGTGATACTGGGAAACTGGAGTGTCTAAGGGAATTGCTTGTGTGACTTGTGGTTAGCCAGTGGGGTGAAACCAAAGTCCTCTCTGTCTGGCTGGTTTGGTTTGCCTTAGAGGTGGAAAACCCCCAGCCTAGGGCTGTGACTGCCCTGTTCGAGCGATTGGTCCTGCATTGACACTCTCAGCTGGGTCCCGCCAGAACCGCCTCGTCACAGCTACTTACAAACATGGAACTGAAGGGGCCCCAAAAGCAAGCGACACCGTCCAGAGCCTGGGAGGGGCCTGGCCCAGGAGAGCAGAACGGGGGCGGGGGCTGGGGATCAGCAGAGCTGGGTGGGGAGAGGAACAGCAGGGGCTGCGAGTCGGGAGTGAGGGGCACCGGCACAGCTGAGTGGGGGGGCAGAGGAAAGGGGAGGCTCAGGGCTGGGATAACAGGGGGCTGCGGGTCGGGAGTGAGGGGCACCGGCACAGCTGAGTGGGGGGGCAGAGGACAGGGGAGGCTCAGGGCTGGGATAACAGGGGGCTGCGGGTCGGGAGTGAGGGGCACCGGCACAGCTGAGCGGGGGGGCAGAGGAAAGGGGAGGCCCGGGGCTGGGATAACAGGGGGCTGCGGGTCGGGAGTGAGGGGCACCGGCAGAGCTGAGTGGGGGGGCAGAGGAAAGGGGAGGCCCGGGGCTGGGATAACAGGGGGCTGCGGGTCGGGAGTGAGGGGCACCGGCACAGCTGAGTGGGGGGGCAGAGGAAAGGGGAGGCTCAGGGCTGGGATAACAGGGGGCTGCGGGTCGGGAGTGAGGGGCACCGCCAGAGCTGGTATAGAAGAGAGGATGAACTGCCGGGTTATTTAGCCTGAAAGCAGGACCAGGCTCCCCCCCCTCCCCCCCCAGCAGCCTGGCCATTGCTGGGAGGTCACAAGGGTGGATGCTCTGAGCAGGTTTCTCATCCTGGTTCTGACCCTGACTCGTTCCAGGACCGGGGGAAAATTCACCGTGCCTCAGTTTCCCCATGTGTAAACTGGGGATGGTCCTTCTGAGCCCCCACCCAGGGGTCTGGGGGGGCCAGTGCTGTGCTCGGCTTGCATGGCTGGTAGGAGCCGAGCCTTCCTCCCACTCACCTTCCTCTCGCCAGCCTTCCCCCGCGGTGACCGAGGCCGACACCAGGGCTGCAGCCAGAAGCACCATCACCCTTCTGAGGCCTGGGGTGGGAGCGCACATCTGGGGGGAGAGAAAACACCCCGTTATCCCAGCGCAGAGTCCCCTGCGCCCAGCCACTCCCACGCACAGACCTTTGCTCTGGCCGCGCCGGCCAGGGCTGGGCTCCAGCAATCACTGGCCAGGGCTGCCTGCCCCAGAGCCCCTCCCTGCGGGAAACAGCCCCACGCCGAGCCAGCACCCCGGGCTTCCCTGTGTATCAGATCGGTCCCGGGGAAATCAGACAGAGGGCAGCCGGCACACACGGGCATGGAGGCACACAACCCTGTGTGCACACAGCCCTACACACACAGAGCCCTGAGCGCGCACACACACACATATACACACGGCCCTGAACACACAGCCCTACACACACATACACGGCCCTGAACACGCACACACACACTCACACACACACACACAGCCCTGAACACACACACACACACACACACATACACACAGCCTTGAACACACAGCCCTACAAATACACACACACACACACACAGCCCTACATACACATACACGGCCCTGAACACACGCGCACACACACACACACAGAGCCCTGAACACACAGCCCTACTCTCACACACACACACACACACACACACACACACACACACACGGCCCTGAACACACAGCCCTTCTCTCTCTCTCTCTCACACACACACACACCCCCCGCCAGGGATCTGCCTAGCCCACTCCCGTCTCCAGCACCTCCCAGGCGGGTGGCACCCCTGAGCCAGCCGGGACGGCTCCATCGCCAGCGGCTGTCCAGGCCCAGCTGGCTCTGGCTCTGGCTCTGGCTCTGGCTGGCTGCCGGCTCAGAGCGGCAGGGTCGCCCCTTGTGCCTGCCCCTGAGCTCGGCCTCTGCCCCAGCCAGGGGCCTGAGGCTCGGAGACTTTCTGCCCGGCTGCAGCGCCCCGCGGGAGCCGCTCCTCGGGTGAAGGGGTCCCGTCACCAGCCCCCGGCTCGCCCCAGTTCCCTGCAGAGCCGCGCTGGAGGGACAGAGCGAGCGGGGCCTCGGGCTCCCACAGAGCCGCGCCGGGCCCTGGCCACCTGCCCCTCCCTGCCCAGCCGAGCCGGGGAACGTGGCCACCAGGCGCCGTGGTGGGAGAGCCCTGCAGAGACGTGCCGTGTCTGGGGCCAGCGCAGCCCGGTGCGTGGCTCCCCCTCCGCGCCCGGGGCACCGCGCCGCACCCCCAGCCAGGAGCTTAGGAGACAACAGCTGCCCTGCCACAGGCCTCTGCCCTGGCTCCTGCCAATGCCACCCATGTGCCACGGAGCCGCTCGGCTCGCGGCCCGGCCCCTCTCTCAGGACACAGTATCTCTCCGCAGCACTGGGGGGTGGGATAACAGGGCTCCGGGGTCCCCCCATCGCCCTGGGGGGTGGGACCTGAGCTGTCTGGGCCAGCTCAGCTCCAGGGACAAGCCGCCCAGTACTGGCCTTCTCCGCGCCGTGTCTGAGGGCGAGGAGCCGCGGCCCAGCTCCTAACTCCCTTGGGCGTCAGGGACAGTTTGGAGCCTGAACACCTCTGAGGGTCTGGGCCTGAGTGTCCAGCTGCTGTGGGCAATATAGAGAATCGGGACCAGCCCCGGAAACGCCCCCAGCTCCCCTATGGCTCCCTGCCCCCAGGGCAGAGCACCCAGCTGCCTCCTCCCCCGGTCTCCCGGGTCAGCCCCCCACCCCCACGGCACACAGCCTGGCCTGCCGCCCCCCAGCGCCAGGGCCGAACCCCGGCACAGGCACGTCCTCGCCGGGCAGACGCAGGGGCACGGGGACCCCGGGAGACCAAAGCGGCCGCCGGGCCTGGCCCCGTACAGGAAGCTGCCCGGTAACCCTGTGAAACAGGCGGTGGAGGTGCCCACGTCGCCGCACAAGGACAGCAGGTGGGGGGCGGAGGGGGCTGCGCCTGGCATGGGGAAGAGGGGCTGGTTCACACAGCCGGGTGAGAGACATGACTCCAAACACAAAGGCCACGGCCACAACGCCAGGATCCTGCCTGCCCTAGGACCCCCAGCCCAGAAACCGAAGACCCGGACCTGGTGCGTTGGGACCAGGCCTAACGGGGGACCAAAGTAACTGCCCCCCCCCACGCCCATCGGGGTCCTCGAAAAGAAACGGGCGGCGCCGGCTGACAGGCGAGAGAAGGGGAAGGAGCGAGGTTCACCGCCCCCTCCCACCCCAGCTGTCTCTGGGACCGGGCTCCTTCTTCACCCTAGTCCTGAGAGACGTCCTGACCGGCACCGGCCAGAGCGAGAGACCCAGACGTCATCGCCACCTCCCTCTAAATCCCACGTGCGCCCCCTCCCCGTGTGTTCACTCCCCCCCTCACTTCTCGCTCCGATCCCCCGTCTCAGGGCTGCCCAGAGGATTCAGGGGCCTGGGGTCTTCGGCAGCAGGGGCCCCCCGCCGCCGAATTGCGACCGAAGACCCGGCAGTTGGGCGGTAGGTCCTGGGCTGGAAGGACCCCCCGCTGCTGAATCGCCGCCGAAGACCTGGGGTGGAAGGACCCCCCACCACTGAATCGCCGCTGAAGACCCGGGGCGGAAGAAGCTCCGGGGGCCCGGGCCCCGCGAGAGTTTTCGGGGGCCCCTGGAGCGAGTGAAGGACCCTGCTCCAGGGGCCCCGAAAAACTCTTGTGGGGGCCCCTGCGGGGCCCGGGGCCTGTTGCCCCTCCTGCCCGGCCCCCCCGGGCGGCCCTGCCTCTTCTGCCTCGGGCTGACGAGCGCCCGGCGTAGCCTGCGAGCAGAGAGGCAGCGGTGCCGGTCGGTACATGGCCGGGTCTGGCTGGGGCCGGTCAGTGGGGTCGCAGGGCCAGGGCCGGACGCGGCAGGTTCCCTCTTTGCGCCTCTTTTCTCTCCCGTTTGGGTGGGTTTGTCGGGTTCTAGCCACCTCAGCGAACTCCCCGACTGCCCAGAGGGGCAGCCAGCGCCGCCCGATACCAGCCAGGAGTGGCCAGGCCCAGGCGCCGCCAGAACGGAAGCCGGACTCAGCCCTGTCCTTGCCTTTCCCTGCCTCGGAGAACAGGCCCAGCCAGCGCGACTCCGACCTCAGCGGTCCGGGGTCACTTCCCTTTACTCCCGTGCTCGAGATTCGTATTCCCACAGCCAGGGGGGGACGAGAGGAGAGTCTCACGGCAAATCAGGACGTTCATAACTGAACTGGTTAAGAAGAGAGTAAAAGCTTCCTGACTGGCTCGGTTACCACTGAAATCAGCCCGTGTTTTACCCCACGTGCTGCACGGAGCCGCAGCAGACGCACCACGAGACACTGGCAGCTCGCGGGCTGCGGCTGGAGCCTCGCCGGGTCAGCGGCTGGTTCGGGGCGTTTGCCAGGCCGAGCTCGGTTCTCCAAGCCCTGGGCCATGTCTGACTCTGATCCCGGACAGCTTCAGGGCCACGTTACCCCTTTGACTCTCTGGGCCCATCCATCAGGTCACTCGCCGCCGGCGCCTCCAGAGGCTAGTCAGCCGCAGCCGCCTGGGCCCTGCCCGACCCCCACGGGGAGCTGGGGCTGCCAAGGGGAAGCGGTTGGAGCCCCAGGGCGGCGGAGGGCTCGGCTCTGGCCCTGCGTGGGTTTCTGGCTCTCCTGGCCACCCGGGCATGGCCTGCAGTGATCGGCAGCTCCAGCGTCTGTCCTGGCCCAGCCCCCATCTGCCACGCGAGGAGAGCAGCCCAAATGCATCACTGTTCACCGCACACGGAACATGCGTGTTGGGAATATGTTGTCACGTGAGTTAATCCAACCCAGGGGAAATGTCCCCGCTTCCCACCGCCAGCCAGGCTGGCTGGGGGCTTCTGGCTGCCTCTGCCCCCACGGGGCAGGCGAGGTTCATGGAGAGGCTCCCAGCAGAGACAGCAACATTGCAATGAACTCCCCACGGGGAAGGATGCCTAGTGGGCAGAGCACTGGCCTGGGCATCAGGCGACTTGGCTCCATACCTCAGACCTGTCCCCGCCCCTGTGTCTCTGTTTGCCCTCCCGCCCTGTGTCTGTCACGGCTGGTCGGACCGTGAGCTGAGCAGGGCAGGGACCCAGGCCCTGCTTTCAGTTCCACAACATACAAATATCTCCGACACGCAGCTCAGCTCAGGGGAGGGGAAAGGGCTCCCGGGCCACACCGTGCTCCGTTCCCGGGTGTCCGTGTCAGAGCCGGCTCCCGGGGGCTGGGGCAAGCCGGCGGGCGGGGAGGTCCCTGCGGAAGGCTGCCAGGCCGCTCCGGGGCGTGCACGGGGCAAAGGTCGGTCCCCGGGAGGGAGGCGCCGGAGGCTGCACTGAATGAAAGTCTCTCTCTGGAACTTGGCCGGCTGCCTTGGCTGGCCTGTAAGTCCCGGGCTGTGAACACTGCGAGCGGCTCAGGGCCCCATGACTCACGCCGGGAGCCCGGGGAATCGGTGTGCTGGCTGGGGGCAGGCGGCACAGCTGACGGTGCGTTGGCCATTCCACAGCGCTTACTGGGAAACAGGAGCCCTGCGCCAGGAGCCCCGGCTGCCATTAACCCTTTGCACGGCCGTTACGGAGACGTGTCTGCCAGCCGGGGCAGGGAGCGTTCCCCGAAGTGCCTACAGGGCAAGAGGGGAGCGGAGACGACACCGCAGTTTATTACCGATGGTGTGGGCCTGCCCTGGACCACCAGCCACGGACCCCACGGCGCCCGGCGCCACACACAGACCAGCGGCTAGAAATTGGTACTGTTTGTTCTCACAAGTTTGCTGCTTGATCCAGGCTTCCATCCTGTGCCAGACAGACAGGCCTGGATTTCTGAGTATTAATAGGTCCCCTGCAATGGCGGCCAGAGGCACCGATCAGCCCAAACTCCTCCCTCGGGGCAGGATCTGGACTAGGGCCACGGAAAGGTGGCAATGTACGAATGGCCTGGAGGACGCAATCCCTCTAGGATCTTGCTTTGCAGTCCTGGCACAGCAGGTTGGCGGGAGCAGCCGGGGGTGTGGAGGGGGCAGGGGGAGGGGGGGCGGAAATTAGAAAAAGATGTGACTGGCGTGTTTTGCACTGGTGAGGTTTCATTTCTCTGGCGTCTGTTTTTGCCTGGCTCGTCTGTTGCAGTTGTGAGCTGCGGCGGGGGGGGGGGGCGCTGCCTGTATTGTGTGTTCGTACAGCACCTGGCTTCATGCCTCACAGGGGCCTCTGAGTGCGAGTGGAGTACAAGGAACGAGTGTTATAATCAGACAGTCAGGGTCATTTAACGACAATTACACGCCTCCCGCGTGCAAGGACAGCGTTTGTGCACAGGAGCGGCTCGGAGCAAAATCAGCCTCCCCGTGCGCTAGGTTCTGTACACACACGTAACTATCCCAACAGGCACAGGGTGGGAAGAGAAACTGAGGCACAGAGTGGGGACGTGACTCCCTGACCCCCCACTGTGCGGAGAGCAGCGTGCGGCGGGATCCCCCCTCAACCCAGAGAGCCGCACGCTACAGCTGGGCGCAGCTCAAGCCTTCCATCCCGCAGGGCCCTACTCGGCACGAAACGGTGACATTTCCAAACACGGTTCACTTCAGAAACACTGACCCAGCCTTGGCCAAGCGCATGCACGTGACCCAACGGCCACTGGATGTCAATGTCCCCACGGAACAACCCCCTGGACCGGATAGAAACACAAAGAGTGTCGATAATTTCCCATCTAAACGCTCCGAAATCGGGAATTCGGAATTGGGAACGTCTCAGCGTTCACCGTGGGAAACTTCCCACTGGTTCCGGTCATTGCCCGGAGCCCGGAGCAGGCAGCGAGGTCGCGCTCCCTTTGGCCGGCCCCAGCCGGGCGCAGGGCAGAGCACCGAGATGTCTGAAATAGTTTGACATGGAAAAAGCACCAGGCAGCTCCCGTCCCAAGGCTGGAGTGTTTGTTTACACACAGATTCCTGGGCTCAGCGTGCGGGGGGGTGGATGGCAGCAGGCAGGCCAGGCTCCATGCACCGGGCACCGAAACATGACTCAGGACCCACATGAAATCCACGAGGCCGGTGGGGCTGATTCTCACTGTCTCAAAGAGGCCAGGGAAGAGGGGGGTGGAGGGAGATTCAGATTCCCTTAATGCCGGAGTCAATCCAGAGCAACTCTACATCCCTTTTAAAGAGCACCCCGCTCCGCCCCCCCGGCGGGATCTCGCCTGCACCGTGCGTCCGAGCTCACGCAGGTGGGGGTCCGTCACGCCGGCAGGGGCAGGTCCAGGCCCAGGTGGTTCCCGGAAGTACCCAAACAGCCGGGAACGTGCGAGTGGCAGCGTAAGTCCAGCCCTCGGACTGACCTCTGTCACAGCCCGGGTGGAAGAGTCGGCCTGGCCTGAGTGCCCCCGGCTTTCCCCCAGACGCGCCTGGTTTCGAGTTACACCGCGGGGAGCTCGCAGGGCAGGGGAACCGAGCCGAGCCGCAGTGCCGCGGCGAGAACAGCCCCTGAACCCAGCTCCAGCACTGTGCTAAGGCTCTCGCAGCCAGGATCCCTCCAGCCCCGGCACCGCGCTGAGCAGGACAGAGTGTCCTGCAGAAAATCACACGGCTGGCGCTGCCAGTGCCCGCTGGCCCTCTGGCCTGGCAGGCTGGGCCGGGCTGCTCCGGCCCTGGAGCGCAGCAAGGGCCCTGGGGGGCTCGGCTCGGGCCGGGGTTTACTCGATGCAGTTTATTATTGGCTTGTTTGTTTATCGTCCGCCCAGGCCAGGGTTTTCTTTTTCCACATCCTGCTCGGGATTTATTTGGACAAGCTGTGACCAGCGATGTTTGTATTTCTGTCTCCTCGGGCAGCACCCAGAGTCCTTGCGAGTTACAGATTAAACCTGCCCTGGACGCCGCGCTGCCACTGTCCAATGGCGGGACGCTGGGCAAAATCCAGAGGGCCTGGAAACCGGGGGCTGCTTTAGCAACCTCTGAACTGTAGGAGGCGCCACCAAGCACGTGTGCAGCCGGCTCCGACATTCGTGTGGCGCTGCAGCCCAGCCGGCCTGCTGAGGGTGCCCCAGTACCCTCCCCTCTAGCCCCTGGGTTTTCACTTGCTCTGAACTGCCTAAAGGACTCACCTGCTGGGCTGAAAATCCCCAGGTTTGTGTGTGCCCAGGGGGCAAACGGGCGTGGAAGGTTTGAGCAAACTCAGGCGAGCTGCTACGGAGCCGGAGGAGAACAAAACCCATGTCAAAAACCCACCGCCCCGTTATTAAACCAAACCCAGGTGCCTGGCTGCAACCACAACGGCCGGGCGAGAAGGGACCCGGTCAGCACCGTTAACAGTCTGGATGGTGCGGGGCTGGCAGGCTCCCTGTCCGGCTCTGCAAGGCTCCCCGGAAGCGACAACACGTCCTCCCGGCTCCTAGCAGAGGCACAGCCAAGGGGGCTCCGCGCACTGTCCGAGCACCGGCTCCGCAGCTCCCATTGGCTGGGAATTGTGGCCAATGGGAACTGCAGGAGCAGTGCCTGCGGGTGTGGGCAGTGCGCAGACCCCCCCCCGGCCGCCCCTCCACCTAGCAGCCAAGGGACATGTCACCACTTCCGGGGAGCCCCCTGAGGTAAGCACCACCTGGGGCCCACTCCCCTGTCCCAGGCCTGAGCCCCCTCCTGCACCCAACTCCCTGCCGGACCCCACACCCCAGAGCCACTCCCACACCCCAACTCCCTGACCCAGCCCCCTCCCAGAGCCTGCACCAAATTCCCTCCCGGAGCTCGCATCCTGCACCCCCTCCCGTGTCCTAACCCCCTGCTCCATCCCAGAGCCCCCTCCTGCACCCCTCATCCCTGGCCCCACCCCAGAGCCTGCACCCCCAGCCGGAGCAGGGCCTTGGGGAAGGGCTGGGCAGGGGGCAGGGCTCGGGGTTCGGTTTTGTGCAATCAGAAAGGTGGGATCTTCATTTTGCACAGCTTGGCCGCCCATGTGAGGCGCAGGCCACGGAGATCTGGCAGGAGACGGGGCCTGGCCGAGTGAGAACTGCCCTGGAGAATTCTAGTGCAAACAGCTCTGGATTTGGGTGAATGGCACGCCTGGAAAAACACACTGCAGGCTGCGCGGCCGTGTATTAAAGATGGCGGAGCGGCCATTAGGGGCTGGCTGGCCCCGCTCGCTCTGTTCGTGTATTGACAGGGTGAGAAGTGTTTGCACGTCCAGAAAGGATCGATTTTTCTCTCTGGCTAGGTTCTCAGACTGCCTTGGCCGCTGGACGTTTACCCACACGGACCAGAAAATGCAACACGCGAAAAACCTGGGAAAAGCCAAAAAACTCCACATAAAAAACCCCTTAGATGAGGTTGCTACATGACAACAACAGCCTCCTGTATCAGCTCACACAAACACTCCAGCATTTAACGGCAAAGGCCTGGATGGATGGTTCAGGGCATAGACCTTTGCCTAGGCAGATGATCAACATAAACCCATTATTCCTCCCCGCAGCACCACAATGCACCACAATGCCTATTTCCCCACAACACAACCTCCAGCACGTTAGCCCTTCTGTCACTCGTCTCACAGTACACGTGCAACACAAAATCCTTCGGCAGCCTCCAATGCCGGCTCCACGCGTAAAGAATTCGTCTGTAACTCTTGAGACTGGCACAAGCTTTTCCTGTTAAACCACATGGCCAAACCTAGACACAGCAGTTACCAGACCTCTGCCAAAAACGTTCTAGTGACAACTGACATGTCAACTGGCACCATCCACACAATGAAACCGTTAGATCCTGAAATCAGGATTTAAAACCAACAGAACCAGCCCCTAGGCCAGAGCTAAGGTTGTTGTGTTGTGACAAAATGGGCATTTGTATAGTGGTTACGCACAGGGTGTTTCTTTGGGCATATAACAGAGGATGGCTGGAGCTATTCGTCCTCCTGCTGCCAAATGCCTGGCTTTTGTCAATGATGCAATGGGGCTCTTGCTCAGCGAGCCGAGCTGCTTTGCTTTGGGGAGAGTCTGTGCATGCACACAGAGTACTGATGAAGTTTTCACTCTCTTCTTAATCCCCTTAATCACCTTGCAGGCCAGTTCAGCCGGGGATTTACGCAGCCGAGAGCTCAGAAGCAGTGCCGCGCACTGTAGCTGGGAGATTACCTAACGGAGTGAAACCACAATTGCTGGGTGGTATTGCTGTGGTTACCCGCCTTAGCAAGAGCTCGCTAAAGGTTACGATAAAGAAAACCCTTCAGGTTAACTCCTTGGTGGCCAAAGGCACTCGCAGCTCCCAGGGGACAGAACAGCAGAGGAGCTCAGGGGCCCATTCACCAGACGGCAGCGGGTACAGGGGGCAGCCCCCACAGTGGGGTTTGCCCCATCACTGGCCTGGCCTGCCTCGCTGAGACAGCTAGTTCAGGTCCCCGAGGCAGGCCCAGGCTGGCACTGCTTTGATGGCGCTGGGCTTGTGTGGCAGGAAATATTTTTCATGAGTTTTTGCATATGTCACTGGGTGCCAAGGGCCCTTGGCTTCACCACAAAAGCCACTGAAACTTCCCCAGAACCCCTCCCCTGCGGGCCCACCCCCGGCTGGAGACTTGCCATTTTCAGCACAACACAATGTGTGTGGGGTAGGGGTGCAACCCCCCCCCCACTCTGAACTCAGATACAAGCTACACACAGAACCACAGCAGCATTCAGAGCTTCGAGGCCCAGCTGGGACCATTCGATTGTCTAGTCTGAGCAAGTCGTCACATTTCACCGTGACCCCGGTACTGAGCCCAAACACTTGGGCTTGGCTAAGACCCTCCAGAAAAGCCTCCAGCTGGGTCCAAAGTCAGAAAGCGCTGGGGAATCTGCCCCGCCCCTTGGCAGTCTGTTCCAAGGGTTAGTCACCCCCCCTCCCCCGGTTACACATTTGGGCCTTGTTTCTAATTTGTCTGGTTTCTGCTTCCAGCCGTTGCTTCTTGTCCAGCTGTTCTCTGCTAGACTCGAGCGCCCGTCAGTGCCCGGGAGTTTCCTCTGGTGAAGGCGGGGATGCAGTGAGCGAGTCACATCTCAATCTGCTCACTGATTAACTAGACAGAGGTGAACTCCGCCTGGCTGTATTAACCCGCTTCGCTTTTCACAGGCCCAGCTTACGCAGCGGCCCCGATCGCCCGGTGTGGCTCCCCGGCCTCGTCACTGTTTGCCACTCCGCCACTCTGTGTGCCAGCCGCTCGTCTTACCAGCAGGGGGTTATATTTACTGCCCGATCGGGGCGGGGGGACGGGGGGACGTTGAAAAGCGTCAGGCCTAGGACCGAGCCCGGCGGCATCCCGCCAGGACCCCGTTCGATGAGGATTCCCCCTCCCGTAGCCAGTCCTGAGTCGGTTACCCTGGGCGCTGGTGACACTGCACAGCAAGCGCTCGCTTTCACCGTCCGCGTCTCCGTTCCCGCCTGCCTCCCTGGCTGCGCAGACCATGAGCTCTCTGAGCCAGGGACCGGCTGGGTCTGGGCAGCGCCTGGTGGGACCCGATCGGGGGCGGGGGGGGGCCTCTGGGAAGGCAACATCCCCATGCCAAGCCCCAGACAAATGCTGAACCTGCGGATTCCCGCAGGGAAAGCCCCCAGGACAAGGGCCTGCGGAGGTGACACCGACCCCCACTAGGAGCCAGCCCAGAGCCGAGGGATGACGGAGAGAGGGGAGCCGGGCCTGGGTTGGAGCTGGCTGCTAATCCCCGAGCACAGCCAGCCAGCACAGCGGCCTGGCACCATGGGGTGCCTGCCCTCGCCAGGAGGAGCCCAGAGAGGGCACATGCCTCGTGGGGGGCAGAGAGACGGACGTGGGAAGCCCTGTGCCAGCGTCTGAGCGCGGCGCCCTGCCCTGCTCTCTGCATGCCAGCCGCTGTGCCCGTCGCTGCGGGGGGGGGGCAGCGGCGCTGGAGCGGCTAAGGGCTGGCAAACGCCATGTGGCAGGCAGCCCCGGTGCCAGCGCATACTTCGCAGGGCACGGTTATGAAAGCCTGCAGTGCGGGGCCACATGCCGAGCCGGAGCGGCTCAGAACAGCCAGCTCTCTGTGCCTCTCCCGGCTCCTCTGGCGCGGCCCCGGCGCTGGCAGCTCCCGGCCCGGCCCCAGCAGCGAGGAGGGAGAGGGCTTTGTGCTCAGAGCCCCTGGAGAACCCTGGGGAGGGGCCTTCCCCAAAAGGCACCTGTCCTGGTATCGGCCTGAGGCGCCCGCCATCACCAGAGTTTGCCGGTCTTTGGGACACTGCACAATTCCAGGCCCCCGCAGGGCAAGGGAGCGGGGCCGAGATGGAAGCGAATGCTACACACGACAGCCCCAGCGTAACTCTGCGCAGCGCCCCCGTCAGGCAGCTCCGGGCAGCTGGCGCAGCTCAGAACGACGCTGCCACCCTCAGCGGCAGCGCCCAGCCCAAAGAGGCCTGGCTCAAAGTCACGAGGCCGAGAGCTGCCAGCTCGAAAAGCTCCTGCCCCGCTGCGAGGACAGGAGCCCGGAGCAGCCCCGAGAAAGCGGGACGAGGCAAAACCCTGCCCCTGGCTGTGCCGTGCCTCCACCCCGAGAGCCTGCAGGGCCAGGGCTGAGCCAGGGCTCAGCGCAGACGGAACCGCAGCTCTAAACCCAGCATGGCCCAAGCAGTAACACCCAGCTCCACCGACAGGGCTCGGCCCCGGCCGCTCTCAGGGCGCTTTGCCAGGGAGCTCAGCGCCGGAAGCCTGCAGCCTGGGGGGCACCCAGCACTGCAAAGGGTGAGACACGTCTGAACCCTACGGACGAGCACCCAGGGTCTGCCCACGCAGAGCCTCCCCGCAGAGCAGGGACTGGGCGGAGCGGGCAGGTTCCCCTCCGGGCAAAGACAGTTAACGCCATTAATTACAAATAACTGGCATCAAATGCCACCCGTGGAGCTGCACAAAACTTGGCAGCCACAAATCTACATACAAACGACTTCATCACCTCTATCCGAACGGCCCCCGCGATGCCGATCCCCCGCCCGCCCCATCCACCAGCCACCAAAACATCGGCGAGCAAAGTGAAACCCACAAGCCTTCCCCAGGCAGAAGCACCCCAAAGGAGGAGAAAGTCCCCCCCCCACCCCCGGAGCTCACAAGGGATCCACTGTGGAGTTTAGTGTGGATGGTGCTTAGATACTACGGTGATGGGTGGCAGGATAAAACAAGATAGCTAGATAAGATAGATAGCGGGGGTGGCTGGGGATAGATAGATGGGGTGGATGGGGATGGATAGATAGATAGACAGATAGATAGCGGGGGTGGATGGGGATAGATAGAGGGGGTGGATGGGGATAGATAGATAGATAGATATAGGGAGGGGGTGGATGGGGATGGATAGCGGGGGTGGATGGGGATAGATAGCGGGGGTGGATGGGGATAGATAGATAGATAGATAGATAGATAGATAGATAGATAGATAGATAGATAGAGGGGGTGGCTGGGGATAGATAGATAGATAGCGGGGGTGGCTGGGGATAGATAGATAGATAGATAGATAGATAGATAGATAGATAGATAGAGGGGGTGGCTGGGGATAGATAGATAGATAGCGGGGTGGGGTGGGGATAGATAGATAGCGGGGGTGGCTGGGGATAGATAGATAGATAGATAGATAGATAGATAGATAGCGGGGGTGGATGGGGATAGATAGATAGATAGCGGGGGTGGATGGGGATAGATAGATAGATAGATAGATAGATAGATAGATAGCGGGGGTGGATGGGGATAGATAGATAGATAGAGGGGGTGGCTGGGGATAGATAGATAGATAGATAGATAGCGGGGGTGGCTGGGGATAGATAGATAGATAGATAGAGGGGGTGGCTGGGGATAGATAGATAGATAGATAGAGGGGGTGGATGGGGATAGATAGATAGATAGATAGCGGGGGTGGATGGGGATAGATAGATAGATAGATAGATAGATAGATAGCGGGGGTGGATGGGGATAGATAGATAGATAGAGGGGGTGGCTGGGGATAGATAGATAGATAGCGGGGGTGGATGGGGATAGATAGATAGATAGCGGGGGTGGCTGGGGATAGGTAGATAGATAGATAGATAGATAGATAGATAGATAGATAGATAGATAGATAGCGGGGGTGGCTGGGGATAGATAGATAGCGGGGGTGGCTGGGGATAGACAGACAGACAGACAGACAGAGGCAGCAGAGGAGGGTCTGGCGAGGTGAAGCAGGCCGGATACAGATGCCCCACGTCTAGATTTGCTCCAGCGATGACCTAATCCCCCGCAAAGGGAGTCCCCAGCCCGGCGGCCGCAGAGCCAGGCCTCAGCAGGGGAAACAATGGGACACTTTCTTCCTCCGCTCGGTGGATTCCTCTGCTGCTAATTACAGAGCAAGAGGCGCCGGCTGCCCACGGCCTGGTGCAGCCGGGCGCTCTCCAGGCCATGACCGGCCTCACCCCGGCCCGGCCTTGCCACGGCAGGCGGGGCTGGCTCCCAGCTGAAATGCAGCAGCTGCTCCCAGCCCTCCCCGGGCGTGGGAAGCCGTGCTCGGCGCACACACAATCAGGGTGGTGCCTTGGGAGGGTCGGCGGAGGGGGGTCACCATCTTCCATTGCACGGCGCCAGGGCGACGGCCGGAGCCAGCTGCCCCTCCCATCCCAACACCCTCCATGCAGCTGGAGGCTAGCGCGGGTCCAAGCAGCTTCCTCCCCCCGCCCCCAGGCTGAATCCAGCCAGCCGAGGGGCGGCCTTGGCAGCCCAGCTTGGGCAAGCCGCCAAGCTGCTGGCCGGGGGCGACTCGAGCCTCGAGGCAGCAGCCTGGGCGGTCCCCTGCCCCCCACTGCCCCGTGCCCCTTGCTTGGCTCTGAAGGGAAGGGCTGGGCGTGGACGGGGCCGCCTGGCCCTTGGCGAGTGTCCGCCCTGGCAAAGCCCAGCGTGGCACAGAGCTGTGGCGAGCAGGGGGCTCCTTACCTCTCGCCCTGCTGGCTGATGCAGGCGAAAGCTGGGCTAAGCCGCCAGCAGCAGCCCTGGCCGCCCGCTGCCTGCTCGGATCTGCGCCGGCGGCAGCGACGTGCAGACATCTGCCGGCTGGGCAGCAGGCGCGGGGGGAAACCTGCCAGCAGGGAGCTGGAGAGCACAGACGAGCCCAGGCTGGCTGAGTAACGGGGGTGGGAATTGCCCAAAGCGCCCAGCCTTGGCCTAGCTCAGACGGGGACAAACCACGGCCCGCGGGAGCGTCCTGCTTGGCCCCTGAGCCCCCAGCCGGGAGGCTGCCCCCAGCCCCTCCCCTGCAGCCTCAGCTCGCCGTGCGGGCAGCGCTCTGGGCAGGGTGGGGGCGCGGCCGCCAGGCCTGCCACTCCCAGCGGCACGGCAAAGGGGCCGGGGAGGCTGGATAAGGGGCAGGGACTCCCAGAGGGGCAGTCAGGAGACAGGGAACAGAGGCGGTTGAATGGGGCGGAGGTTCGGGGGGGGGGTCAGGGGATGGGGAACGGGGTGGGGGGTTGGGGTGGAGTCCTGGGGGGGCGGATAGGGGCAGGGGGTCCCAGGAGGGGGCGGTCAGGAGACAGGGAGCAGGGGGGGCTGGATGGGTCGGGGTTCTGAGGGGAGCAGTCGGGGGCGGATAGGGGGCGGGGGGCCAGGCTGTTTGGGGAGGCACAGCCTTCCCTACCCGGCCCTCCTTACAGTTTTGCAACCCCAGTGAGGCCCTTGGGCCTAGCTGCTCCCAGCCAAGCTCCCGGAGCGTCAGCGAGAGCTGAGCTGAGCATGGTCCGGATCAGCGTGGCTCACTCGCGTTTTCTCACAAGCCTCGTAGCGTGGGGCGGTTGTCTTACAGCCCCACCTCCCGGAGTCCTGGGATTCGAGGGGACCCTTGGCTTGCATTAAGCAAAGCAGTGAGTTTCCAGCCCTCCTGTCTGCAGGGAGAAGCTCGGAAACGTGACCCCTACATCCTCGAAGCCCAGAGGACGACTGACCAGACCCCCAAGCAGGTTACTTAAAAAACCCAAAACCTCATGATTTTTCAAGCCAGTCTCGTGATTTCTGGGGAGCCCGACTCATGATTTTGGAAGGTTTGAGGCTGGACACACACCGCCGGTCCCAGCTGATCCCAGGGCAGGCGGGCAGCTGCTAACACGGCCCTCCACAAGAACCGACCCCTTTCAAACGACGCGAGCCCGACTGTCCTGGCTTATTCCCGAATGCCACGCCACACGGCACCCCCTGCAGGCCATCGCGTGCCAGTGCCCGCTGCCACTTGGACACAAGTTAGGGTGTCACCCCCTCGGGAGGCTCCCGCTGGCTGCCAAGCCCGAGGACAGGGGAATGGAACCTAGCATCTCGCTTTCCAGACGGCGTGTCTGTGATTTCCTTGGGCCTATCTAAATGCTGACCTGATCCCCAAGCGCCTCTTGGGGGGCCTGAACCAGCCAGCACCCCAAAACGCCCAGCAGTTATGGGCAGGACCTGCTCCCGGCACATGGCCCCTGGCATGGCCCATCGGCACCCGCTGCCCTGCTCTGCCCATCCACTGCCCAGAATCTCGGCTGGGTTTGCTGCTTGTTTTGTTTCCTGCTGAGGATGATGAAACACGTCGCGTGCACACGCAACACACACACACAAATACACGCACACACACGCGTGCACGCACAGACACACATGCACATGCACGCACACACACAGAGACGCATGCACACACGCAGACACACACATGAACACAGGCGCACACACACACACACACACACACACACTCATTCTGTGCCATGCCCCGCAGTGGCCTGGCAAGGCGACGGCAGGGATTCCTGGGGGAGGCACCAGGGTCGGGCCAACTTTCCACTGAACTGAGTGCTCTGTGCTTGGGGGTTTTTTGCTTCATTTGATGTCGCTCTTCAAAGCGAAAGGGAGAGGCGGGCAGAGATTGGGTGGGAGGGGGGAAGAGACGCTCGGGGACTGGGGTGGGGAGAGAGGCCGCTGCCAACCAGGCCGAGGCGCCATGGGGGCCTCCGAAGCTCCCTGCTGCCACCGCTCCCCGAGGGTGGTCTAGGGCAGACCCAGCGAAGTGGCGGCACAGGGAGCCAAGTGGGCTTGGCAGCTTCTCCCCTGCATGCTTGGCACGGGCCTGCCGCCACCAGGGTCACCCGCCTGCACACGCAGCGTCAGCCACCCTGGGTGCTGGGCGACGTCTCGCCCACGGCGCCCTCGCCATGGCAGAGGGATCCAGGCTGGGCTGGGGGCCAAGTGCCGGGCGACCAGGACCCACGCGCTGACGAGCCTGGATGGGGCCTTCAGCCCTGGGGGGCGTCCTGGGGAAATGCCCCCGGGCACCGTCTGGCTGGGGCTGCAGCGGCAGCCGAGAAGCCAACGGGCTTCCAGCCCGACTGGCTGGTGAGAGCCCGTCTGAGCCAGCCCAGGACACGGGGCTCAAAGCTACTCGCTGCTCAGGACACGGATCAAAGGCTGCGCCTCGCTCGGGGCAACGCAGCCGCTTCTGTCTCCGAGCTGGCCAGGGAAAGCCCCGGGCCCACCCGTCTCTCCACCCCGCACCGCGGGACGAGGGCGCCCGGCCCGAGACGAAGGAGATCAGACAGCCCCAAGCACCTGGAGAATAAGCTAGAACCACATCCTGGGCTTGGCTACCCCGACAGCTGCCAAAGTGCTTCCCAACCCGGGGGCCACCCCTCCACTGACTCCCCCCACGCTCTGCACCGGAGCCGGGGATCTGCCCCTCCGGCCCTGACGCCTAAGGGACGAGCCGTCCCGGCAAGCGAACAGTTCAAACCAAACAGCCTCATGCAGCACTTCACAGGCTGTGGGTCCCAAAGAGAAACAAACCCGCGGGAGGGGTGTCCCTTAAAGAGCCACTGGGGCCCCGAGGCGATGGAGGGCTCGAGACGGGGATCCACCAGCGGGAAGCCTGCGACCCGCAGTGCAGCAGGGGCGCGCACTGTCCTACCCACGCACAGAGCCCGGGCAGCGAGCGCACGTCTTGCTGTGGGTGCACCAGCCTGGGCCTCACCCCACGGAGCTGCGAGGACTCGCACCAGGTCAAACTCCAATTCGCCCTCCCAGCTGCAGAGCTCCGCGGGAGGTGGTTGGGGCTAAACCTGATCCCCACCCAACCCCTCCGTTCTCCTCGGTGCTCCTGGAAAAGACCCCGGCCCAGATCCCCAGCGGGGCCCAGGGAGCCTTACCGCCTCCTGCCTCTCGAGAGGAGGGATGCTCCTTCCGCCGGCCCAGTCCCGGCCAGGATGGAACCTGTGTCGGACTGCGCCCGCCACCCCCCCGCAATACCCCTCTGGCCCAGCAAGCCTCGCGCCCGTCGCTTCCTCCCTGGACACCAACCCCTGATGTCTGGGGGAGGGGGGACAGACTCCTCCCCGCCTCGGCGCTGCCTTTGCATGGCCCGTCTTTAACGCTCCCCCGAGTTACCGGCCGTGGAAGGGAAGCGGTTCCCCCCCGGGAAGATGCCAATTAAATCAAGAAAAACTCTGCAGACGCTGCCCTTGCTCCGAGCGCCACAGCAGAGCCCTGGAGCCACACACGAGCTGGGAGCCCAGGTACGGCCACGTGGCCTGCAGCCACGTGACCCCAGAGCAGCCTGGCGCCCGGCGTGCCCCAGCGCCTGCCCGCCAAGCCAGGGCCAGTTCTGCAGCGGGTGTGAACGTGCTGGAGCTGACAGAGCTGTGCCCATGTGCCCGCTGCAGATCTAGCCCCAGTCGCTCTCCCGCCAAAGCGCAGCGCTTCTCCCAGGACTATCCCCAGCCAACACCCATGCGGATCCGCCAGCCCTGCAGCAGGGTTCTGGCGCGGGGGCTCCCACCGAGGACCAGTCACTTCCTTGCCTGCTTCCGCAGTGGGGTTCTCCTGGGTGCTGGGGCCAGAAGGGACCAAGGCATAACCCAGACCAGGGCATTCGGGCAGCCCCCACCGGCCATGCGGCTGACCCCTCCTGGCCCAGTGGGCCTGGCATGCAGGGCGCAGAACAGATGCAGCAGATCTCAGGTGCAGAGGTGGACCTGGAGCCTGCTGCCGGCTGCCCGTCATTCTGCCGCCAGCTTCGGTCCGTTTCCAGCGGAGTCGCGGGGGCAGAAACCCCAATCCCAAGCTGGTGTCAATCAGCAGAGAGTGGAGCGACACCGAATTACCCAGGCGGCGTGCGTGCGTGTTGCCATGCCCAGAGCAAAGCCCCTTGCCCGTCCCAGCCGTGGGCCATGCCTAGGGACCGGGGAGCCCACGGGGGTTCGGAACGACGGGAAGGCACTAGAACGGCTTCCGTTCGTTTGTCTGTCTGTGTCCCCCAGAGACGGCTCTGAACCCGGCTCTCCGAGAAACTCAACCCCCTCTGTTGCAACAAGCGCAGGGCGAGTCAAGGCGGACAGTCGCCCCTGCCTGGCTTCTGGGATCAGAGCTGCACCCCTCGCTCGGATCAAACAGAGAGAGCGTCTCTGGGGCCCCCAGCTCCCCTCACACTGTAGGGCCCCCGAATGGGCTGAGCCCGGCCGGTGAGGACACCAACACTGCCAGAACGAGAGAGCCCCAAATCCCTTCGTACGGACTCGTGTCTCACTCGTGAAAGCCCCCCCCCATACTTGTCTGCTTGCTGCCACTCCGGAGCACCCCGCCTGCGCCGTACGGCAGGAGCCAGCAGCAATCCCCTGCAATGGTGACATCCAGCGACCCGCAAGCAGGCCGAGTGCCTGGCTCCAGCGTGGCTTGTAACCACCTGCCGAGGGGCACCGCCCAGCTGCCAGCACTGCTGCCCACAGAGCCTGCCCGAGCGCAGAACCGGCCGGAGAAGGACGCCGCTTGGATTGCACATTGTGCCACTCCCCGGTGCGGTGCCCTGGTGACACGAACCAGCAGAGTGCGGTGACTGCACCGGCTGTTCTGGTCTCCCCAGGGAGAGAGCGGGGAGGTGGCAGAGGGGTGCCAGTCCCTCGTCTCCCCAGCCTGGCACACCTGGCAGAGCTCACCCAGTGACTGTCGGCGGAGCACGCCCCAAGCTCCATCAAGCCGTCTGCTACCCCCTGCAGCAATGACACCAGGGCCGGATCCTCAGCTCACGTCTCCACTGGACCTGCTGGAGTGTGGCTGGTTTACACCAGCTAAGGACCTGGCCCCACACGCGATTGGGTCGAGTGGAAAAGCCATGATGGGGACAAGGTTCATACAATCACCATCAGGACAGGACAGGGGCCAGGTTTCCACCTCAGCTACTCCACCAAAGTCAGCTGAGGTACATCGGCATTAAACCAGAGTGACTCCGGATTGGCACCGGGGGCAAGCAGGACGTCCCTCGGCAATCCCCTCTCTGCCTCAGGGCTCCCCCAGAGGCGGGACACTCCCTCGGAGGGACGGGGTGAAAGGGCTGCGTTTGTTGTGAACGCTAGCAAAGGCCTCCATCCGGCCGGCTCCGGGCACGCACAAAAATAGAAGACAATAGACATAAGCAGCCAACAAATGTTAATGCAGACAGATTAACGAGCTCCCAAGGCAGCTGGGGAAATCTGAATGAGCCCGTGGCTGGCCAGACCCACAGCTGGCATAGGGGGGCGCTGGGGTGGCACCAGGAGAGGGCTCGGACGGGAGGCCGAGCAGGAGGCTGGCGAAGGCGTGTGCACAGCCAGACTGGCGTTTACACTGCTGCTGGTCCCCACCCGGCCCCTGCTGCCCCCTTCCCCATCACACTGAGCTGCAGAATGGCTGCTTCCACCTGGGGCACCCTGCCCCCCTCACACTGCACGGGGGTGGGGGGGCAGCCAGCCAGGGACAGAGCATGACCCTCAGTGGCAGAGACAGAGCCCCCGTCCCTCTCACTGGGGCAGGCCACTGAGACAGGGACACTCACCCAGGGGATGGCCGGAGTCACCCCATGGACTCAGCCGGGGCAAACCCGGCATGTCCCCCCCCCACCCCCAGCCAACCCGGTTCCAGTCACTCCGGGGCAAACTCAGAACACCCCTCCCCCAGCCGACCCTGATCCTGTCACACTGGGGCAAACCCACAACAGCGCCCCCTGCCCCGGCCCGACCCTGATCCGGTCACCGCGGGGCAAACCCAGAACACCCCTCCCCCAGCCGACCCTGATCCCGTCACACTGGGGCAAACCCACAACAGCCCCCCCTGCCCAGGCCTGACCCTGATCCGGTCACCGCGGGGCAAACCCAGAACACCCCTCCCCCAGCCGACCCTGATCCCGTCACACTGGGGCAAACCCACAACAGCCCCCCCTGCCCAGGCCTGACCCTGATCCGGTCACCGCGGGGCAAACCCAGAACACCCCTCCCCCAGCCGACCCTGATCCCGTCACACTGGGGCAAACCCGGAACGCCCCCTGCCCCCCCCCGCAGCCAACCCGGTTCTGGTCACTGCGGGGCAAACCCAGAACGCCCCCGCCAGGCCTGACCCTGATCCGGTCACCCCCTGGGGCAAACCCAGAGCAACCCCCCGAGCCTGGCTCTGGTTGCCCTGGGGTAAATCAGCTTTACCCCCCCCGCCCCATCAGCCCCAGGGCGCTCCGGGCAGCCTGGCTGGCAGTGCCGCCTGTGCGGCCCCAGCCCACGAGCACTCGGGTGGCCTGACGTCCCGATACCATCGGACCATCCTGATATTAGGGGCTTTGTCTCATATACACAACTATTCTCCCCCCCCCCCATGCCGCCCACCCCCAGCAGCCTCCTCCGGGCCCAGCCCAAACCAGCCCTGCGCCAGCCTGGCTCCCCGCCCCTCCATCCTACCTTCAGAGCCGGCTGCCTCGGCCTCGGCTCGCCATGCTGGCCCGGCTGCCCCGGCCCCGCGCTCGGCTGCAGAGAGAAGGGGCGATTCTCCCCCCTGCCTGCGGCGGGAGGCTCGACAGCGCACACCAGAAACCCCCCCGGCCCCCCCGGCCCCGCTGCAGGGAACCGGAGCCTCTCGCTTCCCAGCGGTAACCTGAGGCGCTGGCAGAGCTGCACACCAGGGCACTGAGCGCGGCCGGCAGCCAAGCCCGGAGTCGCTGCCAGCTGGGAATAGTTTTTATTCCAAACAAAAAAAAAACAACCCTTCTTCCCGCCCCCTCCCCCGCCCCCCTCCCGCCCAGGCCGCCCGCCCCTCGGCCCCCAGCCACGCCGACCGCACGCTCCAGAAATTCCTAAAAATAATCTCCCGGCAAAGTAACAGCTCAGCAGCTGGGGGAGCGGGGCGATTTCAGTACCCAGCAGCCGCAGGTCCAGCAGTACCCAGCAGAGCTGGTCCAGCAGTGAGCCCCCTCTCGCTCCCCACGGGATAAACACGCGTGGCACCGCCCGCTGGGACCGGCCGGGAGCCGGGCGTGGGACGGGCCCCTCCCCTCATTAACCTCTGGGACCCCGGACAGACGCTCCTCCAGCCCCCCTGCAGGGAGGGGGAGGGGAATGTCCCACCACCAGAAGGGAGAGATGCAGGCCTGGGAACCCCTACAAGAGACGGCTCCAAAATGGATCTGAACCAGGCCCCCAAACCCTGCCGGGAGGGGGTGTCAGTAGCGGGCCTGGCCATCGTCAGCCCTCAGTATATGAAGCGTTTGCCAGGCCGGGTGCAGACGGGCCTGGGGATGAGGGTAGCGGCGCTGCCGGAGGCTGAGAGCGGGCGCTGCCCGGGCATGGCAAAGTGGCCTGCCTCACGACAGCCACGGGAAGGCTGGTGAGTGCCCGGACCAGCCCTGGAGCCGTGATGGGGCTCACGACCCAGCCAGCAGCGTCCGCAGCCCGAGCAGGGTACCAGGGCAGGACGAATCCCAAGCCGCACAACGTCCCTGTGCCCAGCGCGTGCCAGCCACTGGTTCGCACCTACGCCAATTCCTCAGCCCCCACTTAGCTGCCTCCTTCGGAGCCATGAGCCCTAAATAAATCCCACTACAAACCCACCTTCCACTTTGCCCCGGTGGCATGCCCGGGACCCAGAAGCAGGGGATGCCCTCTGTCCCTCGCCTGCCCGCTGCCGTGCCTTGCCCCCAGCCAGCCCCGCGGCACTGCCCCCACCAGCGGGAGCCGTGCTCCGGCCCGGGAAGCTTTCTGGCAAACGGCCTCCGCTCCCTTCCAAGCACGAAGGCTCCCGGGTCAGCCAAACGCTGCAGCGAGGTGGCTCCAACCCAAACAGCCGCCGTTCCTGCTGGCCTCCGGCGCTGGGGCACAGGGGAGCCTGCAGCCGGCCATGTGCCGTCCCTCCCTTTCAAAACAAAGCCCCTTTGGGCACCCGCGGGGCCAGGTGAAATACACCCCTCCCCCCCCAAACACACGGGGTCTCTGGGGGCTGCTGGGGACCAACCCTGCCAGCTCCTTGGCGCTGCAGCAACCTGGGCCGGTCATCAGGCAGAGGTGGAAGGACCCAGGGCTGCAGCACCCGCCCCATCCCCAAACCCCTCCCGGGGCCGGACGCAGCGCAGTGGCTAGACAGATGCCGAGCACCCTTGTCCCCTGCTGAAGTCCAGGGGCTTGGGGGCTGGCCAGCCTGCAGGAGGGTGGCCGGGGTGGGCAGTGTCACAGAAGGGATGGGGGGACAAAGGGGTCCTCGCTGCTCAGCCCAGCCCCACCCGGGATGCAGGGCCAGTGCCCCCTGGGACGCAAGAGCCCGGGGCAGGGTGGGGAGGGACCACGTCTGCAGCGCTGAGACCAGGCGCCCGAGACGGTGCCTCCCCCATGGCCTTCAGCACCGGCCCGGTCCCAGGGAACCGCACCTGCCCCGCCACTCAGCTCTCTCCCTCCAAGCCGCCCGGGCAACCGCCTTGCGGAGCTCGCAGCGCCCGCGCCAGGAGCCAGCCGTGGGCAGATGCTGCCTGTGGCCGCCTGCCATGATCACAATGTCAGCCAGAGGGAGAGGCAGGAGGGCACCCCGGGTGGACGTAGGGCCCGATCCGGCAGGCGCCCCCAGTGACCTCAATGGGGGCAGGTTCACTCTTCTGTCCCCACATGCCAGCAGCCTGGGGCTGGCCAGATCCCCTACTGAGCTGCTTCTGCCCGTGGCCAGAGGCTTGAGGGCGGGCGCAGCTGGCAGGGCACCTGGGGCAACCTCCGAACTGTCAATGGCCACTCCCTGAGCTAGGAATCAGTCAGAGGAGTCGGGCACCGACAGCGGCAGGCTCTGCTGGCCCTGGGCACAGGGCCCTGCCTCCAGCCCTGCCCCGCCCTGGTCTCCATCAGCCTGGCAGCACCGTGCAGCCCCTCGGGGGTCCCTTGACTTAATCTCTCTTCGGTGACTTTACCGGCATGACAAAGAAGGGGGGTGATGGCTGACAGAGTTAATCCACCCGCACCACTTCCTTGCAGGACGCCTCCCTCTCAGCAGAGTCCCTGACCAAGCCATGCAGCCGTGGAGCGAGGCACAGGAAGGTGTGATGGGAAGCAGGTGCCCCGAACCCGGGGCTCAAGAATCACCCTGCACCCGGGGGGTTCTCGGTCAGAAAAGCTCCAACAGGTCCCCATCCTGTCGCAAACGCAGCTGCGGCCAAATCCACACCCTTCCACAAACAGAAACCAAGGCCTGCGTCCCATTGCTGTCTGCCGGGCTGGAGTAGCCGTGTTGGCCCCAGGATATCGGAGAGACAAGGGGGCTGAGGTGAGATCTTTCATCCCCAGACAAGCTGTCGTGCACCACAGAGCTCTTCTTCGGCGCTGGGACCCGCGGGAAGGTACGTGCAAGGGGGAACGGACCGCTCAGCGGACGTCGCTCACCCGCATTGCAAGAGACATTCGAGGGGCAGTGGCCAGCGGACAGCTCAATTCCCAGAGCTGAGGAGGAGCTCTGCGTACCCCCGAAAGCTTTTCTCTCCCCAACACAGGTTGGTCCAATCAAAGGTTTTCTCTCCCCCCCCTGGTCTCTACCGTCCCCTTGCCACATGTGCAGACTGGAACATTCCCGGTGCTCGTTGTGAACGGGCTGATTTTACACGACGGCGCATCTCAGAACGGGGCGTAACCACAACGGGTTAAAAAGGAAACATTTCCATCAACCAAAACTTGTTTTTAAATTTCCCTTTGGAAAATGTCGACGTTTTCACGTTTCGCTCCAGTTCAAAATGAAGCCGAGTTTCAAAATCTCCAAATCCTCCACGCAACGGAATTCCTGGTCTCTGCCCAGCGCTAGCTTTGGACAACAAAAATCATGGCCCCTATGCTGTGCACAACAGGCACAATTGCTACAGAAACCTCCTCACACACGAGGGCAGCGGGGCTGGAAACCTGCTCCGAGTCTCATCAGCTGCAGGAACAAGGGCTCCTAACACTTGAGCTAAAGGAGCCTATCCGTAGCTAGCAGCAGTAGTAGCTCCTTTATCTTCCACTGGTGTCTCACACACACTCTGACCCCCATCAGCTGCAGCCGATTGCAATGGTGTGTAGCTGCACAAACGCTGCAGGAAGAACGCAGGCATTTTGTAGCTCCAGCCCCCCTCGAGCCCAAGTGTCTCTGGCTTCCCCGTGGGAGCTGCAGGCTCCAGTCTGAGAATGTCCCCAGGCCGTCAGACAGGCTGGGCAAGGGCAGAACCACCTTCTGGTTTGAAAGTTGTACCGCGTGTTAACGTCCAGCCAGCAGGACGAGGGAACCTGGCCCCACGTGAGGGTGCATGCGCCGTACTCCGCAGAGGGCACAGCCGGCGCAGGAGCTGACATGCACGTGATGGGG
Source organism: Mauremys mutica (assembly GCF_020497125.1). NCBI lineage: Eukaryota > Metazoa > Chordata > Testudines > Geoemydidae > Mauremys > Mauremys mutica. The sequence continues at coordinate 2,753,491 of NC_059077.1, forward strand.
CAGGAGACACTCGCCCAGGAGGGGGCAGCACCGCATGGGCCAGCTGTGGCCCCAGTCCTGCAATCAGACCTTCGGGAGCAGAGCTGCTCGGTTACCCCTGAGCCCGGGTTACGTTCCCTGGCTCTTCGCTCCCGGCAGGGGCAGGATGGGCAGCTTGGCAGGCGGTGCTCCCGGGGTTCCTGCCAAATCCCACAGACCCAGGGGGGTCCGGGAGTTGATCTGCAGAGCGCCCTGATCCACAGCCAACACCTCAGACACTGATTCAAGCCGGGCCAGGCCGCACTCTCTGCAGGTTCACTATCCTCCACCCCCAACGTGTGGGGAGAGTATCGGGCAGCAGACAAGGCTCCCTCGTTGCCCCAGGCCGAGGAGCAGAGACATAGCCACTCCCCCAGAGGCTGCCACAGCTTGCACGGTGCTTCCCCCTTCCTCGGGCCTCCAAGGGGTTCGCAAACGCGAGTGCAGCTAGTCAGCCCTCACTCTGCCAGCAGGGTCGGGGAACTATGCTCAGGACACAGATGGGGAAACCGAGGCACGGGGCGACTAAGTGACTTGCCCACAGTGAGCCACCGACTGAGGTGGCCATTGCTCATTAAGAAGAAGAAATGACTCGCTGAGCCCCAAATGTGCTCTGTGCTGGAAGGGACATGGCAGGAGATTAGGCAGGGACCCTGCCCCAGTGAGCTCAGCCTCAGTGAGCGTTTGGTGATGGAAAGCAGGCCTCCGGCTCCCTGGCCCGGCCCATTACACAGCCCCCTTTCCTGCCTAGGTGGGGCGGAGGCTTTGCCGGGCCCAGATTCCTGTTGGGCTGCAAGGGGCCCCATTTTCAATAGCAGTTCCCCACCCTAGACGTGCGCTCAGCCGGACGAGCCTAGAAACCCCCAGCTGGCTGGAGAACGGAGGTACCTAGTACCTGCGTGCAGACAGCAGGAGAATTGCCCCTTACGCCCGAGTGAGACATTCCAGCCGCTCTCGCTCCGAGCCCTGCGACAGCCTGGGGGCCGGATCAGGGCGAGGCCGTGGCTCTGTTCTCAGCTCGGGGTGTCGGCTCTGCCCCGTCTCCGGAACGACCCCCACACGACCACCGTCCTGGCACGTGCCCAGACGCAGCCCCGGCCTCTCACCTCCTCACACAGACGGCCCTTCATGGGACGCACACAGCTGCTGCGGCGCCGGGAGCACCCCCCCATCGGCAAGGCCGGCCCCCACCCCGGCCCCTCTAAAAGAGGCCAGATGCCGAGCTGGTGTTCGGGAAGGGGGAGCCTGCGGATGCAGATTGTAAAGCAAACCTCCCTCAGGTGCATTTGCCTTGGCCGCCGCTCAAGCCAAGCCAATTAGGCTACAGAAAACAGCTATTAAAAACCAAGGAGAAAAATAACGTTCCCCCCGCTGGGCCCCGGGGCTGGGCCGAAGGTCCTTGTCAGGCTGAGCCCTGGCACGACCGGGCCCGGCTGGCAGTGGCGTGAGGGGCCATGAAAGGGCAGCCTTGTTGCGGAGCGAGTCCTGCGGCACTTCCATCTCCCAGCATGCCCGGCACCTGGGCTGGGGGGCGTGGGCTGGGAGGACAATAGAGACCCCCCTCCCTGTCCCCCAACTCCCCCCGCCCCCCAAAACTGCTGGGAGCCGGAGGCACTCAGCTCGGGGGGTGGGGGGAACCCGGCCCCAGGTGCATGTCACTGGGGAGGGGAGGTGGGAACAGGGGCGGGGAAGGAAGGAGCCCATTCACACCTGCAGACGTGAGACCGCCCCGCCACAGGGGGATTGCTCCCATCCCGTCCCGTCCCGCCCCGTCCCCGCCCGCCGGCACGGCTCGGGCAGAACCCAACCACGGCACACAGCAAACGGAGTAAAAGCCGGCGGACGGCTCCTTCCCGAAATGTAGCTGTAAAGGGGTGTGACGGAGTGGGGGGTTCTCTTGGGTTCCCAGTGGGTGCAGGCAGGGGGGTGGGACTCAGTGTCCCCGGGTGTTACTGGTTTCACGAGGGGAGGCGAGAGGGAGTTTGTTGTTACACAGGCCCAGCGACAGAACGTGGGATCCCAGCCGATGGCCTGGAGGCTGGAGACCCCAGCGACTGGGGACCTGGGGACCGGGAGGCCCCGCTCGGGAGTCGCAGCTGGTTCTGCCCAGTGGGGGACAATGGGCTGCGGGGAGAGGACCCCGGTGACCGGACCAGCCGGGTCCAGCCACAGGGGCCAGAGGACAGAAAAGGGGAGAGGGGGCCCAGGCGACCGTGTTTCCCTGGAGAGAAGCCAATGGATGGGGGGAGGGGGGCTTGGGGCGGGGGATATCGGAGGCCCAGCTGGGAAGCAGGGGGGGCTCGGGGCTGGAGAGGGGGAGCAGGCAGAGCCCCCCTGGCTGCAGGGGGACTGGGATGTGCTGGGCTGAGGGAGGCCAGGCCTGAGGCCCTGAGAGTTTCCTGTGCTGGGTTCAACCCCCAATAAACCCTCCTGTGTTACGCTGGCTGAGAGTCGCTCTGGGCTAGAGAACAGGGGGCATCAACCCCTTTGGGGGTGAGGAGGCCCGGGGGGTCCAGAGCCTGTGAACTCCCTGGGGGGGGCCCACGGCACAGACAGACGTGCTGAGGCTCAGAGAGGTGCGGCTCCAGGAGTTGGAGGGGCCTGACCCCGGGAGAGAGCGGCCCCCCGGGAAGGGCTGTCGCACTGAAGGGGGTTCCCCCCAGGGACCGCACGGGGCCACGAGTGGGCACGATCTGTGAGTCCGTGACAAGGGGGACCCTTCATCCAGCGGGTCTGTTTCCAGTGGGGTCCCGGCAGACAACATCAAATCCTCCCGGATACCGTTTACAGCTGAGCCGCAGGTGAGGGAGGGGCGACTACCGAAGGGGGCAGGTTACGGATACCAAGCGGCCTGGTCACTTGGTAAGCAACAAAATACGCATTTGAATACAGCTAAACGTAAATGTTCATACACCCGGGAACCAGGAATGCAGGCCAGACCCAGAGAAGGCTCCAGGGCGATTATCGATAAGAACCTACATGGGAGCGAGAAAGGGCTCGTGAGTCCAGCAGAGGAAGGTCTAACACGACCCAAGGGCTGGAAGCTGAAGCCAGACAAATCCAGGCACATTGTTAAGGAGGGTCATTAACCACTGGAACAATGTACCGAGGGGTTCTCCATCCCTGACCATTGTGAACTCCCGGGCGGCTGTTTTGTGATGAGATCTGCTCTGGGGAGTCCTGGGGGAAGGTCTCTGGCCCACGTTCTCCAGCAAGTCAGATTCAATGGTCACACTGGCCCCTTCTGGCCATGGACTTGACGACTCTATGAGCCTGGCGCGGACGCACACAGACACTCTCCCTCGCGCCGCACGCCGGGAGGAGACGGCGGCCGGGGACTCTCGCTGGCTGAGCACAGGCTGAATCGCCCCCTCCCAACCCAGGCCTGGCCAGGAGCAGAAAGTGAAAAGGCCTCTCCCCTCCTGGGGTGCAGGCTGGGTCACCAGGAGAGGCAGCTGGAATAGCCCCACTCAGGGGCCACCAGTGTGGCCAGCTGGAGCAGGATCGCCCTGCCCCCCCCCCGAAACCTGGGGGTCCACAGGCCGCCGCTGGATGCCCCGTGCTGATGCAGCAGGAGGAACAAGCCACGTCCTGCAGGCAACACCCCATTGCTAGTAAAGCCGTGCAGCTGGGAGCACAGGCTGCGGCCAGCCGAGCCCAGGGGGGTCACCTCGAAGGGGTAGGAGTAGCAGATCCTTTGTCTTGTCCCTGAGCCCAGCCACGAGAGGGCAGTCGCACTCCCCCGGCAGGGCAGGGAGGCAATGCACCCCCCCCCCGCCAGGGCTCTCCAAGCAGAGATGGGCCTTATGCCCCCGCCCTGCTTACATGGGAGGGGCTGATTCCCTGCTGCCGAGCTCCTAAAACCTCCTCACCTCAGGGACACCTGAAGAGAAATGGGGGTGGGGGTTGCCGCTGGCAGCGTAATCTGGGCAGCCAGCTCGGGCACTGCTAATATCTATGGGTTCAGGACAGCCCAGGGCTCTCAGGGCACCGTACAGAGAGCAGAGAACCCGCCCAGCCCCCCCGGGAAGTCAGGCGTCATCTCCCTCCTCTGACAACAGAGGGAACGGAGATGATTTGCCCAAAGTCATATAGAGAGTCAGTGGCACAGGTACAAATAGAACCCAGGAGTCCTGGCTCCCTGCTCTAACCACTGCACTACACTCCCCTCCCAGAGGTGGGACTAGATCCCAGGAGTCCTGGCTCCCAGCCCCTCTGCTCTGACCTCTAGGCCCAGACACACAGTAAGCGGCTGGCTCCTTCCCCCCAGCCCCTCCGATCCTTGCCCTGGCAGCGGCCGTGCCCGGGGAGTGGCCAGAACCCAGCTTCCCCAGCTCAGCGTCCTGCTGACAAAGGCAGAGGGTGGAAAGGGAGCCGCTTTCAGCTCAGCCTTTGCCAGCTCCGTGTTGTGCTTGGCCCCGGGTTTGGGTCTCGCCCGCATTCGGGTCTCTCAGGGAGCAACGCAGCCAGCCAGCCGGGCGCTGCCAGCCGGGAGGCCAAGTGCAGGGATCCGGGGGAGGAGCGTGGACCCCAACCACAGCCAGCACGGGGGGTAACGCAAAACAGTGACAGGCGGGTGCGACCCCAGGGCGGTCGGTGACATTACACCAGGGCTGACCGAGGCGCTCTGTGCCGTGGGCTCTCCACACCCTCCCGCAGGCAGGCAGCCAGCGAGGAGCGTCACACGTGTTCGCCACGGGCAGGGACGCCCCACGCACCCCTCCCCGGGAGGCTGGGCCCGTGGGGGCACAGAGAAGGGGGGGCCTCCAGGCAAACACCAGGCAGTGCAGGGAGTCCAGGGCAGACTCCTGGGGACGCTCCGGTTTTGGGATAAGGGATCCGTGGCAGGAGGGCCGAACCCTGCCCCTAGCCCAGGTTCAACCACCGGGGCATCCGCAAGAGCTGAACTGCATCACTTTGAAGAGTCGTCTTAAGTAAAGTTCCCCCCCCGTGTGTCCTCTCTCCCTCCCCGTCCTCCCCCCATTCCCTTAGCTAGCTCCGCCCCGCCCCCTCCAGCCCAGGTGTCTGGACACAGCTGGGACTTGGCACCACGGCGGGCGCGGAGCCAGGGAGAACAAGCCGCCAGTGTTCGGCGGGCGTTTAACCTGAGCGTGGAGCAGAGGGCTGGGCTCCAGGAGAGTGCACTGCACAGCGCGACTTGCCAGCTGGCTAATGGTACAAACCCAAACCACACCGGCCCCGCCCCCGCCCCCCTCCCTCCATCGCTCGCTCTCCCCCACCTCCGGGCTGGGCACGGGGTGGAGGTGCGGGAAGGGCTGCAGGCTCTGGCTCGGGGCCAGGGGGTTCAGAGTGTAGGAAGTGGCTCCGGGAGGCTGAGCCTGGGACAGGGGGGTGGGGTGCAGGGTGCGGGCTCTGGGCTGGGGCAGGGGTTTGGGGTACGGGAGGGGGCAGCACTTACCTCCAGCAGCTCCCCAAAGTGACAGGCTCACCTTTCTAGCAGCGACTCCGGGGGAGGGCACCAGGGGGTCTCCACATGCTCCCCTGTCCACAGGAACCGCCCCCACAGCTCCCATTGGCCGCAGTTCCCAGCCAATGGGAGCTGCAGAGCTGGTGCTCGGGGCAGGGGCAGCACACGGAGATCCCCTGCCCCGCCCCCAGGGACCACAGGGACGGAGCCGGCTGCTTCCAGGAGCGGCCCAGGGCCAGGGCAGGCGGGAAGCCGCCTTAGTCCTGCTGCGCTGCCCAAATCTCCCTTTGGCTTCAGCAGGCTCTGGGAGACAGGGCCTGATTCTGGGAGAGGGTCCAGCCTCCCGGGGAGGGGTGTGTGGGTGTCCCTGCCCCAGGGGTCCGGAGAGCTAGCAGAGGGTGGCCAGGGGGGACGAGGGGCTAGGGGGGCCAGGTGCCCAGGTTTCAACAGGAAAGTCCTGTCGCAAAGGGGACGGGCAGTGTCCAGTCAGATCTACTGACCGGACACCCAATGCCTGGTTGCTTTGGGCGGGGGAGGACGGGAGGTGTCGGGTCATCACCCGCGCCAGCCCCTGCTCAGCCGGGGCCACCTCCCACCTGCGTCGGGCGGCTGCAGGGTGACCAGATGTCCCCATTTTATAGGGACAGCCCTGAGTTTGGGGCATTTTCCTATATAGGCTCCCATTACCCCCCATCGCCTGTCCCGATTTTTCACACTTGCTGTCTGGTCACCCTGGGCGGCTGCAGCTCCCAGCCCCGGCTCCGCAGGCGAGTCCCTCCTGACTCGGGGGGGGGGGGGGGGTGGGGGAAGGGAACTGGATGGGGTCAGGCCTCGGGGGTGGGGCAGGGGAGGTTCCTGCTGGATTGTCTGGCTTTTAAATATTACCAAGCTGGCCCCCTCCGAGGGGCCCCGGATTTTTAGCCTCTTGCTAGCCCAGGGGCCGGCTAGTGGCCAGAGCCCAGCACCACCGGCTGGGGCAGCACGTCCGTCCCGCGGGGCTGAGCGAAACCAGCACCGAGAGCGCGGAGCTGCGGCCCGGCTGGGGCTTCGTCCGGACCGGCCGGCCGGCCCCCCTCCCTCCCTCGGAGCCCTGAACTCCCCCAGGCCTCACTTTTTTGCAGCCCCCCCCCCCCCCAGCCCTGCCTGGCCCCCCCGCTGGGAGCAGCCGCGGGTCCCTCAGCGCAGTCCCTGCCCTTTCCTGCTTGGCAAGCGGCGCCTGAGGCACAGGCCGGGGGCCCGGCTGGCACCTCCCCTTCCCACTGAATGGGGGAGCCTGGGCTCCTGGCCCCCGGCTAGGCCTGGGATGGAGGCATGGCTGGATGGGAGCCAGAGGGTCCCGGGTGGGAGAACAGAGGCCCGAGCCTGCGGAACTGGGACAGGCGCCAGGGTGAGCCCCCCGGGGCCTCTTCCAACAGCGCCCGTGGGACGGTGCTGCCCCCTCCACGCTCCCTTGGCTCTCTGGTGCCCCGGGTGCCCCCCTCACCCCCACGCCACAGGTGGGCACCTCCCCCTCCGCTCCTAGGCTGGCTCCGGTGCCTTCTTCAGAGAGGGGCTCCCTGCCCCCACACTCTAGCACCAGCCTTCGGGGAGGGGGGAGACCACAGACTGGGGCCCCCCAGCTCGCAGCGCCGGGACCCTGTCCCCCTTTGCACCCGGCGGCCCAGACCGCGTCTGCGTTAGCAGCTCAGGCGGGAGGATTAACTCTCTGCCAGCGAGCGGGTGGCCCCTGGGGCTAGCGGGGTCCTGCCACTGGCTGCACTCCCCGGGCGGGTGAAGTCACGTCTGGGCAAGGCTCTGAGCCCCCTGCTCCTAGCCCGGAGACTGCCTCCCTGCCCACCCCACGCGCCCAGCTCCTGGAGGGCAGTGTGCCAGGGCCCATGCCGGGTGGAAGTCAGCAGGAGGCCAGCCTGGGCACCCCCAAAACCTTCACCAAGGGGGCATGGTAGCCTGACTCCCTCCGAGCCCTGGGCTGTGCTGGCGGGGGGGACCTCACCCCACAAGCTAAGGGGGGAGGGTGCTTCGTGCCCAGGTGCTGGGCGCTCAGGAGCACCCCCTGCCAGCTTCCCTAGCAGAGCTGGGGGCTGCAGGGGAATCTCGCAGGCTGCAGCTGGGGGTCCCCCAAACACTCCCCCTTTCTCCCTCCCCCTCTGCCCTGCCTTTCTCCGTCTCCGCACCCCCACTCTGCTCGCTCCCTGGAGCCTGCCGGGGGACGCAGCGAGGGGCTTGCTTTGCAGGGCCATGCAGCATGCGAGGTGGGGTGCGTGCAAAGGGCAGACCGGGGGGGGGGGCTTCCTGGCCTGACAGGAACCGTGCAGGGCTGATGATGGATTCCTGTGCGAGCGGAAGCTGCCAGGGAGGCCGCGCCCCAGCGCACGCTCGTAAATCTCTGAGCACCAGCGAGCAGAGACCTCTGGCCGCCTCGTGACCTCTCTGGAGCAGCGCAGCCCCAGGGGAGCGCAGGGAGCTGCTAATGCCCTGCTCTGCTGTTCCCTGCAAGGGGAAGCGACTCCGGCTCACATCCCGGGGGTGGGGAGGGGACCAAGGGATGGCAAGTCTGGAGGCCTGGCCTCTATTTGTGGGTCTGCCCCACCTCCCGTCAGCTCAGTGCCTCAGTTTCCCCCGTGTGAAATGGATACGCAACCTGCTGGGCGAAGCACTGTGCGACCGAGGGCTGGCGAGATGTAAAGAATCATAATCACGGCTCCCCCGGGGCCCTCTGTGCAGCCTCCAACCTGAGCCGTGGAAACACAGCAAAGGCGGGTGGAGCAATCGTGGATTTTCTCATCGGCTCTTCTGAGGGGGGCCCCAGCCACTTGGACCCAGGAGGCTGCACCGTGGCCTCCATGTCTCCACCCTGCGGGTCACCCTGGCCCTAACCCCCCCTCTCTGCGCTGGATTTGTGTGTCACTAAATGCCAAGCCCTCAGAGCCGACCCACTGCACACGGAGGGGGGGACACACAACTCGAAGGGCCAATGGTCGATTGGGAACGGCACGTGCACAAACACATGTGTGCTCACACCCCCGGGCACAGCTACCACCACTGCACCTGCTCCAGGGCACGTTGGACGGCAAAGCCTTCGTATGCACACGCAGCCATAGTCAAGGCTGTGCACGCTGCACGACCTAGCCCAGGGGGAATCTGGCCCTGGGCTCTGTAGACCAGGGTAGGCAAGCTATGGTGCGGGTGCCGAAGGCGGCACGCGAGCTGATTTTCAGTGGCATTCACACTGCCCGGGTCCTGGCCACCGGTCCGGGGGGCTCTGCCTTTTAATTTAATTTTAAATGAAGCTTCTTAAATATTTTAAAAACCTTATTTACTTTACATACAACAATAGTTTAGTTCTATATTATAGACTTATAGAAAGAGACCTTCTAAAAACGTTAAAATGTATGACTGGCACGCGAACCCTTAAATCAGAGTGAACAAATGAAGACCCGTCACACCACTTCTGCAAGGTTGCCGACCCCTGCCGTAGACGCTGCATCTCCCGGCGCGTTTTAGAACTAGCCCAGACAGAATCCAAACCCCATGCAGGTGCCTGCAGCTGCTCCCGCCTGGATTCTGCCCGTGGCATTCACAAGCATTTGCACGGACCCTGGGTACGGGTGGAAGATATTCACCAGACCCCACGTTTTCACATCAACAGACTGTTCTGCTACAACCCCCCAGGGGAAAGCGCGCTAGTCTATATGACACGGGGCATGTGCCCAGCCAGGGACCCGAAACCTGCCCCCACGCACCACAAATAGCAAACAGCCTGGGGTGGAAACAGCCAGTCCCAACTCCTCGGCGTGCATTCACCAGCGACACCCCAGCCGGGCCGGCCCGTGAGCTGCCCTGCCCCGCCCGGGGGGAGGGTGGCCACGCGTTGGCCGGACAGCAGGCAAGCAGAGGAAAGCCGGCGTTAGCCATGCCCAGCTATGTGATTCACTCTACTCTCTCAGGGCTCCTCCAGGCACCGGAGCGTGTGTTCGTTAGGGTTTAATTAGCTTCCTTTCTCTGGTCTCTGCGGCCGCGGCTCTCCTCTGCCCACGAGGCCACAGGAACCACGGGGAGTGTCCCAACCCGGGGCTCCCGGCTGAGCGGGCCCGTGCGAGGGACCTGCCTGGGAATTGCACAGAGTTACAGCTCGGGTCTTAAAAAGGCAAATGCTGCGTTTAGCAGCCCCATGGAAGGCAGGTGCTGGGTGACTCAGGGATTAACAGACGAGCCTTACCCTCCTGGAGACCTGGGTTCGAATCCTGCCCTGGCCATTCGCGAACAAAGAGAACCACTTGCCACCATTCCTTCCCCGGTTTGTTCCCAGCCAGGTAAGAGCCGGCAGGATCAGTACTGCTTGTGTGTGAAGGGCCCAGGACTGGGATAACAGTTGGGACTGAGGGGCATTGGCAGAGCTGGCTACACGGCGCTCAGGACCGGTGGAGGGCTCAGGGGCACCAGGAGAGCTGCACTGAGCAGGCCCGGGCCGGAAGGGCCAGGAGCTGATCTCCCTTGGCGAAGCGGGAGGGAAAGGGCAGGTCTGGACGAGCTGTGTGTGCTGCTGGGCGCCTGTGGGATGCTGGCACAGGGGCTACCCACAGTGCCCACTCGAGGGCACGGGCCAGCACCCCCAAGCTCACATCAGAGCGAAGTCAGGAACGTGGTGACTTTCTGAGGGCAGCCCTGCCATTGCTGCGGCGAACCAGCAGGGGGCACTGCCATGCCTCGCCTGCAAGGGCCCATCTCTAGTGCGGTGGCTGCCATTCTCCATTGCCACCCGGCCCTCGGCATAGCGTCACCTCGTCGGGCAGTGCCCACCCTGAGCAGAGAGAGGCCGCGTGACGGCCCAGTGCTGCCTGCCGGGCCCCTGTGGCTCTCCCAGCAGCAGGCGGCCACACCAGCACGTCCGGTGCAGGGGTTAAGCGCGCTCAGATGCATGGCTGGCGGGTGGGCAGCTTCCAGCCCTGCCCGTCTGTTTGCAATGGGCTGCAGAGCTGTGACGCTTGGCAGCAGAGCAACAGCGGGAACCGGCATGCTGGGCACTGGCGGGCACGCTGTTGGCTTTCTGGAGCGCGTCTGCCCAGATGCATTAAGCACCATCGCGGCAACCCGGCACCAGTCCCAATCTGGGGTGCGGCGAGCGGCCCTGTCTCTTTAAACCTGGAGCAGGAAGCGAGCTGGAGTGGGGCTAGGGCTGGGGAAGCAGAGGCACAAACGGGCTCCCTTGCACACACCTCTGCTCCCTGACAGGTGCCACAACCACCGATGCCCTCAGCCCCCAGCCTCCCTCACCTCCGCTTCACCCCATTCGCACTGGCCCCCCCAGCGCTGCCACTAACCTACCCGAGCGATGACCGTGCTGGAGCTCCGAAGCAGCAGCCGCTCCCGCGAGCCGAACCCCTGCCCTGCCCTTGTCACACACGCACAGTTCTCTGGAGGACGCGGCGCCTGGGAACACAGGCTGGTAACTGCGTCCGGCATCGTAAAGCTCAGGGGGCTGACGAGAGACCCAGAGCTGGAGCAGGACGGGGGCCCGAGCGACCCTGAGAGGGGGTGGGGGGGCTACGAAGGATGAACCTGAGCCTGGAGGGACAAAGTGAGATTAAAGGGGCGCAAAGGGAGACAAGCCAGAGGAAGACCAAGGACGGGGCAGGCCCCTTACTCAGCGAGGAGGGAAAGTCAGTGACAGAAAACCTCAGCGATGGGCGAAGGGTTAAACGCCTGGTTTCCTTCCCTTTCCAGCAGCAGCGACTGGACGACTAACACAGCGACCCCCGGGCACATGGGGTAGGATCGGCGGCTAGGCCAGAACAAGCAGCTCAGAGCTACCTGGCCAAGGGTCTGTCTACGCAGTAGTAGCCCCTCGGGCTGCGGGGCTGTTTCATTGCTGCGTAGAGGCCCAGGTTCGGGGGCTCTGGGACCCTGCGGGGTTGGAGACATTCCCTGCAAATCGGCAGGGCCTGAGGAACACACAGCCGGGAACACCTGGCACTGGCTGGAGACCTGGGAGCCATTAGCGATCAGACAGGAGGGATCCAAGAGGCGCATGGGAACCCTGTGATCAGCCCAGGCGGGTCGCTGGGGGCCCAGCTGGTTGGCGATGCCGCGCCGGCTGACAGACGCCCCAGGCTCAGGCCGGATGGAGGGGCCCTCCCGGGCTGTATTGGACAGGAGAGAACAGGCCTCTCCCGCTGAAAGCTGGACAGATCCGAGCCCTGCTCCCAGCCCATCCCTCCCGGCAGGTGGGAGCTTCCTGCTGGCCGTGAGCCGCTCCCACCGAGCCCCCTCTGCTCTGGGGGCAACTCCCAGCAAACGCTCCGAAGGGGCCAACCTGGGGGGACTTGGCACAGAGCAGGAAGATGGCTAAGGGCCAGATTCTGCTCTCTGGCACTGGTGTAAATCCGGAGTGGTTCACACGTGTGCCAAGGCAGGATCCCACCCAAACGCGGCTGCCTTGAACCTCCTGTTTAGATTTCTCTGGGATGAGGTCACCACGCCGGGATTTTTTCCGCCAGGAGCTCAGTTACGTTGTCCTCCCCGCTGCCCGCCCTGCCCGAGGCCGGAGCCTGCGCAGGCTGGTGCACAGGCTGCTTCTGCAGGACCCATCTAGCTGCTGCCCTTCGCCTGTCACTTGAAAAGCATCTGGCGGGTCACCCAGGGTTCATTAGCTGCCGCATGCGGCTGTTTGGGAAGACGGGAGAGGGTTGAAATGCCAGCGGCCTGAGGAATCTTCCGAATGATAACCCCCCCCTCCGCGTGCCTGCAGCTTTGCTGACCTGATCTCGGGCTGTGACGAAGTGGGACTGTTCGTACTGGGGGCTGGGAATGCTGGGTGCAGATCTTAAGTATCTAGCAAAGCAAAAGGCCACAGCAGCCAATGCCTGACACTCTGTCTCCTGGCAACTGATGGCCCGGGCACCTCCCCTGCAAAGGTGCAACTAAAGGTGTTGGAGACAAAGGGGTCAGGTGACCTCCTGGCCCGGGAAAGAAGCTGAGCAGAGAGGAGGGGCCGGAGGGGGTTGGGGAGACGGGTGCTGGCTGGGGAAAGAAGGGAAGCACAGACAGGGCTCTGATCCCCACTGGGGGCTGTGGGGCTCCTGGGGCCCCAAGATGGACCTAACAGGGGGGGATCCTGTTATCTGTGCCTGCAAGACCTGACCTGGACTGTGTTCCTGTCGTCTAAATAAACCTTCTGCTTTACTGGCTGGCTGAGAGTCCTGGTGAATCGCAGGGAGCCCGGGGGTGCAGGGCCTGGCTCCCCCCACACTCCGTGACACGGGTCCCTGGCCCGGGCTATGCCGGGGGCCTGCCCTGAAGTCTACTAACCTCACAGAGAAAAAGTGACCAACGGATCCTTCCAGGCTCGGGCTGAGGGCCCCTCTGGTGGCTCAGGAGGATTTGGGGCTTTTCCATGGTGCTCAACACGGTCATGAGCATCTGGGCACCTCCAGTCGCTGGACGGGGCTAGACAAGCTCACCAGGCAGCCTGCTGGGTCCCTCGGGCTGAGTCTTTTCTCACGCACAGCTACAAACGTTATTGGCCGGGGAACCGGTTCTGCTCCAGCGCCTGCGTGTGCCTCCCACCACACCTGCCACGCCAGAAGGGCCAGGCCGGGTCGGCCCACAAGGCTGGATGTTGCTTCCCCGGCCAAGCGCTGGGCAGTTTCTGTTCCATGGAGGCTTTACAACTGTCTGCCATTTTAAAGCAGTGGTTCCCAATGGGGTGCCCGTGGGTGCCATGGCATCCGCCGGGGCATTTACGTGCACCCGCCTCCTGACAAGGGAGCACGGCCGCCGGGCAACCCGCCGCCGAAACGCCGCCGAGAAGCAGCAATGCCAAGAAGCGTCACGGCCGAAATGCGGCTGCTTCTCGGTGGCATTTCGGCGGCTGGTCGTCCGGCGCCCACCACACTCTTCTGGGAACATGACTATGCTATTGCAACAGAAAGGTTGGGGACCACAGGTTTAAAGCATTCGTGTGGGCTGCAGTGAGGTCCCGGCTGAAGTTCCTGAGCAGAGTCTGGGGAACTCGGTGACTTTGAAGCACGTTCAGTCAACTAAGTGAGGTCAAAGTTCCATGCTCCGGGGTCACTTCTCTCAGGCCGGGGAGATTGTACAGCTGCACCCAGGGGACGCTGCTGCCGTCGTCCCCTGAGGGTAGACTGGACTTCGCACCCGGCCAGCCACGTGTGTACAGGGATCAAAATGACAGGGCAGCCGAGCCCAGGCCTGAGATACGCGCTGGGTCGGGACCCCAGGATACGGACAAACTGGAGCGAGTTCAGAGCAGAGGCCAAGGGAGCTGAGAAGAGACGCGGCTAGGCGGGGTTCAGATCAGGGTAACGGTCGGTAACCACTCCAAGGACATGATAACAGGCAAAGCACCCCAAGGCGGGAGGGAACCGGGACCGGGAACCTGAGGCTGCCTAGGTGCAGCTGGGGGCTGCCTCGGGCCATCAGTTATTCAGCTGAACTGTGCCCAGAAATCAAAGCGGATGGCACTGGATGGCCCAGGGAGGCTGCGGACTGGGGCACGGTGGGCGCCGTGACACAAGACAGGCCAAAGCCCTGGAGAACGCAAAGGCATCAACCCCAGGGAGAGGCGCTATGCGAGAGCAGGTCACGCCCATCTGCAGCGTCTCAGATCTGGGGCTGGATCCAAAACCCATGGGCGTCGCTGGAAAGACTCCCCCTCCCCAGGGCCGAGCCTGCAAGGAATGAATTCAGTGCAGGTGCTGCATTCAGCTCACACAGGTCAGAGCAGGCCCGGGGCTTTTACGGGTAACAGCTGAGATGCCCCAACTGGAGCGTTACGGGAACGTTCTGCGCTGCGTCCTCTGCATGGGAACGTGCCCGCACGGGCCCCCCCGCACTGCTCGGCACTCAGAATAGCGCTGTTCTCCTCACCTGCCACCCCCCAGCGCAGGGCTCGCCACGGCCCCAAGCTGGCGTCAAAGTCCTTCTGCTCTTCTTGCTAATTGAGCAGAAAAAACAACTCGTCTCAATCGCTCTTTTTAGAAGCAGAAAAAAGCATAACTGGGTTTGAAAGAGCTAGACAAGTTCCTGGAGGACGGGTCCATCAATGGCAGTTAGCCAGGAGGGGCCGGGTGCAACCCCACGCCCTGGGTGTCCCTAAACCTCTGCCTGCCAGAAGCTGCCAGAAGCTGGCAATGGGCGACAGGGGGTGGGTCCCTCGATCGCTGCCCTGCTCTGTTCATTCCCTGTGAAGCACCTGGCACCGGCCACTGCTGGCAGACAGGATCCTGGGCTGGCTGGACCAGTACGGCCATTCGTATGTTCCTACGAGCCCCTTCCCTCCCCTCTGCTCCCCACACATAACAGGGACTCAAAGAACTTTGTTAATAATGTCGGGGCTGAGACGACCTGTGTGGGGTTTGAGCCCCACAGGAAAGTGCTGCAGAAAGCTCGGGTGAGTCAATGCCGGTCCATGGACGTCACTGGGAGCCGACCCAGTCCCCTCGCCCACCAGTGCCCCACTTAGGAGGACTATGGCACACGCCGAGAACGACCACATGCCATACATGCGTCCGGGGGACGTTTCTGTCTAACCCTGTGAGACGTTATTGATATAAATTGGGACCATATAGACCATGGGTTGCAACCAAGGTCCTGCAGTGGCACCAAATCTTAGATAAAGGGGGTCATCTAAGGTGTCTAAGACCAGATTATGGGTTGCTGGTTATAATTATGCTGTCTGTATTTCAAGTTTGTGCCGTGCTTCTGGGGGAAGCCTCCCAGACAAGCTGGTGTTAGCTCTGCCTAGCCTGCTTGATGGCCCATTAAGGACCATCAGCTACACAATTGACCCATGGAGAGAAGGCAGACACGCCTTGTGACTCAGCAAGGTATGCAGAGACTTGTCCATGTGACTCCAGACTCCATTTTGCTGTGATTTTCCACAGTGAGAACAAAGAGATTCTTACACCTGGAAAAGCCTATATAAGGCTGATGCATCATCTCCATCTGGTCTTCAATCCTGCTTCTTACCTCTGGAGGGACTTTGCTACAACCTGAAGCTCTGCACAAAGGACTGAACGACCCATCCCAGCGGGGGATGTTCCAGAGACTTGATTTGAACCTGCAGTTTATGCCATCGCTGCTGCAAGCCTGAACTAAGAACTTTGCCATTACTGTATGTAATTGATTCCATTTAACCAATTATACCTCTCACCTCTACCTTTTTCCCTTTGTAAATAAACCTTTAGATTTTAGATTCTAAAGGATTGGCAACAGCGTGATTTGTGGGTAAGATCTGATGTGTATATTGACCTGGGTCTGGGGCTTGGTCCTTTGGGATCGAGAGAACCTTTTCCTTTTATTGGGGTGTTGGTTTTCATAACCATTCATCCCCAGGTCGAGTGGCACTGGTGGTGATACTGGGAGACTGGAGTGTCTAAGGAAATTGCTTGTGTGACTTGTGGTTAGCCAGTGGGGTGAGACCAAAGTCCTTTTTGTCTGGCTGGTTTGGTTTGCCTTAGAGGTGGAAAAACCCCAGCCTAGGGCTGTGACTGCCCTGTTTGAGCAATTGGTCCTGATTTGGCACTCTCAGTTGGGTCCCGCCAGAACCGCACTGTCACACCCTGTCAGACGTTGATAGGTCTGTATCCTAAGCTATAGATTTGGTTCCCCAACACACGTCACTATCATCACTATTCGGACATTATTGAGTCCCTCTGATCTCTTGGCTGGAGCGATATCTTGTGGCAGTGAGTTCCACGGGTTCATCGGGTTACTTAATAACACATTGTCCTGGGTCAGTTTTGAATTTGTTGCTTTTCAGTTTTGCTGAACGTTACCTTGTTCCTGTGTTACAAGACAGGGTAGAAAGAAAGGCCCAGTGACTCACCCCCCCCTTCACGCGCTGTACCCGTCCACAGCACTCCTGGCTCGGTGTGACAGCCCTGGTCTTTGCCAGGCTCCTCTTAAGCCAGTCTCTCCAGGCCGGCAATCATTTTTACTAGCCTGTTTCTATTTCTGCTCTATCCTTTTTGAGACGAGGGGACCAGAACTGAACACGCTCGCCCATGTAAGGGCATCCCACTGATTTAGAGGGTAGCGCCACCATATTTTCAGCTGCATTCTCCAGCCCTCTCTCAGTGGGGCCGAACAACTTTCCTGCATTTTTGCCCACCACTGCACACGTCACCGAGCGGCCCACAATGATGCCTGGATATTTCTCCTGAGCGGTTACAGTCAACTGAACCCAGAACCGTGTGTGATCGTTTGAAAGCATCCTTCCAACCTGCCCTCCTCGCACTTGTTTAACCAGCCGTCACACAGCCCAAGCACCCAGCTGTGTTCAGTTCCTCTGAAGCTCCCCTGTCATGGGGTCCCCGGGCGCTGCTCTGGAACTGCTCCCCACCAAGCCAGGCAGGACTCTGGGAGCCTCCTCTCCCTCGGAGCAGCCTGTCTGCAGGGCAAGAAGCTCCCACGGCTTCACCGCCTGGGTCTGACCTTGGAGCATTCAGCATCCTCTGCCCCCCCGTGCGCTTCCCACAGCGAGTCCGCCCCAGGCGGGGTCCTGGGGAAGCCACAGGGTCCTGCCCCCCCACTTGCAGTCAGACGTGACTCTCAGCCAGCCAGTAACACAGAGGTTTATTCGATGACAGGATCAGGGTCTAAAACAGAGCTTGTAGGTACCGCGAACCGGACCCCTCAGCCAGGTCCATTCTGGGGCCCAGCGAGGCAGATCCCCACGTCTGCCCTCACTTCCCGTCCCCAGCCAGCCCCAGACTGACCCCCTCCAGCCCCTCCTTTCTGACCTTTTCTCTTTCCCAGGCCAGGAGGTCACCTGATCTCTTTGTTCTCCCCCACCTTTAGCAACCCCTTGCAGGGGGGAAGGGCCTGGCCGTTAGTTGCCATGAAGACAGAGGGTCGGCCAGGAACTGAGGCCCCCCCAAGGTATTCAGAGGAAACATTAAGAACAGCCCCACTTTGTCACATCCCCTCGCAGGCTTGTCTAGCGCTGAGCCTGGTCCAATTCCCACTGCAGTCACCGGACGCCTTTCCACTGGCTGCAGCAACAGCTAGGCCAGGCCATCAGCGAACCAACTGTCCGACATCGGCACATTTTCCCACCCTCACGAGTGACGAGGGGAGAGAGACAGAAACGTGGCTGCGGGGTGCAGAGAGTCTGAGGGAGAACCTGGGCTCACCACGTTAATGACAAGGGCAAAGGCAGGAATGCTGCAGCTCTTCCCACAGGAGTGCAGGTGAAACTCGATTCGTTTGATCGTTTGTCGTGCCGCAGTCACGCTAGGAGGTGCTGCACAAAGGCAGAAGAAAGAGACGGCCCCTGCCCCAGGCACACGTGTCACACTGCGGAGAAATGTGCCTTAGAGCCCGTGTCAGAGTTTCCGCACTGTTTGGATGGGAAGGGGCCGATTTTCACATCCCTCTCCCCGGGTCCCCCGTTTGCCTCAGAGCGGGCGAATTCCCCACAAAGATATTCTGCAGAAACAAACCCTTTTCTTTTTCTTTGAAACCCAAACACTGCCGGGCTTTTAACAACTGAACCAGTCTTGGTTTTGCATCCAAAAAAGGAAAGTTACAAATGAAATGAATTTTCACGGAGAGGGTTTTTTGGTTGGTTGATTGGTTTTACAAACAGCACAAAACCAGATGGAAAATGTTCAAACTATTGTCACTCTCGTTACGAAAACATCACCTCTGAAGCCAGCCCAGAGATCCCCGGAGAGCCTGGAGCCACTACTTACTGCTGGGTTTGGGCAGAGGCACCAGCCGTCGTACTCGGCGTCCGGGGCAGTCCCTGTCTGCACCCCAATTCCTGGCCCATGTCTCTGGAATGGGCAGAGCCCAAACCAGGGTGACCAGACAGCAAGTGTGAAAAATCGGGACGGGAGTGGGGGGTAATAGGAGCCTATATAAGAAAAAGACCCAAAAATGGGGACTGTCCCTATAAACTCAGGCCGTCTGGTCACCCTACCCCAAACCCTGAGATCCGGACATGCCCCGAATCCACCCCCAGCTCAGACGCCTCTCTGGGAAAAAAGGGAAGTGCCAAGCTGGGGCAGATGGAAACAAGGGAAGTTCCCGTCCTGTGGGCCTGGCCTCCAGCCAGTTCCCCTGAGAGGGATTTTCCTTTAGTGGAACAGAGCACAGGGAAAAAATCACTGCGGCGGGGAGGGGGCGGGGGGGGCGGGGACGTTATGCATGTGCACCCCCACATGGGTCTGTGTCCGTGCGCACCCCCGGGCATACACCCCCCCCCGCGTGGGTCTGTGTCCGTGCACACCCCCAGGCATACACCCCCCCCACGTGGGTCTGTGTCCGTGCACGCTCACAGGCATACACCCCCCCGCGTGGGTCTGTGTCCGTGCACACCCCCAGGCATACACCCCCCCCACGTGGGTCTGTGTCCGTGCACGCTCACAGGCATACACCCCCCCGCGTGGGTCCGTGTCCGTGTGCGCCCCCAGGCATACACCCCCCCCACGTGGGTCTGTGTCCGTGCACGCTCACAGGCATACACCCCCCCGCGTGGGTCTGTGTCCGTGTGCGCCCCCAGGCATACACCCCCCCCACGTGGGTCTGTGTCCGTGCACGCTCACAGGCATACACCCCCCCGCGTGGGTCCGTGTCCGTGTGCGCCCCCAGGCATACACCCCCCCACGTGGGTCTGTGTCCGTGCGCGCCCCAGGCATACACCCCCCCCACGTGGGTCTGTGTCCGTGTGCGCCCCCAGGCATACACCCCCCCCACGTGGGTCTGTGTCCGTGTGCGCCCCCAGGCATACACCCCCCCACGTGGGTCTGTGTCCGTGCACGCTCACAGGCATACACCCCCCCCACGTGGGTCTGTGTCCGTGCACGCTCACAGGCATACACCCCCCCGCGTGGGTCTGTGTCCGTGTGCGCCCCCAGGCATACACCCCCCCCACGTGGGTCTGTGTCCATGCGCACCCCCGGGCATACACCCCCCCGCGTGGGTCCGTGTCCGTGCACGCTCACAGGTATACACCCCCCCGCGTGGGTCTGTGTCCGTGTGCGCCCCCAGGCATACACCCCCCGCACGTGGGTCTGTGTCCATGCACGCTCACAGGCATACACCCCCCCACGTGGGTCCGTGTCCGTGTGCGCCCCCAGGCATACACCCCCCCCACGTGGGTCTGTGTCCGTGCGCACCCCCGGGCATACACCCCCCCGCGTGGGTCCGTGTCCGTACGCGCTCACAGGCATACACCCCCCGCACGTGGGTCTGTGTCTGTGCACGCTCACAGGCATACACCCCCCAGCGTGGGTCCGTGTCCGTGTGCGCCCCCAGGCATACACCCCCCCCCACGTGGGTCTGTGCATTCACGCGTGTGCATGCACAAAATCAGACTTTAGCCAAGTTTCTGATGGGAAGTTTATAAGCGGCTGCTCTCAATCCAAGCAGCCTTCATCCCGACTGAGGCCCAATGCCCCCCAGACCCCATCACACCAGCGCGGGCCCCCCGTCTCGCCAGCGCTGTATGCAACATGGTTCTGTCGGGTCGCAGAGGGGGCTGCCTGGAGAACCATGTCACAAAATGATTGCGCCGGCATAACCAGCGCCTGGGCTCGTCCAGAGCCACTGCCAGCCCCGCAGATCCCAGCCAGAGCACAACACACGTCCTCTCCCCCGCCTCGCCCCGCCCTCTGCTAGGGACACTCAGCCACCAGCTGGGGAGGGGGACGGAGCACTTATGACACTCAGAGCCACTGGCAGCTCCCGCCGCTGGCCTGCGTCTCCTGCCGTGACGTGGGAGCCATTCCCCTCTGCAGCGCTTCCCCGGGGAAACCAGGGGGATGGAAGGGCTAGTGGGTGGAGCACTAAACTGGCGCCCCAACAAACCTGGATTCAAGTCCCTGCTTTGCCACAGACTTCCTACCTGACCCTGGGCAAGTCACTTAATCTACTCTGTGCCTCGGTTCCCGTCCGTACAATGGGGGGGGCACTGCCCTGCCTGCGGGTCACTACGCCAGCGACGGGGAGGCGGTCAGATGCTCTGGCAACAAGGGCCGCACGGATACTTGGAGAGAGGCGCGTCCATCACACAAGCAGCGTAACCATCCACTGTCAGCCAGCTGCATACGGGCACCCGTGGGGAAGGGATCTGGGCGTCCTGCCCCACTGAGTGAGATGGGGGCCCCCACCTGCACCCGGGGAGACAGGAGCGTGCCCCTACCCAGTGGGCACACACCCAGAGGTGGGTATGAGCGCCCTGTATCGCAGTGCCTCTGAGCCATTCCTCCTGTAGGGCGGACGGACGGACGGACACACACACACACACTTGGCCTGAGACTCCCAATCTAGTGCCTGTGGCTAATGCCCAGGGACATTCCAGTTTGGGGGAGGAAGGGGGAGCCCCCAGGCTCCAATGTACCTGACACTGCCAGCAAGTTACAGAAGTCTGGGCTGGATGAATGGACTATAAGGTGGATTGAAAGCTGGCTGGATCGTTGGGCTCAACGGGGAGTGATCAATGGCTCCATGTCTAGTTGGCAGCCGGTTTCAAGCGGAGTGCCCCAGGGGTCAGTCCTGGGGCCGGTTTTGTTCAGTATCTTTATCAATGATCTGGAGGATGGTGTGGACTGCACCCTCAGCAAGTTTGTGGATGACACTAAACTGGGGGGAGAGGTAGATACGCTGGAGGGTAGGGATAGGATCCAGAGTGTCCTAGACAAATTGGACGACTGGGCCAAAAGAAATTTGAGGAGGTTCAACAAGAACAAGTGCAGAGTCCTGCACTTAGGACGGAAGAATCCCATGCACTGCTACAGACTAGGGACCGAATGGCTGGGCAGCAGTTCTGCAGAAAAGGACCTGGGGGTTACAGTGGACGAGAAGCTGGATATGAGTCGACAGTGTGCCCTTGTTGCCAAGAAGGCTAACGGCATTTTGGGTTGTATAAGTTGGGGCATTGCCAGCAGATAGAGGGATGTGATCATTCCCCTCTATTCAACATTGGTGAGGCCTCATCTGGAGTACTGTGTCCAGTTTTGGGCGCCACACTAGAAGAAGGATGTGGAAAAATTGGGAAGAGTCCCACGGAGGGCAATGAAAATGATTAGGGGGCTGGAGCACATGACTTATGAGGAGAGGCTGAGGGAACTGGGATTGTTTAGCCTGCAGAAGAGAAGAATGAGGGGGGATTTGATAGCTGCTTTCAACTACCTGAAAGGGGGTTCCAAAGAGGGTGGATCTAGACTGTTCTCAGTGGTAGCAGATGACAGAACAAGGACCAATGGTCTCAAGTGGCAGTGGGGGAGGTCTAGGTGGGATATTAGGAAACACTATTTCACTAGGAGGGTGGTGAAGCACTGGAATGGGTTCCCTAGGGAGGTGGTGGAATCTCCTTCCTTAGAGGTTTTTAAGGTCAGGCTTGACAAAGCCCTGGCTGGGATGATTTAGTTGGGGTTGGTCCTGCTTTGAGCAGGGGGTTGGACTAGATACCTCCTGAGGTCCCTTCCAACCCTGAGATTCTGTGATTCTATGACATGTCCCAGTGGAAACCTGGGACCTGGGCTCAGTTCCGGTGGATGCCGACGCCCTTTGCTTCCCAGCCCTGCCCTGCTCTCAGGAGGACGCGTTCCCCAGGGAGCTGGGCTCTCTGCTGAGCCAGCGCCGCCCCCTGGCAGAGCTCGGCTGGGCACAGACAGCGGAGCTGCCAGGCAGGGCTGGGGCCCGGCTCTGCTCCTGGATGTTCTGCAGCAGGAGGGCCACGGGGGCTAAACTGAGCGCAGGGGCTTCCCACAAACCCGGCAGCTGCGACGGGGAACCGGGGCTGGGTTCAAGTGTCTCCGTGGGCACGAGTCACTCGCTCACCTCCCTCACAGCCGGCGCCGCACAGGCCAAGCGCCCTTCCCCCGGGCCACCACCGAGCCCAGGGACTTCACCAGCCGGGGAAAAAGCGGCTTAGCAGGACTCATCTGCGCGTCAGCTTTTCCCCCTTCGGTTTCTGCAAGAGCCAAGAGCTGGGGCCAGCTGGGCACCCTGGGCGCAGGCAGAGGAAGGGCTGGGCCAGTCCCCCTCAATGCTGAGCCACGACCCCCTGCTATTCCCGTGCCAGGCTCCCCCCCGCAGCTCCGCCAGGGCCCCCCACTCTGCCGGGCCCTGTCTGAGATGCCCCCCAGCCCTGCGGGGCCCAGGGTGCTCTGTGCGCCGGGACCCCTGCCTGGTGATCAGCAGAGACCCTGCCCCCTCGGCCTGGCCCCCGTCAGGGGATCCTGGGCCACAGCGCGGGGCGGCTGGAGGTTCGCTCGGACCCGGCGGATCCGTGCAGGCCCTTGGACGGCGCCGCAGCGCCCGCAGCCCCGGGCACGGCTTGGCAGTGACCTGCGCCCGCACTAACACCCGGGGTCACGGGGGCAAACACCTGGGGCTGGGGCAAGCTCCGGCCCGAGGGGCTGGCCCCGTCCAGGGCCCAGCCCGGTCCCACGCCAGCTGCCAGCAGGGCGGCGGCACCGAGCCCGGGATCCACGGGCCCCTGAGCGTCCCTTCGCCAGGCAGCGGTTCTGGTCCTGCTCCCGCTGCAGGTCGGAGCGAAACCCGGCCCCGGCCCCGGCCCCGGCCTCGGCCCCCACCGCGAGCCCCCTGCGGCCCTGACCCCCAACGCGGGGCGGGGCGGGGCTGGGTCAGCTCCGGACCCACAAGTAGCAGCTGGCAGCGCAGGCTTCTCCCTGGGGCGGCTCGGAGCAGCCCTGGGCTGCGGGAGTCCGGCTCCAGAGACCGGCTCCCCCGGGGCGGCCGGGCCGGGCCGCGGGGGCTGCTCGGGGCTCGCACCACAAACAGCGGCGCATCGCTCGTGTCCCGCCGGGGGACCCCGGAGCGCAGGGGGGGGAGCCCCGGCCCCGCCCCAGCCCCCACCGCAAACGGGCCGGGGTGTCCCCGGTGGCCGCTCCGCGCCCATCCCGGCGGTGTCTGGGCGCCCCGCTCTTACCTTCCCCGCCGTCACCGGGCCGGGAGCCGCATGGCGGCCGGGCGCGCTCCGCTCCGCTCCGGGGCTCCCGCTGCGCTGCGCTGCGCCCCTCGCCACGGCGCGCCCCGGCCGGGCTGCCGGAGCCTCCCCCCGGCCCGTCGGAGGAGGCGCTGCCCCGGGGCGGGGGCTCCCGCAGCCCAATGGCAGAATCCCCCCGGCCCCGCCAATCCGGGCCGGGCCTGCGGGCTCCCCCTGCCTGGCCCCGGGCCGGACCCGCCCCACCGCCGCGGGCGATCGGCGGGCGCGGCCTCGGGAATCGGGGGGGTCAGAATGAAGCTTTGTCGGTTTGTGTGAAACGTTTCGCCAAACGCGGGTGTTTTGAGGGAAACTTTCACAACCTCTTTTTTTTTCTTTTTCATTTTCGTTTTGTTGGGCAAAATCCCCTTTTCCTCCTCACTTTGCACAACTTTCCCTCCTTTTCCTCCACGGGGGAAGGTGCCGGGGGAGGGGGTGGGACACGATGAGATTTGCACCGCAATTTAAAAAGTGTGTGAGAGAGAGAGAGAGAGAGAGAGAGAGGATGTTTCTGGTTTCCTTGGAAATTACAATGAAGATGATTTGTTTTCAGTGAAAAAAATCGTGGTTGTCAAATCCCCATTTTCTAATTAAAAAAATATTCAGCAAAAAAGTTTTGAGCAGCAACATCCTGAGCCACATCCCAGCGACACCCACGTCCCAGCGACGGCCTGAGCCGCGTCCCGGTGACACACGTCCTGGTGACACCCATGTCCCAACGATGCCCTGAGCCACATCCCGGCAACACCCACATCCCAGCGACGCCCCATGTTGATCGCAGGGCCCAGGAGTGTGTGTGCCCCTGTGCCAGCCCCCCCGGCCGACCCTACAATAACACACCAGCCTGCAGAGAGCAGCAGGACTGAGCCATCCGGCAATAACCAGCCGTCCTGCAGCCGTACAGTCCCAAGCGGCCTGGGTGCCTCCGGGTGCGTCTGCTCTGCGATAAAACACCCGCCGCTGGCCCGGTGCCCAGCCCCGCCGTACCACGGCAGCGCTGTCAGGTCTGCGTGTCTGGGGGAGGGTTACGGTGTAACTGGCTGGGTTCAGCCTCCCGCCTGGGGGAGGGGAGCCGCGGAGGTCATGGAGGACGGCTGAAGTGCGGGGGTGGGCACGGGAGGCTGCAGGTCTGCCAAGGGCCCTGGCAGCAGGCGTGTTGCTGTCTGCCAGACGCTTAGCTGGAGCAGGGCTCCACTGGGTGCTAACTGGGTCCCGCCACCCCCAGGAGGGGCCTATTCACCCACCGCAGCCCCGGCTGCAGGAGACGGTGTTAAACCCAGCAGGGCCGGACCCAGCAGAGCCCACTCCCTCCCTGTGCCGTGCCACCCGAGGGGGAGCCGGTGCTCCGATAGCACTAGCAGCTGGGGCCCTCGGCCTGGCACTCACCCGCGTCACGGAGCCCCCAGACACACTCCAGGGCCACCGGGGCGGGGGGGAGTGGGGCGATGGGGGGGAGTGAGCTGTGCTGCTCTGAGTCGTTAGTGTCACTGGTAATTGCTGGGCTGGGGGGATGCGGGGGTTGGGGTGGGCTCACCTCAAATCACCAAACCCAACTTCCCTCCAAGACGCAGAAACCGGAGGTCAGGAGCCTTCCTGGGGAAGGGGCTGCAGCTCCCCTGCTCCCTGGTAGCCCCCCAGCATCCCAGGCTGCCATTGAGAAGCAGGCGGGGATTAGCCGCAGCCGGGGGCCACACCGCCGCCCACCGGGCACGGCCGGGCCTGTGATGTGCTGAACGAGCCGGACACTCCGAACGGGAATCCGGAGCAGGGACCCCCGTGACGGGCAGTGGTTCTAGCCTGGGGGCTTCCCCCCCCCAAATGGGGGAGGAGAGAGGAGAGCAGGGTTAGGGCACTGCTCCATGACCTCCACAGCCCAGGCGGGAGGCTGAACCCAGCCAGTTACACCGTAACCCTCCCCCAGACACGCAGACCTGACAGCGCTGCCGCGGTACGGCGGGGCTGGGCACCGGGCCAGCGGCGGGTGTTTTATAGCTGAGCAGACGCACCCGGAGGCACCCAGGCTGCTTGGGACTGTACGGCTGCAGGATGGCTGGTTATTGCCAGATGGCTCAGTCCCGCTGCTCTCTGTTATTGTAGGGTCGGCCGGGGGGGCTGGCACCGGGGCACACACAGGCAGATCTGGGCCCACAAAACTTCCCCCCTGCCCCAGCCTCCTCTCTCCTGCAGCCCTGCTGGCCTCCTCTGGCCCTGCTCCTGGACGGGGCCAGGGCCCCAGGGCGGGTGAGAGCCCCGGCATGCTCAGGGCACGGTACCTTCCGGCGGCTCCCTCTGCAGGCTGGGCCCGGGGAAGGGCTGCCCGGGAGCAGAGCCGGCCGCCCCCTCCATGGGACTGGGGGGCTGGAGCGGTGAAGGTGCCGGAGGCAGCACGTGTAGGTGATACGTTCGGGGACGTGCCAGCTGCAGCGTGCCCGGAGGTAAATGGGTGGCTGAGACGAAGGCAGGGTCCCCGCTGGCCAGACACAGGTGCGGGGGGGCTGGCAGGCGCCCTGCAGGAGGCGCTCTGGAGCTCAGAGGCATGGCTGTATTTGGGTGCCAAGCTTGCGGCTGTTGCAGGAGGCAGCATTGCCAGGGCCTGGCAGGGCATCAGGGCAGGATCGCTGGGACCCCCGGGACCAAGCCCAAGAGGCACAGACCTTGGGTTGCCGATGGAAACAGCTGCATTGCGCGAAGCAGGCCGGGGGGCTCTTGGGCCAGTGGTGGAGCAGGGCCGGGGTTGGGCTGGGAACTGCGGGCTGGGAGCAGGGAGGGAGGCCAGGCCCCCCCGGAGGAGCTGAGCAGTAGCCACTCCAGGGAGGGGCAGATGGGGTGGGTGCGGGAGGGGCGCTCAGGGCCCCGAGTCGATTCAGCACAAGTGCTGGGCCCGGGGAGCAGCTGCTGCTGAGGAGCTGAGGGGCTGGTGTGAGGGTGGCTGCACCCACTCAGCAAGAGGCTGCTCCTGACCCTTTGCACTGGCGCAGGGTCCCTGGCCGGCCGGTCCTGGCCCACCCGCCAGCGGCTCCCTGGCGCTGCTCAGTCCCACTCAGCTGCAGCCTGAGGGGCTCCGCCACGGCCCAGAAGCCTTTGCCCAGCTGGAGAGAGAAGCCCGGGCACAGGGCTGTGTGGCTGCGGAGCCGGATGGCATGGCAGCCTGTGGAACTCTGCAGCCCATCTCTGCATGGGCAGTGTGCCGCTGGGCACGGGCACTGCGCCGCTGGGCACGGCGCACAACAGCACGGGCACTGCACTGTCAGGGGCGGGGCACCATGGCACGGGCACTGCACTGCTGGGCATGGCGCACCACAGCACGGGCACTGCACTGTCAGGGGCGGGGCACCATGGCACGGGCACTGCACTGCTGGGCATGGCGCACCACAGCACGGGCACTGCACTGTCAGGGGCGGGGCACCATGGCACGGGCACTGCACTGCTGGGCATGGCGCACCACAGCACGGGCACTGCACTGTCAGGGGCAGGGCACCATGGCACGGGCACTGCACTGCTGGACATGGCGCACCACAGCACGGGCACTGCGCTGTCGGGGGTGGGGCACCATGGCACGGGCACTGCGCTGTCAGGGGCGGGGCACCATGGCACGGGCACTGCACTACTGGGCATGGTGCACCACGGCACGGGCACTGCGCTGTTGTGGGCGGGGCACCATGGCATGGGCACTGCGCTGCTGGGCATGGCGCACCACAGCACGGGCACTGCACTGTCGGGGGCAGGGCACCATGGCACGGGCACTGTGCCGCTGGGCATGGCGCACCACAGCACGGGCACTGCACTGTTGTGGGCGGGGCACCATGGCACGGGCACTGCCCATGCAGCTTCTGGGCAGGAGACAGAGGCCTCAGTGACCAGGGTTGGGAGCCAAGCCCCAAATTCATTCTTCAGTGACCTCCAGCCTCTGACCGAAGCCGGCACAGGGGTCCCCCCAGCAAGGGTGGGACAGGGGAAGCCGTGTATTCTGGGGCCCTGTGCCCTGGGGACGAGCCGGAGGGGGCACGGCTGGACTGGAGAAGCCGACACACCTGGCACACAGCGCAGCAGAGGGGTTCTGTCTATGCCTCCACCCAGCCCCCCATTGCCCTCGCCAGATGTGCTGCAGTGGGCACTGCCCCCTGCTGGCTCCCCCCAGAACAGGCCAGTGGGCAATGTGCGCCCCGGGGGCGAGCGCTGCTAGCGCCAGCTGGTGGCTCTGTGCCCGGCTGCCCTCTTCTGGACCGGGTACTTCAGAGCAACCCCGGGGAGTCGGTTCCTTCCGCAGCGGGGCCAGGGCTGCAGCTCTCCCGTCTCCGAGCACGGCCTTTGTCTCCCAAGCTCAAGGGGCCGCGTTCTCTTCTCACGGCCCCAGGGCTGAGATTGGCCCAGGCCAGGGCAAATGCCAGGGCACCTGTGCCACCCCGGTCTAGCTCCCTGCTTTCTGGCTGCCAGAGCTTTGAGTCCACCGCAGCCAGGCCCTGTTCTTCCTCACGCCCCCGGGCTCAGGCCAGGAGCCCCCCCCGAAAGGGCGAATGGCCAAAAAGCGGGGAGCCGTGCCAGTCCCCACGCAGCGTGCCCACAGACAGGGCTCAGGTGCGCCTGGCAGCACAGAGCTGGTGAGAAATGGCCAAGCGACACCCATTGACCCCAGGCCTGCCTGCAGTTGGGGATACCCCGACATCTCCACCCCCCAGCCAGCCCTCCCCCCGCGAGCTGGCAGCTCTGCTCTCGGAGGCCAGCAGAAGCTTGTCCAAGCTCTGGAGCGGCGTGTGCCATGTGCTGGGTTGCTGGGTGTTTACCCGGGCTCAGCCGCAGGATACGGGAACCCGCTGGGGAGCCTCAGGAGGTGCTGCTGGGCTTCGCCAGAGCCAGCTGCCGGGCCCAGAACTGAGCGAGGTCGGCCACTGCCGGTTTGTTTGGGGCGGCACAGAGACCGTAACGGGGTTCCTCTGAGGCTGCAGACGGCAAAGTGGCCCTGTCGGTGTCCCGGATCCCCAGGATCGGGGCTATGGCCCAGGCTTTGGAACCAGACTGGGCTTGCCATTGTCTTCACGGCCTCTCCATTGACCCAGGCCCCCAAACCCGAGACACCTGGGGCCATTCACACCTTTGTCACAGCCTCCCCGAGAGTAAACAGCCTTTCCCCACCACCTCACTAATGCAGCACGTAGGGGAAACTGAGCCACACACAGTCGTTATACAAAATATTTATAGAAAACTTCCATTCCGGCCCACCTCTTCCCCTCTGAGACAGAACTGAGCAGGGTCACATTAACCAGTGAGCTGGTGTGACGGTGCTGCCCGTGGGAGCCAGCTGAGGTCACTCAATCAGGGTGAACCGCAAACAGAACGGGGCGGACAAACCCCAAACGCTGGTGGTTATTCCAATACTTAGATTTACCAGCCAGCATAGAACAGCTTCTCTAGTACCTCACTGGTCACTCAGAAGTTCAAACCCCGCAGTTCCCTTAAAGTGCCCAGCCTCAGGCCTCCGTCCAGACACACCTGTCAGATATGATGATGATTCCTGAGAATCTTACTTCATCATATGAAAGAAAAGGTTCTTCCAGTCCCAAAGGATCAGCCACACACCCAGGTTCAATTATAATTTAGATCTTACCCCAAAATACACGCCACAGCCAATTCTTATTAACTAAGCTAAAATTTATTAAAAAAGAAAAGAGAGAGAGTGTTGGTTAAAAGATCAATCTACAGACAGACTTGAATTCAGTTTTTGAGGTTCAGATACACAGCAGAGATGAGCTTGTAGTTGCCAAAAGTCCTTTTAGAAATAGTCCAGAGGTTATAGTCCAATGTCCACATTCAGGGTGGCTCCAGTCAGTGACTGGGGATCTCAATCCTTGTGGCTTAAGGTTTCCCCCTCTTGAAACCCAAAGCAGATCTGAGCTGAAGCAGGATCGTGTCCCAGGCTTCTTATACATTTCCAGCAGCCTTTCAGCCTGAGAAAACAACAGGCTTAACTCCTTCTCCCAAACATCCTGGCAATTAGCACAGAGTAATTTATCCATTAAACAGTTCAGACACAGGTTACCTCAGCCTGCAAAGAGACACAGAGACAATAGTGCTGTTTCCCTCAAGTGCCTCCCTAAATACTAACACCCCTTTTTGATCTTTGAATCAAAGCTCTAGCAATAGACAAGATTTGTTTGCTGCCATCACAAGACCTGAGCAAACATCTACCCTTGAGATCTCTACCAGTGCAGGCTGCATGTCAAAGCTCTGTTCATTTACAGACCTTTCTAACCAGTCCTTAAGGTTCACCCATGGTCAGGTCAGTCTGGGAGGTGAGTTAATTAACTCGTTCTGGCCCTGTCACCTTCCAGTGAAATATTATATCTCACTCACAACGTCACAGCTGGGGAAGTTCAAACTCCCCAGCGTTAGCCACAGATGCTACAGTATCTCTCCCATGTCCCTGGCAGCTGTTCCACCAGGCGCTTGCGAGATTTATTTCGAGGCCTTGCTAACCAATCACACCAAAACCACACGGCTCAGAGCAGCGTCACGTCCTCTCTGAGCCCGAGTGTGGCTCTAGCAGGCGGCACAGGAGGGCCCTTTCCCCACCCCAACACCTTTGGGTTTGAAACTGGGCTGGGGTCCTGCCACTGCCTCCTCCCCTCGTCTGCCAGGGAGTGGGGAGGGCAGTGACCCCACCTGCTCCATGTGTCAGCGTCTGGGCCGCAGCCTGGGGTCCCCTGACCCCTAGGGTGGAACAGGGAGTGACCCCTTGAGCGTTGGTTCTTACCCCAGCCAGATCTCTGGGGCTCTGATGATCTGGGGCAGGCCCCCTCTGGAGCTGTGTGTGCCAGGAGCCCATCTCCCCTTTTGGGGGCTCCCTGTCACCCTCACCCCCAGGGCAGAGCCCCCTCCCAGCCCCCCTTCCTGGAGGGCTGAGATTCGGGGGTCTCTTGGGTAAGGAAACCCCCCATGGCTGTGACCACCCTCTGACCAGGCGCCTGTTACCAGCAGCGTCCTGCCAGCCGCCCGCCTCCCCTGGGGCCGCTCTCACCCCAGGACAAGGCGACTATGCCTGGCAGCTGTCCTGCCCTGCCTGGCTCTCCCCGCGCTCAGCTGGGGTCTCAGCTCTGCCTCGGTTTCCCAGCGAGGGCAGGCGGTGAGCCGGCCCCTCCGTCACCGCATCTGAGCCTGTGTGAGATGGGGGAGGGAGGGATCCTCTGCCCCGCCAGGCCCAGGGCCCCGGTTACAGACAGGCAGGTGTCCTGGGCTGAGCAGCCTTTCCTGTATGTTACCAGCCCAGGGGAAATCCCCTCCCTGCCAGCCGGGCTATTTGCATCTTCCCTGACACCTGCACCCGCAGCCTTCTGGCTCCTGCATTCACATCCTTGGCCATTACACGCCGGGACCAGATCCTGTCTTAAAGTGATAGGCACTCCCCGACCTGGCGCTGGAACATATTTAATAGTGGGGAAGCTGAAAGCAAGTCCCCTTCCCCCTGTCCACGCACCCCCCCCCCCCAAGCTGGGCCTCCTACCCCCCCGCAGCCCTAGTTCTCATGCCTGTGATGTCAGAGCTGGTATTGGAAGGGGCGAGTGAGTCTGTTGGGGTGTTTGTGTTTTTCTCTCTCTTTCAGGTTATTTCAGTTACTGGGTCAGTTGGGATTGTGGGGCTGGAGCCTGTTTGAGCTTTTGTTCCCTGGATCATCCTTGATCAGCCTCAATCAGCTTTGTGATCACCCCCCTCCGTGTGATTAACGAGGGGGTAGGACTGGCCTAAGAGAAAAGGCCTTAAAAGCCAGTCAAGCGCCCAAGGGGACTAGCAAACAGGGGAGGCTGAGAGGGAGTTTATGGGAGGGAGACGTGAGATATGGCCCTTCCTAACCACAGCGACTATCACCAGTGCCAGCGCTGCTCCTGTCTCCTCCACCTGCGCCGGTATCCAGCCAGACAAGCTAGCCGTGGATGCCTCTCCCCAGATCCTGGTCTGGACTTGCATTTCCCACTCTCAGACCGCCAGGCTGGGGGGACCATCCCGTGTGAGAGGTGCCTGCTGGTGGGATCTCAGGAAGCAGGTGGGAGAGCTACAGGAGGAGGTGGCTGGGCTGAGGAGCTTCCTCTGAGCCCATGAGGAATCCCTCGAGTATTCATATGGAGACTTCAAGGCTGAGGACACTATGCAGCTAGAGAGGATTGCTGGCACACCACTGGGGAGGAGGATATGGCTCTGGTACAGGGAGGACACTGGCTGCTGGTTATGACGAGGAATCACCCCCAGGGGAGGAGGAGAAGCCATGTACCCCCAAGGCTGGGAGGATCACAACCACCGCTCCTAGGAGGAAATGTAGGGTAGTGGAAGTGGAGACTCTTCTGAGGGGGACGGAGGCACCCATCTGTCACCCTGACATGGCACCCCGGGAGGCATGCTGCCTGCCAGGGCCCCTATCTGAGACATTACGGAGGGATTGTCTCCAGCCTTCTGACCAGCGGGAGCTGGATGATCATCCAGCCCTCTGACTACTACCCCCTGCTACTCATCCATGTGGACACTCATGATACTGCGAGGTCTGACCCTCAGCAGGTCAGAAATGACTACAGGGCTCTGGGAGTAAGGGTGAGGGAGTTGGGAGTGCAGGTTGTGTTCTCTTCAGTCCTTCCAGTCAAGGGTAGGGGCCGTGGCAGAGACAGATGCATCCTGGAGGTGAATGCCTGGCTGCGAAGACTGTTACCAGGAGGGCTTTGCCTTCCTTGACCCCGGGATGCTGTTCCAGGAAGAAGGACTGCTAAACAGAGATCAGGTCCACCCACTGAAGAAGGGGAAGAGCATACTTGGCTACAGACTGGCTAACCTGGTGAGGAGGGCTTTAAACTAGGTTCAACGGGGGCAGGTGACCAAAGCCCACAGGTAAGTAAAAAACATGGAGACCTGGGAGAAGGGTCGGAATCTGGTGGGAGCATGGGCAGTTATAGCAGAAATAAGGGAGAGAAGTCAGAACTGGGGCGTTAAATCAAATCAGTAGCTTAGATGTCTGTATACTAATGCGAGAAGTATGGGGAATAAGCAGGAAGAACTCGAAATGCTAGTAAATAAACACAACTATGACCTAGTTGGCATCACAGAGACTTGCTGGGATAATACACATGGGAATATTGGAATAGAAGGGTACAGCTTGCTCAGGAAGGACAGGCAGGGAGAAAAGGGAGGAGGTGTTGCTTTATATATTAAAAATGCATACACTTGGACTGAGGTGGAGATAGAAATAAGAGACAGACTTGTTGAAAGTCTCTGGGTAAGGATAAAAGGGGTAAAAAACCAGAGTGATGTCATGGTAGGGGTCTACTACAGACCGCCTGTGACGAGGCGGTTCTGGCGGGACCCAACTGAGAGTGCCAATTCAGGACCAATTGCTCAAACAGGGCAGTCACAGCCCTAGGCTGAGGTTTTTCCACCTCTAAGGCACCAAACCAGCCAGACAAAAAGGACTTCGGTTTCACCCCACTGGCTAACCACAAGTCACACAAGCAATTCCCTCAGACACTCCAGTTTCCCAGTATCACCACCAGTCCCACTCATCCTGGGAGGAATGGTTATGAAAACCAACACCCCAATAAAAGAAAACGGTTCTCTCGATCCCAAAGAATCAAGCCCCAGACCCAGGTCAATATACACATCAGATCTTACCCACAAATCACGCTGTTGCCAATCCTTTAGAATCTAAAATCTAAAGGTTTATTCATAAAGGGAAAAAGGTAGAGATGAGAGCTAGAATTGGTTAAATGGAATCAATTCCATACAGTAATGGCAAAGTTCTTAGTTCAGGCTTGTAGCAGTGATGGAGTAAACTGCAGGTTCAAATCAAGTCTCTGGAACATCCCCAGCTGGGATGGGTCATTCAGTCCTTTGTGCAGAGCTTCAGTTTGTAGCAAAGTCCCTCCAGAGGTAAGAAGCAGGATTGAAGACAAGATGAAGATGAGGCATCAGCCTTATATAGACTTTTCCAGGTGTAAGAACTTCTTTGTCCTTACTGTGGAAAATTACAGCAAAATGGAGTCTGGAGTCACATGGGCCAGTCCCTGCATACTTTGCTGAGTCACAAGGCGTGTCGCCTTCTCTCCATGGGTTAATTGTGTAGCTGATGGTCCTTAATGGGCCATCAAGCAGGCCAGGCAGAGCTAACACCAACTTGTCTGGGATGTCACCCAGAAGCAGAGCACAAATACAAAATATAGACAGTACAGAGCCAATATTCATAACTTCAACTACAAAATGATACACAGACATACAGACAGCATAATCCTAACCAGCAACCCATAACCTGGTCTTAGACACCTTATATGACCCCCTTTACCTAAGATTTGGTGCCACTACAGGACCTTGGTTGCAAACCATGTTCTATATGGTCCCAGTTTATATCAATAACATCACACCGCCAAACCAGGAAGAAGAGGTAATAAAGGTAATAACTGGAAATATACCAATCTCCTAGAACTGGAAGGGACATCGAGAGGTCATCGAGTCCAGCCCCCTGCCTTCACTAGCAGGACCATCATCCTCATCCACTGAGGGATAGTTCAGTGGTTTGAGCATTGGCCTGCTAAACCCAGGGTTGTGAGTTCAATCCTTGAGAAGGCCACTTAGGGATCTGGGGCAAAAATTGGTCCTGCTAGTGAAGGCAGGGGGCTGGACTCGATGACCTTTTGAGGTCCCTTCCAGTTCTAGGAGATGGTAATAATTGAAGATATACCAATCTCCTAGAACTGGAAGGGACCTCAAAAGGTCATCGAGTCCAGCCCCCTGGAGATGACCTTCAATTATTACCATCTCCTAGAACTGGAAGGGACCTCAAAAGGTCATCGAGTCCAGCCCCCTGCCTTCACTAGCAGGACCAATTTTTGCCCCAGATCCCTAAGTGGCCTTCTCAAGGATTGAACTCACAACCCTGGGTTTAGCAGGCCAATGCTCAAACCACTGAGCTATCCCTCAGTGGATGAGGCTTTTTTTAAACAACTAACAAAATCATCCAAAGCACAGGACTTGGTGGTGATGGGGGACTTCAACTACCCAGACATCTGTTGGGAAAATAACACAGTAGGGTACAGATTATCCAACAAGTTATTGCACTGTATTGGAGACAATTTTTTATTTCAGAAGCTGGAGACAGCTACCAGGGGACAGGCTGTGTGACAGTGCTGCCTGTGGGAGCCACCTGAGGTCAGGGTGAACTGCAAACAAAACGGGGCAGACAAACCCCCAAAGCTGGTGGATATTCCAATACTTCGATTTACCAAGCCAGCCCAAAACAGCCTCTGTATTACACCTCTACCCAGATATAACGCGACCTGATAAAACACAAATTCAGATACAATGCGGTAAAGCAGCACTCTGGGGGGGCGGGGCTGCGCGCTTCAGTGTATCGAAGCAAGTTCGATATAACGCACTTTCACCTATAACGCGGTAAGATTTTTTGGCTCCTGAGGACAGCGTTATATCGGGATAGAGGTGTACCTCACTGGTTACTCACAAGTCCAAACAACACAGTTCCCTTAAAGTGCCCAGCCTCAGGCCTCCAGCCAGACACACCTGTCAAACATATGATGATAAATTCTGAAAATCTTATTTCATCATATAAAAGAAAAGGTTCTCCAAGCCTCAGACCCAGGTCAAATGATAACTTCGATCTTATCCAAAATACACGCTACAGCCAATTCTTATTAACTAAACTAACATTTATTAAGAAAGAAAAAAGAGAGAGAGAGTTGGTTAAAAGATTAATATACAGACAGACGTGAATTCAATTCCTGCGGTTCAGATACACAGCAGAGATGAGCTTGTAGTTGCCAAAAGTCCTTTTAGAAATAGTCCAGAGGTTACAGTCCAGGGTGACTCCAAACAGTGACTGGGGATCTCAATCCTTATGGCTTAAGGTTTCCCCCTCTTGAAACTCAAAGCAGATATGAAAAGAAGGATCGTGTCCCAAGGTTTTTATACATTTCCTGCAGCCTTTTGGCCTGAGAAAACAACAGGCTTAACTTTGCTTCTCCCAAACATCCTGGCAATTAGCACAGGGTAATTTATCCATTAAACAGTTCAGACACAGGTTACCACAGCCTTCAGAGAGACACATAGACAATAGTGCTGTTTCCCTCAAGTGTCTTCCTAAATACTAATACTCCTTTTTGATCTTTGAATCAAAGCTATAGCAATAGACAAGACTTGTTTGCTTACATCACCAGGGCCGCCGAGAGCGGGTTCGGGCCCTGGTGAAATAATTTCTTCAGATCTCCCAGCAAGGGCGGACTGGCTAAACAGGGCTGACGAAGCCAGGGAAGCCGGGGCCTGGGCCCTGTTCTGGACCACCGGGCCCCGGTAATTTGTACCAGCTTCTCCCCCGTTCGTCGGCCCTGTACATCACAAGACCTGAGCAAACATCTCCCCTTCTATCTCTAACAATACAGGCTGATTTCAAAGCTCTGTTCATTTACAGATCTTCCTAACCAGTCTTTAAAGTTTGGCCCTGGGTCAGGTCAGTCTGTGAGTTAGTTAACTTTCTGGCCCTGTCACCTTTCAATGAGATATTGTATCACACTCAGAACGTCGCAGGCTGGTCTAGATGTGATTTTGACAAATAGGGAGGAACTGGTTGAGAATCTGAAAGTGGAAGGCAGCTTGGGTGAAAGTGCTCATGAAATGGTCGAGTTCATGGTTCTAAGGGATGGTAGGAGGAGAACAGCACAATAAAGACAGTGGATTTCAAGATGGCGACTTTAGCAAACTCCAGGAGTTGGTAGGTACGATCCCATGGGAAGCAAGTCTAAGGGGAAAAACAATTGAAGACAGTTGGCAGTTTTTCAGAGACATTACTTAAGGGCACAAGAGAAAACTATCGCACTGCGTAGCAAAGATAAGAAGTCTGGCAAGAGACCACCCTGGCTTAACCAGGAGATCTTCAATGATCTGGAACTCAAAAAAGAGTGGAAACTCGGTCAAACTACAAAGGATGAATATAAACAAACACCACAAGTCTGTGGGGACAAAATGAGAAAGGCCAAGGCACAAAACGAGCTCAAACTAGCCAGAGACATAGAGGGGAACAAGAAAACATTCCACAAATACATGAGAAGCAAGCAGACGACCAAGGACAGGGTAGGCCCGTTACTCAGTGAGGAGGGAAAGACAATCACATCAGCTACACCATCAGAGGCTCGTTCACCTGCACATCTACCAGTGTGATAGATGCCATCACGTGCCAGCAATGCCCCTCTGCCATGTACACTGGCCAAACCAGACAGTCTCTACGCAAAAGAATAAATGGACACAAATCAGACGTCAAGAATTATAACATTCAAAAACCAGTCGGAGAACAGTTCAACCTCCCTGGCCACTCGATTACAGACCTAAAAGTCGCAATATTACAACAAAAAAACTTCAAAAACCAGACTCCAACGAGAGACTGCGGAATTGGAATTAATTTGCAAAATGGAGACCATCAAACTAGGCTTGAATAAAGACTGGGAGTGGATGGGTCATTACACAAGGTAAAACGATTTCCCCATGTTTATTGCCCCCCCCACCCCACACTGTTCCTCACAACTTCTTGTCAACTGCTGCAAACGGACCATTTTGATGACCACTACAAAAAGTTGCTCTCTCCTGCTGGTAATAGCTCACCTTAACTGATCACTCACTTTCGTTAGAGTGTGTATGGTAACACCCACTGTTTCATGTCCTCTGTGTATAGACTTCTTCCGACTGTATTTTCCACTGCATGCAGCCGATGAAGTGGACTGTAGCCCACGAAAGCTTATGCCCAAATAAATGTGTACGTCTCTAAGGTGCCACAAGGACTCCTGTTCTAATAACAGAAAATGTGGAAATGACGTCTTTGTTTGGGTTTTCATCAAGGAGGTTGGTGGCGATGGGACGTCTAACGTAGTGAAAGCCAGTGAAAATGAGGTAGGGTCAGAGGCTAAAATAGGGAAAGAACAAGTTAAAAATGACTTAGACAAGTCAGACGTCTTCAAGTCACCAGGGCCTGATGAAATGCATCCTAGGAACTCAAGCAGCTGACTGAGGAGATAGCTGAGCCATCAGCAATTATCTTTGAAAAGTCATGGAAGATGGGAGACATTCCAGTGCCCCAAACCCGCCCACTCAAACTCCACCCCCCCACCTGCCTAAGGCTCTGGGAGGGAGTTTGGGGCGGGAGGAGGTCTGGGGTGCAGGCCCTGGGCTGGGGCAGGGGATTGGGGTGCAGGATGGGTGAGAGGTTGGGTTCTGGGAGGGAGTTTGGGTTCTAGGTGCAGGCTCTGGGCTTGGACAAGGGATGGGAGTACAGGAGGGGGTGAGGGATGCAGGCTCTGGGAGGGAGTTTGGGTGCTGGGTGCAGGCTCCAAGCTAGGGCAGGGGGTGAGTGTGCAAGAAGGGGTGAGGGGTGCAGGTGTTGGGACTGAGTTTGGGTGCTGGCTCTGGACTGGGGGGGAGAGGATGCGGGCTCTGGGAGGGGGTGGGAGGGTGCAGTGCTTACCTGGGGCTCCTAGGCAGGGCAGGCTGGGAGTCTCCATGTGCTGCTATCCCCAGGCACTGCCCCCGCCTACCCCGCCCAGGGGCTGCAGGGAGGGACCAGCAGCCACGTGGAGCGAGCTGGGAGGAAGCCGCTCAGCTCCGCTGCGCTGCTGGTGGTGAGTGGGGGCCCTGGGCTCTTTTAAATGGCCCGGGGGATGCGTGGGAGAGCCCTGGCCCCAAACACTGCTGGAGCTGGGCCCAGGCCAGGAATATTCCTGGTGCCCGGGCACCATGGGTCCATAGGACTCGCCGCCCATGCGGGGAATTACAGCCCAGTCAGCTTAACCTCTGCACCCAGAAAGATAATGGAGCAAATAATTAAGCTGTCAATTTGCAAACCTCTAGAAGATAATAAGGTGATAAGTAACGATCACTATGGATTTGTCAAGAACAAAAGCTTTCTTTGACTGGGTAACAAGCCTTGTGGATGGGGGAAGTGGTAGACGTGGTATATCTTGACTTTAGTAAAGCTTTTGATACTGTCTCGCGTGACTTTCTCATAAACAAACTAGGGAAATACAACCTAGATGGAGCTACTATAAGGTGGGCGCAAAACTGGTTGGAAAACCGTTCCCAGAGAGCAGTTATCAGTGGTTCACAGTCATGCTGGAAGGGCATAACGAGTGGGGTCCCGCAGGGATCAGTTCCGGGTCCGGTTCTGTTCAGTATTTTCATCAATGATTTAGATAATGGCATAGAAAGTACAGTTACAAAGTTTGCGGATGATACCAAGTTGGGAGGGGTTGCAAGTGCTTTGGATGATAGGATTAAAATTCAAAATGATCTGGACAAACTGGAGAAATGGTCTGAAGTAAATAGGATGAAATTCAATAAGGGCAAATGCAAAGTGCTCCACTTAGGCAGGAACAATCAGTTGCACACACACAAGTGGGCAATGACGGCCTAGGAAGGATACTGCGGAAAGGGATCTGGGGGTCAGAGTGAACCACAAGCTAAATATGAGGCAACGCTGTTGCAAAAGAAAGCGAACATCAATCTGGGCTGTATTAGCAGGAGTGTTGTGAGCAAGACACAAGCAGTGATTCTTCTGCTCTGCTCCATGCCGATTAGGTCCCAACGGAAGTATTGTGTCCAGTTCTGGGCACCACATTTTAGGAAGGATGTGGACAAATTGGAGAAAGTCCAGAGAATAGCAATAAAAATGATGAAAGGTCTAGAAAACATGAGCTAGGAGGGAAGATTGAAAAAATTGGGTTTGTCTAGTCTGGAGAAGAGAAGACAGAAGGGACATGATAACAGTTTTCAAGTATGTAAAAGGTTGTTACAAGGAAGAGGAAGAAAAAATATTTTTCTTAACCTCTGAGGACAGGACAAGACGCAATGGGCTTAAATTGCAGCCAGGGAGGTTTAGGTTGGACATTAGGAAAAACTTCCTGTCAGGGTGGTTAAGCACTGGAATAAATCGCCCAGGAAGGTTGTGGCATCTCCATCGCTGGAGGTTTTTAAGAGCAGCTTAGACAAACACCTGTCAGGGATGGTCTAGATCAGTGGGTCTCAAACTTTTGTACTGGTGACCCCTTTCACATAGCAAGCCTCTGAGTGCGACCCCGTTACAAATTAAAACACTTTAAAATATATTTAACACCATTATAAATGCTGGAGGCAAAGCGGGGTTTGGTGTGGAGGCTGAAAGCTCACGACAACCCCATATAATAACCTTGCGACCCCCTGAGGGTTCCTGACCCCCAGTTTGAGAACCCCTGGGCTAGACAATACTTAGTCCTGCCTCGAGTGTAAGGGATTGGACTGGATGACCTCTTGATGGCACTTCCAGTTCTAGGATTCTACGATTCTGGAGAACCCCAACTTCCCACCCCTCCTGTGTCTGCCCAGGGATCAGAGCCATAGGCAGGGCGAATGGCTCCTCAGAGGGGACCTTCCCCCAGGTCACCCAGCTTGTCAGCATTCAAATAAAGTCATCCCCTGCTCTCCCATCCCCCATGCAGACAGTCCCAGCCAAACTAGACGACATTTCTCAGGTCAATCCACCCCGCTCCCTACTGCGTCACAAGGGGTCAGATGTGCCTGAGCCCAGGAGAGTCCAACAGGACATGTGGGAGCCCATCTGCCACCCCCTGTGCCCCCAAGGAGCTGCCTGGGTGCCTGCTTCCCTCTGAAAGGTCTGTCACAATGTCACATACTCACTCCTGGAGCCTGAGCTCCAGGCTGCCTCCCTGGGGGGACAGAGGATGATACAGCCTCTCTGCCTTGGCCAAACCTCATTTCACCCACTTATGCCCTGTCTGCCTGCAGATATCACAGCTCAGTCCCTGAGGTCCCTTGGAGAAGGTCTGCCCCCATCAGCCGCTGCCCCAACTCTGGGTTTACCTGAGCCCCACTTCTGGGGGGCCTCCATGGGTCGCCTTGCCCCAGCCATGCTTAGGCCATTCCCCTTTGGGTCTCTTTCCATAGCAAGACCTACGGTCCACAAACTGCCCTCCACAAGTCTTTGGGCTTCCTGTCCACTAACCGCATTGCCAGGTCCCGAGGACAGATCTCACAGCTGCTCCGGCCCACCCAGGTTATACAGATGTGCCAGCGCAGTGACCCCGGCACCCCTACCCCATTTGTGGAGAGATGGTGACTTCCATGCAGGTCACACCCGGGGTCTTTTGCATACCCCGAAACCTCTTCCTCCACACCTCCGGGGTCAGCTCAAACTGACAGCAGAGCTCTTTTAAAGAGTCCATAGTCCCGTGTCCACTCCGTCCCTCTGGCTGTGCACCTCTCTGGCTCTGGGGCCGAGTAAGAGGGTGAGTCAGCGGAGTTGGTCCGCAAGGTGAATCTGGTTCCAATCACAGGCCTTGCCCCAAGGGCAGTGAGGTCACATCTATATCCCTCTCGCCCTTAAACTGGGACAACAATCTGGTATCTAGGTTCCCTGCGGAATTGGTCCTTCCCCACTTCCCCCTCAGGGGGGGTCCTCTTGCCCCTCCGCTTCTCCATCTCCTGTTTATGCTTCCGCTGCTTCGCCTCATGCTATCACTGCTCCTCCCAGTCCTCTAGCTCCTTGGCTTCAGCTCCAACTCTACCCAGCTCAGATCTGTCGAGGAGGAGCCGGGTCGTGAAGACCCCCTGCTGGACAGGGAACTTGGCAGCAGCAGGGCGTCCTCCTGCTGCCATCTTGGTCACTCTCAGTCCCCCTTGGAGCCCACGTGGGTCTGAAACCTGCTTCTTAGATTGCTCATCCTTCTCAGCGAGCTGCACCTTGTTGAGAGTCCCAGGACCTAACTCTCCCCCCTGCACAGGTTGGTGATGTCCGTTAGCAAGGGGGTTATTTGCCATGTTCTTGCTGTTTCCTCTGCCAAGCCTTGTTTTACTGCTGCAAGTCACTGACTGCAAAATGCATCTTGGGCATTCAGCATCCCACTTCTGACACCACCTGTCACCAATCCACAGATGCCCCGGTGCCTGGATTTGCCATTGTCTTCATGGACTCTCCATTGGCCCAGGCCCCCAAGCCCGAGACAGCTAGGTCCCATTCACACCTGAAAGAAACAAACAGTCTTTCCCCACCATCTTGTTAACAATGCAGCATGTAGGGGAACCCAGGGCGCACACAGCACTCAGCATTTACAGAAATTTCCCATGCTGTCACAGCTGGGTTACTGACCTCTGCCTAGAACAACTCCTGGCCGCAGAGAGGCTGGGCGCTTGGAATGAGCCCAGGTTACAATCACTCTCCCCCTTGTCGGCTTAACCCAGGGGTGGGCAAACTACGGCCTGCGGGCCAGGTCCGGCCCCTCAGGCTTTGGATCCGGCCCGTGGCATTGCACCCCGTGGCGCCGGGGGTCCCGCGCCGCTCTCAGAAGCGGCCGGCCCCACCTCCCTGCGGCCCCCAGGCAGGGGGCTCCGTGCATTGCCCTTGGCTCCAGGCTCCGCCCCCCACAGCTCCCATTGGCTGGGAACAGGGATCCGCCCCCAATGGGAGCTTCGGGGGAGGGACCTGGAGGCACAGCAAGGACAGTGCACATGGATCCCTTCGCCCCCCCGGGGCTGCAGCGCTTCCTGGAGTGGCGGGGGGCCGAGGACAGGGCGGGCGGGCATGGAGTCTGGCCTGGCCCCGGTGCGCACCGCTGCCACCCCGCAGCCGCTTTAGGTAAGCGGCGTCAGGCTGGAGCCCAAAACCCTCCTGCACCCCGCCCCCCAACTCCCTGCCTGTACCCTGCACCCCAACCCCTGCCCTGAGCCCCCTCGTACACCCTGCACCCCAACCCCCTGCCCTGAGCCCCCTCGTACACCCTGCACCCCAACCCCCTGCCCTGAGCCCCCTCGTACACCCCGCACCCGTCCTGCACCGCAACCCCTGCCCTGAGCCCCCTCGAACACCCTGCACCCCAACCCCTGCCCTGAGCCCCCTCGTCCCTGCACCCCGCCCTGAGCCCCCTCATAAATCCCACACGCCTCCTGCACCCCAACCCCTGCCCTGAGCCCCCTCGTACACCCCGCACCCCCTCTGCACCGCAACCCCTTGCCATGAGCCCCTCATACACTCTGCACCCCAACCCCGTCCTGAGCCCCCTGCTGCACCCCGCCCCCCAACTCCCTGCCTGTACCCTGCACCCCAACCCCTGCCCTGAGCCCCCTCGTCCCTGCACCCCGCCCTGAGCCCCCTCATAAATCCCACACGCCTCCTGCACCCCAACCCCCTGCCCTGAGCCCCCTCGTACACCCCGCACCCCAACCCCTGCCCTGAGCCCCCTCGTACACCCTGCACCCCAACCCCCTGCCCTGAGCCCCCTCGAACACCCTGCACCCCAACCCCCTGCCCTGAGCCCCCTCGTACACCCTGCACCCCAACCCCCTGCCCAGAGCCCCCTCGTACACCCTGCACCCCACCCTCCTGCCCTGAGCCCCCTCGTACACCCTGCACCCCTGCCCTGAGTCCCCTCATAAATCCACACGCCTCCTGCACCCCAACCCCTGCCCTGAGCCCCCTCGTACACCCTGCACCCCAACCCCTGCCCTGAGCCCCCTCGTACACCCCACACCCCTCCTGCACCGCAACCCCTTGCCATGAGCCCCTCGTACACTCTGCACCACTCCTGCACCCCAACTCCCTGCCTGTACCCTGCACCTCTCCTGCACCCCAACCCCTGCCCTGAGCCCCCTCGTACACCCTGCACCCCAACCCCTGCCCTGAGCCCCCTCGTACACCCCGCACCCCCTCTGCACCGCAACCCCTTGCCATGAGCCCCCTCGTACACCCTGCACCCCAACCCCGTCCTGAGCCCCCTCGTACATCCCGCACCCGTCCTGCACCGCAACCCCTGCCCTGAGCCCCCTTGTACACTCTGCACCCCTCCTGCACCCCAACCCCCTGTCCTGAGCCCCCTGCTGCACCCCTCCTGCACCCCAACCCCTCCCCTGAGCCCCCTCCTGCACCCTGCACCCCCTCCCACACTCCCTCCTGTACCCCAACTCCCTGCCCCGGCCCTGCATACAATTTCCCCACCAAAACGTGGCCCTCGGCTTAGCTGGACTGGTTCACTGGACCAACCAAGCGCTGCCCCAGCTTCCAGCACAGCCAGGTGAGCAAGCATCTAGCACTCTGTCATTCAGAGGGGTGCACACTCAGGGGTGGGGTAATTAAGAACATGAGAACGGCCACACTGGGTCAGACCAAAGGTCCATCCAGCCCAGTATCCTGTCCACCGACAGTGACCAATGCCAGGTGCCCCAGAGGGAGTGAACAGAACAGGTAACCATCAAGTGATCCCTCCCCTGTCGCCCATTCCCTGGCAAACAGAGGCTGGGGACACCATCCCTGCCCAGCCTGGCTAATAGCCATTAATGGACCCATCCTCCATGAACTTATCTAGTTCTTTTTTGAACCCTGTTATAGTCTTGGTCTTCACAACATCCTCTGGCAAAGAGTTCCACAGGCTGACTGTGCATCGTGTGAAGACATACGTCCTATGTTTGTTTTAAACCTGCTGCCTATTCATTTCATTTGACTACTCCTAGTTCATGTTTTATGAGGAGTAAACAACACTTCCTTATCTACTTTTTCCACACCAGTCATGATTTTATAGACCTCTATCATATCTCCCCTTAGCCGTCTCTTTTCCAAGCTGAAAATCCCAGTCTGATTAATCTCTCCTCATATGGAAGCTGTTCTATACTCCTAATAATTTTTGTTGCCCTTTTCTGAACCTTTTCTAATTCCAATAAATCTTTTCCAAGATGGGGCAACCACATCTGCACACAGCATTCAAGATGTGGGTGTATCATGGATTTATATAGAGGCAACATGATATTTTCTGTCTTGTTATCTAGCCCGTTCTTAATGATTCCCAACACTGTTTGCTTTTTTGACTGCTGCTCTCCAAAATCTCCTCTAAGGACACCTCACACCAGGGCAGTTCCTTAGATTTATCACCTAAAAAGAATGGCTCAGGTTTAGGCATCTCCCTTCCATGCTCAGCTGTTAATTGAGAGAAGACTGAAATGGATAACTTCCACCCAGGGAGCTAATGTTTCAACCAAAACCCAGACCCTACATGTCTCTTCCCCCTACCGTATCTATCACCAGTGGTGACCGAGTTACTCAAAGATACTAGGGAAGCAATATGAAGTATAAACAAACAGATATTAATTAAAACAGGATCTCAAAGCAATAAGCAAAGTACAGAGAAGTTGGCTGTTAAACCCCACAAGATTGGCCTGAAGCCGGGGAC
Organism: Mauremys mutica; assembly: GCF_020497125.1. Classification (NCBI taxonomy): domain Eukaryota; kingdom Metazoa; phylum Chordata; order Testudines; family Geoemydidae; genus Mauremys; species Mauremys mutica. Next base: position 2,798,138 of record NC_059077.1, read on the forward strand.
CCCCCCCCCCAAACAATACAGGTAGGTATGAACAGGTAAACCAGAACATCACCATATCTATGTCTTGCAGACACTCAGCAGAACTAGAACCACACCCACAGACCAGGACCACAAGGAACCACCGGAACAGAATCAGGAAATAGCAGGTAACAGGTGAGCAGGAATCTTTTCTTCTCTTGACACTGGTCTTGGCTAGGACACAACAGGCACTGGGCTGTCACTTGGGGAGGATGGTGCTGGGTGCCAGAGGCAGATTAGAGGTTTGGGGCCTCTGAGCCAGAGCAAGTGTGGCCCCCCACCACCCATTCCGCCTGCAGTCCCCTCCTGCCCGCCCCGCAGCGCTCCTTCCGGGAGCCGGTCAGGGTGCAGGGGTGCCCACTTTTCCAGGGGCCCCCCAATTGGCTGTGGCCCAGCGCACAGGCCCCTGACCAGTATGAAACTGGGAAATGACCTTCGGCAGAAATGCCAGGTGCAGGCACAACTGAACCTTGTCCAAGGTGAGCGCCCTGATCTCACGCACCCTGTGGACTGAAGCTACAGCGACCAAGAAAGAAGCCTTCCAGGAGAGAAGCAGGAGGGACCACCAGGAAGCCAAGGGTTCCAAGGGAGGACCCATGAGCCTTGACAGCACAAGATTCAGGTCCCAAGGGGGAAACGGGGTCCCAGCCGTGCAGGTAAGAACCGTGCCGTCACAGAATGGGCGAAGACCAACCTGCCTTGAAACGGAGGGTGGAAAGGGGAAATGGCCGCCATGTGGACCTTGACCGAAGAGAGCGACAGGCCCTGGAGCTTAAGGTGCAGCAAACAGTCCAGGAGGTCCTGCAGCAGGGCCTCTTCAGCCCGAATGTGCCAATCTGAGGCCCAACACATGAACCGTTTCCACCTTGTCAAGTAGGTTGCTCTTGTGGAGGGTTTTCTGCTGCCCAAAAAAACCTGTTGGACACCAGCAGAACGTGCCTGTTTGAACTTAGCCATGCAGTAGCCAAGCTTTTCAAGTGAAGCATCACCAGGTTCAGATGCAGCAGATTGCAGCGGTTCTGGGACAGCAGACCCGGCCGAAGGGGCAGCTGCAGCGGGGCGGCTAACAAAAGGCTCAGCAGCACACCGAACCAGTGTTGGCAAGACCACGTCAGGGCTATCAGGATGACATTTGCTTTCTCCTGCTTCACCTTTAGCAGGACCTTGTGGATCAACGGCACTGGTGGAAAGGCTGTCACGGAGCTGGGGGAGACAAGGCCCTGCATCCCCGGCTCCCTGCGATTCACCGTGACTCTCAGCCAGCCAGTAAAACAGAAGGTTTATTTAGACGACAGGAACACAGTCCAAGACAGGTTTTGCAGGTACAGACACAGGACCCCCTCAGTTAGGTCCATCGTGGGGGGCCCCAGGGAGGCCAGAGCCCTGTCTGGGCTCCCCTGCATTTCCCAGCCAGCTCCAAACTGAAATTCCCTCCAGCCGTCTCCCCGGCTCCTCCCCCAGCCTCTGTCCATTTCCCGGGCAAAGGTGTCACCTGGTGTCACAGTCCAGCTGCCTAGCTTCTTCGCACTTTCCCTCCATTGCTTTGGGTACAAAATGTTGGGGGGGGGGGGAGATGGCTGATTGAGGGAGAAAAGTAGAAGTACAGAAGAACAGAGTCTAAATTCAACTCTGATGTGTTGTCGTCTCTGAAGTTGGTGCGGATGCACCTGCTTGCTGAGTTTGGCCCTACAAATCTTTTGCTCCCTGCAGAGTGTTAGGGGGCTTATTCCTTCACCCTCTCACTTCCCTGGACCTTCTCGCATGAACAGAGAGCAACAATACCCGAAGTCCAAAGGCGCAAACAATTCTATGTTTATTGGGGTGAACTTCCAGCAAGCAGGATTCCAGTTTCCTTTCTTAGTGTCCCCCCTTCCCAGCTCTGACATCACAGAGCCTTGCCTGTGTCCCTGTTCCCATCCCCTGTTCCCATTTCCCCCTTTAGCAATACATGATCCCAATTCCCCCACCCCCAGTCCCTGTTTCCTTTCCCCCCCCCACCTTCCTGATTGACTGCAGACTATATAGTAAAACCTGAGTTTTGCTTAGCTATACCCTAACCAATCGTTTTACTGAAATGTAACTAACCAATCCTAACATATTGTAACATGGTTATTTAACCAATTATATTCCGCCACCTTAACTGGTTTACACCCAACAAAATTAATTATACAGCAGACAGAAACAATTACAGAACCAGACAGAGACCATGCAAATAAACATACAAAACAATACAGAAGTGAGGATTTCACAACTACATCTATACAGACATAAGGGTTTTCCAGCTGTGTCTATTGATAAGTGAGTTCTTGCCAGACAGGATGCTATTAAACTAAGTTTCCTTTTAAATCTTCTAGGCTCTTCCCTTTCTCTGGAGGTGATAGGAATATCAGGGCAGGATTGTATTCCTAACAGCCCAATCACACCTTATTTCAATGCGACTGGTTTGGAATGTGAGGATGTGACCATACACTTCCCAGCTTACGGCTGCCTTTGCTGCTTAGTCGAAGAACCAGGCCTCAGACCGTCACAGTAAGAGAAGGCCATTCCACAGACAGTGATTTTTGATTTTTTCTTTTATACCTCTATAACTAGCTAAGTGATAAGAACACACCTACATTCTTAAAGTACAGGCCTTTGCAGACAGGCCTGAATATCTATATCCTAACACAGAACCACTGTCTTCTGCAACTTAGGATGGCTGGTAGGGGAGCGGGACTTTGCCAAAAGCAGTTAATTCAGCCAGGGGCCTCCCTTAAAACCAAAGTTCACACAGGAACTGACAGTGTCAGGTATCCCTTCCCACACCCACCCACAATACAGTTCTGTTCTCCAAAACCGCCAGTTTAATCACTTTGAAATCCCCTCTCAGCAGAGAGAGATTTCCACATCCTCTCCAAAGACTTGCAGGCAAGCCTCTGTCTGCAGTGCCATCTGCCCCAATCTTGCCACCCCTTAAAGTACCTTCAGTTGGAAAATTTCAATAGCTTCTTTTCCAGAAGAATATGTGAAACTTCCAAAGAGAGTTTCTTCCTTTATTTCCTCATCCAGTACCTAAAATCAGAGTGGGAAGAGAGCTGGAACCAATTATTGGAATGTAAACAAAATTACTCTTAACCATGTTTTCCATTCAGCACTGTAGGTGCTAGGGAACGGTGTAGTCCACCCGGTGAGTTTACTGTTCCTTTATAAACCATCATCGTGGTGAGGAGAAAACAGCCTGGGAATTTGGGGAGCCATATGGAAGTCTCCAAAAGTTAGAAAAAGCTGCTACTGACACAGGATGCCTTTTCTTGAGTTAAGCAGCCTGCACCGAATGAGTGGCAAACCCGACATCCCACCCCATGTTTGCTAAGCCTGTCATAACAGACGAGTGTAATGATCTGGGACGCCCTGCTGGTGGTATTGTAGGATTCTGAAATAAAGGGAAACTGTATGGCAAGTACAGGATGAATCTTATTTTTAAAGGGAAACAACCCTGCAATGTCTTACTTTTGTACAAAATCATACATTTCCATCCCGGTGGCTGGTCATTGCCCCAGCACTGATGAAGCACAAGACAGTGTGCCCTACATTGAATTGTTGGGGATTTGGAACATCAGACTCCGAATCAGGGATCTCTGAAAATAAGGGACAGGTAGCCACCTTCTGTGGGATATAACACCAGCTAGTAGCACAAGAATGGTCAGGTTAAGGAATACTTTGAGGGTTTGCAAATTCAATTATTGCTTTTTTATTTTATTTTTATTAAAGTTTCAAACTAAGCAGGGTTGGAGTGGGGCAATATCTGTATCAGAGGCTTCCAGGGAAGATCTATGTATCAAGTGGGATTGGTTAATCAGTAAGGGTACATCTATATTGCAAAAGAACAAACCAAACCAAACGCCACCAAGTCTCAGAGCCCAGGTCAACTGACTTGGTCTCTTGCTACTGAGCTAAAAATCGTAGCATAGACATTACGGCTCAGGCTCTGAAACCCAACTACTGGAAGGGTGTCTCAGAGCCTGAGATCCAGCCCCAGTAGGAACATCTACACTGCTGTTTTTAGCCTCGGAGCATGAGCTAAGTCAGCTGATCCAGTGTGACACTCTGTACCCCAAAGCAACACTCTGGCACACCCATATTTACCTTGGTGATATGCTTATATATTTGTACAAAGTAGGCCTTGTGGGGTATCAATCTAAAAGCCATGATCTGTTGAACATTAATAGCCTGTAGGATTGTATGTGCTGTCACTGTATGGGAAGTTATGAAGTTTTGCTATGTCTCACCAAACTATGTCGTGAAGTTGGAAACACCCACAACCAACCTTTCAGGTACAACAATGGAGAAGCTAGACAGTGCTAATGGCCCCATTAAAAGGAACCCACACACCCAGGGACCACCTCAGGAACTATATACAATGAAGCAGTAGTCCCCAACCTTTTTCATCTGGTGAGCCATGGAGGACCATGGCGGCAGACGAGCATCCGCCGAAATTCTGCCGACAAGCGGCAACGTCAATAGGCATCGCCGCCGAAATTCTGCTGATAAGCAGTGTCATCCAGAGGAGTCGCCACCAAAATACCTCTGAAAATTGGCAGCATTTCATCAGCGACGCCTCTGGATGACGCAGCTTGTCGGCGGCATTTCAGCAGATGCTCGTCCGCCAGCCAGTATGCGGGCGCACTTAGGCCTTGGCTACACTTGAGAATTACAGTGCAATAAAGCCACCCACAGCTCTGTAACTCACTCCCCGTCCCCACTGGCAAGGCACATACAGCGCTGGATCTCCATGGCTACAGCGCTGCAGGTACTCCACCTCCCAGAGAAGAAGAACAGCTGCTGCGGAGTGGCTGAGACACTGGTGTTCCAGTGTAAACGGGGAGTAACCTTATTACGCAGTGACTGACCTCCGGAAATTCCCCATAATCCTTTTAGGTGAAGGTTCCTCTCCTTGTTTTGTTGTGATGCCTCTCTGTTTTTTTGTGAACTCCAGGCTCGGGGAGCTGCTTATCAAAAAACCAAACACAACTACTGTTTGCTGTGAATGAGTGAGAGGCAGGCAGGGGGGCTTCCTTTGGAACGCCCACAGCTAATGTTTGCTTGAAAGAGAGGCGGTGTGCGGGGGGAAGGAGGAAGGGTCCATTTCCGCTAGCGGCTGCTTACCTGGTATGTGAGGAAAAAAACAAACAGCTGCTGTTTGCTTTCAGTGAGTGAGAGAGGGGTGGAAGAGGTAGGGGGGTCGGAACTTTTTTTTTTTTTCATTACAAACTTGAGTAATTTTAATTTTTCCACTGTACTGTTTGTAACAGACCCATATTTTAAAAGGAAGAAAAAACCCAATGGCTTCGAAGCTAATGTTAAAAGGCAGGGAGCTGACACAGCGTCGGCTCCAAAAATCCACTCTCTCTCCCCCCACACTCCCTGTCACACTCCACCCCACCCCACCCTTTTGAAAAGCATGTTGCAGCCACCTGAACGCTGGGATCGCTGCCCAAATGCACCGCTCCCAATGCCGCTGCAGATGCTGCAAATGTGGCCACGACTGTGTGCTGGCAGCTGGCAGTGTGGCCAGACTGCAGCGCTTTCCCTACACAGCTGTACGAAGACAGGTTTAACTCCCAGTGCTGTACAGCTGCTAGTGTAGCCAAACCCTTAGATGCCCCGGTGGGCGCCATGGCACCTGCGGGCACCACGTTGGGGACCCCTGCAATGGAGGCTTCTCAGAGGGAGCACATAGGCAATGGAGGACGCTGGACTGGGGGGCAGCTTGGACCCCCACATCATAAGCAAAGATCTTGCCAGCAAGCTGGAAGAAACTATAAGAGGGGGAAGTGACATCATCACTTGGCCTCACTCCCCTCCCAGCTCAGCTCCTGGAAACATGCCTGGAGGACAAAGCCTTTGACTGGGGAGGTGATCCCAAGCTGGAAAGGAGAATCCCAATTTGTGTATTAAGAAACTAGACCATCAAGATGAGACAGGATTTGATTCAAATCCTGTCTAGTTTATAGAACTCAGCTTGTAATTTTATTTCTAAGGTATAACCTACTTTGATCTGTACACTTATTACTTATAATCACTACTCTACCTTGCTGTAGTTAATAAATCAGTTTTATATTTTATCTAAAATAGTGGCCCTTGCGTGAAGTGCATGGAAAAAAAATCCTAGCTCAGTTAACAAAAACTTATACACACCCTTTTCCCCTTGCGGGAGAGGAAGGCTGGATAATAAACTTACACTGATCAGGCTATTAACCAGGGTAAGAAGGTACAATTCAGGGGGGCAAGACTGGGGAGCTGGGAGAACCGGCTGGAGCCTCTCTAGTGTTGGTTCATGAGTGGCTGGCAAAAGCATTCATGTAACTCAGCTGGGTGTGTCCCAGCCTGTGGATGTTTGTGCGAGTGCAGTAGGTTTGCAGTTCATCACAACATCTCAGTGTGAAAGGAAATCCAGACTGTTGGGACAGAAGGCTCAGTGGTACTTCAGTTCTAGGTTGTACCTCAGGGAACCTGTCACACCCAGGCTCTGAGATTCGCTGTAGCTTTTGTTTTGTTTTTCAATGCAGATGTACCCTACGAGGAATTCCTCTCTGATTCAACACCGCTCCACTCTCCATCTCTGGTGCTGTACTGACAGAGGTGTCTTTTGGACAAGACGTTAAACCAGTTGTGGTCACTGAAGATCCTAAAGCATTTCTTGTATGTGTACTTATCCGTCCTCCAGTGTCCTAGTGAAATTTCAGTTCAGGTAATTACAAACACAACAAGGAGTGCAGTGACACCTTAAAGACTAACGGTTTTATTTGGGCATAAGCTTTCATGGGTAAAAAAAAAACCTCACTTCAGATGCAGGGCATGTGGACACCTCAGCAAGAATATGGGCAATGGCTACCCCCTGAGAGTCATCAAGCTATGCAAGGACATGTGTTAAGCTCATGTGACCCTGGACTCCATCTTAGGCCAGTACATTTCCAAGCATGTGGCAAAGGATATAAAAGACCCCTGAGCTATCTCCATTTTGTCTCTTTCCTGCCCTGATTCTCTGGACTGTGGCTTTACAACTAAAAGGAGCATTTTGAACTATGGACTGAAGCCCTGCCAATTTTTTGGATGTTACCAGAGAGAGACTTCACAGGCCAGCAGTCTATTCCATCACTGCTACAAACCTGATATAAGGACTTGCCAATTAGTGAGTGAGTGAGTGTGTGTGAGAGAGAGAGATGGTTTATTAACTTTCTTCTTTTATTATTAAACTTTAGTATTTAGTTACTCAAGGATTGGCATCAGCGTGATTATTAGGTAAGATCTAAGTTATATATTGACCTGGTTAAGTGGCAGATCTCTTGAGATTAGAAGGACCCTATATTTGATTAAATTGGTTTTTGGTAACCACTCATCACAGAATCCAGTATCTGGATGGTGAGACAAGGGCTGGAGTGCCTGGAGACTGTATTTTTGACATCGTGTTGACCGGTGTGGCGAGACAGAAGTTTACTTTTGTTACTGGTTTGGTATGATCCAATAAGAACCACCACCAGTTTGGGGTGAGTCTACCCTATTTCACAGCAGTTTGTCCTGAATTTGGCACTGTCAGCAGTGAACCCACTGAGGCACAGTGACACTGGGTCCAGTCCCCCGCTTCAATGACTCATTAATCCACAGCAGAACAGCATGACTAAATGCATATTATCTATATCTGACTGCCCCTCAACATAGCCTTAATTAGTGGGCTAATTCTGTAGGTCCATCACTGAAGAACTGGTTCTTGAGAAGGTTTTTGAATGAGGACATTTGAAAGCAGTGCAAAAGAATCCCCAAAGTGGACAGATGTGCTCTACCTGTGAAATAGTAGCTGGAAGGTTTGCAAAAGAAAAGAATGATGGGCTCCAGCAATACCCCTCTGTTCTGACAAGTTCATATGTCTTCGACATTTTGACTGAATCAGCAGTGGCACCTGCAATTAAAACATCAGCAGATTAACAGAGGCCAGACCCTGCAACAAGCAGATTACAAGGCATTTCTAATGTCACAGATAGACCATCAGTCTATCCATCCTCTATTCCTCATGGTGGTATGAGAGCCTTGGTGTCAAAGAAAAACAGTGGATACAATATCTTACGGCTGAATTCATCTTACAATAGGATGTTGAGAACATCCCATGATGATCTCATGTGGAGACTAGCATGGTATAAATGATGGATAAAAATACAGAGTGGGTTGATGTCACACTCTGGTAAGGAAAATCACGATCTCATCATTCACCTTTGGTCAAGGGTGTCAATCACTGCAGAGGAAAAGATACTTCTCAAAAGTTAGAACATTACTAGAGACATCATGGCAAAGTGGTCAGGGGGAGGACAGGGATTCTGCTGACTTAGGTTATGTCCCTGACATCCTTTTTGAACATAGTCAGTAAGGAGGAGTAACTAGACTGAGCTTTGTAAAGGTACTATATAAAAGAGCAGAATGCTATTCGTATCCTTGCCAATGTGCCCTCTAGTTTTTTACATCCATGTGCAGAATGAATTTTGTTATGTGCACCAATATGGAGGGGATGTGTGGCAGGGGTGGGGCCCAGGGGTTCGGAGTGTGGGAAGGGGCCCAGGGCTGGGGCAGAGGATTGGGATGTGGGAAGTGAGAGCTCTGGCTGGGGGTGCAGACTCTGGGATGGCACCAGGGATGAGGGGTTAACAAGGGGGCTCAGGGCTAGGGCAGAGGTGAGGGCTCTGGCTGGGGGGTGCAGGCTCTGGGGATGAGGGGTTTGGAGTGTGGGAGGGGGTTTGGGTGCTGGCTGCCCCAGGGCTGTGGTGGGGAGAGAGGCACCTGTCCCCGCCGCAGCCCTGCACGCCTACCTCTGTCCTCTCCAGGCCCCTGTGGCGTGCATGGCCCTTGAGAGCCTGCTGTGCAGCTGCGCAGCCTTGACAATAGGCTACAATCTAAGCTCCCCCTAAGCTGCGAGGCTGCTCGGCAGGCTATCAAGGGCTGCGGAGGCGCACAGCCACAGGGGCTGGAGAGGACAGAGGTAGGGGGTGGGAAGCAAGTTGGGGCGTGCAGGGCTGTAGTGGGGACAGGCGCCTCTCCCTACTGCAGCCACAAGGGCCTGGAGAGGACAGAGGCAGGGGGTGAGCAGGGAGCAAGTTGGGGCGTGCAGCGCTGTGGCGGGGAAAGGCGCCTCTCCCTGCTGCAGCAGCTCCAAGCTGCCGTGCATTCACTTCAACTAGTTTCGAAGGGTAAAACTTGGCTCTTATGATGCTCACACTCCTGGGAAAGGGTGCTGGGGTTACTAATGGTTAAAAGATTAGAACCTATTTAAGATCATCTACTAGAAAAGAACTGGGAGTGCAAAAGACGTGTACACGGCAAGGTTTATATGGTTTTGTACCATGAACTGCCATTTAGTTGTAACTACTACTGCCACGTTTTACCAGCACAAAGGTGTCATTTAAATGACTGCTCCTGATGCAAAGTTATCAACTATAAGAAATAGTATTATCAAACAGCGTGAGCACAAAAAGCTGTGCTACCTTCAATTCAGTTGGGAATGTACTCTGTCTTAATGATTTCTATTGAATAATCAAGCAAAATTCTGTATATCATCATGGACCAAATGCACACAAATCTGGTACAAAAAGAAGCCAGTAAAAAACTCTTTTTGGGGGGGGATAGGAGGGGGAAAAAAAACAACTTTTCGGCACAATTTTATTCCTATGTGTCAAAATTTCAAGGAAAAAAGGCTTTCCAAATTCAGAAGTATGAAATATTTTGACCATCTCTAGTAAAAACCTTTACACTACCCCGAAAAGTAATGCAGCTCCCTCTGCTGGTTTTACGCCAGCAATGCTCTGCCCCTGAGCATATCCTGACATCAAAAGTACGAATGCCCAATCAAAGTAACAGCAAATATTATAAACTTCTACACAGGCATCTTTAAAGAGTTAAAAAAAGCAAACACCAGCGGTGTTGTCTGGGTTATTATTTTTTTTTTTTAAATAATCAGCTTCAGTGTTGGAGGTATGACAAAGTTCTTTTCAAATTACAATTGATTCCATTACTCCCATTTGGGTCAGTAAACCTGCATTTGAGGAAGGATTACAGTTGGGGGGGGGGGGGGATTTCCAGAAGCACTTGCTGTTTGCTTATCTCCCCTCCACCGGGGTCAATGGGAGAACGTCAGTGGGAGCAGAGTTAAGCCAATGCAGGCTGCTTTTGAAAAATATCCCACTCTACATAATCAAAGTGTGCGACTCAGCACCTCTCATGCAAACCACTTGAATTCAAGTGGGAGGGGCCACACCCCAGCCTTCTCCCACACTCAACCCCTCGCGCCCCCCCCGCCCCATCACACCTCACCTCCATCACATAAGAAAATTCATTCTGCACATGGATGTAAAACATTAGAGGGAACATTGGTCTTTCAAGGCTAAGGAACCCAAATGATCAAGTTTCCATGATGAGAAGAGAGGGTTAAGTTTAAAAACCAAAGCCCACTAACCCTTAGTATTATAAGATGTACTTATACAGTGCTTCCTTCCAAGGATTTCCAAGCACTTCATAAAGAAAGCCAAGTATTGTCATCTCAGTTGTACAAATGGAACCATACATGCATAAAGAGGTTAAGTGACATACCCACGGTCACAAAGCAAGTCAGTAGCAGGGCCGGGGATACAATCCAGCTTTCCAGACTCTCAATCCAATGCCTTATTCACTACACCACACTGCCTCTGTAATTATGTTTGCTATCCTGTAAGGGACACCTCAGGACTCTAGATGTAATTTGGGACCAACTGTTGCAGGACTTTGGAACTCCAGATTATACATTTCCAGGAACAAGTGAAAACCTAAACATTTCCTTGGTGTAGTGCCATCCATCTGGTCATGTTAAGAGTGCTCAGATCCTGGCAGGGCACAGCAGTGAGAAAGTTCCTAGGGTGAGATTTTCAAAAGTGCTCTGCACTGGTGCAACTCTGCTCCCAGCGAAGTCTATGGTCAGTCTCCCCCTGACTTCAATAGCTGTCAGGGTAGCGCTGAGTGCTTCTGAAAATCCCATCCGTAAAGGCCCATAGCAAGCAGTGACAGGACCTCATTGGCAAGGAAGGGTATGGCAGGAAGCAGTGTGAGGGAATGGAGAGAGCTACAGAAAGGTCTAATTATACAATTCCAGCCTCTTACATCTCTCCTGGGGTGTAGCTCTTCTCCATGATTTCTTTAACTGTGTGCAGCAGGCCATCAAACACCGACCTGATGTCTGCGTGCAGATGTCAATACATCCGGTGTTCCATTATCTTGGACTTGTTGCTTGTAATAAACTCTGACTGCCTTGAAAATGTGGAAAAACCAGATATTAGACACCATTCAGCATTCAAAGAGAACAGGAGACTGCAAATACACCTGTGCCTCTTTTTTCTGTTTGGATGGACAAGCTTGTCCCATAGTCCCTGTTTTTAGGAGAATGAGTTTTCCTTGGTACCAGTTGTCAGGCCACCTCTGGTATGTCTGGGACCCCTGCTGCATTCATGCACTGGGAGCACTGTGGTTAACCTGAGGCTGTATTTGTGTGGACACCACTTCATTGCTAGGGATAGAACCCAGGACCTTCAGCCGCAAGAGCCCCTGTACTGCTTACTCTGTTAGCAGAGTAAGCCAGCGCTAATCCTCCAAGTGGACCAGATACCAGAAGGGGACAATCATGCACATTTAGCCAGAGAGTTGCAGTGACAACTCCACTGAAGTAGGGAATCAATTCACCATCAAGAAATCCTTCTTACCGCAGTGACTTCAGCTCTGTTTGGAACAGTTCTGTCAGTTCCTGTCAGAGAAACGCAACCAAATATATTAGCCACTAGCACAGCCTCAGTGAAGACTACTCAAGGAAGGCAGGGCAAATGCTCCTTCCTCTCCTTGGAATCAGACACAATATGCTCAATGGATTCGGCCTTGAGCCAGGCCCTTTACCCAGTGTTGTAAACCGAGCTGCTTACTTTATGTGAACTGACTTTCAGATTCCCACCCACCTGAACTGGGAAGGGGACTGTACTCGGGTGGTGGTGGTCTCCCCCCTCTGCGTCGGAGGGAGGCCACACTGCCTCGCTAGGCCGTCACGGTCTCGGCCTAGTATTGGGGGAATTAGCAGTTAGGCGTTAGTAGCCCATTGCGGCTTTTAAAAAGCCACCCAAAGCTACTTGTACACTGAGATGTTCCAGAGCAGAGATCTCTTCTGACTCCTGGAAATTCCATGATCTGGACAAACTGAAAATAACGTAATGGAAAGAAGAAACACTGATAATCTTAACTAGAGTGGCTGTAGTCTGTGCTACTAATTACCCCATCCTTGCCCACCTATGGTTAACAAGAGGCCCCATCCCTGCCCACTGAAGATTAACCATGATGAGTATTTTTGACGGTGCTGCCCGTGGGAGCCAGCTGAGGTCACTCAATCAGGGTGAACCGCAAACCAAACGGGGCAGACAAACCCCAAACGCTGGTGGTTATTCCAATACTTAGATTTACCAACCAGCACAAAACAGCTTCTACAGTACCTCACTGGTCACTTAGAAGTCCAAACCACGCAGTTCCCTTAAAGTGCCCAGCCTCAGGCCTCCGTCCAGACACACCTGTCAGATATGATGATGATTCCTGAGAATCTTACTTCATCATATGAAAGAAAAGGTTCTTCCAATCCCAAAGGATCAGCCACACACCCAAAATACATGCTATAGCCAATTCTTATTAACTAAGCTAAAATTTATTAAAAAAGAAAAGAGAGAGTGTTGGTTAAAAGATTAATATACAGACAGACTTGAATTCAATTCTTGAGGTTCAGATGCATAGCAGAGATGAGCTTGTAGTTGCCAGAAGTCCTTTTAGAAATAGTCCATAGGTTACAGTCCAATGTCCATATTCAGGGTGGCTCCAGTCAATGACTGGGGATCTCAATCCTTGTGGCTTAAGGTTTCCCCCTCTTGAAACCCAAAGCAGATCTGAGATTAAGAAGGATCGTGGCCCAGGGTTTTTATACATTTCCAGCAGCCTTTTGGCCTGAGAAAATAGGCTTAACTCCCTCTCCCAAACATCCTGGCAATTAGCACAGGGTAATTTATCTATTAAACAGTTCAGATACAGGTTACCACAACCTTCAAAGACACACACAGACAATAATACTATTTCACTCAAGTATCATCATACATGTTAATATTTCTCTTTTGATCTTTGAATTAAAACTATAGCAATAGACAGGACTTGTTTGCTCAGGTCTTGTGATGTAGCAAACATCTACCCTTCTACCTCTAGCAATGCAGACTTGCATTTCAAAGCTCTACTCATTTACATGTCTTCCTAACCAGTCCTTAAGGTTCACCCATGGGTCAGGTCAGTCTGTGAGTTGATTAACTCTTTCTGGCCCTGTCACCTTTCAATGAAATATTATATTACACTGATAATGTCATAGTATTCACTCTACCTGCTGCTGTATGTGGATTTGAGCAAGTCGCTGCAGTTTGGCAGCATGGTCAGGAGCAGCTGCAAAGCACAGAACAAAAGTCAGTCCCGGCTTAGTTTTGATATCCAGGAATTGCAGTTCCCAAAGTAGAGACGACTGTCTAAGAGCATATTTAAAATCTTTCTATTGGGATTAATTCAATACATTTCTTGTCAGTCGAAGCACATTACAGCTCGGAAATGCCCCGAAGATAAATATTGCTGGCCACCAGACCACCACTGCTTACTGCCACTTTACTGCAAAGTAAGTGAAATGCCAACATTTTAGTTGTTTGTGTATACGCTGATCAGAACCAACTGAAAACAACTTTCCAAAGTCACCTCTCTGCTGCCTCTGGGGCCATGAGATGTGGGTCCCAAACTGAGGATTAGATGCCCAAGAGACTTGTATGAAGCAGGCAACTGGATTACTGTGTGTGACTATTACTGATAAGCAACTGCATGGAGACTACAGAGACTCACCATGCAAGGGGCAGAGATACGCAGTGAACAGGAAGCTGCACCTTAGAAAGGAGACGTTCTACTGAGTTTTTCCCCTATAAGATTCTAAGGATTGTGTAGAGCAACGTGTGCATTTGTTGGCCTCCATTTTCCCCGCACAATTACACTGGCTCACTGGACCAGCATCTCAGGAATACCTTGCCAGTATAACATGGCTCTGGGGTCACTTAAATTCAGCCTCCCTGTACAGTGGCAGTATCGTAGCCAGGAGAATACATTCACGCCCATGTCGCTGAAGATGACCACGCCACATTCTGCATTTGTTCTGCAAGCTGCTGCACTCTTTAATGCCTACAGCCTCCTTAGATTGCAAACTCGTCAGAGTTGGAAACACTTACAGTGGTTTCCGGTTATTTGAGGCAGACAGCTAGAGAACTTTTAAAAACAGCATTTCCACACTGTTCTTAGTGCCCAGGGTAACGAAAGAGAGGCCACTTGTCTTCACTAGCTGCAGGACAGCAGCTATGAAAAGGCAGCTTGCAGATGAGCATGTGTTACCTTTGATGTGTGCACTGTCCAAGAACGGCTGGAGGTTGTTCGCCTGTTCCAGAAGGGCGACTTGGGAAAGAATAAACTGCTCCTCTGGTTTAAAAGACAGAGAAGGAGAAGTTTAAGTCAAAGACTATTTCAGCTTTTCACAGATGAGAAAAAAAAATCCTAGAATCTCAGGGTTGGAAGGGACCTCAGGAGGTATCTAGTCCAACCTCCTACTCAGAGCAGGCCCAATCCCCAGACAGCCCCCTCAAGGGTCGAACTCACAACCTTGGGCCCAGCAGGCCAATGCTCAAACCACTGAGCTATCCCTTTTGGCCTGGTTCAGCTTCCCCTTCTCACAAGGCAATCAAACCTACATGCAGCAGAAAGACGTCACCACAATGATGCTTTACGTTACTATTGCACCTTCCAACCAAGGATCTCTGTGCCTTTCGCAAACACCCCCCGCCCTTTCTGGGGTAGGTATTATCAGATGGGGAAACGGAAGCTCAAAGGCGGCACACAGTACATAAAGGGAAGAACCAGGAGCAGAAGCCAGGATGTTCCTCACTAAGCTAGCGATGGAAAAAGCACATGCATTTTGCTCTTTCATTGGCTCAGTTGTTGAGTCCCATTACAAGTCAACCTCATGGCTCTGACTCTCCCTCACTGACACCAGTCTGAATCGGGGGAAATGCCACTGGAGACAATGGAGTTACACCCACCTACCACAGGAACGGGGCGACTCAGATCCCCTGTGAGAGAGCTGGACAGGGTTAGAAGTTCACAGTATATACACACTTCAGTGTTCATAAGAGCCATTTTGTTACTGTAACAGTTGCTAGACTTAGGACAACAATTCCCCCTCCAAACTTCTGACCAAAGGCCAGACAGACTCAGAGTCACTCATTAAGGGAAGGCCTTCAATAGCGAGAAAATCACTCCTCATGCGGGCACTGGCTCCACTGTGCCAGCTGCATTCCAAGTGCTTGCCAGGGAGCCAGAGCCTGGGGACTGAACCACGCTTGTTCTTCTCTGTACAATTCAGACTGTAGTTTCTCCATTTCTGATCTTTTACTGAAGCATTAGCCAGTTTACAGAGGAAGACTAGACACCAAAGGAGGCATTTCTGTCCTAAGCCCATGACTGAGAGAGATTAAATGAATTGCATTCAATTAAAATCCCACCCCCCACCTTGTCTTGTGAGCTTTTGGGGAATGAGCATACTCCTTCCATTTCATGACGTACCTGCTAAGATGAACTGCAGTTTCATGGCATCAGGAACTGCCATTCGATGTACTGAGGATCCAGATATTTTATTAAATCTTCAACTAAGATCAGAAGTAGGTGACAGAGAGGGAGAGAGGAGAAGTGACTAGTTCTGGAAGTACTGCCTGTCACAATTTCCTACTCACTACAAGACTTCACTAAAAAGAATCAGCAGCTACAGTACTTCTACAGTACCATGACCATTCACAGCATTTTATAGACCACATGAATGAGCTTACAAATTTGAGCCAGCTAACTATTTTAGACAACAATTCAGATGTACAAAGATGCAGAGGCATCCTCAGTGGGGGATCAGAAAGGAATGGCTGAGCTCAACAGTACAAAGTTGCTGCTGCACCAAGCCCCCCTAAGTTTCCTTGTTTGATTTTATTTAAAGTGTGTGTACACATGGCCCAACAGCAATAGGTGCCCATTATTTACAGAAGGTGCCACTAACCTGCTAAGTATCACATTAGCCAATTTTAAATTCAACTGCAGAATTCACAGTCCATTCTTTAAAGAGAGGGCACAGAGTGCTCACTTTCCATCATGTGGCCTGCTACTTCCCCTGCCCTCTGAAATGTCTTTCCTACACATGCAAGTCTTGCCTTCTGAAGCAGGCTGAGGGTGTGCTAAAGTGGCACCACTCTGTCTCCTCCAGGCACAACATGCTGTTCCTGCGACACCTCTCCTCTGTTACAAAAAACCCAAGGTTGCTTGCAATCTCAGTTGTCCTTGATAGGCTCAACAGGGAGAAATAAGCTCCAATGCCAGTGAGAAGTCAAAGCCCACGATTTTCTGCAGGTGGACATACACTGAACATATCCTACCCCTTTCTGACGACACCAGGCCTGACGGGCTGCAGATTTCTAGGGGGATCTGATCACAGTGGAGAGCACACACAGGAAGGAGTAAAGCTGAACCCTTAGGTTTTAGATCTCTGATACCGACACAGAAACCAAAGCAGATTCCTTACTCTCACCTCTCGAGAGGTGCACTGCACTCCAGAGATCCCAGCTTGTCTACTCAGTCCTTTTCCTCCCAAGGAACTAATGATGAGGGTTGTTTTTAAACTCACTCCAAAACCCAACTCAAATGATCTTGTTGGGTGGCCTGTTTGAGACTACCATGTAAAATACAATTTGGATCTAAACCCTGGGGGTAAAAAAAAAACCACAACACACAAATGCTGGACAAATACTTACTTTTCTTATACAAAATTTTAATCCTCTCTCTTTTGCTTGCGATGTTCCCCAAAGCCACCTGAACTTTCACCAAGCCATCTGCTGCCTGGAAGGAAAGCGATGGTGTTATAAACCAAACCGTGATTAAGTGACACTTCTAACCAGGATCCCACAACTCAACTGTCAGGAACAGACCAGCGGTGAGAGAAGATAAAACGTCTATTTAAAGCTGTTTCAGTGACTGACATTCACACGCAGCATATTTCAACCAGCGGCCTGAATGGGTCCGTAACGCCACGACAGGCTGCTGCACAGCGCCCAGGTCGCACCCCAGAGGTGGCTGCAGTTCAGAAGTCAATGAAGCAGCCTGAGGCAGGCGGCCCGTCCGGGGCACTGGGAGAAAAGGCTCCGCGCTATTCTCGGGCCCCCCGTGAGCGTCGCTCAGGGCAGGAGTGGAGCGAGCAAGGCCCGCGGGAGAAGAACCCGCAGCCGGGGGGCGGGAGGGGGCGGGGCGGGGCCTGGCTGCTGAAAGAACAAACAGCCAGAGCTTGGCTGCCCCCGCCCCGCGTGAACCCCTCAGGGGCCAACACCCCCCCCCGCCTCGTGAACCCCTCGGGGGCCAACCCCCCCCCCACCGCGAGCCCCCCCCCCGGGCTGCTGCCCCCAATGCAGTGGCTGGAGCCACCTGCCCCGGCACTCGGCCCCGAGCCGCAGGGAACGGGCCCCGCACCGGGACGGTCCCCGGGGGGGGAGGGCGGCAGCTCCCCGCCTGGGCCCCGCTCCGGGGGCGGGTGTCACACGCAGGCCGGGCGGGGGGTGCTGAGGAGCCCGCCCGCCCCCGCACCTTGCGCGGCCCCACCCGGGCCGGACACCCGGCGCTCCAGCGCTTCCACCCGGTCTCCGCCATCCTGTCAACACCAAGCAAGCCGGAAGTGGGGGCGGGACTTCTCACAGGAACCAATGAAACGCGGCCTCTCCGGAAGTGACGGAAAAACGACGGAAAAGGGGGAGTGGTTAACCGCTCATATGTCCCAGCATGCCCTGCTCCCCAGCTCCAAGTGTTGCCATGGAGATATGTCCCAGCATGCCCTGCTCTCCAGCTCCAAGTGTTGCCATGGAGATATGTCCCAGCATGCCCTGCTCCCCAGCTCCAAGTGTTGCCATGGAGACAGTGCCCGCGGCCTGCACTGCGCTGTCCGTCCAGACCCCCTCAGCGGCCCGGGGCGGAGGGAGCTCCTGTCAGCCCCGCGCCTGTGGGGCCGAGTGCTCCCTTCCTGTCCCAGGGGGAGTGATTGGGGCCTGGTCCCCAACTCAGCCGCAGAGCTGGGCGGGAAAGCGCAGAATCCACGGGGTCAGCGTGTGAAAGGAGCCAGCCTGGCCCACGGGCTCTGGGGACGGTGATTCCCTGCGCGGATACAGCACAGACCGTGGGGGTGGATTACCCACCGCCGGACCAGGGTGGGGACAGCGACTGTGAAATGATCCCGCCACCATCTCAGGGCTGAGTCCCCCCGGCACTTGGACTGCGGAAGGTGGGGGCCACGCCCAGGGTTACAGCTTCTCTCTGGCCGTGGCTGGGCAGCTGCTGCCACCACCCAAGCGCAAAAAACCCTTTAAGCGCCCAGGAAGGAGCACGTGGGAATCCCTTCCTGTGGGACCCCTCCAAGCCCTTTCAGCCCCCCCCCCCGGGGAAGAGCCGGGAAAGAAATCAAAGGAAATCACCTGTTACCACCAGCTAATTAAACATGCACAAATCTTTTAGGACACAAAAATCCAATCTTTTTTTTTGTTTTTTGTTTTTTAAAAAAGGTAAATTTTATTAAAAACAAAAAAAATACATTCAGAACTTAGGCTTTTTGCTAGATTTTAAAAGAACCACTTATAAGGATTAAGCATCAAAACCCCCAGGTGCTAAGCTAAACTCTAGCTCACGTGTCTGCCTCCTCAGAAGAGGCTTAGTGAGGTCGGGACTACAGCATGGTGGCAAAATACGCAAGGGCAGGTCATGGAAGTTGGCTTTCTGGAGCCAAGCGGGAGATGTGAAGCCGATCTCAAAGCCAAACACAAAAAGTTAAAGCAAATCAATTCTGATTTGCACTGCAGAAAGAGGCGCCTTCCCATGCAACGGTTTTACACCACCTGGTCGATCGATACCCACTTCATTCCATCCTGGTGTCTCAGGAAAGAGTCACTCAAATGTCAAATTAAAATTCCAAATTAAAAATCACAGTAAAAAAATACAGCAACTGCTCTACTGGAAACAAAGGTCATTGCTAAAACTAATAGCAACTATTCACTGATAAATATTTGAGTATTAATATGTAAATTAAATAGCACAATGTCCTGCACCTGCACCGTGCTAGCAAAGGTGAACGATGAAGAGTAATAAAAAAAAAAGTGCAGCCCTGGGGAGATTTGGTAAGATCAAGGCATTCCCAGAGGAATCAGTGTTTCTGTGTAACAGCCTATATGGACCTGCCTGGTAACCTGACCCAAAGCCCATCGCAGGCAAAGGAAAGACTCTCAGAGACAAGGGAGACTAACTGGCAGAATAAATGGGCACACTTGGGGCACTGCCGTTCACAACAAATTAGAGAGCTGGGAAACAACTGTGCAAGTTTGAAGTGGAATTTAAACAATATTTTTGGTGTGACCACACATGCTTGTTTCATCCCATCAGGGAAAGATTCCCAGGTGGCCCTTCTGCAGCGCTGCTCTTGCAGCCCGAAACCTCCAGAGCTGGGCTGGCTGGCTAATTATCCCTGCTCTGAATGTGCTGGGGGCAGCAGCCTCGAAGCCTTGTCCCAACTGCCCCCTGGACGCTCTCAGTGGGGCAGAGCCTGGGATGACGGGCGTGTGCTGCCCATGCACACGACGGTGGTGGGACACCCCCCCCTCAGCACCTGCCTGACTCTGCATAGATTAGGAGTCTCCAGGCCCCGAGCAGCTGCAGCCAGCTCCAGGGTGAATGACCCAGTTGGCCACTAGAAGCACTAAGGATTGCACAGAAACAGAGGTTTGGGCCACCAATAAAATAGAGTGCGGTAAAATAATGCAGAAGTTTTAATTATTGGACCTGATCTTCCACCCCAAAAACAGTGTCAGTATCCCAAAGAAGCAGAACCTAGTCTAATAAAAACTATTCAAGGGGTCTTGGACAAGGGCTTATACTAGAACAAAGTACAAATAACGCAGCCATTTGGCTGGTTCTGAAGGCAGATGGTAAAACCTGGAGGTTAACCAGTGATTTCAGACCACTCTACAAGGTAACTCCAATGACTGCTCCAGTGGCAGCCAAATATCCAGAAGTAATAGCCTCTATTATGGGAGGGGGCCAGTGGTTTAGGTTTGGATTTGGCAAATGCATTCTTTGTTATACGCAACAAAGATAACATTATTGTGACGGGTTTGGTCATAGAGACCCCCTTGGGACTGTCACCTGATGTGCTGAACCCACCTCTGAGCCCGTTTTCCCTGCCAGCTTGGGACTCCAGAACCCTGCCTTGTTGAGCCAGACACTAACCTACTGCAGCACAGACCCAGGTCTGGTCCCATGCCCCCAAAGCTGAAGACTAACCAAAAACTGCTCAGCAGGTCACCTATCTCCAGCACCCAGACACCCAGTTCCCAATGGGCTCCAAACCCCAAATAAATCCCTTTTACTCTGTATAAAGCTTATACAGGGCAAACTCATCAATTGTCCATCCTCTATAACACTGATAGAGAGATATGCACAGCTGTTTGCTTCCCCCTGGTATTAATCACTTACTCTGGGTTTATCAAGAAACAAAGTGATTTTATTAAGTATAAAAAGGTAGGATTTCAGTGGTTCCAAGTAATAACAGACGGAACAAAGTAAGTTACCAAGCAAAATAAAAACAAAACATGCAAGTCTAAGCCTAATACATTAAGAAACTGATTGCAGATAAATCTCAGATGTTCCAATAAGTTTCTTTCAAAGACTAGTCTTGGCCCAATCCTTTCCCCTGGTACAGTCCTTGTTAATTCCAGCAGGCATCTTAGGTGAAAAGCAGGGGTTTTCCTAGGACTGGGGACCCTCTTTGTTCTGTTCCACCCCCTTTTATAGCTTTGGCACAAGGCAGGAATCCTTTATCTTTCTGGGTCCCCACCCCTCCTTCTAAATGGAAAAGCACCAGGTTTAAAATGGATTCCAGTATCAGGTGATATGGTCACATGTCCTGTGAGATCCCTAGTCTCCATTCTTCCAGGGCTGGGCTGCATGTACCTCGGAAGGTTTGCAAGTAACCAGAGCCATTTACAACCAATTGTCCTAGTCAATGGGAGCCATCAAGATTTTAAACCACCATTAATGGCCCACACTTTGCATAATTACAATAGGACCTCAGAGTTATACTTCCTATTCTAGTTTTAGATACAGGAATGATACGTTCATTCAAAAAGATGCATGTATTCAGTAGATAACCTTTGTAATGATACCTTACAAGAGACCTTTTGCATAAAGCATATTCCAGTTACCTCATAGTCACACTTACAGACATATTCCATAAAGCACACAGAGTGCAACGTCGCAGTTATGTCCTACGTAGATGATATCCTTGTTTGTCTTACTTAGTGTTTGTACTATCTGGAGATATTAGATCAGGTTCTACGAAAGATAAAAGAAACAGGGTTCAAAGTTAACCCAGGAAAGGCCCAAATATGTCAGCAACAAGTAAATTACTCAAGAGTAACATTAGGGCAAGAAGGATGGTCACCAGATAAGCAAAGGGTGGAAATACTGCAAAAGTTACCAGCCCCTACAGATATATCAATTTTAAGGTCATCCTTAGGAATGCCTAATTTCTCGAGGGATGTCATAGAATATTACCCAGAAAAGGCCAGTCTGCTCTGTAAGTTACGATAAAAGGTAATATGTGGGAATGGGGACTAGAACACCAGGATGCATTCATTCTGCTCAAGCGAACGTTAGCACAAGCCCCAGGCTTAGCATGCCCAGAAGTAGAACCAACAGCTAGCTGTGACCAATACGGGAACAAGTGCAGTCCTTGTTCAAGGCCATGGGACAGGTCTTTGGCCAGTAGCAAATCCTAAATGGGTAGAAAAAGGATTTACTCCTTGCGAAAAAGTGGTGTTTAGCCTTAGTTTGGGCTTTACAGCATTTTGAATATTTAGTGGGACTATCCCCTGTGCTCCTAAAAACATCCCATTCAACAATGTAACGTTCTGAGCAAAAGCGGCCGTACAGAACACACGTGGGCTTATCGATTCCCCGTGCTGGCTTTGTGGATAAAGGTTTCCGATAAGCAACCTTTCCATCTGAGCTAGCGCAGCCAGCCACTGTGCAGCCCTGCCACAGAGCCATAGGGAAAGGCGGGATTTTCAAAAGCGGTTAAGTGAGTTAGGAGCACAAACAGGTTGACGCAAACTATATAGGGCTAGGTTGTAGCTTTAGGCACAGCCCTATAGGAATGGTGATGGGTAGCTGCACCACACTTATAGGAGACCCTTAGAGTCCCAGTTCCTCCTCTTTCTCCTCCCTTGCTGCAGGGTTGGGACAAGGAGAACTTTGCTACAGCCCCGTACCATTCCCAGCCATGCCCACCCTCCTGGCCCCCCCGATCCCACCGGCCGCCATTCCCAGCCCTGCCTCCTGGCACCCCCGATCCCACACCCCTGTGGCAATCAGAGGCTACTACCCGGCCGGTGGCCCCTTGCCCAAGGAGCCACAGTGCAGCTTTCCAGCATCGATTTCTCCCCGCCGAGGCGGCGCGGGGGAGACTGAGTGTCAGCACGATATCGACGGCGCAGAAGAAAAGAGTTGCTGGCAGCCTGGCTCCTGGGATTAGCGAGGGGATGGGGCTCGGGACCGCGGCCTCAAGTGGACGAGTTAATGAGCAAAGGAAATCAATGGCACTTAATCTGTGTCTAATCAGCACGCGCGGCTCAGCCTGCAGAGGTGGGGGCTGCTGCTGGGAGGGACAGACGGATGTGGGGGCTTGTTATTCTCTTGCCCCCATGGACACCCCCTTCCCTGGGCTCTCACTGGGGGCACAGAGTGGGGCACGGCCCCCACTGGGCTGGGTTTCTTAAGGGTGACGCTGAAACGGAATTGGGGTTAGTTGGGCACAGCTGCCTGGGGCAGCCAAGGGCATGGCGGGGGGAGGGGGCTGAGACACGGGGAGCTGCCAGGGCAGGGCTGGACTGGGGAGCAGGGGCCCCTTGAGCCCTGCCGGGTGCACAGCCCCCGTGGCTGTCCTGCGTCTCCCCCGCAGCGACTGGGCACACGGGGCTAGATCCCTCTGCCTGGGCCGGACCCCTGGGCGAGCAGCAGGTGAACTGCCAAGTCTGCGGGGCCGCCCTGTACCCCACAGGGCCCTGCCCAGGGGGATCAGGGCCCTGCCCCCTCCGAACAGGTTCAGCCACATGCTCCTTGGCTCTGCTCTGGTTCCGGTTCAATACCCGCCTGCTGGCGGCAGGTGGCCAGAGCCCAGCGCTGGGCTGGAGGTGCGGTAGCTGCAGGGGCAATGCCAGGGCCGGGGGTGCAGGGCCCAGCCTGGAGTGACCGGCCCTGCCTGCCCCCATTAGCCCAGGCAGCAGGCAGGCCTGAGCAGAAATCCCCGCAGGGGCGAATTCAGCCTGGAGCCGGGGGAGCGTTCGGCTGCTTGCGGCCAGAGCGGCGATAGCACAGGTGGTGTCCTGCTCCTGCCTGCAGCTCTGCCGATGCCGCTCAGTCCTGACCTGCTCTCCCCGCCTGGGGTCCCCCGGGGGCTACGCTGGGGAGCCAGGCAGCCCAGCCTTCAGACAGCCACGTGGCAACGTGGGGGTCACGCAGCCACAGGACCGGTGCTAGGCCCCCGGCTTTCAACAGTCTCTGGGAGGTAGGGTGCCAGCCCCCCGGCCCCGGGGGGTGTCTCTCTGCCCCCAGGGTAAGCCACTGAGCCTCGGGGCTCCAGCTTTCCTACTGCCCCCCGTGAGCTCTGCCCAGCGCGTCCCACGGATCCAAACCCCGGGCGGAGACGTGCGCACTCTGCAGGGACTAATGCACCCAGCCAGTCTGTGCAGTGACACCCAGGCAGCACTTTGCAAACAGTCGGTTTATTAGTCAGCTGGGCACAGCCTGGGAAGGCCTTAGGTCAGCACAGGAAGATGAAGGTTAAAGCATCGTCCAGCGCCCAGCCAATTGCAGTCACTCCATGTTCCTGCTCTCGGTCTCTCTCTCTGACCTCCTTCCTTAGTCAGCTCCCAGGTGAGAGTCCCGACTTCTCCCTCGCCTCCACCTTCCCAGGGCCGGCTCTAGGCACCAGCGGGCGGCACTTTTCAAGGGGCGGCACTCCAGCACTTTGGGGGCAGCACTCCAGCGCTGTGGGGGCGGCACTCCAGCGCTGTGGGGGTGGCACTTTTCAAGGGGCGGCACTCCAGCGCTGTGGGGGCGGCACTCTGGGTTTTTTTGGTTTGTTTTTTGCTTTGGCGGTGGCAAAAAACCTGGAGCCAGCCCTACACCATCCCAGCCCTTTGTTCTCGAGCTGGGGTCTCTGCTCCGCTTCCCTGCTGAGAGTGTCAGTCCAGGAGTCACTGGAGCTGGCGTTATCTCTCCGGATCCTTTGTTGAGCTGGGTCGATTTCAGCCAATTCTTTAATCACTCTATTCACTCCACCCAGCCAGTGAGGTGACACTCACACACCTCTGTCTCTGTCTTCCTCTGAGAGCAAACTTAACCCTCCCCCACATCCCCTGGGTAGCCATGCCAAGTATAAGGGGAAACTGAGGCACACATCGGCTACAGAAAACTACTACAGAAAATTCCCAGTTCATCACAGTGGATGCAAGTCCATGAAATACCACCTGCTTCCTGTGCTCAGTGCAAACTGCACCCCCCGCAGGAAGGGACAGGCTGGTAAAAGGGGGGTTCATCTTCCCAGCAGCGGGGTGCAGCCTCGGGCAGCTCAGACCCGGGCCAAGCAGGGTGGGCCCGTCGCAGTGAACTGGCGGCTGCATCTGTGCAGCAATGCCCCCTACTGGGCAGTATCTGGATCTTATCACTTCACAGATCCTAAGGCCAGGAGGGACCATTGCAATCATAGTCTGACCTCCTGCGTAGCACAGGTCAGAGATCTGCCCCACAGTAATTCCTAGAGCAGATGTTTTGATTTAAATTTTTTAAAAAGATCTTGAATCCCCCATTACCCTGGGTACGTTGTTCCAGT
The DNA here is from genome assembly GCF_020497125.1 of Mauremys mutica. NCBI lineage: Eukaryota > Metazoa > Chordata > Testudines > Geoemydidae > Mauremys > Mauremys mutica. Next base: position 2,823,246 of record NC_059077.1, read on the forward strand.
GGTTAATTTCGCTCACCATTAAAAATGTATGCATGTTAAAATGTACATCTTACTGCAGGTCTGCCCCTGTCCTGTTCTGGGTCACTGAAGCTGGCGGGCGGAAGCACCAGCCTGCATGTAGGACGGCTGTTAGGAGCAGTTAAGGTCCTGTATGAAATAGCAGCCTGCACCCAGGCTCGGGTCGCTGCCCAAACAAAGACACGTGTGGCATCTGCACTAGGTGGGAGAGAGGTGTGGGTGGGTATTGTTTCAGCAGAGCCGTGTGCTTGTGTGGGAGAAAGAGAGGAACAGGAGAAACACCACGGAGACAGACAGAGACGAGCAGAAAGCCAGCGACAGCCTGAGCATGGCCATGCGAAAGAGCTTTGGGCAGAGCGCTGGCTAGAAAGGAGCTTAGACCTGTGAGTGAAGACGCTGTCTCCTGCTGTTTGATTCCTGCAGCTCTCAGGAGAACAGGACTCTGGACACGCTCTGTAAATAAACAGGGTTGCATCAAACACCTGACTCCCGCATCCATTTCTCCTCCTAGCACAAACAGCTCGCAAACCCCCAGTGCTGGCTAACTGCTTGAGTGCCTCTGGATCTGCAATCCCGGGCAGACCCACTCCCACCTCTGCACACTCACTTTCCCCTCCTCGTCTCGGGTTAAAACATCACCAGTCCCTGGGCGGTGCATGCTGCCCAGGATCAATACTAACCAGCCATTAGCGCTCCTGTTACCCAACCGGGCTCCATCCTCTGCCCCCACCCACAGCTCTGATGAAACCTGGCCATGTGCATCTGCCCTCCGAATCAATCGGGTCACCACCACAGCAATCTCAGGGGGAGGTCAGAGGTCAGCTGGAGGCTGCCGTGCCAGGGGGCTTGGGGCAGGGCCCACTTCAGAGGAATGAAGTGAGGCTGCCTGTGAAATTAGCTACAGCAGAGGAACAGCAGGTGCTGGTTGCCATGGTCACCTGGTGGTGCTCTGCTTGGGCTTCCCAGCGTGCCCGGGGGAGCCGCAGGGTCCAGCGGGGTGTGGCAGCTACGGGCAGGCGCCAGGGAGGCAGCCACGGGCTGGAACAGGGCAGGGGTCTGTAGGAGCCCGACCGCCACAAACCCCACGTGCCGTGGTGGCCACCTCCACTGCCCACGTGGGGGTCGGGGAGGGATAAGGCCACGGGCCTGTGGGGCTGAAGGGGAATCACCGTCTGCTGGAGAATTACAACCGCTTCTAGCAGCTGGGAGGCTGCAGCCACCAGGGGGTGATGGCCACGCCAACCCCAGTAGGTCTGGCCTAGCACCGCCCACGCCCGCGGCCATGCAGGCCAGTGCCCCCACGCCCGTGCCCATGCACACACGTGCACACTCGCCCGTGCTCACACCGTGAGCCAGTGTCAGGAATAGAACCCAGGCGTCCTGAGCCAGGGTGCCCTGCTCTAACCACTAGATCACGCTCCCTCCAGCAATAGGCAGCGCCGCTAGCAACTCTCCACTGGAAACACCAGGCTGGTGGGCCAAAGTCACCCCGGGGCTGGGCAGTGGGTTTGGGAAATTCTCTGAGCGGGTGCGGTTCCGTTCAGAGCCACGCGCCGCGCAGACCCCGTTGGTTTGGCTGCGGACGCTGCGGCCCTGCGGGGCTCTGTCTCAAGGCAGCGTGGGGGCAGATGACCCACGGCTGCTGCTGCAGGATTCGTGTTGGTGCTGCTCTTGTCAGAGCTGGGACGCTGGGCTGCTGGGCCCCGGGTTTACCCCAGGCTGGCCACTGCCATGGCCCCAGGACGGAGACTCAGAGCCAAGTCCAGCACTCGCCTCCAGCAGCCCTGGATGAGTTTCAGGGGCCCTCTTGGCAGGGGCGTGTTATTAGCCTGGAAGCGCCAAGGCAGGTGTTCGGAGGGACCCCGCCACATGGGCAGTGATCACGTGGGCATCAGATGCTCTGGTGGCAATGCCTGGACTCCCCTCCCCACCAGCTCTGCCGGTGCCCCTCACTCCCGACCCGCAGCCCCTGCTAGCCCAGCCCTGGACTCCCCTCCCCCCCAGCTCTGCCGGTGCCCCTCACTCCCGACCTGCAGCCCCTGCTAGCCCAGCCCTGGACTTCCCCCCCCGCAGCTCTGCCGGTGCCCCTCACTCCCGACCTGCAGCCCCTGCTAGCCCAGCCCTGGACTCCCCCCGCCTCAGCTCTGCCGGTGCCCCTCACTCCCGACCTGCAGCCCCTGCTAGCCCAGCCCTGGACTCCCCCCGCCTCAGCTCTGCCGGTGCCCCTCACTCCGGACCCGCAGCCCCTGCTAGCCCAGCCCTGGACTCCCCTCCCCCGCAGCTCTGCCGGTGCCCCTCACTCCCGACCTGCAGCCCCTGCTAGCCCAGCCCTGGACTCCCCTCCCCCTCAGCTCTGCCGGTGCCCCTCACTCCCGACCTGCAGCCCCTGCTAGCCCAGCCCTGGACTCCCCCCTGTACTGGCTCTGCCAGTGCCCCTCCCAACGCGCAGCCCCCTGCTAGCCCAGCCCTGGACTCTCCCCCCCAGCTCTGCCAGTGCCCCTCACCCCCAACCCACAGCCCTGCCCTGGGTTACCCCACACACCACTCTGCTGCCAGCATGGGGGCTGTGTCTCCCATCACATGCCCTCCCCTTAAGCTGTCCTCTGGGAAGCCCCTCGCCATTGGCTCTGCCTCCTGGCAGCTGGTTCCCTCCCTGCCCCTGAAAGACACCCCCCGCCCTCGGGGTAGCAGCCGTGCACCCCCTGGGCCTCCCCTGGGCAGCCAGAGCCTGGTTTTCTCCATCAGCATCTGGATCTGGATCTGGCCTGCGGCCTCTGGCAGTTGCAGCAGTGCATGTCCCAGGGGATGTGCAGCGTCCGTCCCCCCCGCCAGTGTCACTGCCCCAGGGGATGTGAAGTGTCCGTCCCCCCCCTCCAGTGTCACTGCCCCAGGGGATGTGCAGCGTCCCGTTCCCCCCCCCCGCCAGTGTCACTGCCCCAAGGGATGTGCAGCGTCCGTCCCCCCCCGCCAGTGTCACTGCCCCAGGGGATGTGAAGTGTCCGTCCCCCCGCACCAGTGTCACTGCCCCAGGGGATGTGCAGCGTCCCCCCCCTCCAGTGTCACTGCCCCAGGGGATGTGCAGTGTCCATCCCCCCGCACCAGTGTCACTGCCCCAGGGGATGTGCAGCGTCCCCCCCTCCAGTGTCACTGCCCCAGGGGATGTGCAGCGTCCGTCCCCCCCGCCAGTGTCACTGCCCCAGGGGATGTGCAGTGTCCGTCCCCCCGCACCAGTGTCACTGCCCCAGGGGATGTGCAGCGTCCCCCCCCTCCAGTGTCACTGCCCCAGGGGATGTGCAGCGTCCGTCCCCCCCGCCAGTGTCACTGCCCCAGGGGATGTGCAGTGTCCGTCCCCCCGCACCAGTGTCACTGCCCCAGGGGATGTGCAGCGTCCCCCTCCTCCAGTGTCACTGCCCCAGGGGATGTGCAGCGTCCCGTTCCCCCCCCCCGCCAGTGTCACTGCCCCAGGGGATGTGCAGCGTCCGTCCCCCCCCGCCAGTGTCACTGCCCCAGGGGATGTGCAGCGTCCCACTGGAGTCCAAGAGCAGCCACTGGCCGAGGTCGGCCACTCCCATTATCGCCGGCCCCTTGACAGCCCAGGGCTCTCAGGTGCTCAGGGACACAGTAGGACATGAGGGCTCAGCCTCCCTCCGACAGGCGCTAACCTGCCCTTACAGCAGTGCCCTGGGCTGACAGTCAGGAGAGCTTAGGCCTGTTCCCTGATGCAAGTCCCGTCCCCAACCTGTGCCTCAGTTTCCCCATCTGTTCAGCACGGTGACTGTGACACTCTGTACCTCAAAGCAGCACCCTGAAACCCCGTATTCACCCCGTCATATAGGACGTATGTCATAGAAAGCGCCCCAGGTACGGTATCCTATGAGAGGGCAAGATCTGGGGAAACCCATTGTTCTGTCGAAGTTTCTCTATGAGGGGAGGAGGGATGAGCATTGGCCCCCTAAACCCAGGGGTGTGAGTTCAATCCTTGAGGTCAGGGGGCCATTTAGGGATCTGGGGCAAATATCTGTTCAATACTTTAGTTGGGGTTATAATAAATAATAATCATCTCTGGAGATGTCGCTACCTTTGGGCCTGCTCTGAGCAGGGGGTGGGACTTGATACCTGCCGAGGTCCCGTCCAGCCCTGCTAGTCTCAGTTATGAGGTTCTGCTGTCTGGTAGTTACTGACCTATGCGTAAGGCTGAGTGTCTCCAGGGCTAGTTCGCCGGTGACCCGCTCCCAGGAGGGTGTTAACTGACCAATAACCAGCCGGGCGCTGCAGTCGAGGGATTCACAGCGCGGAGCGGGTGTCCCCCCGTCACACAGTGGGGGATTGCCGGGCTCAGCAGGACGGGTCTGGGCTGGTGTGTTCCAGGCACATGGCCTGAGGCTAGAAAATAGGGCAGCGGGTCTCAAACTTCAGCAAGCTGAGGACCCCGTTTTGATTTAAACTTTTTCATCCCCCCCACCCCCCCAAGCCTCCGGATGTTTCTTTACATTTGAGTTACCAGCATTATTGTTACACTTTAACCGCGATCCATAATTCATGATGGGCACGTCTAACGCTGCCCCACAGCGTATAAACGCAGAGAACAGCTGCCTAATACCACACCCCACAGCAAGGCTAAGAACATGACCTTCAGTGCACAGGCACCGGCTTCTCGTCTTCCCCAGGGGTGCTCAACCCCCGGCCCCACCCCCACTCCACCCCTTCCCCCAAGGCCCCACCCCACCCCACCCCACCCCACCCCACTCCACCTTTGCCCCTCCTCTTCCCCGCCCCCTCCCCAAAGCACACCCCATCCCCGCTCCTCCCCCTCCCTCCCGCCCAGCACCTCCTGCACGCTGCTGAACAGCTGTTCTGTGGCCTGCAGGAGACACTGGGAGGGAAGGAGGGAGGGGGAGGAGTTGATCAGTGAGGCCAGTGGTCCCGGACCTGACTCGTAGACCCCCTGGAGCCGGACACGCCTCACAGGACCCCCCGGAGCCGGACACGACGCGCGGGACCCCCCGGAGCCGGACACGCCTCGCGGGACCCCCCGGAGCCGGACACGCCTCGCGGGACCCCCCGGAGCCGGACACGCCTCGCGGGACCCCCCGGAGCCAGACACGACGCGCGGGACCCCCCGGAGCCGGACACGCCTCGCGGGACCCCCTGGAGCCGGACACGACGCGTGGGACCCCCCGGAGCCGGACACGACGCGCGGGACCCCCCGGAGCCGGACACGCCTCGCGGGACCCCCCGGAGCCGGACATGACGCGCGGGACCCCCCGGAGCCGGACACGACGCGCGGGACCCCCTGGAGTACCCTCCACGGACCCAGTTCAGAAACGCTGACACAGGAGATTGGTAAAAGCCTGATGCCACTTTCTCCTCCCCCACCTGTGCTGGAAGCAACAAGAACTCTGGCAATCCGAAGACTTGAACTGAGGAGGCTGGTCCCAGGCTTAACGGGGAAGCGGTGTGTTAAGAATTGTAACATCCAGCGGGGTGAGAAAAACTGCTCGATTCAAATGGTGCTTAGTCTAAATAAGGTTCAAGATTCAGACTCTGCACTCACCTTCTATCTTCTTTGGTAACTGTCTCTGACCTTTTGTGCCCACCACTTGTAGTCACTCAAAATCTGTCTCTCTCTGTGGTTAATAAATCGATTTTATATTTTCCCTAAAGCAGTGTGTTTGGGTTGAAGTGCTGGGGAAATCTCAGCTCAGGTTACAAAGGCCAGTGCGTGTCCTCTCCACATCGAGGGGGGGTGGACTGGCTAATGGCTTCTGAGCAGGGCAGGCCAGTCCAGTTCTCAGGTGCAAGGCTGGGGAGCTGGGGGGAATTGGCGGATGCCTCTCTCTGCGTGATTCGTGAGCATGGGTGGGGGGATATCGTAGGCTGCGCCTCCCCAGACAGCCTGAGGTGGCCCCACCCCCAGGCTCCTGCAGGGGAGGAGGGTTAAAGGGGATGGAGGGGGGCGGGGCCTTGGGGAGGGGCTGGGGGTTAGCCTCCCCGGGAGGCTGAGTCACCCACCGCCCATGTTGGTGAGTGGCTCTGGGAGCATCCATGCAAACTAGCCTGGGGTGGGCTCCACACGCTGTTGTGCTGAGTGATAACAGGCCTGGAGAGGTTTGCTGCTTGTTACTAGCACAGCATGGTGAGGGGCAGCAGTTACCTGCAGATAAGCCTGACTTCAGTACCAGGCAAACTACTTGAAACTACAGTAAAGAACAAAATTGTCAGACCCAGAGATGTACATAATTTGCTGTGGAAGAGTCAACATGGCTTTGTAAAGGGAAATCATGTCTCACCAATCTAGAATTCGTTGAGGGATCAACAAGCATGTGGACCAGGGGGATCCAGTGGATAGAGTGTACTTAGATTTTCAGAAAGCCTTTGACAAGGTCCCTCACCAAAAGCTAAGGAAGCTGTCATGGGCTAAGAGGGAAGGTCCTCGCATGGATCAATGACTAGTTAAAAGGCAGGAAACAAAGGGTAGGAAGAAATGGTCAGTTTTCCGAATGGAGAGAGGTAAATAGTGGTGTCCCCCAGGGGTCTGTACTGAGACCAGTCCTGTTCAACATATTCATAAATGATCTTGGAATAGGGTTAAACAGTGAGGTGGCAAAATTCACAGAAGATACAAAACTACTCAAGATAGTTAAGTCCCAGGCAGACTGTGAAGAGCTACAAAAGGATCTCTCAAAACTGGGTGACTGGGCAAGAAAATGGCAGATGAAATTCACTGCTAATAAATGTAAAGTGATGCACATTGGAAACATAATCCCAACTACACATATAAAACGATGGGATCTAAATTAGCTGTTACCACTCAAGAAAGATCTTGGCGTCATTGTGGACAGTTCTCTGAAAACATCCACTCAATGTGCAACAGCCATCAAAAACGTGAACACTGTACTGGGAATCATTAAGAAAGGGAGAGATAATAAGACAGAAAATATCATGTTGCCTCTGTATAAATCCATGGTCATGCCCACAGCTTGAATACTGTGTGCAGATGTGGTCGCCCCATCTCAAAAAAGATTTATTGGAATTGGAAAAGGTTCAGAAAAGGGCAACAAAAATGATTAGGAAAAAGCGAGAGTCCTGTGGCACCTTATAGACTAACAGACGTATTGGAGCAGGAGCTTGCGTCTGTTTACAGATCCAGACTAACACGGCTCCCCTGTGAAAAATGATTAGGGGGATGGAGCAGCTTCTGTATGAGGAGCGATTAATAAGACTGGGACTTTTCAGCTTGGAAAAGAGACGACTAAGGGGGGATATGATAGAGGTCTGTAAAATCATGACTGGTGTGGAGAAAGTAAACAATGAAATTAACAGGCAGCAGGTTTAAAACAAACAAAAGGAAGTATTTCTTCACACGATGCACAGTCAACCTGTGGAACTCCTTGCCAGAGGATGTTGTGAAGGCCAAGACTATAACAGGGTTCAAAAAAAACTAGATAAGTTAATGGAGGACGGGTCCATCAATAGCTATTAGCCAGGCTGGGCAGGGATGGTGTCCCTGGCCTCTGTTTGCCTGAAGCTGGGAATGGGCGACAGGGACTGGATCACTCGATGATTATCGGTTCTGTTCACTCCCTCTGGGGCACCTGGCATTGGCCACTGTCGGTGGACAGGACACTGGGCTGGATGGACCTTTGGTCTGACCCAGTCTGGCCGCTCTTATGACAACCCGGGCTGGAGAGTTAAGGGGGGACAGCAGCACCCCAGGTCCCGTCCCAGTGACGATGCTGCCCCACCTCTGGAGAAGGGTGGGGTGGAGCGGGCTCAGCATCGCTGATGCCCCCCAAGCCGTGGGGGTTGCACACACGCTGCAGATGTGGTGAGACCCCCAGGCCTGCTAGGGGTTACTGCCCTCGCCATCTGCGTGTGTCCCCAGCACCGCAAGAGTCCCCTCCGGCAGGGCCGAGTGTCCCAGCCCCAGAGCTCTCCCCAGTGGCTTGTGCCAGGCTGAAGTTTCCATTTTGCCTCCCCACAGATCCCCCTCCCCCCTGGAATGGGAATGGGGCTCGACCCCCTCCCCATTTGGTATCTGTGGTGCTGCAGGGGGCTGGAACGGGCGGGCCTGGCCCGGGGAGCCCGGCAGCTGTGAGGAGCTGCCAACTCTCCACTTGCCGGAGTGGCAGGGCCTGAGAGCAGCCCCTGGCTCGTGCCCCCCTTCTCCACTGCCGCCCGGGCGGCTCTTCGCCCCCGAGGCCCCACCCCCGGCCAGGCTGGAAGGCGGAGCCGGGTCGGGGTAAGAATCGCCTGGGAAGCTGCGGACCCTCCATCTGCCCTAAGCGGGGACACAGGCTGGGGGCGAGTCTTGCCCTCCCCCACCCCCCGGGCAGGGCTCCCCAGACCAGCTTCTGGCTTGGCGGAGGGGGCAGGGTGGGGCCGTGGAGGATGAGGCCCCTCCCCTTTTAGGGAGACTCTATTGCCCCTGCTGTGGGATGTGCAGCACCGAGCGCACCGGCTCCCGGCCTGCCTGGCCTCTGGGCGTGACTACAGCAGACCTGCCAAATCAGAAAGGCCCCACTGGGGATTGGGGCCTGGGATGCCAGGCACTGCCCACACCCACAGCCATGTCCCTGCCCCCGAGGGCTCAGTGGAAGTACACTGGGGGGTGGGGAGGGTCAGGGAGAGGCAAATGAGGCACAGAGAGGGACAGTGACTTGCCCAAGGTCACCGGCAGACGGGTCTCAAACCCAGTTCTCCTGACTCCCAGCCCAGTGCACTGCGCAGACCGTCCCGCCCCTTCCTGCCTCTCCCCACAGCGGAGCCAGGCGGGTCCCCAAGGGGCTTTGTGGCATTTGGGTAGGAACCTGTGTAGCAGCCCCGCAGGCAGGGAACAGACTTGCAGTGAACTCCAAAGCCAGAGTTTGTTCCAGCCTTTTGCACAAAGCCTGCACGGTCCCCGCCCGAGGGGCTTTCTGAGTGAAGCCAGAGAGTGGGCTGGAGAAGTGTGTGTGTGGGGGGTCGGACGCTTCCCTTCTCTCCTGGCACAGGGACAAGGGGACAGGTCAGCAATGGTGGAAGGGGGCAAACTGAAAAGTGATCCAAGCTTTTACTCTTTCGTACCAGGCCCAGCTGGCCTGTGGGACTCACTGCCACATGATGCAGAGGCCGAGAGCTGTGCAGGGTTCAGAAAATACTGGACGCCTACTGCACAAGGAGCCTATCCAGAGTGACAACCAGCGGGATTACAGATACCCAGGAGCTCTGGAGGGGCCACAGGGGCTGGGGGGTGGAGGGGCTTCCTGGACCTTCCTATGAGGTGACCGGTGCCAGCCACTGAACTGGAGCCCTGGGCTGACCGGGCTGATCACGCGCATGGGGAGGAGTCCAAAACTCAACCAGAAAACATGGCAGGACCTTGGGGGACCCCCCCACCCCTCCCCTCCCCCACTTGCTGGGTCCGGCTCCTGGCCTGACCCTCGGGGCCAGCCAGTCTGCAGTGGGCTCTGTGGGGGTCTGGGAGCTGCAGATCAGCATGGGGAGGCCCTGCTCTGGGGGCAGAGAGAAGCCCCCAGCCCCCACCCTAAACCCCAGCACCATCCTGGCTCCCACTCGACTGGCTCGCCCCCTCCCCCCGGCCAATTACGGTGCCGGCAGGAGGCGAGAGCCCAGCATTGATTGACGGCTGGTTACTCAGGAGACAGCAGCCGGCTCCCCCCACCCTATGGCCCCTCTCCCCAGGGGGCAGCTCCTCGTGCCCCTGTCCTGAGTCTCCTAATGAACGTGCTGGAGGCTGAGGCCAGCCCCGGGGCCACCTGACGCGCCCGGGCCCCACCGGAGCCGCTCGCCTCTTGATTAACCATGCTGGGAACTGATTGGCGGTGACAGGCCGAGGTGAGACCCCAATTATCCGCCGGATCAATCTCCCCGTCCTCGGCCGCGCGCGCCAGACACGCCGGCTTGTTAGGCTCGGTTAGCCCTGCTCCCCGGGGAGCCTTTCCTACGCCGGGCTGCCTGGCCGCTCTGCCTGCCCTGGGGGACGGGGCCGCAAAGATCCCCCAGCAGCTGCATGGGCACCCCCCCCGGTGCACAGCCAGCCAGCCCCCCAGCCTGTATTCACGTCGCCCTGGCATCCCATACCCACACCCACCAACACTCTACAGACACCACAATACGGCACCCGGAGACTGCATCGCGCTGGCCAAGGGAGGCTGCTTCGTTATCCCTATTTTAGAGCAGGGGAAACTGAGGCACAGAGAGATGTGACTGGTCTAAGGGCTCCCAGCAGTAAACTGGGAACAGAACCCTGGTCTCCTGAGTCCCAGCCTAGTGCTCCATCCGCTAGGCTGCACTGCCCCCAAGCATGCTACTTTCCCTGTGCACGCCATCAGTGCATGCCGCCCGTCAGTGAATGCCGTCTGTCAGTGCATGCCGCCGCCCGTCAGTGCACGCCCGCCGCCCGTCAGTCAGTGCATCCCGCCCGTCAGTGCACGCCGTCCGTCAGTGCACGCCGTCCGTCAGTGCACGCCCACCGCCCGTCAGTCAGTGCACGGCGCCCGTCAGTCAGTGCACGGCGCCGTACTTCTGACCCCACAGCCTCTGCGAATCCAGCCCTGGGCCTCCCCACGGTGGGCGCTCCCCCAGCTCTGCCCAATGCCCCTCCAGCCTCCCGGCAGCCCCCGCTAGCCCAGCTGAGCAGGAGCAATGGCTACATTGGCTAAGGACGCCAGACCGAGACCCCTTTGGGGTGGGGCCCAGCGCTGCCTCAGAACAGCACTAATTATGATGCGTCCAAACTCAGTCTCCCCTGTGACCTGTGCGCGGGTTTGAGGCCAGTTCTCCAGGGGCTGGCACAGAGCCACCCTGGCTCACTGCACGCTCCTGCCATGCTGTGCCCCTGCCAACCCCAGAGCCCAGGTCTGTCCTGGGCAACACCTGGGCACCTCTGTGGGCAAGGCTGGCACGTGTGATTGGCAGCAGCGTCTGGGCGCTGCCCACCATTGATTTCCCAGGTCCCTGCATGCTCCAGCCTCCCACCTCTGCCACGTGTCTAGTACCTGGAGCTGGGGGGGCACTGGCAGCCTGGAGTTCTGGGTTCTAGTCCCAGCTCGGCCACGGACTCAGTGCAGGTGCTGGGCCGGCCCCGGCCCTGCTCTGTGCCTCAGTTTCCCCTTCTGTGGAAGGGGGATTGTGCCCTGTGGGCAGAGCTATGACCCGGTGGTTAGTACGAGCACTGTGCTCCGGGCTGCCCAGGGTGCAAGGGGGAAGCAGCCCGGGCCCCAGGGGAGCCTTGCTGGGCCCACTCAGCTTCAGCACCCTCCAGCGAGGAGAATGCCCCCAACTCGGCAGGCTTACACCAGGGCTGGCTTGGGCCTGTCTTGAAGGATTTTCTTCTTGCCGGGACTGGTGCCTGCCCCCAGCCCTGCCCCCGCCCGGGGCCTGGAACAGGTTCTGCAGGCAGGTGCCGAGCCATTGAGCACAACTGGCTCCAGAGGAGGCCAGGGGACGCGGCTGCACCCCCAGCCTGGGCACCCTCCCCCGAGTCCCTTGCAGCATCCAGCGTCCATCCTCGCCAGTCAGCGTCCAGGGACAGCTCTGCTCTGACCCCCAGGGGCACCAGCCTCCCCCACTCACTGCCCCGGCCTCGCCCCAGCTCCTACCTCCCCCGGCCCCCTCCCCTCTGCTAATTACCCAGGCCACACTCGGCCCTGGGGAGAGCGGGCGCGAGCTAGGTTATTAGTTTTAACTAGAAACTACTGGGCTCCTGAGGTTTTCATTGACTTCAACGGTGCATCAAATTAGCGGCCGATCGAAGGCTGGGGAGGTGGCGGAGGTGTCTGCAGCCGGCGTCCCCACCTCTGCTGTGGGCTCTGTCTGCCGGCCAGACTCCTCCACCCACCGTCCTCAAGGAACCAGGGGGCTGCAGGGCCCAGGCTAGACTCAAACCCGCAGCTGGGCAGCTGGAGATCTAGCTCCTCTGCCCAGCTGTGCACGAACTCTGGGGGTAAACGGGGGCGACTCCATGCCCCTCCGTGCCTCAGTTTCCCCCCATCTGACAGGGACCCAGCCCACAGGGCGTCGTGAGCCTTCAATTCAGCAGTGGCCGGAAGCGCCCCGAGTGTCCCGGCTGGAGGAGACGGGCTTTGCCAGCTCAGCTCTGAGGTACAAGCAGGGAGGGAGCCGGGGGCACCCGGTGCCAGCTGTTTGGTCTGGGACCCCCCAGCAGTGCCTTGCAAAGCGAGAGAATAGGAGGGGAAATGCTGCAAAACCTTCCTCTTCAACGGGCCTTTCCACCAGGAGAATGACACTCGCAACATCGACACGCCCAGACCCCAACCCTGACACCCCCTCCCACTCCCAGAGCCCAGCCCTGACACCCCATCCACCCCAACCCTGACACCCCCTCCCACTCCCAGAGCCCAGCCCTGACACCTTGTCCACTCCCAGACCCCAGCCCTGACACCCTGTAAGGATGTTGGCTTTCATGGGACACTTCTGAGAGTACCAATTCAGGACAAATTGCTATACATACAACATGATGGGGGCTAATTTAGCTACAACGAGTCAGGAAAAAGATCTTGGAGTTATCGTGGATAGTTCTCTGAAGATGTCCACGCAGTGTGCAGAGGCGGTCAAAAAAGCAAACAGGATGTTAGGAATCATTAAAAAGGGGATAGAGAATAAGACTGAATATATTATTGCCCTTATATAAATCCATGGTACGCCCACATCTCGAATACTGTGTACAGATGTGGTCTCCTCACCTCAAAAAAGATATTCTAGCACTAGAAAAGGTTCAGAAAAGAGCAACTAAAATGATTAGGGGTTTAGAGAAGGTCCCATATGAGGAAAGATTAAAGAGGCTAGGGGTACGTCTACACTACGGGACTATTCCGAATTTGCATAAACCGGTTTTGTAAAACAGATTTTATAAAATCGAGTGCGCGCGGCCACACTAAACACATTAATTCGGTGGTGTGCGTCCGCGGTCCGAGGCTAGCGTCGGATTCTGGAGCGTTGCACTGTGGGTAGCTATTCCCTAGCTATCCCATAGTTCCCGCAGCCTCCCCCGCCCCTTGGAACTTCCGGGTTGAGATCCCAGTGCCTGATGGGGCAAAAATCATTGTCGCGGGTGGTTCTGGGTAAATGTCGTCAGTCACTCCTTCCTCTGGGAAAGCAACGGCAGACAAGCATTTCGCGCCTTTTTCCCCTGGATTGCCCTGGCAGATGCCATAGCATGGCAATCATGGAGCCTGTTTTGCCTTTTGTTGTGACTCTCACCGTATGTGTACTAGATGCCGCTCACAGAGGCGATTCAGCAGCGCTACACAGCAGCATGCTTTTGCTTTTGCATGACAGCAGAGATGGTTACCAGTCATACTGCACCATCCAAACCCTTCCATAAATTGGAACTGGTAAGGATGATTATGGCTACCAGTCCTTTTGTACCATTTGCTGCTGTCATAAGTGCCCCTGGCTGCTCTTAGCCAGGGGCGCAAAAGCCAAAATTGGGAATGACTCCCTGAGTCAATCCCTCCTTTTTGGTATCTAAAAATAGAATCAGTCCTGTCTAGAATTTGGGCAAGTGTACTAGAGAACCACTGTTTCAGAGAACCAGAGAGCACAGCTGCTCTGTGTCAGATCCAGCAGAAATTATGAGCTGTATGCTATTCACAGGGGGTGCTCCTGCAACAACCCCACCTGTTGATTCCATTCTTCCCCCAGCCTTCCTGGGCTACCGTAGCATTGTCCCCCCACTTGTGTGATGAAGTAATAAAGAATGCAGGAATAAGACACAGTGACTTGTTAGTGAGAAATGAGTGGAAGGCAGCCTCCAGCTGCTATGATAGTCCAGACAGGACAGTAAGGAGTGTGGAGGAGAGGAGCCCAGCATCCCTCTGCTAGTCCAGGGGCAATTGAATCTTTTCTTTACACATGAAGGGTGGGGGCTGATGGAGCTCAGCCCCCTGTTGCTATGATGACAATGGTTACCAGCCATACTGCACCATCCACCATCCACCAGAAAAAATTAGAGCCAGGAGCCCTTGATCGACCTGACGGATGCTAGTCAGCATAGTTACTGCCCCATGTGCCAATAGGCTGATGACGAGGACGGTTACCAGTCCTTTTGTACCATCAGCCACCCATGGCAGGGGGGGAGTGAGGATGTTGGTGTTGACGGCTGCAGCATCGTGTCTATCTGCAGCATTCAGTAAAGATAGGGTGACATGTAAAAGAGTCAGAGGATTGTTTTCCCTTTCGCTTCTGGGGGTGGGTGGGGGGGGTGAGTAGATTGCCAAGCTATGCCCTGACCCACCGCGGACACTGTGTTTGACCCTAGAAGCATTTGGAGCTCAGCCAAGAATGCAAATACTTTTCGGAGGCTGCAGGAACTGTGGGATAGCTTCAGTCCTCCAGTCCATGAGCATCCATTTGATTCTTTGGCTTTCCGTTACGCTTGTCACGCTGCAGTGCGCTGAGTCCCTGCTATGGCGTCTGTCTGGAGATTTTTAAAAAAGGATTCTGAATTTCATCTTCTGTAACGGAGCACTGATAGAACAGATTTGCCTGCCCTTACAGCGATCACATCCGCATGGTCCGTGCTGGAGCTCTTTTTTTATTTTGATTTCGGACTGCATCGTCACCCGTGCTGATCGGAGCTCCACGCTGGGCAAACAGGAAATATTCAAAAGTTCGCGGGGCTTTTCCTGTCTACCTGAGCACTGCATCCGAGTTCAGATTGTGGTCCAGAGCGGTCGCTGCTGCACTGTGGGATAGCTCCCGGAGGCCAATACCGTCGATCAGCGTCCACACTAACCCTAATCCGATATGTTAATACCGATACTAGCGTTACTCCTCTCGTTAGGGAGGAGTACAGAAACCGGTTTAAAGAGCCATTAAAATCGATATATGGTGCCTCCTAGTGTGGACGGTTGTGGCGTTAAATCGGTTTTACGCTCCTAAAACCGGTTTAAACGCCTAGTGTAGACCAGGCTTAGGACTCTTCAGTTTGGAAAAGAGAAGACTAAGGGGGGACATGATAGAGGTATATAAAATCATGAGTGATGTTGAGAAAGTGGATAAGGAAAAGTTATTTACTTATTCCCATAATACAAGAACTAGGGGTCACCAAATGAAAATTAATAGGCAGCAGGTTTAAAACAAATAAAAGGAAGTTCTTCTTCACGCAGCACACAGTCAACTTGTGGAACTCCTTACCTGAGGAGGTTGTGAAGGCTAGGACTATAACAATGTTTAAAAGGGGACTGGATAAATTCATGGTGGCTAAGTCCATAAATGGCTATTAGCCAGGATGGGTAAGAATGGTGTCCCTAGCCTCTGTTCGTCAGAGGATGGAGATGGATGGTAGGAGAAAGATCACTTGATCATTGCCTGTTAGGTTCACTCCCTCTGGGGCACCTGGCATTGGCCACTGTCGGTAGACAGATACTGGGCTAGATGGACCTTTGGTCTGACCCGGTATGGCCTTTCTTATGTTCTTATGTTAAAGCAGGGCAGTTACAGCCCAAGGCTGGGGATCCTTTGCAAACCAAGGCAAACCAAACCAGCCAAACAGAGAGGCCTTTGGTCTCACCCCACTGGCTAACCACAAGTCACACAAGCAATTCCCTCAGACACTCCAGTCTCCCAGTATCACCACCAGTGCACTCGTCCTGGGGATGAATGGTTATGAAAACCAACACCCCAGTAAAAGAAAACGGTTCTCTCGATCCCAAAGGACCAAGCCCCAGACCCAGGTCAATATACACATCAGATCTTACCCACAAATCACGCTGTTGCCAATCCTTTAGAATCTAAAATCTAAAGGTTTATGCATAAAAGGAAAAAGGTAGAGATGAGAGCTAGAATTGGTTAAATGGAATCAATTACATACAGTGATGGCAAAGTTCTTGGTTCAGGCTTGTAGCAGGGATGGAATAAACTGCAGGTTCAAATCAAGTCTCTGGAACATCCCCCGCTGGGATGGGTCATTCAGTCCTTTGTTCAGAGCTTCAGTTTGTAGCAAAGTCCCTCCAGAGGTAGAAGCAGGATTGAAGACAAGATGGAGATGAGGCAGCTGCCTTTTATAGTCTCTTCCAGGTGTAAGAACCTCTTTGTCCTTACTGTGGAAAATTACAGCAAAATGACTCCATGGGCATGTCACGTGTCCATACATGACTCAGTTCTTTACAGGTGGCAGCTATTGCTCACATGCTACCTTGAACGTTCCCAGGCAGACTTCCTATGTGGATTGGAGTCTCCCAAGGTCCATTGTCAGTTAAGTGTTTCTTGACTGGGTACTTAATTTGCAAATTCCTTTCTCAAGAAGCTGACCAAATGCTTCACTGAGGCTACTTAGAATCAAATCACATTGAGATACCAGTACAGAGCCAATATTCATAACTTCAACTACAAAAATGATACACACCTACAGATAGTATAACCATAACCAGCAAATCCGAACCTTTCCATAGACACCTCACATGACAACCTTTGTACAATATTTGCTGCAAATATATAACAGTGGTTGAACCAATGATCTATATGGTCACAGGTTATATTGATAACGTCACACACACCCAGGCCCCAACTCTGACACCCTGTCCACCCCAGCCCCCAACCCTTACACCCTGTCCAACCCCAGACCCCAACTCTCCCAGACCCTGACACCGACACCCTGTCTGCTCCCACACCCCAACATCCCCAACCCTGACACCCCCTTCCACCCCAGCCCCCAACTCTGACACCCCGTCCACCCCAACCCTGACACCCTGTCCAACCCCAGCCCCCCAAATCCTGACACTCCCGTCCTTCCCCAGACTCTGACACCCCCAGCCCCCAACTCTGACACCCCCATCCACACCCAGGTCTTGACATCCCCAGATCCCAACCCCAACCCCCCCTTCCGACATCCCCTTCCACCTTCAAACCCCAACCCCCGTCCTCCCCCCATAGTAGGAAGACAGCCTGAGACATCCCCTTGTATCAGAGGCCTGGTGTGGGGCCTGAGGCCTGGGCTAAAGTAGTGGTCAAAGCTTTACTGATATTAAACAAAGATAAACTGTGAGCAAGAGGCAGGACCTGCTCACAGAGTCAGGCAAGAACAGGGCTGATATTGCAGAAACACACGTTCCTAAGAAGTGCTAGGCAGCGAGCACTCACATCCCGATAGCAAGTGGTACCAGAGCATCCCAGTATCAAGGATGGTACAAAACCATTCCCCGAGGAGAACAGGAACACACTGAAGGTCAGGATGACAGTACGTAATAGAGATGTTTTAATCAGATCAACACGTACAAGGAGATGGGTGATAACTACCCACGTCCGGGGGCAGTAACTCACTATGGCAGAGGGGCAGTACTAACTTGTTTGTATCAGGGTATAAAGATGTATCTCAGAGGGAGTGTCTTTGTTAGCCGAGGGGGGAACGGAAAGTCCCGCCGTTCACTGAGCTGATCCATTGTCACGGACGTACATGTATTAGTGGTCTGGTAGGGTCTGCGGGATACTAGTACTGTGCTTTGTCAACAATAAACCTGGCCTGATGCCTTCGTCCCTTGATGGATCTTGTGGTCATTGGGCAGTTTGCTCGAGGTCAGTTGTGCCGGCTGTCTGCGCTGGGCTGGGGCCGCACGCAGGGAGAACACACACACACATGCATCCGAACACATAACGACATCCCAAACCCCAACACCCCCTCCTACTCCAAACTCCACATCAGCACCCCACCCACCCAATAAACCAGAACCCCCAACACCACATTAAAAAACGCTCAAACCAAGCAACCTAACACAAACCGACCAAAAGTGAACGAAGTCCCCCACCCCCAGCAGAGTCCTTACCCCAACCAGGGAGAACAGCCACAGAGTGCACAGGAAGTGCTATGGGAGGTGCCCAAATGCCGCAGTGATGGGCAGCAGGGGAAACCCTAAGATTGGTGGCTAGGGGGTGGGGAGCTGGAGGGAAGCCGCTGGTTGTGGGGCTGGCGGTGGGTATCCTGCCCCATTGAGCCCACTTTCTCCACCCCTTCCCAGCTGGGCACAGACGCTGCCCCTGTGGGAGTGCCCTGCCCGCTGGCTGGAGGGCAGCCGGACTCCGCCTAGCAGGGAGAAGAGGGAGCTGAGTGACATGTCTCCAGCCCCCCGCCCAGGTGGCCCCTCCTGTGGGCAGAGCTAAGGGGGCTGGCACAGGGAGGGGGCGGGCCAGAGGTGCCCGTCCGTGGGTGAATCAGGAGCAGGCTGAGCTGTTGGTTCCAGGCTCCCATCTCCCGCTCCGTTCCCTGCCAGTCGACACACCCCAGAGCTGCCTCGGCACCGTTCCTCAGCAGATAACGTGGAAGAGGAAACAGCCCAATCCGGCGCGGCGATCGCTGCCCGGGCGGCACGGGGCAGCCCCAGGGCTCTGGCAGGGCACGTGCTGGCTGGCACTCCAGGGCTATCCCAGGTGGCGCAAGACGTTGTGAAGCACAAACTCGGGGCGGGGGGGGGGGGCGGAAATGGGCCGTGCCGGCGACCCAGCCCCTGCCCTGGGGCTGGAGTGGGGCAGCGCTGCAGAACAAGACAGGCAGGCTGCTAGAGGGGTCAGGGCCATGGCAGGATGGGGCACTGAGGGGGCAGTGTGCAGGGACAGGCCACCTCCCCAAACCCAGGCACCCCAAGGCTGCTCAGACACCCTCAGCCCTGGCCGTTTCAGTGCCCTACGGGGTCCTGCGTGTGGGGCCGTGCTCCACGCCAGCGGTGGGTGCTGTGCCCCCCGGGCAGCTGAGACAGAGCCCCTCCCCCTTCGCAGGAGCACTGGGAGAAATGCTTTGAGATCCCCATCCCTTTGTGGAAGAGCTGTCAATCATTATTCCGACCCAGCGAGTTCTCCGAGCGGCCGCGGTGATAGGAGAACACCCCCCAACCAGCGCTCGTTCGTCCCCGGGGGTGCGCTCGGCTGCATGCGCCCAAGGCAGGGAGACACCCTGGAGGGTGGGTTTCCCTGCCAGCTTTTTAATCAGTTTCCCAAGCCAGCAGCATGTCAGGAAAGGGCCCGAGGTGCAGAACCTGCCGTGGGACAGACACAGAGAATGTCCCATGGGCGCATGGCCAGACGCCAGCTAGCAGTGGGCCCTGGGCCCTGCTCCTCGGGCACCACCCGCCCCAGCCTGGCATGCGAGCCAGAGGAGTAACTGCTAACGGCCAGCGAGCGGCAGTCGCCGCGGCCCGGTGCGGGAAGGAGGCGTGATCCCAGGCACTACTAGAGCGTATTCCCCAGAGGGTCCGGGTGGGTGGGCTGCAACCAGGACTTCGGGAACTAGGGGGTCGCCTTTTATGGTAGCGAAGGTGAATTTAGTTAAGTGGTTTTGCACCGTGGTGGGGTCGGCTCTACCATGGGTACAGGTTCCAGCTCACCAGTGAAAGTCACCTCAGCTCCTTGCTCCAGATTAGGGTCTCTCGGGCCCCAAGGCCCAGGGGCAGGAACCACCCAGACATTCAGCCGTACTGGTCTGCTCTGCTTTGCAAGTGTTAGTGAAGTTACCGGTAAAGTTACGATTACTCGAGCCTGCAGAAACCCTCTACAGACCAAGCTGGCTGTGCCCCCGGCCTCCCAGGAGCCCCAGGGTCTGCTGGGCCCCTCGTGGACTGATCGTCAATAGGGGGATGGGTCCCGCTGGAGCTGACAATGGGGAGCTCAGTTCTGCTAATCTGGGCCTCCCCTTTGAATGCTGTGATTGTGACTGTCCCTCGTGAGCATTTACACAACTAGTGCGAGGTGTGCCCTCCGGCCGGGTCTCCCCACTCAACTGGGGAGTGGCGAGGTAATACTCACCATGGCCTGCAGGTGGCAGCATCCCTTCACCATTGCCTCAAGCAGCTTTGAAATGCGCTCGGGTCGCACATCCGGCTGAGGAACGTGTGCACTCGCGTGTGAACTCACACGTGCGTGTGTGTGTATGTGCGGGTGTGCGTGCACATCAGCCTGTGCCTGCATGTCCATGTGCTCCCCTTTTGCAGGGTACACCCCAGAGTCTGCCGGCAGCCCCTTGCCATCCTACCAGTGACACAGGGGGCCGTGCCGGGGCCTTCGCTTTGGGGACGGAAACCCCCTTTAACGTGCCGCTGCACGACGGCGTTTCCTTCCGGTGGGCGCTGCGCCCGGCCCAGGCCCAGGGGAGAGAACTCAGCCCCAGCCGGGCCACGCCTGCTCTGGCCTGTTCACTGGCACACGCCGTCCTTCCCCTGGCCGCATGGCCCAGGTGTGCTGCTCCGAACCAGGCACGCTCCGCAGCCCGACAAAGGGCTATTGGCACCTGGCCCGGGGGACGGGAGGCTCCCAAAGCTGCCCCGCCTTTTGGTAGCCCCCTGGCACTGCAAGCTGACGTCTGGTGTGCTGTAGGCTCCTGGGCGAGCCTGGGGCCAGCTGTCACGGCAAGGGCTGTGCCCACAGGATTTCCAGACGAGGAACCGGCCTGGCCCACCCTGGCCTGGAGAGACTCCTAGAGCCGCGGGCTTGGATGGCTCAGCCTGCAGCAGGGGTCTCTGCACCAGGTAGCCACAGGGCAGGACCCAGAGCCAGCGAGATCCTATTGACAAAGACCTGCCGGGGGTGGGTCTGATTGCCAGGAGCCTGTGGCCTCGCAGGACCTGGTGTCTGTCTGTCCCTGGGGGTCAGAGGCACAAGGTGGGGGAGGTGATCTCTGGCGTTGCACCAACTTCGGTGGGTGAGAGAGACGCGCTTTCAAGCCACGCCCAGCTCTTCTCTTCCCCCAGCAGGAGTCGGTGCACTGAGAGAGATCACCTCGCCCCCTCGCCCCCCTCCTCTCCTGGGACCCACACGGCACCTCCCTGGGGGCGTATTTCCCGCCCAGCTGCACGGACACGCACTCGCTCTGCCCAAGTGCACAGCCCGGGGGTCAGGCAGGATTCCACGCAGGTGGCTAGTCCAGCCCGCTGCCAGGGCCGCCAGGGCCGCCCTGCTCATCACCTGCCTGTGGCCGATAGCCCAACGCAAGGTGGGTTGGGTCGTGCTGGCGCAGGAAGCCACAATGGGCCACTTCCCTCAAGCCAGTCAGACCCCACCCAGGGCCCTCGCCCGGGCCCTGGCAGCCCTGCCCCACGGGGCTGGGCGCTGGAGTGGCCAGTACTGGCATGCTGGGAACAAAGCTGAGATGACCCCTTCACTCTGCGGCGCAGGGCCGGGCCCCTGGGCAGCGTCTCTGACTTGGGAGTCAACCTGGTCAGGAATCAGCTGGTCGGTTTGTTCCCCCCGCAGGCCTGAGCCCCCTGCTTGCTCTGGGCAGGGTGGGCATCAAGCTTTCCACATGGGCCAGGCTCACCCCTCCCTGAGGCAGCGCAGGGTCCTGACGTTAGGGTAAGTCCCAGGGGAAATGGCTTGTGGGGAGCGCCGGGGCCTGAGACACATGATGACTGCACTGCCCCCTCACCGCTGCCACCCCTGTCCGTGCCTCAGTCCCCCCAGCGAAGGGCTTTGAGGTCCTGCGAGAAGGACGTAGTCTGCTGCAGTGAGCCAGCCTGGGTCGGGTTGGCAGCAGGGCTAGAACCTGGCACTGCAGGCTCAGCCCCTGCAATCAGGATCCTTGGTTTAAAGCGCTCAGTGCCCAGCGGGCACAGGCCTTGCGGGAAGCACTGGGCCCCAGTGTTAACAGCACCGCGCCACAGGAGCTCCTGGGGACTGGCAGAAATGCAGCTGCCTCCAAGGCCCACCCCTGGGCCAACGGAGGGGAAGGCCGGGGCAGGAGCCGGGTGCCCTGTCAGAGGTCAGCGGGGGAGCTACAGGCTTTAAATAAACACCACCCTGGCACTGCCGGGCAGCTGCGAGCCCGACGATCGGCCCCACTCAGGGACTTCGGGCCCTGCTGCCCGTGCACAGATCCACACGCACATCGCTTCACGTACAGGAGCCGGGAAACCCCAGTCCCTCCAGCGGCGCCTGAGAGGGATTCTGGCATTTTTTAGAACGTCAGTTCTCAAAGTTCAAACCACTCGGCGAAGCACCTGGGTTTGTAACTCGGCGGAGCCCAGAAACCCAGGCTCGGGTTTGTTACTGTTCTAACAAGTTGGTGCTTCAAAATACTGGGTCATTTTTGCCATTCGTTGCCGAGTGAATGGACTGATTCTTTTTGCACCGGTCAAATTCCCAACCCTAGCGAGAGACGGTCCCTGCAGCAAGGAGCCCACAGCCAAGGGGTGAAAACAGAAGCACAGACGTCATGCAGGGTGTCAGTCCCAGGGCCAAGATTTGAATGTAGGTCTCCTGAGTCCCAATCCAGGATGCTAGCCACTAGGCCACGCTGCTGCCCAACCATGAACCCGAGAACAGAGCCTGACCCTTCCTGGTCATTAAAGAACATTGTGTGTTCACCCTGGTTAAATGGCAGTATGGCTCTTTTCGCTCTGTCTCCCGAAATCACCTGTGATTTCGCCTAGGAGACTTTATTCTCCACGCCCTCTTAAGCTGGGGTGTGCCGTGTTACAGAGCTGCCCTCTGCCACCCCAGAGGTGGCTGCATTTCTGGGCTGGGCGAAGCAAGCCTTGCACTCGGGTTTAAGATTGTGGGACGGAAGGTGCTGCAGGATTCAGGGGCGCTATAATCCTGGGTTAACTAGCTGCAGCTAAGGGCTGGGCAGGAGCTGAGACACCCTCAGTGCCCAAGGAGGGGTGGGTGACGTCGCCATGCCCAGGAGATGGCGAGGAGGAGAGCACCCTACAGCTCAGGGCTGGATGCCACCATGAACATTCACCAGCCCAGGCACGACTCCCCCTCGCCTGCCCCAGTCATGGAAGACCCGGATGCTTTGCCCCATCTATCCCGGCAACCCCACCGCGCCCAGGAGAGGCCAGTGGCACCGGTGCCCAGCCCTCCCTGGATTCCAGGTGTGGCCGGGGCTGTCCGAGACCCCAGCCTGCGGGTCCGCACTGGCTTTGGAAACAAGCCTCTCGTCCAGCGTTACTTGGGGGGAATCCACCAGGGCTTCCAACACAAACCCAAAGCAGGGCGGTGCAGATGGGTCAGACTCACCCCTGCGGCGCCTCCTGCTGGTGACTCCGGGAATTAGCTCTGTCCAGCTCTGGAGCGCCCTCTGCAGGCCAGTGATCCGCCTGTCCTCTGGCCCGAGTCCCTCCCTGGACCCGGTGCCCTTTCACATGGGGTGCTGCCCCCTGGCAGTAACCCCTTTTCTCTCTGGGTCTCCCCTCCCCAGGGAACCCCCACCCACTATCCCCACCTCACCTCAGTGTATGGCCACTGCCAGTCATTGTCTAGCCCCGCGCCTGGGGCAGGCTGCAGGATCAGCCACTCATCACTGGCAAGGGGGGTTTGGACCTGCTGCCTTGGCCTCCCCCTGGGCTGCCCCCTGCAACCCCCAGTACCGGTTAGCCCTTCGCTAGGCCGCAGCCTGGGGCTTTCCAGGCTGGAGCTCCTCAGCCTTTCCCCAGCCTGTCCCCAGCCCTGCTCCACTCAGGTACCCTGTCTCTAGCCCCCTGCAGCCAGGCCCATCCGAGAGAGAAACTGCCTTTGCTTCCGGCTCCCCTGGCCTTCTTATCAGGCCCTGGTGCTCAGTTTGGGGCGTGGCCCCAGCTGCAGCCACTTCCCCGATCAGCCCAGCCCAAAGGCCCCTTCCCAGGGCTGGTTTTAACCCCTTCAGGGCCGGAGCAGGAGACCACCCTGCTACAGGCGGATATTTACGGGCCATAACTCCCCTGCCCGATGCAGCCTCCGTAACAAATGGCCACTTTGCTTTTCGCCAGCTCCGGTTATTGGCACCGTACTGACCGCGTCTCCTGCCCGCCTCCCCTCCCGCGGGTCAGTGAGGCATCAAATGAACGTGGCAGCAGCCAGCAGGGGCCGCCTTCCCCGCCCCCGATCCGGCCGGCCGGCGCTGCCAGCGGGGAATGCGGTCGGCTTTGGCCCCACGTCGAGCGCCCAACAAGCTGCAAATCATGGTGAGGAAACAGGCCTCATTTCCCGCAAACCTCCCCTAGGCCTAATTAACCCAACTGCTCAGCCTCTAATTAAGTCATCTTCTTCCTCTCGAGCCAGCAGCGCCTCCTGTCCACACAGCACAGTCCTGCGGCCTCTTTCACAGGCCTGCAGAGACTACAAGTCCCAGGGTGCCCCTCAGCTCAAGCTGGAGTGTGGCATGCTGGGAGCTGTAGTCCCCATTGCCTGCCCTCTGGCCAGAAGAAGGGGGCTGTGGTTTGGGGCAGAACCTGAGCCGATGTGCAGTGTTTCCTGTGCCCTGCCCCTTTAAACGTCTCAGGACTCTCGCTGCACATGGAGACAGTGGCCATTTTGTTGCTGCATGTTAGAGAAGGAGATGTGCACACTGTGCTCTCCTGCAGAAGCACGTTATAGCCACCACTGGGGTGCCAGGGGGTTCTCTGCCCTGGGTTATACAGGTCTATCTAGAGGACCACAATAGGTCCTCCTGGCCTGTGAACCCACGTGGCCTCAGGAGGGGATTGAACCAGGGACATTCCCCATTAAAACAAGGCCATCTGCTGCTTGAGTTACAGGAGCAACTCCCCTACCTGGTAGCAGCTGCAGGCTGTTATCCTCTGCAACACACCAAGCAGCAGGCGCTCCGTGTATGGCAAGGCAGCTGCATATCAGGCACGGCCTAGTGTTACGCTCGTTGCCCAGCAGCGAGGAAAAGCCACTAGGAGATGTGGCCTGTCAGCAGGTGGGGGGCCTGCAGGCCCAAGGCCTCTCCCGTGCTGCTCCGGGGAAGGATTCAGGCAGAAACTAGGGCTCATGTTTGCTGGCACATGCCTGGTATCATGGTCCGTGTCCTGGTGCTGCTGATCTCTCCGGGCCTGCCCTGCCCCCAGAGGCACCTCGCAGTGACACTGGTCCCAGGCTCCCTGCCCCCGTCTGCAGGGGACCCCCTGGCTCTGAGTGAGTTGGGGGGCAGAGCCAGCTGGTGGGGGTCTGACTCCATTTAATGATGTCAAGGCCAGGAGACCCCAGACTAGTCTGAGCCCCTCCTTGACCCCGAGCACAGACCCCCCCTAGCGCTCCTCACAGCCCCATCGGCTGCTGGCCAGGACCCCCCCTGAAAGGGAGCAGATCGGCACCCTGGGGGCTCTGAGTCTCCAGGCAGGTGGAGAGATCCCCTGAGAGTCGGTGTCACCCCAGCTCCAAGTCCAGCTGTGCTGGGGTTTTGCTTGTGCCTCATCTCCAGGGAGCTGTCCACGGGCCCTGGGCTCGGCCCTCCCGCATCCTGACCAGAGGCCTGAGCCCGGACCAGCGCGGCCCATTAGCAGGTGAAAGCCGTGGGGCCCACGTGGGGAACGCCCCTGCAGACTGGTCACCGGGAGGGCTTCCTGCCCCGTCCCAGCCAGGGCGCCTGCTGGAAAAAGCCCTTCCGAGAGGGGGAAGCTGGAGGACGCGTTCGGTCCGCGCTGAGCAGCAACGGATGGGGCTGGGCGTGACGTTAAGGGAGCACATCTCCGGGGTTTGCAGTCACCCCGTGCTCGGCTGGGGAGGTGGCCATGTAGGGGGTGCAGGAAGGCTCTGGGGGGCACCCCGGGAGCGTGGAATCCATTGCCTGCTTGGGAGGAGGTTGTGAGGCCTCATGGGCTGTAAAGTGCTTTGAGACCCCCGAGGAGCAGCACGGGGGGTGGGTTCGACCCGCTGGGTCTTTCCTTTCTTGGCTTGTTGGCACCAGTACCGGGCTGGAGCACTGGGCTGTCAGAGGGCAACGCGCCACCTACTGAGTTGCCAGCTTCATGGCCCCTAGCTCTGGGGGTGTCTCCTGCCCGCATGCGAGGGTCTGTGGGTTCAGCTGCACTGCCCACATGACTGTTAACGGGGCAGAGCTGCAGACTGGATGTCACCTGGTGTGCGGTGAACGTCCTCTCCTCGCCCCGGGCCCCTCGGAGGGCCCCTGGGGACCGCAGCCTGGCCTGAGCTATTGAGCCGATTATCTCGCTGCGCCCAGTATGGATTTGCCAATCCATCCGCTGGAGGCGTGTGTTGGCTGATAACAGCCAGCTCGCTGCACAGATGCAATCACAGCGCGGCCAGAGGGGATTCAGCCAAGATGCCTAGCGGGCATGCCTCCCCACCGCTGCTGCGCCTCCCCACCGCTGCTGCGCCCTGAATGTGTGCGATTTGCTAGCCTTGTGCTTGTCTTCCTGTCCCGCTCCGGCGGTTGGCCCCAGGGACTATAACAACCTACCACTGCTGCACACAGGGAAGTGCTCTCCCTTGGCTCCAATGACAGAGGCCTGCGCTTTTGGCCTGGAAAGTCCCAGGCGCAGTCCCCCCGGATGGGAACAGCATGCGATGGATGCGGGGGAGGATGGGGTCCACGCCCTGTGAAATGGTCATACAGCCACAACCCTCCTGGACCAACGGTCCCTGCTAACGCCCTGCAGCAGGTGCCCTGCTATCCCTGGTCTGGGCTCCCACCACCCTTCTGCCAACGCCTCCCCTCCTGGCGCCGTCCTGCCAGGTCCGAGGCTCTGCTGAAACGTGGCTGGTTCTGCCATCGGCCCAGTTTGTGCTCGGGCCTGAGCGACCAACAGACCCGTCACCACGCTCGACCTGGGCCAGCCTTAAACCCCGATCTCTGGAGAGAAACGGGAACAGAAGAGGCCCCCGTCCCAGCACCCTGAGCGGTGTGGGCTTAGCCCCCTCCTCACCGCCACTTTGCCCTGGCAAGGAGGCACCCTTGGGAGACCCGCGCCTGACCCGATGCTACGGTGCACAGCCAGGAGCTCAGACCATGCCCGGGGACTCCCGGCCTGAGGGCAGGGGGCACTGTGGGTACCGGGAACGCCAGACACAAGACGGGTAGCTGAGAGCTCAGTGAAAAGCAGCATTTTTATTGTCCGAACGCACTGGAACTCAGAGCAGCCGAAGGAAAATGTCTCTTCCGTCCTTTTTTGGTTACTGTTTATTTGATTCCCCTGAGCACCACAATCCAGCTCCCACTGAGCGCACTGGATCAACTCCGAACCCTACGAGAGAAGAAACTGAACGGAGGAAAACCAAGAAACCTCGGAAAGCTTCATACACAGCGAGCGAAAGCGGCACAGCCTCGAACCCTAACAGCCTAGCACAGCAAAGGAAGAGAGCAGACAGACAGACAGACAGACACATAGACAGAAATAAGATCATTCTCTGCTTCCTTCCCCCTTCTCCAGGTGCTACTGGCCTTGCAAAGTGAAAGCCAAGTGCCTGAGGCACTGGATCTTTGGTACAAGAGCTTTGAAAGTCAACCCCAGCCCCAGCCGCCCACACCCTGGCTCAGTCCGGTTCCCCGTCCTCCAGGGCCGGTGGAACGGCACCGTAACTGTCCGTCTCTTCCAGCGACGCCGGGCGCGGATGCGGTGCCCACCATGTCACAGCGGGATGGGCCGGACGCAAAGCTGGCAGTGAGGCTCCGCCCAGGGGCTGCCAGGCCCACCCTGGCGCCGGCAGTGCTGGGAGCCTTGGCATTACACATCCGTTCCTTCCCTGCGCGCCACCGGGAGGCAGCTCTGACGGGAGCCCCGGGGGCACAGGAGGAGAATCCTCTTCAGGGAAGAGGGCATCTTTGGTCAGTTGCAGGATTATCATCATTTGACGATTTGGGAAGATGAAAGGGGGATTCAAACCAGGAAGCACCCGTGCCCGTGGGCCGCAGCTCTGAGTCTGCCGACAGCTCCGTGGCCCTCAGCCGGGCAGGGGTCTCCTGGCCTCGCCCTGCAGCAGAAAGCACTGAGGGTGCAAGGACCACTCAAGCCAGACTCTGGGTGTCCCCCCACCGCCAGCACCCGCCGCCAGCCTGGCGCTTGGCACATCCTGGCGCACAATGAGGTAGACGTGAGGTTAGATCTGCTTGTTCCCTTCTTTAGTACCACAGCAATTTACATGCGCACAACCGACCCCCCCAGCCCTGGGCGAGGCGCGAGTGGAGGGAGGGAAGGAAGGCGGCATCCCACCGCGGCGGGCAAGGGCCCTGCAGGGGTGGACGAGGTAGTGCCATGTGCGCCCCGCCTGGCTGCTTCGCTCGTTGCATCTCTGCACAGTGAGGTATTTGGGGGGGTCTCTGCAGCCAGGTGGGGGGAGGGAGTAGATGGGGCTGGGCAAACCCACAGCTGGCATCGGGGTGGGGGCTGGAGCTCAGTGCCACGATGGTGACAACAGTGGGGCAAACAGGGCTACCTGCTCACAGAGGCTGCCCCCTCCTGACTGCATGCTCTAGACTCCGCCCACCACCTATGCCCCACCCTCCCCTAGACTCCGCCCCTTCTCAGCACATTCTGCCCCTCCCACTAGCCCTAGCGCCTCTGCCCTGCCCCCAACCGCCCCCCAACCAACCGACCTGCTTCAGATTGCTCCCCGCCAGCCCCTCTGCGCCAGGCGCTGGGGCCCAGCTTTCGGGGGGGGTGGAGGAGAGCGTACCCCCCCTTGCCCCCAGGGGGGGAGGGGAAAGCCAGCCGGGCCGCATGCTGCCACCTCTGTGCACCCCGGAGGTGCAGTCACCTGTGCATCGCTGGAGCCCCACAGCTGCCCTGCCCCCACCCCCCGAAGCCTCCCGTCCCCACCTTCAGTGGGTCCCACTCTCCTCCCCTCTGCCCCACCCCCGCCATCTCCCCAACACCTGGCTGCATCCCCCCACCCCAACACTCTGGGGCCATCTCGTCTGGTGCACCCCCGCCCCCCCAGCCCAGAGGCCAGGCGCTCCCCCTCCCCCCGCAGGTGCCTCCCATGTTCACTGCAGCCCCCGCCCTGCAGTGCTGAGGCCAGGCAGGGGAGGGGCTCTGCAGGCGATGGGGGAGGAGGGTGGGTTACAGATTGGGGGAGGGGACATGCCCTGCTTTTTTAATATGACAATTTCAGGGGCAAAACCCCATTTGGCCCTGGGCCAATCGCCCAGCCTGGCTGCCTCAGCCGAGCCCCCACCTGCCTCTGGGGCCGTGCCCGCCACACCTTACCCTGCCTCTGCCCGCGGCTGGAGGGGGCACGGATCCCGCCCTGCCAGAGCCTGGTGAGGTTTGGCACCAGAGGGCTTGGCAGGATCTGCGCTGAGCTCCCCACGTGCCCGCAGCTCAGCGGGCAGAGCCGGGCGCCTTGGGGCTGGGGATTCCTGGCTTAGGTGGGCGCTTTGAGGTAACCACTTTAACGCCACGAATCCTCCTTATACCTCACGGTCCAGCTTCTCCAAGTGCCCTGCTCCCCCCGCCCCCGGGGCTTGTGGGTGGAGGAGGGGAGCACGGGGCAGGGGGGACGGCGCAGGCCCGCAGGGGGTGCCCTCCCTGTAGCCCCAGTGCAGGATTGTGCCCCCCAACTCCACGGGGAGGGAACCTAGTGCTGGAGGTAAAGGTGACTTGAGAGAGGAGGAGCAAAGAGCGCCCAGCAGCAGAGCTAGGAGCTGCCTGGCACTGCAGCCCAGACACCACTGTGAGGGGCTGCTGGCCCCAGCTGGCATCCAAACAGCCCCCCTGCTCCCCCCAGGGCCGGAAAGCCTTGTGTGCCCAGCCAGCCCGCAGGGAGAGGGGATTGCACGTGGGCGTGCTGGGGGGAACGTGCTGTGTGCACGTGCGTGGAGTATCACACGTGAGTGTGTCAGGGCGGTGTGCATGGAGCTCCCTCTGCCCGCGCAGTGGCTGCCTGGACACAGGAGCAGCCACATTCCCCGCCCCCACCCCCACCCCCACCCCCCTTTCCGGCTAAGGTCAAGTCCAAGTGTGTGCAGTGAAAGCCAAAGTACTCAGCGCTCCCAGCCCGAGCCCCACGGGCCAGAGCCCCTCACCCCACAGCAGCCCGGCCAGAGCCCCTCACCCCACAGCAGCCTGGCCAGAGCCCCACGGGCCAGGGCAGCCCGGCCAGAGCCCCTCACCCCACAGCAGCCCGGCCAGAGCCCCTCACCCCACAGGAGCCTGGCCAGAGCCCCACGGGCCAGGGCAGCCCGGCCAGAGCCCCTCACCCCACAGGAGCCCGGCCAGAGCCCCTCACCCCACAGCAGCCTGGCCAGAGCCCCACAGGCCAGGGCAGCCCGAGCCCCTCACCCTACAGCAACCTGGCCAGAGCCCCTCACCCCACAGCAGCCTGGCCAGAGCCCCACGGGCCAGGGCAGCCCGGCCAGAGCCCCTCACCCCACAGCAGCCCGGCCCGAGCCCCTCACCCCACAGCAGCCCGTCCAGAGCCCCTCACCCCACAGCAGCCCGTCCAGAGCCCCTCACCCCACAGCAGCCTGGCCAGAGCCCCACGGGCCAGAGCAGCCCGGCCCGAGCCCCTCACCCCACAGCAACCTGGCCCGAGCCCCTCACCCCACAGCAGCCCGGCCAGAGCCCCCCCCACCCTGCCCCAGCTGGTTGCTACGTCCCAGGCGGCCAGGGCAGAAGGGGGCTTGCTGAGCCAGAGGTGGGGGACACGCATGCAGAAGGCATGTCGTGGGTGCTCCCCTGGGACTCTGGACTTTGACTCCAAGATGCTTTATTACTGAGGGGGCTGGCGGGGGGCTGGGGAGGGGGCTCTCAGCGTCTCTCCCTCTCTCACGGCGAGGCACTGGCGGGAGTGTGACTGCGTGAGGAGGCCGAGAGCCGCTGGTTCTGCGCGGGCACCGGGCTCGACCGGCCGTGGGAGCTCCTGCTGCTGTTGCTGCCGGATGCCCCCGGGACAAGGGGTCTGCGGGCAAACAGGACACCTGTGGGAGCAAAGAGACACAGGGTGACCCAGCACGCCCCTGAGGGCACCGCAGAGCCCACGGCATGGGGATCGGGCACCCCCAGCTACAGTGCCCATGGGCACGGGCCTGGCCTGAGGGCCCTGCGCTATCCTGCCCTTGCGTTCCCCCTCTCCACACCCCACGAGTCCCCCTGTGCTCCCCCATTATTCCCCCAGCACCCCGGTCCCTTCGAGATCCCACCCTGCAATTTCAGCCTTTTCCCCAGATTTAGCCGAGCAGCCGCTTTGCTACAAAGATGGCGGTGCTGCATTTTCCCAGGCTTTGCTGCCCAGGATCGGGCCTGACAGCGCTGCCAGCCCCGGGCCTTCACCTGGAGCCATGCTAGGGGTGCCCCCTCCCACCCTGATCCCGTACACTGGCCCCTGCCCCCGATCCCGGCTAGAACCCAGCTCTCCTGGCACCCAGGCTGCTCCCATGGGGCCTGCCACCTCTCTGCCCACCCGCCTGGGCAAAGCCCTCTCTGGTGCCACTCTGCCAACTCCCAGCTTGGCCCAGCTGGGCAGCAGAGCCGGGCCCACACGATCCCATCACAGGCAAGGGAAAAGCAGAGCAGTGCACCAGCCGGCCCAGGCGCCCGCTACAGCCTCTCACTCCGCCCGTTGCAGCCGGGTTCAGGAACCCAGACGCTGTGAGCAGAGGATGCCAGGCCTGCAGCAGCCGCCCAGAGGAGACAGAGCCATGGGGGGGCAGGGGACGGGAGTGGTCCCCTGGGACATCTGGGGCCCGGTCCTGGGAACACAGTCAGGGCCTCTCCTGTGCTGGCCAGGGGCTGGGGGCTCCCTGGCTAGCTCCTGCCCCCCCTGCTCCCCCGGATTTGAGGCCACAGGCCTGTGACAGGCTCAGCCTGATTGGCCTGAGCTACAGGAGCAGCTGGGGGCCGGGGTGGTACCAGGGCAGGGTGGCAGCTCCTGCGCCCGCAGCAGCGCGTTGGTGCCAGCGTGCGTGTGTCGCGCGTGGGGAAATCCCCACTCTGCCACCTCGCCGGCAGCCACCGCTGGCATCAGCGCCCGGAGGAGAGGAGCTGGGGGCAGCTGCCGGCCAGCGTCAGAGGCACGTGTGAGCTGCGAGGAGCACGGCCGGGGGCCCGGAGCCCATGTCGAGTGTGGCAGGCTGTCGGGAGAACCGGGATCTAGGCAGGGAGGGATCGTCATGAAGCCAGGACCTTTGTCTTGAACTGTCCCCTTGCTCACGCGAGAGCCCCATGTCTGGGGCAGCCCACGGGAAGAGGGGCAGGCATGTGCCACGCACAGGGGAATCCCTCTCGCTCCCACCACCAAGTGAGACCAAGTCCCCTCCAGCCATGTCCAGCACCCGGTTCACCACTGGCTGCACCGTGACGCCCTCCATGGACTCGCCCCGGCCGGCCCTCCCCATGGTCCCGTCCCAGAGGGCGCAGGAGCCATCTCCTCTGCAGCCCCTCCGCCCGTCTCTGGCTCCAGAGCTTTCTCCTGCCCGGCCCCTGGCTCGGAGTCTCCCCCCTCCGCTGCCTAGTGCCTGGCGCTGGGCCCGGCCTGCAGGCGAGGAGCCATGGGGAGCAGCTGGCTCCTCGCGGCAGACGAAGGGTGGTACAGACCCAGGGCTCTGATCGGCCCTGACCTTTCCGGAGAGTTAAATATTGAACTGCTGTCAAGTCCAGGTTGATATTTTAATTGGGGCAGCTCAGCGGGGCTAGGAGGCGTCTCCAGGGGGCAGCGGGGTGACCCACTTAGCCAAAGCGGGAACACACTTAAAGGGACAGGCCCCCCGATTGCATGAAACCTTCCCCGCCACTCCCATGGGGTCTCTCGGCCGAGGGGCTGTCGCTGCTCTGCTCAGAAACGGAGCCTTGATCCATTGCACTTCGTGAGCCGGAAAAGGGTGGGAGGTTCTGGAGCATTCAGGCTCCCCGCTGAACTCCAACTTTCTGGGCCGTGCCCTTGGCTCTGAAAACAGATCTGTCCCCGCCTGCATCTCTGCTCCCAGCCACGCCTGAGAACATGAGAACGGCCATCCTGGGTCAGACCAATGGTCCATCCAGCCCAGGATCCTGTCTGCCGACAGTGGCCGGGGCCAAGTGCTTCAGAGGGAGTGACCAGAGCAGGGCAATTATCTAGTGATCCATCCTCTGCCGTCCACTCCCAGCTTCTGGCAGGCAGAGGCTAGGGACACCCAGAGCATGGGGGTTGCATCCCTGCCCAGCCTGGCTAATAGCCACTGATGGACCTGTCCTCCAGGAACTTCTCTAGTTCTTTTTTGAACCCGTTATACTTCTGGCCTTCACAACATCCTCTGGCAGGGAGTTCCACAGGTTGACTGCGCGTTGTGTGAAGAAATACGTCCTTTTGTTTGTTTTAAACCTGCTGCCTATTCAGTTCATTGGGTGACCCCTGGGTCTTGTGTTATGTGAAGGAGTAAATAACACTATGACCCTCAGCAAAAGTGTTCGTACCAGCACTTGTATGGCACCCATCACTGTGGTGTCTGGGTATGCTGCACGTGGTTTAGATTAAAGGCCGAGGATCTAACCGTGAAATTCACCCCTGTGCAGAGCAGCTGGTACCCCTTGGGGTGCCGGTGATTACTGGGGTGTGTAGCCCTTCTGCCAGCCCACTGGCATGAGAGACACTTTGCCAGCGGGTTTCACGGATGGACGTTTGTGGACAGCAAAGGACCGTCGAGATTCACGGATCATGGTTCCATTCCTGGCTCTGGAAGGTGAGTTCTCCAGCGGGCACGAGCGGGGGAGCCGCCATTCACTGCCTTGGTTGCAGCATAAGTCCGTCCATCTGTCTGTGCCAGTCCCGAGTCCCTACCCCCACGTTATGGCCAGCTGATCCTGCAGTAATTAAAGCCCAGGTCTCTGGTGCTCCCCCCGCGCCTGCCTGCCCACCCAGCGCCCTCCACTACCAAATCGACTGCTCACCAGGGCAATCTGCAGCTCTGCCTCCCCGCCCCCACCTGCCCGGCCCTGCCACTTCATTACAATGGATTTTATAGTAAAGACATCAGACTGAAGGAAGGACTCGCCGGCCAGGCAGTGGCTATAACTTATTGGATTTCCTGGCCGCAATTACATGGGCCGAGCAGCCCTTCTATTTACCTGTGTAGACAACTCCATTTATTTCTATTGACATGTTGATGCTGCTAATGCCGTTGGTGGACAGGTTCAATGCGGTCTCCTGTCTGTCATCTGGGGGAAAGGAAAGACCGATATGAGCAACGAGACAGGCCTGCCTGGGAAACACAGCTAGCGAGACGGGCCCCCAGCCGCCCCAGCCAGCTGGCTGACCCCGTTTGCCTCTCCGGGTTAGCAAGTGGGACGTTTCCTCCCCGGTTTTGCTGGGGCAGAGGGTGGGATCTTGCAGGGCCTGGCTGGAGGAGCAATTCCCATCACTCCCCGTGGCTGCTGCGTCTGTTGGAAGGGAGAGTCTCGTCACGCCCTGGGGCACTAAATCACGTGGTGCCGCCTTGCACGATAATGTCCTGGTGTCATCAGGCAACAGCGATTGGGTTTGACAGGCTCCCCCAAAAGTGACATCCCATGAGCAGCGGCAGTAGGATACAAGATCTGGTCATCACAGCCTGCCCCCTATCCATCCATCTCTGCCTCTCCACTTTTCAGATGTACTCCTCTCGCTGTCCATGGACACGTACTCATCTAGCTGCCTGTCCATCCAGCTATAGGTACCCCTCTGCCTACATCCCCAGCCATTCCTTGGTATGTCCTCCCTACCTCCTCTTCTATACGTACCCTGATCCATCCATCCCTCCGTCCATCAGTCCATTCATCCATCCCTCCGTCCATCAGTCCATTCATCCATCCCTCCATCCATCAGTCCATCCCCACACACCCTCCCTTCCATCCATCCATCCCTCCATCCATCAGTCCATCCCCACACACCCTCCCTTCCATCCATCCATCCCTCCATCCATCAGTCCATCCCCACACACCCTCCCTTCCATCCATCCATCCCTCCGTCCATCAGTCCATCCCCACACACCCCCTTCCATCCATCCATCCCCACGTGCCCCCTTCCATCCATCCATCTAGCTATAGGTACGCCTCTGCCTACATCCCCAGCCATTCATTGGTATGTCCTCCCTACCTCCTCTTCTATACGTACCCTGATCCATCCATCCCTCCATCCATCAGTCCATCCCCACACCCCCCCTTCCATCCATCCATCCAGCTATAGGTACGCCTCTGCCTACATCCCCAGCCATTCATTGGTATGTCCTCCCTACCTCCTCTTCTATACGTACCCTGATCCATCTAGGGTGACCAGATGTCCCGATTTTATAGGGACAGTCCCAATTTTTGGGTCTTTTTCTTATATAGGCTCCTATTACCCCCCACCCCGTCCCGATTTTTCACACTTGCTGTCTGGTCACCCTAGATCCATCCATCCCTCCATCCATCAGGCCATTCCTCCATCCATCCTCACATGCCCCTATCCATCCATCCAGCCATCCATTCCCACGTGCCCCCTTAGATCCATCCATCCAACTATAGGTACCCCTCTGCCTCCCCCCCAGCCATTCATTGGTATGTTCTCCCTACCTCCTCATCTGTACGTACCCTGATCCAGCCAGCTCTAGGTACCCTCTGTCCGTCTATCTGCCTTTCCCACACCCGAAGAAGAGCTCCATGTGCTCAAAAGTTTCTGTTTCACCAACAGAAGTTGGTCCAATAAAAGACGCCCCCCCCGCACCTTGTCTCTCTGCCTAACCCGTCTAGCTCGCTGCCTCTACACCCCCCACACCCCTCTATGCCACACCCCTACTCTGCCTCTGTCTGTCTGTCCAGTCACCAGTGTCCCTCCCGGTCTGGATCGGACATTCCCCTCCCTCAAATCCATCAGGGGCTTGGATTGAGCTCACCGCCATGATGCCGGATCACACCACCAGGAACATGGGGTGCCCCCCCATCCTGCCCTGTCCCCGTGTTGGCAGGTTCTCATTAACCCCTGGGCCGGGGGAGGGAGGGGTGTGCCAGCAGCGGGCCCCACCCCAGGGCAGTTGTGCTATGGCTGGTGCCCACAGCAACGTTACACAACATGAGCCCCATGAAAACCCGGCTCGTCCCCCGCCCAGATGGCCAGGAGAGCCGCGCGGGGGAGGGGGGTCAGACACCCCACGGCTGAGCAGTGTGGGGGTGACTGGATGAGCGGGCTCTGACTGAACCTGCCCCACGCAGGGAAGGGCTGGACTGCGTCCGCTCAGCCGTTCTCCACTGCACTCCCTCCTCTGAGCTCCGGGAGCTCCAGCCCCCTCTCCACCGGCCGCACCCCCCGGCCCCCTGTTACAGCCACAGCGACAGACATGGAGGGATCCTGCGGTCCCTTAACACCACGCAGGGCTGCTGGGCAACGCTGCCTCGGAGCAGAGAATCGCCCACACGACCTGGGTCCCCCCCCCGACAGTGAGCAGCACCGAGCCCGCTTAGCGTCAGACTCCGGAGCACGTCACAGCCCACGATGGTGCAGCTGTGCGGGAGTGACGACCTGCCGGCCAGTGAGGCTGCGATGCCTGCTCCTGCCCGCCCGCCCCTCGGACCGTCCCGCCCCCACTCCTGCCTGCCCCTGCCCTGCCCACCCCTGCCCCTTGGTCCGTCCCGCCCCCGCCCCTCCGTCCGTCCAGCCCCCGCCCGCCCCTCCGTCCGTCCCGCCCCCGCTCCTGCCCGCCCCTCCGTCCGTCCCGCCCCCGCTCCTGCCTGCCCCTGCCCTGCCCACCCCTGCCCCTTGGTTCGTCCCGCCCCCACTCCTGCCCGCCCGCCCCTCCGTCTGTCCCGCCCCCGCTCCTGCCTGCCCCTGCCCTGCCCACCCCCGCCCCTCCGTCCGTCCAGCCCCCGCCCCGCCCCTCCGTCCGTCCCGCCCCCACTCCTGCCTGCCCCTGCCCTGCCCACCCCTGCCCCTCGGTCTGTCCCGCCCCCGCCCCTCCGTCCGTCCAGCCCCCGCCCGCCCCTCCGACCGTCCCGCCCCCGCTCCTGCCCGCCCCTCCGTCCCGCCCCCACTCCTGCCTGCCCCTGCCCCTGCGTCCGTCCCGCCCCCGCTCCTGCCCGCCCCTCTGTCCGTCCCGCCCTGCCCTTCGGTCCGTCCCGCCCCCGCTCCTGCCCGCCCGCCCCTCCGTCCGTCCCGCCCCCGCTCCTGCCCGCCCCTGCCCTGCCCCTGCGTCCGTCCCGCCCCCCGCTCCTGCCTGCCCCTGCCCGCCCTGCCCCTCCGTCCGTCCCGCCCCCGCTCCTGCCCGCCCCTGCCCCTGCGTCCGTCCCGCCCCCGCTCCTGCCCGCCCCTGCCCTGCCCCTGCGTCCGTCCCGCCCCCCACTCCTGCCTGCCCCTGCCCCCGCCCTGCCCCTCTGTCCGTCCCGCCCCCGCTCCTGCCCGCCTCTGCCCCGCCTGCCCCTCTGTCCAGCCCGCCCCTGCCCCTCCGTCCCTCCCGCCCCCGCTCCTGCCTGCCCCTGCCCTGCCCACCCCTGCCCCTCTGTCCATCCCGCCCCCGCTCCTGCCCGCCTCTGCCCTGCCCGCTCCTGCCCCTCCGTCCATCCTGCCCCCGCCCCCGCTCCCCCGGCACGGGACCTCGGCTGCTGAGCTTGATGTCCATGGGGAACTGCGAGGCCATGGCCAGCAGGTTCTGCTGCAGAGCGTGTTGCATCAGCCGCTGCTGCTCCTCCGCCATCAGCACCATCTTCTTCTCGGGCGGCTCCCCTGTCTCCAGCTTCTCCCGCAGCTGCTCCAGCGCGGCTGCCTGGGACGCGGCTGCCGCCTGGGCAGCGGCTATGTGGTGCCCTGCCAGGCTGACGGGGATGGCGATCCGGCTGGGCACGGCCGCCGACAGGATACCGTCTTCTGGAACCACAGGGAGGGGGAAGGGGCTCAGGGGCTGGCAGCCGGGCCCCGGGGCCAGAGGGGGGCTGGGCAGGATGGTCCCGGCGGCGC
Source organism: Mauremys mutica (assembly GCF_020497125.1). Taxonomy (NCBI): domain Eukaryota; kingdom Metazoa; phylum Chordata; order Testudines; family Geoemydidae; genus Mauremys; species Mauremys mutica. The sequence continues at coordinate 2,860,803 of NC_059077.1, forward strand.
TGGGTCTGGAGAGACTCCGGGAGTGCAAAGAGCAGTTCCTGCGCCCGGCTGCATGACGAGGAGCAGAGCAGCTCTCGGAGCTCCTGACCCCTCCCAGCCGCTGCTGCCCGTCTCACCAAGGCCCCGCGATGGGGAAGCACCTTAGTCCGGACGCTTCCTCAAAGCAGCTGGGCTGGAAAGCCAGGCTGGGGTCCCCCAGCGCAGGGACGCAGCAGCTGGGCCTACGTGCCCAGGGACTGCAGCGGTGTCGCCGGGAGGGCATTTCCCCTCTCCGGGGCTCAGCAGGGGCTTGGCTAGGGAGCCGGGCACATCACCTGCCTCCAGGAAGCTGCCCAGGGTCATCCATTAGCACCAGCTGCTGGATCCCACCCCAAGAATTGCCTGCACCGTGGCCTCTTCCAACCTCCTCCATGCGGCTCCCCGCCGGGTCCCTGCTCTGGGGTCTCCAGCAGCGAGTTCTCCACAGCTGTGATGGGCCAGGTTCCTTCCTGGGGCAGCTCCCGCGGCTGGATCCCCACGATCCACCCACTAGCCGGCTTGCGTGCAGCCCGAGGGACAGACCCCGCATCTCCTGCCCCGGGGCCAGAGGCGAGCCCCCACTAGCTGCTGGCAGGATGCTGCAAACAGGCCCGATCCTGTCCCCCATCTCCCCGTCTCCGCCCCACCCACCTTTCTTAATGGCGTGCACCTGGCTCATCTGGCTGCAGCTGTGCGTGGAGATGGCCAGGGCCGGCACGGGGATCTTCGGGGAGGCCAGCATGGCCGGGGTGCCCACGGGGGAGTAGCTGAAAAGTGCCGTCCCAAAGCTCTGCCTCCGCCCCTCTCGCCGGTTGCTGTCGATGGCGGCCTGGAGCTCGCCGGGGGAGCTGAGGGCTCGTTTCTCACATTCGTAGGGGTACAGGTATTTCATGTATCTGCAGGGGGGCACAGAGGGTGATGAGCCCCTGGCTGTGACTGGTGGCATATTCCACCCCCACCCCTGCCGGCTGAGCCAGGACCCCAGGCTGGTTAATGACCCCACGGGGTTCACAGCAAGGCTCCCAGCCAAAGCCAATGGCTCCCAGCCCCACACGCCCTGGGCTCAGCTACGCGAGGCCATAGGCCCCGACTCCCGGGGTGCTCCAGGAGACAGAACAAGTAGCAGGTGCTGAGCACCCATTGGCAGCTAAGCTGCCCCCTCCCCTCCGCCCCCCAACCCCCACTCCGCCAGCGCCTCTCACCTGCCCGCAGCCCCTTTGACCAACTCCTCCCCCACCTCCCAGTGCCTCCCGCCCACAGCTGGGAGTGTCCCTGCGGTGGGCAGAGGAAGGGGCTTCGGCGTCCCTGTGGACGGCCACCAGAGGGCACCATCGCGCACACGCAGGCCATTATCCGTCATAACGACCACACCATCATCACTGCTGCACCCGGCCAAACCTCCTGCGGGAAGCGGCAGCCACTGGGAGTGGGGCTGAGCACGGGAGTGATCCAGCTGCCACCACAGAGGGGTGGGTCCCCCTCTCCAAAGCCTGCTCCTCCCAATCTGGTTCACCCCTTCCCATAACCCCCCTTACCCACCCGCCAGACCCTGCCCCCTTGGCACCCCCAGCCCAGCTCTCTCCCGCCCCCCTGCAAGGCGGCGGCGGCAGCAGCTCACTGCGTGCGGAGTGTGAACGCCGCGCTGGTGATGGACGTGGGGAGGTTGAGGCCTTTGGTGATCTCCCGCCAGATCTTCTTGTTGATCACTTCGACCAGGCCGCCCTTCTCGGTCACCAGCCGGTACAGCGCGTACAGGTCCAGCACCTGCTTCGCCATGATGGGGATTCGGTTCACCGGAGTCCCTTCAAGAGACAGAGACACACAGAGAGAGAGAAAGGGTGTGAGTGAAAGAGAGAACGCGTGTGCACCGGAGAGCACGAGGGTGTGCGTGTGTTCACGTGTGTGCCAGGCCGAGAGATTGCACAAGAGAGAAAAAGGGGGGCTGTCTGACATACACCATCGCCGCCCTGCTTGGCTGCTTCCCGGGAAAGACCCCGCAGGTGCAGTCAGTTTCACGCTGCTGGGAGGAGCTGGGCAGAACCAGGGGAAGCTTCCCCTCACCTCACCCCCAGCACGCGGCAAGACCCCGTCTCGGGGGCAGCGAGTCCCTGCTGGCTCTGCCGGCTCGAGGGCAGATTAGTGCTCGCTGGGCCGGCTGGTTCTGTAACATGGACGTACATGGAGCTAGGAATGGGGCTGAGATCAGCTCATCACGCCCTGGCTCTGCAGCCCACGTCCCCTGCTCCCTGGGCTGGGCTGGAATCAGCGCCCCCCGGAAGTGAAAAGCTTTAGAAGCGAAGTCCCCGTGGGTGCCCCCCGCAACGAGGCAGAAGCGTTGGCTCGTTCCCAGCCCCCTGCCCTGCGGGGGCAGCCTGTACGGTTAATCGCACGGCTGCTGGCTCAGGCAGGGCGCCTAAGGGGACGAACCTGAAATGCCACCAAAGAATCAGAAGTGAAGTCATGGGAGCAAACCCTAAAAAGGCCCGAATGAAAAAAAGTGACTTTGCTCGGCTGCTGGAGCTTCCAGGAACCCCACGTCCCAGCCACAGCCCCCAGCGCAGGGCACGAGAACAGCACCAGGCCGAGGGCGGGAAACTTGGCCAGCGCCCGAGAGCCTCCTCCACTTTGGCAGCTGTGGAGCAGATTGCGGCCACCACCCGGTTCAGTGCTGCCCCAGGCCTGCGGGCACACAGAGCGCAGCACACCGGGGCCACGCCGAATCCCACAGCGACGGCGCTCACCACCTCCTGCTCCCGTTCTCAGCCGTGTGCGGGGTCTATGAGACGCAGTGGAGCAGTTCTGGCTCTGACCTGTAGAGGGCAACGGTGCACCCGCAAGGTGTGGAGAACTGGGAGGCATTAAGTCAGCGCAAGGTGTGGCAATGCATGATGGGACCTGTAGTCTTTCGGGATCCCACAGGAAGCGCCAGGGGCGAGCTTCTTCCTGTGGCTCTTGGGCTCTGCATTAGCCACGAGTCGAGTGCCCACGGTAAATGGGGCAGTGTCAAAGCACACAGCTGTGGAGGCTGCAATTCCACCATGGCGGGTCCTGGGGACTCAGGCTTCGCTCGCGGGGGGCGGGGCCGGTGCTAGCGGGACCCCCGGGCTAGGAGAGCTGCACTATGTCCCATTGGGGGGTGCCCCTCCTTACCCAGAGCAGCTCCGGGCTCCAGGGCCGAGCGCATCAGCTCATTCTCCCGATCCAGACGGGTTTGATCCGGGGCTGCTGCTCGGCCCAGACAGACCAAGGACACTGGGGGCTGTACCGGGGGCTCAGGCCCTGCCACATGGCTAGTGAGAGATTCCTGGATCTGACCCAGGAGTGGGACACCAGCAATGCTTCACGTCAGGCTGGAAGCTGGCGGAGGATCCCTGCCACGGGCGGCACAGAGTGACTCGCTAGGGCCTCTTTGCCAAGCACCCTCCAGGTCCCACACGGCCGGGCTCCTACCCGCCTCGAGGACTGAGCCAAGCACCCCGGGAGGCTACGGGGGAGGGACCAGGCCCTTGGAAAGCAACTGGCATTGTGGCTACGGGCAGCGGAAGCTTCAGGTGTCCCTAGGCACCAGCTGGGTCCCTAGGCAGCCCGGGAATGAGCCAGCCCAGCTGCCCCTGGGCTCAGCAGTGACGCTCAGTGATGCCAGGGCTGGAGACGAGGCAGCCGCTGGCTGCGCGGGGACAGCAGGTCACAGCTGCAGAGCGGCCTGGGTGTGGGAGCAAACAAAGGGTTTAGGATCGCGAAGGTGGGGTTGTGACGATGCGGTTCCGGCGGGACCCAACTGAGAGTGCCAATTCAGGACCAATTGCTCAAACAGGGCAGTCACAGCCCTAGGCTGGGTTTTTTCCACCTCTAAGGCAAACCAAACCAGCCAGACAAAAATGACTTCGGTCTCACCCCACTAGCTAACCACAAGTCACACAAGCAATTTCCTTAGACACTCCAGTCTCTCAGTATCACCACCAGTCCCACTTGTCCTGGGGATGAATAGTTATGAAAACCAACACCCCAATAAAAGAAAAAGGTTCTCTCGATCCCAAAGAATCAAGCCCCAGACCCAGGTCAATATACACATCAGATCTTACCCACAAATCACGCTGTTGCCAATCCTTTAATCTAAAATCTAAAGGTTTATTTACAAAGGGAAAAAGGTAGAGATGAGAGCTAGAATTGGTTAAATGGAATCAATTACACACAGTGATGGCAAAGTTCTTGGTTCAGGCTTGTAGCAGTGATGGAATAAACTGCAGGTTCAAATCAAGTCTCTGGAACATCCCCCGCTGGGATGGGTCATCAGTCCCTTGTGTAGAGCTTCAGTTTGTAGCAATGTCCCTCCAGAGGTAAGAAGCAGGATTGAAGACAAGATGGAGATGATGCATCAGCCTTATATAGGTTTTTCCAGGTGTAAGAACCTCTTTGTCCTTACTGTGGAAAATTACAGCAAAATGGAGTCTGGAGTCACATGGGCAAGTCCCTGCATACTTTGCTGAGTCACAAGGCGTGTCTGCCTTCTCTCCATGGGTCAATTGTGTAGCTGATGGTCCTTAATGGGCCATCAAGCAGGCCAGGCAGAGCTGACACCAACTTGTCTGGGGTGTAACCCAGCAGCACAGCATAAGTTTGAAATACAGACAGCACAGAGCCAATATTCATAACTTCAACTACAAAATGATACACAGACATACAGACAGCATAATCCTAACCAGCAACCCAGAACCTGGTCTTAGACACCTTAGATGACCCCCTTTACCTAAGATTTGGTGCCACTACTGGACCTTGGTTGCAAACCATGTTCTATATGGTCCCAGTTTATATCAATAATGTCACACACCCAACGCAAAATTGATGCAGGAAGGGATGACACAAACATCACTAACTGCATCCCAAGAGCCCCCCATCCTTGGCTCTGTCTCACTACAGCTAGTGTTGGGCTAGAGGCCGTACCAGTGTATAACAGAAATGGTTTATCAAAGTCGTGTTCCATAACATGATTGAATCTCTTTACAAACTCAAGGTAAAACTTGGTTTGAACAACAGTGGATTGGAGCTGCTTTTGCCTAACAGAAGTCACTGGCTGATGGGGTGGGCTCTCTGTGCTAACAGCTATTAGCAAGTCTTTCTTTTCCCAGCCAGGCAGGTAATTTGCATTAACACAGACACTAGCTTTTAACTTCTTAGCTGCTACCATTTCCAAGGCTGGACTTTGTCTTACAGAGATACCACACAAATCCAAAGGGTCTGAGGGTGAGCGTTTGCTGGCTTTCCCCTGCATCCTCAAGCATTCAGCCATAAAACTGTTCTGCTCTGACACACCAGTAACTGAATCTGTCCTCAGCCCCTGAAGCACCGACTGCTCACTCACAGATTCAGCGTGGAGACATTCCTGTCCCAACACCATTGTCTCCCCAGCAAGCTGGCCACACACAGCCACGGGGTTATAGGGCTGCTCAACTTCCTTAACAGCTTCTACTCCATCTGAGACCTTTTCAAAGCTGCCCACACTGGATCTCTCAAAAGGAAAGTCAGTGGATCCATTCACAACAGAAAATTTCTGGCTGTTAGGAACTGAAACTTCCTTGATTAAATCATGTTCACACCCTTCAGTTACAGTAAACTGTTTGCACAGGCTACCATGAGGATTCCCTTCCCTAGGAGCTTTTCTAAGCAGCAATTCACCCCTCGCAGAAATTCTGCTCTCACCCTCTTCACCTAGGGCTCGCTCTAAAGGAACCCTTTCCTGAGCAATCACAGACACTGGCTTTGGCTACACTTACATTCAGAATCACCTCTGGCCCATCAGGCAGATTCCTACACAATCCCCTTTCAGGCAAACCTATAGACTTTCTCGATAACTGGTTAGAAGCATTCTCCTTCCCTTGGCCATGAACAAGTTCAGGAATCTTTTCCTTCTTGCTACAAGTCGTCAAACTGTCAGTAGGTAACACCGTTAAATCACCTTCATGCTCCCCTTGTGCCCTGGCTAGGGTATCACCCTGATCAGACAGAGCTGCTGCACCCTTTTCCAACCGCACATTAGCAACTGGCAAACTACAAGCACCAGAATTGTCTGGTCTCTGGGATTTTGCTAAAACACTAACTGGATGCAACCTAGTCACAGGGCCATTCTCCCCAGCAGACACAAACTTAGGACCATTCCCCTCCTGGGCTTTAGCTGTATCCACAACCAACTGAATCACCCTCAACCATCACAGGCTGAAAGGCACCTTCTGTCTGCTCCACAGACACAGAAGAGCCAGAGACACATTCTCCTTCACCAAACACACAGCTTGGGATCTCATTTCCCTTGTCCCAGCACACAGGGCTGTTCACAGACACCTGCTTGGAGACCGAGGTAGCTCCCTCCATAGGCAAGTCAATACCCCTGACAGACACAGGCACATTCCCTTCACTGTCGCATTTCTCCACACAGGACACAGGTAAGGGATAGGGACACTCCTCTTCCACTATCCCCGTCTTCTCAAACTGCTGATTAGACAAAGCCATCGGCTCACACGGCTGCCTAGGCTCCTCCAAACTTTCCCTACCAGGCACATTGCCTCTCCCAACAGATAAGCTGCTGCTTTTTTCACTACACTGAACTACTTTTAGCAAATCACAGTTACCCGTTTCAGGTTCCCTTTTACAAGCTGCACTAGCCACCAATCCATCGCCCATCACAAATCTCCCCTCTCCTTCCTCAGTTAGGGCTTCAACCTGACCATTTACTTTAATCTGCGCCTGAGAAACATTTTCCTCACCCATGAGATCTTTCTGCTCTTGATCTAACCCCAGATTCACTTCTGAGACATCAGACAGACATTCAGAAACTCCACTCACAGACACGCTGCTTTTTGGCACAGACAAACCTTTGGAGCAACCCACCTCAGGCAAATCATTGCTCACAATAGACACAGGTTTAAGATCATTCCTCTCCTGTGACTGGCTACCTGGACTGAACAAAGCTTTAACAGTTTCCCCAATTAAAAGATCTTTAGGCAATAACTTCCTGACGCCAGCTATCACTTCATGCTGAGCCCCGTTCCACTCAAGGTGGATTCTGGCTAAAGACACACGGACAGTAAACTCACAGAGGATCACAACATTCACACTCTGATTTGGTAAATAATCTTCCTCTTTGACCAGATCTGCTTTAACAAGAGTGATGTTAGAATCCATAATTTGCCCTAAACAGCTTTTACCATTGACTTTTACACACTCTATGAATTTTCCATTCCCACTCCCATACATAGCACTGGCACAATTTATGGGGCCACCCCCTACTGAACACACAGTAACAGCATTGACATAAAAGGTGGCATTGTTGGGGTACATTTGGTTACCCCCAGACAACTGCTCAGAGTTATACAACATACCAACATTGTTACAAACTGGACTTTCAAGAGGATACAGTCTCTGCTGTTCTTCCCTTGCTTTTTTGATTTGGAGCCGGAGTCTAGCACTTTCTTGTTGCATCTGTTGAGTTTTCTCCTCAGCAGCTCCTTACGAGCTTTTTCTTCTCTCTTAGCAGCTTCTTTCTTTCTCTCAGCAGCCTCTTTCTCCAGCTGGGCCAAGGCTCGCTTCTCTTCCATTCACATTTCTGCCCGTTTTTGCTCATGTTCAAGCTGCAGGCTGTCCATCAGAGCTTGCAGTTTCATTGCTTTTGCTGATGCTTTCTGTCTCATGGTCACTGATCTTTAACCAACCAAACTCTCAATCCCAAATTTCAAATTTGGATAGCGTGGGGTTCTGACCCAAAGCTTAATTGACCTGGTTCTGTGGATCCAAGCAAGACTATGCCACTGTGATGATGCGGTTCCAGCGGGACCCAACTGAGAGTGCCAAATCAGGACCAATTGCTCAAACAGGGCAGTCACAGCCCAAGGCTGGGGTTTTTCCACCTCTAAGGCACCAAACCAGCCAGACAAAAAGGACTTTGGTCTCACCCCACTGGCTAACCACAAGTCACACAAGCAATTTCCTTAGACACTCCAGTCTCCCAGCATCACCACCAGTGCACTCGTCCTGGGGATGAATGGTTATGAAAACCAACATCCCAATAAAAGAAAAAGGTTCTCTCGATCCCAAAGAATCAAGCCCCAGACCCAGGTCAATATACACATCAGATCTTACCCACAAATCACACTGTGGCCAATCCTTTAGAATCTAAAATCTAAAGGTTTATTCGTAAAGGGAAAAAGGTAGAGATGAGAGCTAGAATTGGTTAAATGGAATCAATTACATACAGTAATGGCAAAGTTCTTGGTTCAGGCTTGTAGCAGTGATGGAATAAACTGCAGGTTCAAATCAAGTCTCTGGAACATCCCCCGCTGGGATGGGTCATCAGTCCTTTGTGCAGAGCTTCAGTTTGTAGCAATGTCCCTCCAGAGGTCAGAAGCAGGATTGAAGACAAGATGGAGATAAGGCGTTAGCCTTATATAGGCTTTTCCAGGTGTAAGAAGTTCTTTGTCCTTACTGTGGAAAATTACAGCAAAATGGAGTCTGGAGTCACATGGGCCAGTCCCTGCATACTTTGCTGAGTCACAAGGCGTGTCTGCCTTCTCTCCATGGGTCAATTGTGTAGCTGATGGTCCTTAATGGGCCATCAAGCAGGCTAGGCAGAGCTGACACCAACTTGTCTGGGGTGTCACCCAGCAGCACAGCATAAGTTTGAAATACAGACAGCACAGAGCCAATATTCATAACTTCAACTACAAAATGATACACACACATACAGACAGCATAATCCTAACCAGCAACCCAGAACCTGGTCTTAGACACCTTAGATGACCCCCTTTATCTAAGATTTGGTGCCACTACAGGACCTTGGTTGCAAACCATGTTCTATATGGTCCCAGTTTATATCAATAACGTCACAGGGGTTCAAAACCTGTGTCTCCTCCTGGCACCGAGGGCATCTACACAGCTCACCACGCCGGGCTCCGACTCAGGGCTGAGTCAAGCCCCCTTCTGTCCACACACAGATCAGCCTGACTCGGGTCAGCGCAGCCAGGGGCAGGGGCAGAGCCTGAGTCCCGCCCGCTGGGACAGTCCAAGCCCTGTCACTTTGCAGTGCGGACGCAGCTCAAGACGAGAGCCGGCTCAGGTGGTCTATGCAGGGCAGAACGGCCGTGTTAGCACGGGGGAGCCCCGGCAGTGCTGAGCCCCCGTTTACGCTGCAGTGTGGACATACCGTTAGTGCCCCCTCTAACCACTCAGCCACACCCTCCCCACGACAGGCCGAGCACCCAGGAGCCCCGACTCCCAGTGCCCGCTGGTGCTAACGGGCGTGTGGCTCTGGCGCAGAGTGGCTGCTCCCTGCCAGGCCTCTCTCAGCTTCTACATTGAAACCAGTTCCAATAACCCTGGTGCATCGACAGCCCCTCCTGCAGAGCCCAGGGCTAATTACTGTCCTCACCCCGGGGCCCCCTGCAGCCCCACACTGGCCCTGGGCCCTGGCGAGAGCCTAGCCCACGGCATGGCACAGGTGGGATTTACCCGCCGTGCTGCGGACGGGACAGTCTGCTGCTCTCCACCCCTGCAGCAGGGAACACAGGACCCCCGCCCCTCCCTTTCCTCCGCCCCCAGGGGACGCCCCAGGCTCGGCTCCGGCTGGAGGGCTCCCTTGAGGGCCTCCTCCCTGGGCCAGGGGCTCTGGGGCCTCACCCGCCCTCATTAACCTGGGCTTGGCCTTTCCAGCTTTATGGGGCTGCCTGGATTTACGGCCGGAGCCCTCGCTAGGCAGCGAGAATTACAGCTGCTCCGGTGGGGAGGGCAGGGGGAGCCGACCCAGAGCCCCACGGGCCCTGACAAAGGCCTTTGCCCCCCCCCAGACCCCATCAGGGGCAGGGGTGGCTGGCGTGAGCTCCTGAAAATAATGCACCTGAGGGACGGGGGAGCCCCTGGCTGGGGGAAGGGACTGAAATCCCCATCCTCGAGGAGTCTGGGGGAGGGGTCCCTGGGGTTCTCCTCTTTCTACCCCCCCAGAAGCCCCCCAGCAGGATCTGGATTTTCCCCCCCCCCAGGAGGACTGTGGTCAGCAGGGTCACTGCAGAGGGAGGTGAGACCTCCCTCCGCCCCCCAGGTGTGGCGCGCCTGGTCCCCGCTGCCCCTAACTCTCGATCCCCCGGTCGCAGTCAGCTGGGATCGGCTGCCGGGCTGGGGGGGGGGTGGAGGCTTGGTGCCCCCATGATCAGAAAGCTCCAGAGCTAAGGGGTGCGCCCCGGTTTACATCTGCACCCCGATTCCCCCCCCCCAACGAACCCAGGGCCGGCTCCACAGCTGGAGCAAGACCCAGGAATCCGCATGGGGCTAAACTCCCCAGAGGTCCTGGATGGTGGGAAATATCCCCTTGGACCTGAGTGCCCCCCCCGCCCCCCACGTCAGGATCACAGCCCTCCCGGCCTGGCCCCGGGATTGGTCGCTCCGTCCGGACCGCAGCACGGGGAGAGAACAGCATCTGAGACGCAGGGTCACCCCGGGCACGGGCTGGCAGCTACCAGGGACAGTAACCGCCGCTGCCAGGTGCCTGCAGAGCAGCACGCCTCCTGGCTTTCTTCCCTGGCAGCCAGCCAGGACTCCTGGGTTCTATCCCTGACCGCGCCTGCGTGTGCGAAGGTGAGAGGGGAACACACACCTCACGGAGGCTGTGCCCTCGGAGAGGGATCTGTGGGTTTGACAGTCTGTCTCCAACAGGGGCTAGCGCCAGATGCTTCAGCAGAACATGGGAAATCCCTGCAAGGCACCTAAGGAAATTCCTTCCTGACCTCAGTTACCAGGTCTCTAGCTGGGCCCTGGAACATGAGGATTCCTGGCTCCTGTAGCCTTATTCACTCTAGTAATTATTTCCTTACTAACCTAACTGCAGAGGCGGCTCTTATTAAAGAGACATCTAATCCCTTTATTGAATCTTACTGTTTGTCTCCATAATATCATGAGGCAGTGAGTTCCACAGGCCGACGATGTTGTTTGTAAAAGTCCCTCTCCCCACCCCATGAGAGTTCTTGCTGCTTTCCAGTAGATACCACCTCCAGATGTCACTGGTAGGAAGGAAATCCCCCCCCTCCCATGTTCTTATCAGAGCCCCGAAAACACCCCTTTCTCCAGCCATGTTGTGTCATGTCTCATTGTTCTTCCACCTGTTGACGGCCAGCGGGACACTCTGCAAACGCTTTCCTACAGATGGCCAGAGGGCTCAACGCCAACAGACCATGGACCAGCGTTCCCACCTCTTTGACCTGTGGCAGGGAGGAGCCGTAGGGCGCTGACGATGGTGTCTGACCCTTGCTGTGCTGCTGCGGGTTCCCTGCTATCCCTGACACATGGGCTCCTCCCCACGGCCCTGGCACGGGGGCAGAGGGTAAGTCCTGCTCTGGACCAGCGGCCCTGGAGAGCCAGGTCCTGCATGGGCCCAGAGAGGGACCAGTGAGACCAGCACAGCCGGGGGGCTGGGGAAGCAGATGCCCCAGTTCAGTGTCACGCAGGATCACGCACTGTATCCAGACACGCGAGAGCCGTGCACCACCCCCGCATCGCAGTGCAGGGCTCGGGCTGCCGACCAACACGCCCGCCTGCCCACCCGCAGCGACGGCCCCGGCTTCCGCTGACGTGACACTTTGCAAGTTGCACTTTGCCAACTCCGCGCCGGCCGCTCTGTGTGCGGCGACGCAGCCGGCGGGTCACGGCGCCGGCTGCCGCTCGGGGAAGGGTCCCAGATTTATTCCCTTGCTGTCTTCGGGGCGGGCCGTGGCGCGGATCGAAGAACCATCCATTCCGCTGGCCGAGATGTCACAGGCGCGCTCGCACCTCAAACGAAACCGTCGCTCCCGGCAGCTCTCCAGGCCCTAATTTATGGCCCCGGGATTGGCTCGGCTTCTTCTCAGCCGCCTGAAAAATGAGCTCCCTTTCTTCCCTTGCTGCCGCCATTCAGCTCTGCTGTCTGGGGGACGCAAGAGGCTTTTGTTCGTTCTCCCCGTCTCGCCTGCAAAGCGAGTGTCTCAGTGCTGCAGCCGCGCTGCTCAGCTGCCCCGTCCGCAGGGGCATCAAGCCCCCTTCCTTGTGCTGCCCCAGCGTGGGGCCGCCCAGCCGTTAGCGTCCGGGACAGCCGGGCACAGCCGCCGTGCGGTGCGCCCCGGTGCCACCCCGATGTGCCCCACGAGGTGCGGGGCCTCCCAGCCGTTAGCGTCCGGGACAGCCGGGCACAGCCGCCGTGCGGTGCGCCCCGGTGCCACCCCGATGTGCCCCACGCAGCGCGGGGCCGCCCAGCCGTTAGCGTCCGGGACAGCCAGGCACAGCCGCCGTGCGGTGCGCCCCGGTGCCACCCCGATGTGCCCCACACAGCGCGGGGCCTCCCAGCCGTTAGCGTCCGGGACAGCCGGGCACAGCCGCCGTGCGGTGCGCCCCGGTGCCACCCCGATGTGCCCCACGCGGCGCGGGGCCTCCCAGCCGTTAGCGTCCGGGACAGCCGGGCACAGCCGCCGTGCGGTGCGCCCCGGTGCCACCCCGATGTGCCCCAGCGTGGGGCCGCCCAGCCGTTAGCGTCCGGGACAGCCGGGCACAGCCGCCGTGCGGTGCGCCCCGGTGCCACCCCGATGTGCCCCACGCAGCACGGGGCCGCCCAGCCGTTAGCGTCCGGGACAGCCGGGCACAGCCGCCGTGCGGTGCGCCCCGGTGCCACCCCGATGTGCCCCACACAGCGCGGGGCCGCCCAGCCGTTAGCGTCCGGGACAGCCGGGCACAGCCGCCGTGCGGTGCGCCCCGGTGCCACCCTGACGTGCCCCACGCAGCGCGGGGCCGCCCAGCCGTTAGCGTCCGGGACAGCCGGGCACAGCCGCCGTGTGGTGCGCCCCGGTGCCACCCCGATGTGCCCCACGAGGTGCGGGGCTGCCCAGCCGTTAGCGTCCGGGACAGCTGGGCACAGCCGCCATGCGGTGCACCCCGCATGCCCCACGCAGCGCGGGCTGGGAGCAGGGCTGGCGCAGAGCCCTTTGGCCCGGGCACAACTGCTTAGGGGCCCGCTTGAGCCCCTTAGTGTGACAGAGACTTGGGGGGGTTTTACACTGGGGGGGGCTGCGGCACATGCTCAGACTGAGCCAGCGTGTGGCATGAGTCCATGGCAGGCCAGGCTCCCGGGCTGTCTCCCCCCAGGGCAGGCTTGGGGAGGGGGCTCTCCCGATGGCAGGCCAGGCTCCCGGGCTGTCTCCCCCCAGGGCAGGCTTGGGGAGGGGGCTCTCCCGATGGCAGGCCGGGCTCCCGGGCTGTCTCCCCGCAGGGCAGGCTTGGGGAGGGGGCTCTCCCGATGGCAGGCCGGGCTCCCTGGCTGTCTCCCCCCAGGGCAGGCTTGGGGAGGGGGCTCTCCCGATGGCAGGCTGGGGTCTCTGTAGTGCTCTGTCCCTGAGGCCAAGCGCTCTCTTGGCCATTTCTGCCCCTCGCCTGTGGGAACGGCACCTGGGACGTGGGTTTGGTGGGTCTCGGTCCCGTTCCCCAGTGGGAGGCCCCCCCAGGCGTCTCAGCAGAGGGGCCGAGGCAGAGCTCCCCTCTTCCCCCAGCCATGGTCCCCCCAGGCTGGGCAGCGCTGGGGGACACCTGCCCCGCTGCCCAGCACTGGATTCGTGGGGTGCAGGATGCAGGCGTGATCCCCGTGGGGCAGGAGGGGGGTTCCCGTCTGAGATCACCCCCCCCCCGCACACACACACACAAGGGCTCTTCGCCCAGCCCCCCCCAGCCCCAGCTCCCGGGGGGCCAAGCCCCTGGGGTCCTGCCTCAATACGCGCTAAAGCAAACACGGCCCGTTTGCCATGATTGTCCCCCCCCCCCGACAGCGCTGGGACTCTTCCTTTCTCACCCCCCCCCCGCCGGCTAATGAAAATGGCTTCTCATTAATCTCGGGGCCCCCCCGCCGAGGCGGCCGCTGCCCCGGCCCGGGACAAAGGCACCTGTCTCCGCCCCCCCCCAAGAGTGATGGCGCTGGCTCGCTGGCCGGCGAGCTCCACAAAAGCCCATTCAGGAGGCGCAGCCGTTGTGGGGCTCCCGTTAGCCGGGGATTGATTGACGGCGAAGCGTTATCGGCAGAGCCCCGCGATCGCTTGCTGGGGGACGCGCCGCGGACGAGGGGGCGCCGGGGGCTGCCTGGCCTGGGACACGGACGCCCCTGGCCGGGTGGGGCAGCCATTGGCAGAGCCCCCCCTCGCCCCGCTGGTGCCCGGGGGGCCGGGCCTGGCTTGGGCTCAGGTTCAGGCCCCGAGGGGGGTGCTCCTTGGGGCCCCTCCCGCTGAGCCGGTAGCGCACCCAGCCCGGCGTGGCGCACGGGACGCCGCCTGCCATGACGGGTCCTTAGGGGCTGCGCCTCGGGCCCGAGCTCAGCGGTGCCCGTACCTGGCAGCGGGGGAGCACCCGTCTTTTAGCCGGGACGTGAAGCCAGACCCCGCCCAGCTGTGCTCACTGGCGGCACTTGGGTCCGGAGCAAAGCGCTTCTCCCCGCTGTCCTGGCAGGCTCGCCTCTGTGGAGCCCTCCCCAGCCTTTGCTGCCATGGCCTGTTCCCTTCTCCTGGACGGGTGCCCGCGGGCCGCGCTCCGCTCCAGAGGTGGCTGCATGGATCCAGGCCCCTCTGGGATTCCGGGCCCACCTGTGTAACTGCTAGCACGGCCAGAGTCACTGCACCGCTGGTTAGCCACCGAGCCAGGCCAACCTGGGGTCGCGGCAGGGCCAGCGGCTGGTGGGCACCACGGCTCCCTGGGAGCGGAGGGGGCAGGTCACAGCTGAGTCTTGGGGGGGATCGTCGTGCGGGAAGGGGGCAGCCTGGGCCGGGGGGATTGTCAGGGGGGTGAGGAGGCCGGGCGGACGTGCGGCAGGGGCAGTCGGTGCCAGCGGAGGGTGCACCTGTGGGCACCGGCCCCTCTGAGCTCCGCACGCCGGGTGCTGCAGGAACTCCGCCGTGACGCCCCATTTTTCACCTCTGCTAATCTGGTCCGTCCCGCTGACAACCGAAAGGGGCTTAATTGCTTAGCCAGGCAGTGAGCAGAACACACGGTACATTTCATTAGGGCTGACGGCGCCGCATCGATCCGCCGCGTCCCACCGGGCGAGGCCCCGTGAGGCAGGGGGCTTGGGCTGCCGCTGGCCTTTCCCCAGCTCCGTCTCACCCCAGATCCTCCGTGGGGGCGTCAGCCAGGGTAAGTGTGCAGCTGGGGGAAGCATGTGTGCCCGTGTGCGCCTGCCGGTGCCGTCCGGGTGGCAGCTGTGGCCACTAGTGCTATGTGTGAGGGCGGTGGCAGAGAGCCTGCGGATGTGTGTACACAGCGCGTGTGTGCATGAGCATGGCAGGGAAGTGCACACGCGTGTGCCTGTGTGTGTGGGTCACAGGTACGTCCCTCCCTATGGAGTGAAATACATTCCACTGTCATGAAAGGCTCAGGGTGCCCCTCCCGCCTGGTGAAGCCCCCCTCCCGCCCCATAGACGTTGCCAGGGAAGACTGGAGTGAACATCCCTGCTGCCCTCCGTGACCAGCGTGCGGCACTTGGCAGCGGCTGATTAATGATGGTCGGGGTCAGAGGGCACCTCTGGGGTCCCTGACCTTCCCTGGCTAATGAGGTGCCCAGATTGCCTCTGCAGGAGAGCTCGCTGGAGGGGAGAGTGACGCGGGGTGTGTGTGTCTCTGGGGAATCAGAGGCACGTGGGTAGTGGGGGTTGGGAGGGACCCAGACTGGATCAAGGCACAGAAGGACGTCCCATGGAGTCGGGGAGCTGTCAGGCAAGGGGGTGAAGCCATTTCTTGCAAACAACGGCCCCCTGCAGCGCGGATCCCAGCTGGCCATGCCTAGGGGTCAATGCACCAGGCATAACCAGCCCCAACCCCGAGAGCACTGAGCTGGTCCCCAGCGGGATCGGCTGGATGGGAGCTGAGCCGGCTGGTCTGACAGCTCTGGTTTTTATTTAACCCTTTCTGGAGTGGATTCCACTATAATCTTCAAACTGCCCCCTCCTTGCCCCCTGCGTGCTTACGGGTGTTCGTGCTCGGCTGGGGAAGCCCCTCCCACATGCTGTTTCCATTGCTTTAACAACCATCTCTGCCAGCCTCACACCCCGAAGCACATGTGAGATGCAGTCCCCTCTGGGGTGGAGCACAGCAGCTCTGACAGCACATAGCAACATGACACACATGCTCAGCCACTGTCTCAATAACTGCAGCAGTTTCTGGGGGACAGTGAAGAACTGAAGCGCAGGGGAAAGTTAAGGTGGCACAAACTGGCGACCTCCGGAGTTAGAACTGGGATTAGACTCTGAGGTTAACTCCTGGGAAAAGCACCCGGGGCTTTAAATAAGGTAAATAGTGGTGTCCCCCAGGGGTCTGTACTGGGCCCAGTCCGGTTCAATATATTCATAAACGAGCTGGAAAAAGGGGTAAACAGGGAGGTGGCAAAATTTGCAGATGATACAAAACTACTCAAGATAGTTAAGTCCCAGGCAGACTGTGAAGAGCTATAAAAGGATCTCTCAAAACTGGGTGATGGGGCAACAAAATGGCAGATGAAATTCAATGTTGATAAATGCAAAGTGATGCACATTGGAAACATAATCCCAACTCTACATATAAAATGATGGGGTCTAAATTAGCTGTTACCACTCAAGAAAGATCTTGGAGTCACTGTGGAGAGTTCTCTGAAAACATCCACTCAATGTGCAGCGGCGTCAAAAAAGCAAACAGAATGTTGTGAATCATCAAGAAAGGGAGCGATAACAAGACAGAAACTATCATATTGCCTCTGTATAAATCCCTGGTACACCCACGTCTTGAATACTGTGTGCAGATGTAGTCGCCCCATCTCAAAAAAGATAGATTGGAATTGGAAAAGGTTCAGAAAAGGGCAACAAAAATTATCAGGGGGATGGAACAGCTTCGTATGAGGAGAGATTAATAAGACTGGGACTTTTCAGCTTGGAAAAGAGATGACTAAGGGGGGATATGATGGAGGTCTATAAAATCATGACTGGTGTAGAGAAGGTAAATAAGGAAGTGTTATTTACTCCTTCTCGTAATACAAGAAGAAGGGGCCACCAAATGAAATGAATAAGCAGCAGGTTTAAAACAAACACAAAGTATTTTTTCATGCAACGCACTGTCAGCCTGTGGAACTCCTTGCCAGAGGATGTTGTGAAGGCCAAGACTATAACAGCATTCGAAAGGGAGCTAGATAGATTCATGGAGGATGGGTCCATCAATGGCTACTAGCCATTGGGATGGTGTCCCTAGTCTCTGTTTGCAGAAGCTGGGAATGGGCGACAGGGCATGGATCAGTTGATGATTCTCTGTTCTGTTCACTCCCTCTGGGGCACCTGGCATTGGCCACTGTTGGCAGACAGGATACTGGGCTGGATGGACCTTTGGGCTGAGCCAGTGTGGCCGCTCTTCTGTTCCTAAGGAAGGCAGGGGTCTGTTCTGCATGTCAGGAGCCCAGCACCCCCCACCCAGGCAGCAGCTTCGTGTGACTCCCAGGGAAGTGCACCCCTTACAAGTCATGGAGCACCACTCCCAGAAACACCCGTCTGCCTCAGGGACGCCGCGGGCCAGGCCTGAGCACACAGCAGGGCTACAGCCAGCCCGGCCATTGGTTCCAACCCCACTGACGCTTCCTTTCCAGTCGGCTTTGGAAACGGGCCGAACCTTCCCCCCACAATGCAGCCTGCTGCACCCCTTTACCAGAAGCAAAGCGCCACCCGTCCCATGCCACTGCTCCCCCGCATCTGGAACGGCTCATGTGGCGAAAAGCACAAACCCAGAGACAAACTGTCCTTGTGAAAGGGCGGAAGAGCCCCCCGTGCGGAGGGGAGGCCAGGCGGTGGAGGGCAAGAGCAGAGAGCCCAATCAAGCAGAGCCCAGGAGCAGCCGACCAGCTTGATGCACATACAGGAGACACGTCACCTGCCTTCAAGCTGCGTTATCATGGGAGAGTTCAAGCTGAGTAACGTGCGCGGGAGGTCACAGGCAGCCAGGACTAAAGTGTCCTCGGAACTCTATACATTAGAGACGACAGTTCTCTGATTCACAAAGTGCTGCATCCAACAGGGGAATTCTCTAGTAGATCTCGTCTAGACAGATAAAGAGGAAGTGATCACAGAACTAAAAATTACTGGTCGCTTAGGTGCAAACGATCATGGCTTGATTGCATTTGTTATGTGCAAATAGAACAAAGTCCAGACCAGTGATGTATGTATACTTGGTGCCTTGAAAGGGCCAATTTCACAATAATGAAAACAATTATGAGCCAATCAGCAGGGAGAAGGAATTTAAACAGAAACATGAGAATGATAATTGGAAGTTGTTTAAGAACATTTTACTGGGTGCCCCAAAACCACAATCAGAAAGATGGCTGCATTAGTTAAAAACAAAAACAAAACTCCAACTTAGAGCTGAAATGAAAGCAGCTATACATATAAGACAAATGGAAAAAGGTGACGTTAATAGCAATGAATATAAATTAGAAGCTAGGAATTGTAGAAAATTGATAAGGGAAGCAAAAGGACACAAAGCAAATGCTATGGCCCCCGGAGTTAAGGACAATAAGAAGGTGGTTTTTTAAGTGTAGTAGGAACAAAAGCAATCTTAGTAATGTTATTGATCCATTATTAGCTGGAAATGGTAGACCGCTCAATAATAATACAGAAAAGGCAGAAGTGTCCAATAAGTAGTTCTGTTCTCTATTTGGGGAAAAGCCAGATGATATATTCATATGATGAAGGTGAAGATGATGAAATACTTTTTATCCCAACAGTGTCTCAGGAGGATGTTAAATAGCAGCTAGTAAAGTTAGACATTTTTAAATCAGCAGGTCTGGATAACTTGCATCTACAGGTTTTAAAAGAAACGACTCAATTAATGAAGAATTATAGGCGAGTATTATAATGAATATCAGTCAACATAGGTTTATAGATATAGATCGTGTCAAACTAACTTGACAGAATTTTTTGGATGAGATTACAAGTTTGGTTGATAGTGGTAATAGTGTTAATTAATGAACTTCGTTTCCTGTAAAGCATTTGACTTGGTACCATATGACATTTTGATTAAAAAACTAGAACAATACAAAATGAACATGGCACACACTAAATGGATTAAAAACTGGCTAACTGATAGGTCTCAAAATGAAATTGTAAATGGCGAACCCTCATTGAGTGGCTCTTATTCTGCTGGGATCGGGTCTTGGCCCTTCGCTAGTTAACATTTTTATCAGTGACCTGGAAGAAAACATAAAATCGTCCCTGACAAAATGCAGATGACACGAAGGTTGGGGGAGAGGTCAGTAATGAAGAGGGCAAGTCACTGATACAGAGCTGTCTGGTTGGCTTGGTAAGATGGGTGCAAGCAGCCAATATGCATTTGAATACAGCCAAAGGTAAGTTCTCACACCTAGGAACAGAGCATTGGCCATAGTCCCCGGAATGGGGACGCGACCCTGGGAAGCAGGGACTCTGAAGAAGATTTGGGGATCATGGGGGACAATCAGCTGAACATGAGCTCCCGGAGCAACACTGGCCGAAAGGGCCCATGCGATGCTGGGACGTATCAACCGGGGAATCTCCAGTAGGAGCAGGGAGGTGATTTTCCCTCTGCACCTGGCACTGGTGCGACCGACCGCTGCTGGGATCCTGGGCCCAGGTCTGGGGCCCACAATGCCAGAAGGATGTTGAGAGATTGGAGGGGTCAGAGAAGAGCCCCGAGAATGAGGAAAGGATTGAAAACCTGCCTTGCAGTGAGAGACTCAAGACGCTCAGTCACTGAGGCTTAGCAAAGGGAAGGTTACGGGGTGGCCCGATCACTGTCTGCAGGTACCTACCTGGGGAACAGACGTTTGATCATCGGCTCTTCAGTCTAGCAGGGAAACATTTCTAACAGGATCCAGTGGCTGGAAGTTGAAGCTCGACTAATTCAGCCTGGACTGCTAGAGCCATGAGATTGACAAGCTCCTGGCTCCCCAGCCGGGCTGCTGCTGGGTCTCCGCTCCAAGCTGGGCTGCCACCCAGGTCCTGGCTTCGGCTACTGCCCAGGACCCCGCTGGGAGCCCTGCTGCCCCGCAGGGTCCCGGCTCCCGGCTCCCCGCCAGGAGCACAGCGGCTGTCTGGACTCTGGGCACAGATCTACCTGCTGGAGGTGAGACGCCCCCAGCGGCTTCTCCCCTGCTCCCGGGAGGCAAGAAGCCAGGGGCCGGCTGGGCTCCCGGTGGGGAGTGGCACGGAGCTGGCTCCTAGCCCCCCCCCACTGCCCCTCGTCGGTGGGTGGCAGTGCTCCAGGTGAGGCCGCGCACCATTGACCCAAGGAGGGGAGTGTGGACGTGAACCACCGCAGTAATTACTGCAGTGGCTGTAAGTCGGCCTAACACAGACCCGCCTGAGGGGGTGACCCCGCAGCAGCTTCGTTAGTGGCTAAAGCAGACTCGGGAATGGGGAGGGTCGCGGAGAAAACACCCCGAGGGCAGGGTTTGCCGTGGGAAACTGAGGCAGTGGCGGCACCTGAAGCCGGGCTGCAGGCAGGAAGGGGCGGAGAATCCAGGGCAGGATGCCGCTGCTGGGCAGAAACGGGCGCAGGAGGCCAGGGCGGGCTGGGGAAAGCACCAGGGGGCACAAAGGGGATCGTGTCCCACGAGTTGTGTCCCATCGCCAGAGCCGCAGGCTCCAGAGAGCCTGGAACGCTGGAGGCAGAGGGAATCCGCCCTCCTGCTCTCACACCCACCTCAGTTCTCCCCCAGCCACACGGAGCTGCTTCGGAGTCACTCCCACAGCGAGTGTGAAGAGGTTTGCAGCTCCGGAGCAGCGCCAGGGACCATCCCTGTCTCCCGGCCCGGGGCCAGGCTCCTCTCCTGCTCTCACACCCATGGCGTGATCCTGCCTCAGTTCTCCCCCAGCCACACGGAGCTGCTCCGGAGTCACTCCCCCAGCGAGTGCGAAGAGGTTCACAGCTCCGGAGCAGCGCCGGGGACATCCCTGCCTCCCGGCCCGGGGCCAGGCTCCTCTCCTGCTCCGCAGGGCTGGGGTCAATCAGAGGAGGAGGGGCCGGGGGTGCAGTGACAGGTGTCCCAGCTGCCCCGTGGGCAGGTGGGGGGAAGGGCCGGGCACCCAGATCATCCCCGAGAGGCTCCTCTGCTAAGAGCACCTCACCACCAGCAGGGGGCGCCGTGTAACACGCCTGCCCCTTCCCCCGGGGCTGGCCGTCGACCCTGGTGCCACGTGGGGCATCAGCACCCCCCCCGGGCATTTACCCTGCACGGAGTTAGCTCCCCCCTGCTCCCCAGTTCGGGACCCCTCCCCTCCCCCCCACAATCCCGTGCACGTGCACACACTCCTACGCCTCCACAACCACAACCACGTGTGCACCACATACACAGTGTAACACAACCCCACTCCATGCAGAGGGGCAGGAGAGCGGGTCCTCCCCACCCAGCCGCAGGCACCCAGCCGGCCCTGCCCCCCCACCCCCCGGGGCTGGCCGGGGGTCCCGGGAACAGGGAGAACCGGTTTCACAGCCCTGCCCTGCCCTGCCTGGGCAAATATTGTTGCTCCAAAGGAAGGAAATAAATAACTGAGCCTGGTAAAAGTCCTGCCCCCCACTCCACCCCCAAACCCAGGGACCGGGCTGGCCCCACAGCCCAGCCCCACGACCCAGCCCTCTGGCTGGGATCATTCCCCTTCGCCCCCATTGTGGGCAGGACCGTCCCAGGGGCAGCCCTGGAAATGGCGATGGAGGGGGGCCTTTTCCCCTGCTTGCCACCCCCACCCCCGGCGTGTCCCCTGCTCGGCTGCTGCTCCCGGGGAGCCATTCCCAGGAGCTGACACACCGCCCGGCACAGGCAGCCGGACACGCTGGGGGTAGGTCCTACATAAACACCACCGGCTTGTTTATGGGCTCCCGGGAAAGGCTGAGGGGTGTCCGTGTGTGCGTAACAGACAGAAAACATTCCCAGCGCCTCCCCCTCCCCCATTAGGGGCAGCGTGGCCCAGGGAGTAGGGCACCGGCCTGGGAGTCAGGACGCCTGGGTTCTGTTCCCGGCTCCACTGTCCCTCCTCGCCCCAGGGCTTCTATTTCCCCTCCCACCCTTTGTCCATCTCATCTGCTCGGAGCTGCAAAGCCCACCCTGCCCACCCGGCAGTCTCGGTGCATCGGGATGAACAGGACTAGAACCGCCCGTGGGCGAAAGCTGGGAGCAGGGACTGGCTGTGTGCAGCGCCGTGCGCAGCGGGGCTGGGGCCCTATGAATGCAGCCCTCACAGCCGCAGTCAGTGCCCTACGCGTCTCGGCAGAGCTGGAGGAGGCTCCCAGGCGGGTTCGCAGTCAGCGCCTCCTGCCCAGCTGCAGGAGAGGCAGCCCTGGGGGGCGATGGGGGCTGCGGTGTGGGGGGCGTCCCGGGCCCAGCTCACCAGCAAACCCTGAGGGGTGGCCTCGCTCCGGACTCGCGGGTTTGCTGGGGGCCCTGAGCAGGGCCTCGCTTTGCTCCTTCCGCGCCTGCCCCCGGGCTGGGGTGTTATTGCGGGGGGGACGCACGCGCTGGGGTGTTATCGGGGGGGGTTGGGACGCACGCGCTGGGGTGTTATGGGGGGGGGGACGCACGCGCTGGGGTGTTATCGGGGGGGGCGGGACGCACACGCTGGGGTGTTATCGGGGGGGTTGGGACGCACACGCTGGGGTGTTATCGGGGGGGACGCACAAGCACGGGTGTTATAGGGGGGGCGGGACACACGCTGGGGTGTTATCGGGGGGGCGGGACACACGCTGGGGTGTTAGCGGGGGGTTGGGACGCACACGCTGGGGTGTTATCGGGGGCGGGACGCACACGCTGGGGTGTTATCGGGGGGGTTGGGACGCACACGCTGGGGTGTTATTGCGGGCGGGACGCACACGCTGGGGTGTTATCGGGGGGGGACGCACACGCTGGGGTGTTATCGGGGGGGGCGGGACGCACACGCTGGGGTGTTATTGCGGGGGGGGACGCACGCGCTGGGGTGTTATCGGGGGGTGGGACGCACGCGCTGGGGTGTTATTGCGGGGGGGACGCACGCGCTGGGGTGTTATCGGGGGGGTTGGGACGCACGCGCTGGGGTGTTATCGGGGGGTTGGGACCCACACGCTGGGGTGTTAAAGGGGGGTTGGGACGCACACCCTGGGGTTTTATAGGGGGGGTTGAGACGCACGCGCTGGGGTGTGCTCGGGGGGGTTGGGACGCACGCGCTGGGGTGTTATCGGGGGGTTGGGACGCACACGCTGGGGTGTTATCGGGGGGGGGACGCACACGCTGGGGTGTTATCGGGGGGGCGGGACGCACACGCTGGGGTGTTATGGGGGGGGGGACGCACACGCTGGGGTGTTATCGGGGGGGTTGGGACGCACACGCTGGGGTGTTATCGGGGGGGGGACGCACACGCTGGGGTGTTATCGGGGGGGCGGGACGCACACGCTGGGGTGTTATCGGGGGGGTTGGGACGCACACGCTGGGGTGTTATCGGGGGGGGACGCACACGCTGGGGTGTTATCGGGGGGGTTGGGACGCACACGCTGGGGTGTTATCGGGGGGGGCGGGACGCACACGCTGGGGTGTTATCGGGGGGGGCGGGACGCACACGCTGGGGTGTTATTGCGGGCGGGACGCACACGCTGGGGTGTTATCGGGGGGGTTGGGACGCACACGCTGGGGTGGTAACGGCGGGTTTGGGACGCACACGCTGGGGTGTTATCGGGGGGGCGGGACGCACACGCTGGGGTGTTATGGGGGGGGGACGCACACGCTGGGGTGTTATCGGGGGGGGGGACGCACACGCTGGGGTGTTATCGGGGGGGTTGGGACGCACACGCTGGGGTGTTATCGGGGGGGGGACGCACACGCTGGGGTGTTATCGGGGGGGTTGGGACGCACACGCTGGGGTGTTATCGGGGGGGGGAGGCCCACGCGGGGGTGTTATCGGGGGGGACGAACACGCGGCGGTGTTATAGCGGGGGGGACGCACGCGCTGGGGTGTTATCGGGGGGTTGGGACGCACACGCTGGGGTGTTATCGGGGGGGCGGGACGCACACGCTGGGGTGTTAACCGGGGGGTTGGGACGCACACGCTGGGGTGTTATCGGGGGGGTTGGGACGCACACGCTGGGGTGTTATCGGGGGGTAGGGACGCACACCCTGGGGTGTTATCGGGGGGGTTGGGACGCACACCCTGGGGTGTTATCGGGGGGGTTGGGACGCACACGCTGGGGTGTTATCGGGGGGGGTTGGGACGCACACGCTGGGGTGGGATCGGGGGGGACGCACACGCTGGGAGGTTATCGGGGGGGGCGGGACGCACACGCTGGGGTGTTATCGGGGGCGGGACGCACACGCGGGGGTGTTATCGGGGGGGTTGGGACGCACACGCTGGGGTGTTATCGGGGGGGACGCACACGCTGGGGTGTTATCGGGGGGGGCGGGACGCACACGCTGGGGTGTTATCGGGGGCGGGACGCACACGCTGGGGTGTTATTGCGGGGGGGACGCACACGCTGGGGTGTTATCGGGGGGTGGGGACGCACACGCTGGGGTGTTATCGGGGGGGCGGGACGCACACGCTGGGGTGTAATCGGGGGGGGTGGGACGCACACGCTGGGGGGTGATCGGGGGGGCGGGACGCACACGCTGGGGTGTTATTGCGGGGGGGACGCACGCGCTGGGGTGTTATCGGGGGGGGTGGGACGCACACGCTGGGGTGTTATTGCGGGGGGGACGCACACGCGGGGGTGTTATCGGGGGGGCGGGACGCACACGCTGGGGTGTTATTGCGGGGGGGACGCACACGCTGGGGTGTTATCGGGGGGGCGGGCCGCACATGCGGGGGTGTTATTGCGGGGGGGACGCACACGCTGGCGTGTTATCGGGGGGGTTGGGACGCACACGCTGGGGTGTTATTGCGGGGGGGACGCACACGCTGGGGTGTGATCGGGGGGGGGGGGGACGCCCACGCTGGGGTGTTATCGGGGGGGACGCACACGCTGGGGTGTTATCGGGGGGGGCGGGACGCACACGCTGGGGTGTTATTGCGGGGGGGACGCACGCGCAGGCGAGATATCGGGGGGGGCGGGACGCACACGCAGTGGTGTTATCGGGGGGGTTGGGACGCACACGCTGGGGTGTTATCGGGGGGGTTGGGACGCACACGCTGGGGTGTTATCGGGGGGGACGCACACGCTGGGGTGTTATCGGGGGGGCGGGACGCACACGCTGGGGTGTTATCGGGGCGGGACGCACACGCTGGGGTGTTATGGGGGGGGTTGGGACGCACACGCTGGGGTGTTATCAGGGGGGGACGCACACGCTGGGGTGTTATCGGGGGGTTGGGACGCACACGCTGGGGTGTTATCGGGGGGGCGGGACGCACACGCTGGGGTGTTATCGGGGGGTTGGGACGCACACGCTGGGGTGTTATCGGGGGGGGGACGCACGCGCTGGGGTGTTATCGGGGGGGTTGGGACGCACACGCTGGGGTGTTATCGGGGTACGCACACGCTGGGGTGTTATCGGGGGGGTCGGGACGCACACGCTGGGGTGTTATTGCGGGGGTTGGGACGCACACGCTGGGGTGTTATCGGGGGGGTTGGGACGCACACGCTGGGGTGTTATCGGGGGGGCGGGACGCACGCGCTGGGGTGTTATCGGGGGGGTTGGGACGCACACGCTGGGGTGTTATCGGGGGGGGCGGGACGCACACGCTGGGGTGTTATCGGGGGGGCGGGACGCACACGCTGGGGTGTTATCGGGGGGGTTGGGACGCACACGCTGGGGTGTTATCGGGGGGGCGGGACGCACACGCTGGGGTGTTATCGGGGGGGCGGGACGCACACGCTGGGGTGTTATCGGGGGGGTTGGGACGCACACGCTGGGGTGTTATCGGGGGGGTTGGGACGCACACGCTCGGGTGTTATCGGGGGGGTTGGGACGCACACGCTGGGGTGTTATCGGGGGCGGGACGCACACGCTGGGGTGTTATCGGGGGGGACGCACACGCGGGGGTGTTATCGGGGGGGCGGGACGCACACGCTGGGGTGTTATTGCGGGGGGGACGCACACGCTGGGGTGTTATCGGGGGGTTGGGACGCACACGCTGGGGTGTTATCGGGGGGGGGACGCACACGCTGGGGTGTTATCGGGGGGGTTGGGACGCACCAGCTGGGGTGTTATCGGGGGGGCGGGACGCACACGCTGGGGTGTTATTGCGGGGGGCGGGACGCACACGCTGGGGTGTTATTGCGGGGGGGACGCACACGCTGGGGTGTTATTGCGGGGGGGACGCACACGCTGGCGTGTTATGGGGGGGCGGGACGCACACGCTGGGGTGTTATTGCGGGGGGGGACGCACACGCTGGGGTGTTATCGGGGGGGTTGGCACGCACACCCAGGTTTGTTATTGCGGGGGGGACGCACACGCAGGGGTGTTATCGGGCGGGGTTGGGACGCACACGCTGGGGTGTTATCGGGGGGGGACGCACACGCTGGGGTGTTATCGGGGGGGCAGGAAGCACACCCTGGGGGGTTATTGCGGGGGGGACGCACACCCGGGGGGGTTATCGGGGGGGTTGGGACGCACACGCTGGGGTGTTATCGGGGGGGTTGGGACGCACACGCTGGGGTGTTATTGCGGGGGGGACGCACACGCTGGGGTGTTATCGGGGGGGCGGGACGCACACGCTGGGGTGTTATTGCGGGGGGGGACGCACACGCTGGGGTGTTATCGGGGGGGTTGGGACGCACACGCTGGGGTGTTATAGCGGGGGGGACGCACACGCGGGGGGGTTATCTGGGGGGCGGGACCCACACGCTGGGGTTTTAACAGGGGGGGCGGGACGCACACGCTGGGGTGTTATTGCGGGGGGGACGCACACGCTGGGGTGTTATCGGGGGGGTTGGGACGCACACGCTGGGGTGTTATTGCGGGGGGGACGCACATGCTGGGGTGTTATCGGGGGGCGGGGACGCACACGCTGGGGTGTTATTGCGGGGGGGACGCACACGCTGGGGTGTTATCGGGGGGGTTGGGACGCACGCGCTGGGGTGTTATCGGGGGGGGGACGCACACGCTGGGGTGTTATCGGGGGGGGCGGGACGCACACGCTGGGGTGTTATTGCGGGGGGGACGCACACGCAGGGGGGTTAACGGGGGGGGGGGACGCACGCGCTGGGGTGTGAAGGCGGGGGGGACGCACACGGGGGGGTTTTATCCTCGGGGCGGGACGCACACGCTGGGGTGTTATTGCGGGGGGGACGCACACGCTGGGGTGTTATCGGGGGGGCGGGACGCACACGCTGGGGTGTTATTGCGGGGGGGACGCACACGCTGGCGTGTTATCGGGGGGGTTGGGACGCACACGCGGGGGTGTTATCGGGGGGGTTGGGACGCACACGCTGGGGTGTTATTGCGGGGGGGACGCACACGCTGGGGTGTTATCGGGGGGTTGGGACGCACGCGCTGGGGTGTTATCGGGGGGGGACGCACACGCTGGGGTGTTATCGGGGGGGGCGGGACGCACACGCTGGGGTGTTATCGGGGGGGGGGGGACGCACACGCTGGGGTGTTATCGGGGGGGCGGGACGCACATGCTGGGGTGTTATCGGGGGGGTTGGGACGCACGCGCTGGGGTGTTATCGGGGGGGGCGGGACGCACACGCTGGGGTGTTATTGCGGGGGGCGGCACGCACACGCTGGGGTGTTATTGCGGGGGGGGACGCACACGCTGGGGTGTTATCGGGGGGGTTGGGACGCACACGCGGGGGTGTTATTGCGGGCGGGACGCACGCGCTGGGGGGTTATCGGGGGGGGTGGGACGCACACGCTGGGGGGTGATCGGGGGGGGCGGGACGCACACGCTGGGGTGTTATTGCGGGGGGGGACGCACACGCTGGGGTGTTATCGGGGGGGTTGGGACGCACACGCTGGGGTGTTATCGTGGGGGGGGCCGCACGTGCTGGGGTGTTATCGGGGGGGGGGGCCGCACGTGCTGGGGTGTTATCGTGGGGGGGGCCGCACATGCTGGGATGTTATCGGGGGGGGGGGTGGAGGACTGGGCCACACACGCTGGGATGTTATCATGGGGGGGCTGGGCTGTTCGAAATATTCTCTGGCTCCATTCCAGCCCCCTCGCAGCCTAATCAGCGACCAGAGGATATTGCAGCCTGCAGGGACCACCCGGCGCAGCCGCTCCTTTCCGACGGGGCTCTGGAGCTGACGGGAAGTCACTGGAGAACAACCTAAAATCGTTGGCTCCGGCGCCTTTCACCCCAGGCGATACGGGAGCCTGGGGGCTGACATGCAGCCAGCTCTGGGGTGGAACACGGCTGCTGCTTAACGGTGCACAGCAACGCCGCGTGGGAAGTTAGGACAAGCAGCGCAGAGCGACATTTCTGGTTCGAATCGGGCTCGGGTCCCTGACTCAGTTCTCCACGGGGCTGCCCGGGGGCGCCGGGGGCTAGTGCCTCCCAGCCCTTGCCGGGGGCAGATGCCCACTCAGGCTAATGTGCCCTCATTACTCAGGCGCTGCCCGGCGTGGGGCTCTAATGGAGACGGAGATGGTTGGCCGAGATTAGTGATTGTGTCCGGATGGGCAGACAAATGAATGCCGGCCGGGGGGGCGCACGGAGCGCGGCAGGAGAGTTATTGGTCCCTGTGCCGGATCAATGCTATCAGCATCGCCGGGCGCTGGGCGGCTGGCTCAGAGCTGCTCCCCGCTGCGGATTTATAGCCATCGACCAGGCCGGCCCGGGGAGCAGCCCCCGGGGATTCGATCCCCCGGCTCCATTTCAGGAGCTGCACAAAAGCCCCAATCAGCTGTGCACAAAGAGAGGCTTGCGGTTAATTAGCGCCCGTATCTCAGCCGCTCCAAATGGAGATGGAGTTAATTAGCTCTGGAGAGAGAGATAATGAGCCCCACGCAGCAGCTCATGAATCTTGTCTCCTGTGCTGCCTCTCCTGGGGGCCCAGGGCTCGGAGGCAGGGCCCACCCGGCTCCCTGCCCCTGTCCGTCCCCCCAAGCTCCCCAGCCTCCGTTCTGCCCCATGCCGAGACCCCAGGGTCCGCCCCGTCCCCCCAGATGTGCCCCACATCCCCGGCAGCAGTGCCCTCGGCAGGCTCACGGGTGGGGGTGGGGGGCCAGCGGTAGGAGCCAGCGCCAGGACTTATAGACTCATAGACTCAAGCTCAGAAGGGACCGTTACGATCGTCTAGTCTGACCTGCACAATGCAGGCCCCAGAATCTCACCCACCCCCTCCTGTAACAAACCCCTGACCTGTGTCTGAGCTACTGAAGTCCTCAAATTGTGGTTTGAAGACCTCAAGCTGCAGAGAATCCTCCAGCAAGTGACCCCTGCCCCATGCTGCAGAGGAAGGTGAAAAACCTCCAGGGCCTCTGCCAATCTGCCCTGGAGGAAAATTCCTTCCTGACCCCAAACCTGGCGATCAGCTAAACCCTGAGCATGTGGGCAAGACTCACCAGCCAGCACCAGGAACGAATTCTCTGCAGTAACTCAGATCCCCCCCATCTAACATCCCCTCCCAGGCCACTGGGCTCTTTGGGGGCAGGCGAGGAGGGGCTGGGTTCCAGTGACGCGGGGCCGCCAAGCCCTGGGGAGAGCAGCTGCTGGGCAGGACTGGCCAGAGGGGATGGGAACAGGCAGGCCCAGCGGGAGGGGGTGGCACGTGCTGGCCGTGGGCCTGTGCCAGGCAGTACCTGTGCAGCTGGCTGCAGGGTGCGAGGGGTTAATCACAGCCACAGGTGGACAGGCCGTCACCCGGCCCAAGGGGCGGAAATGCCCAGTCCCCTTCCAGCACCCACCCAGCCCCTGCCTGCCTGTGCCGCGCATGCCCGGCCCTGCAGCCGACACTGCGGGGTGCCAGGCTCCCACCCCAGGCTGCGGGGATCGCCTGGGCTGCCCGCGGCAGGGGGATTAGGAAAAGGCAGCCGGGCCGTTCCCATTCTCTCCAGCAGAGGGCAGCGCTGCTCCCAGGCTCACCCTGGCCAGCACCGTGCGGGCCCAGTGGCCACTGTGTGACACGAGCTGGCCGGGTCTCAGCCCCAAGGCCATTCCCTGCCCCCACCAGCCACAGACCAGTCGCGCTGACCCGGCCCCTCACCGGCCACCGGGCCGAGCCCAGCCCCTGACTGGGCCAGTGAGCGGCCGGCCGGGCCAGGCAGCGTGTGTGTGGGGGCGGGATCAGAGCCCCCTCCCCAGCAGGGAGCGATTCAAGGCGAGGGGATTTGGGGCCCCCTTTAGAGCCGCCCCTGGCACGGAGCCCCCCCCGCCCCGGAGGTCTCCCTGCAGCGGCAGCCCCCTTCATTAGCACGACATTAACCTCGGCCTGGGGTTCTGCCCTATCGAGCGAGCGGCAGGTTCATTAATCCAGCTGCAGCAAAGGGCTCTAATTAATCCAGGCCCAGCCGCCCCCCAGCGCTGGGGAACCTGTTAATTGCTCCAGGGCTGGCTGGGGGGGGGTGGGGGTCAAAGGTTAAAGCATTTATCGAATCACCTCAATTGCTGGGGCTTCCAATCCATCCCGCCCGGTGCCGATAACGGAACCTGCCGAGGACTGGGAATACGGCGCAGCCGAGCATCCCCGCCCGCGCCAGCCCTTCGCGGCCACTCCGGCACAGCTCCTCCCCACCTCTGCCGGTGCCCCTCACTCCCGATCTGCAGCCCCCCAGCTCCGCCGGTGCCCCTCACTCCCGATCTGCAGCCCCCCAGCTCTGCCGGTGCCCCTCCCTGCCGACCCGCAGCCCCCCAGCTCTGCCAGTGCCCCTCACTCCCGACCCGCAGCCCCCCAGCTCCGCCGGTGCCCCTCACTCCCGACCCGCTGCCCCCCCCAGCTCTGCCGGTGCCCCTCCCTGCCGACCCGCAGCCCCCCAGCTCTACCGGTGCCCCTCCCTGCCGACCCGCAGCCCCCCCCCGCTCCGCCGGTGCCCCTCACTCCCGACCCGCAGCCCGCCCCAGCTCTGCCGTTGCCCCTCACTCCCGACCTGCAGCCCCCCAGCTCCGCCGGTGCCCCTCGCTGCCGACCCGCAGCCCCCCAGCTCTGCCAGTGCCCCTCACTCCCGACCCGCAGCCCCCCAGCTCCGCCGGTGCCCCTCACTCCCGACCCGCAGCCCCCCAGCTCCGCCGGTGCCCCTCACTCCCGACCCGCAGCCCCCCAGCTCCGCCGGTGCCCCTCACTCCCGACCCGCAGCCCCCCCCAGCTCTGCCGTTGCCCCTCACTCCCGATCTGCAGCCCCCCAGCTCCACCGGTGCCCCTCACTCCCGACCCGCAGCCCCCCAGCTCCGCCGGTGCCCCTCCCTGCCGACCCGCAGCCCCCCAGCTCCGCCGGTGCCCCTCACTCCCGATCTGCAGCCCCCCAGCTCCGCCGGTGCCTCTCACTCCCGATCTGCAGCCCCCCAGCTCTGCCGGTGCCCCTCACTCCCGACCCGCAGCCCCACCCCAGCTCCGCCGGTGCCCCTCACTCCCGATCTGCAGCTCCCCAGCTCCGCTGGTGCCCCTCACTCCCGACCCGCAGCCCCCCAGCTCCGCCGGTGCCCCTCCCTGCCGACCCGCAGCCCCCCCAGCTCCGCCGGTGCCCCTCACTCCCGACCTGCAGCCCCCCCAGCTCCGCCGGTGCCCCTCACTCCCGACCTGCAGCCCCCCAGCTCTGCCGGTGCCCCTCACTCCTGACCTGCAGCCCCCCAGCTCCACCGGTGCCCCTCACTCCCGATCTGAAGCCCCCCAGCTCTGCCGGTGCCCCTCACTCCCAACTCGTAGCCCCCCAGCTCCGCCGGTGCCCCTCACTCCCAACTCGTAGCCCCCCCCAGCTCTGCCGGTGCCCCTCCCTGCCGTCCCGTAGCCCCCCATCTCCTCCGGTGCCCCTCCCTGCCGTCCCGTAGCCCCCCAGCTCTGCCGGTGCCCCTCACTCCCGACCCACAGCCCCCCAGCTCTGCCGGTGCCCCTCACTGCCAACCCGCAGCCCCCCAGCTCCGCCGGTGCGCCTCTCTCCCGACCCGCAGCCCCCCAGCTTCGCCGGTGCCCCTCACTCCCGACCCGCAGCCCCCCCCAGCTCCGCCGGTGCCCCTCACTCCCGACCCGCAGCCCCCCAGCTTCGCCGGTGCCCCTCACTCCCGACCCGCAGCCCCCCCCAGCTCCGCCGGCGCCCCTCACTCCCGACCCGCAGCCCCTCCAGCTCTGCCAGTGCCCCTCACTCCCGACCTGTAGAGCATCTCAGTGGGTCATAGTCCAGGAAACAGTTGCTTTGCCCCTCACAGCCCCTGGCGAGAACCCCGCTGCGCCAGACCCATTTCTATCCAGCGCAGGCGCGAGAGTGGAACCAGCGAAGGGATCGAGGTCCCCGTGGGCCTCCCAGCTCCGACACGACACGTGAGCCCCCCCACCTCCCCGGAATGCAGCAGCTCCTCCTGCCCCCCAGAACCTCGCAGCAAAGGGACCCACGTCCTCCGGACGCCTCCTACCCAGATCTGAGAGCCTGCAGCCAGAACCAGCATCAACCCGGCCCCGTAACGTCCCCGCCGCAGCCCCAGCATCGGGTCTCAGCTCCAGAGCGACCCCAGGGGGCACCCGGGTGTCCAGACTTCCATGGGGCTTGTCCACTGCTTCCCGTTCTCCCCACAGGCCCTGCACCCTCCGCCCCCCAGAGCACGAAGGGTCGTCTTCCCGCCAGCCCCAGGCCGTCGATTGGCCCGAGCTGGGCAGTGGCTGAGGGTGGGTCCGGGGAACTGGACTGAAGCTACCGCTCAGTTTGAGTGCGAGTCACTACCCCCCCCACCCGTAACGCCTCTCTGCAGCCAGGCTCCCGGCCGGGGCCCCCCAAAGCTGCAGCCTTCCCCTACCTCTCTTCTGCATGAAGCCAAAGAGGTCGTCCAGAAACTCCTTCCGCTTGGGGTCGTCGTCCAGTTCGTAGAGCTGCAGGCGGGAGAGAGAGACGGCAGGTCAGCACCGCAGGAACCGAGCAAGCCCTAGTGCAAACACTCGCGTCCTGCAGGGGGCGCTGGACTGGACTGGGTAGCGTGTGTGAGAGAGACACCACTGCCCTCTGCTGGACAGCATCGGAGCTGCTCCACTGTGTGTCATAGGCCCTCTCCTGCCAGCAGAGTCCCCTGTAACTAATGTGTTGGGGGGATCAGAGGTATCTGACCTCTGCAGCCCCCACTGGATGTGGGCGAGGTTGATCTCAGGAGCCACCTGAATATTCAAAGTCCTGGCTCCTCCCAGCCAAACAGCCCCAGGCAAGAGGCTCCGTGCCCCAAATCTGGCTGCAGTCCCCTTCCTTAGACACACAGGGGCTGGCACATCTCCGGGACGTGGGTGCGGCTGTGGGAGTTTGCCTGGTGTCTCTTTGGGTGGGAGGTTGTGCGTGTCTGGGGTGTATTTCCAGGCCCGGGGCTCTGCATGGGCTTGGGGTGTGTTTGCCCCACAGCCACGTGCCCGGGCGTGACGCTGCCATCGTGTTGCACGGCTGATCTCTCGAGATTCACGAACAAAATTCCTTTGCTCGGTTCTCTTCCCTGTAGGTTCTTATCCCGCACCCATCACCGCAGTGTCTGGGCTCCTTCCAGTCATTGCACCAAGCGAGGACTGACCCCGTCTGTGCAGCAGCGTCCCTCCCAGCCGAGGAGAGCGCCCCCCTGTGGGGCTCGGGCTGCAAACAGGCCTCAGGAAGCACCTGCCGGAGGGGTCCCGGGGGACAATGCTGGGGGCCCAGCTGTAACCAGCCCCAGGGCCAGAAGGGTCTCCTGGCCCGTCATGGCCCTTCCCACCCAGGGGGCTGTCGCTGATCCCCTGACCCGGGACTGTCCCCAGCAGGCACCGGTGACCCTGTCCGTGAGCAGAACAGGGGAGCGAAGTGCTGGCTGCAGCCTGGGGGCCCAGCGGCTGGTGAGCAGAGTTCAGCCCCCCATCCAGCATCCATCTCCCGTCCCCTCCTTCACCTGCACGGGGAGCTGGAAAGATGGACCGGCTCCCACTGAGCTTTAGAACATCACAATGGCCACACTGGCTCAGCCCAAAGGTCCATCCAGCCCAGGATCCCGTCTACCGACAGTGGCCGGAGCCAGATGCTCCAGAAGGAATGAACAGACCAGGACAATTCTCGAGTGCTCCATCCCCTGCCATCCTGTCCCAGCTTCTGGCAGGCAGAGGCCAGGGACACCCAGGACATGGGGTTGCATCCCTGCCCATCCTGGCTAATAGCCATTGATGGACCCGTCCTCCATGAACTTCTCTAGTTCTTTTTTGAACCGAGTTATAGTTTTGCCTTTCACAACATCCCCTGGCAGTGAGTTCCACAGGTTGACGGTGCGTTGTGTGAAGCCATATGTCCTTCTGTTTGTTTTAAACCTGCTGCCTATTCATTTCATTGGGTGATCCCTGGTTCTTATATTATGCAATGGGGTAAATAACACTTCCCTACTCACTTGCTCCACACCAGTCATGATTTTATAGACCTCTGTCATATCCCCTCTTAGTCCCAGTCGTTTGAATCCCTCCCCGTGTGCAAGTGGTTCTGTTTTGTTGCCCTTTTCTGCACCTTTTCCATTTCTATTCTGCTTTGGGATGGAGTGACCGGAACTGCCGGCA
Source organism: Mauremys mutica (assembly GCF_020497125.1). Classification (NCBI taxonomy): domain Eukaryota; kingdom Metazoa; phylum Chordata; order Testudines; family Geoemydidae; genus Mauremys; species Mauremys mutica. The sequence continues at coordinate 2,895,422 of NC_059077.1, forward strand.
GTTTCCGGGTGTGGGTGGACCATGGATTTATATAGAGGCAAGATGATATTTCCTGTCTTATTACCTATCCCTCTCCTAATGGTGCCACAAACTCCACAATATTAACAACTTCCCCCAGAACAGCATCCTGGCCACCAGGACGTCACCCCCCATACACCAACATCCCTCACCACGACGGCAGCGTTGCCTGCTGCAAACATTGACAAGACGCTGGAGAGCCCCCAGCTCTGCCCCCAAACACATCACCAGCTCATCCATTCCACTCTCACCCATGACAATCTTACATTCCACAGCAAACCCTCTGTCCAAGCCATGGGAACTGGCACGGGTATCGGGAGGGCTCCCCAGGGTGCCAACCTCTCCATGGCCACCTGGAGGAAGAATTGCTGGACAAATGCGCCAGGAAACCAATGCTATTCCTGAGATACAGCGATGACTTTTCATCCTCCAGACAGACGACCTGAACTCTCTCAGAGATTTCTACCATGACTTCAACCACCACCACCCATCCATCAAACTCTGGAACACGCCCACACCACCATCAACTTCCTGGACCCCACGATCGGCTTCAGCAATGGAACCCTATAGACAACTGTACGCCAGAAACCCACAGGTCGCTGCACCTACCTCCACAGATCCAGTAACCGCTCCAGACACACCAAGAGATCTGTTATCTACGGCCAGGTGCTCAGATACCGCAGAATGTGCTCCGAGGAGAAAGTCCGGGATACACCCCTTAACAACCTCAAAACTGCCTTTGCCGAACAAGGACACTCCATCAGAGAAGCAGATCCTGTCACGGAACAGGCCACCCAAATCCCTGCTTCAGTACAGAAATAACCCCCCCTCTGCCCGCACACCCCTACCTGTCACCTCCCACCCCACACTGGAACCCAGATGGGGTAGCATCAAACAGCGACAGCCCATACTCCATGGGGATCCCATCCTGAAAGAAATTTTTCCTAAACCCCCTCGTCTGGCTTTCAAGCAACCTCCCAACCTCTCCAAACTCATCATCAGAAGCAGGCTCCCCACAGACCAGCTCACACCAATTCAAAACAGCACCAGACCCTGCCTGAACAACAGATGCAAAACCTGCAGCCGTAGCTCCACTGCTTCAATGATCAACACCCCCCCCCAACACACCTTTTGAGGTCCATGGGTCCTACACACGCCTATCACAACATGTGGGGTACCTCAGCCAGTGCATTAAATGTCCCAAAAGCAACTATGTGGGTGAAACGAGACAGTCTCTGCACACGCAAATGAACTCACACCAGAGGTGAAAGTAAGCCGGTACGGGCCGGTACGGAGGACTGGTAAGAAAAGGAGACTGCCTGAGGGAGGGAGAAGCCTGCTCCCTGCATAAGAATAGTTTAAACTCAGCTGTTCCCTGATGGTTCAGCTCTGGGGGTTAGGAGCGGTTTCTGGCATCCTTGTTAATTTCACTCACAGTGGGAGCGAGGAGGGTGTGTTTGACCATGGCAGGGGCAGGCCTTGTCTGCCCTGGGGATGAGGGGATCTTGTCTCCAATACTAATATACACAACAAATACAAGCATTTGGCTGCACCGCTTAAATCCAGAGCTAATCAAAGCAGGTGGAAGGGGAAAACTCACTGTCACATTGGTTTCTCGTCTCCTCCAGCCAGGCTGCAGACAAGGCTCTGCATTCCCCCTCCCCCAGCGGGGGTTCTCCTCTAGGCTCTAGCTTGCGGTAGGGACACTGGCTGAGATGCCTGCTGCTGCTGCCTGCATAAGAACAGTTTAAACTCAGCTGCTCCCTGTGCAGTTCAGTGCCCAGAGTTAGGAGCCGTTTCTGGCATCCTTGTTAATTTCACTCCCAGCTGTTGTTGGGTGTGTGTGACCATGGCAGGGGCAGTTCTTTTCTGCCCCCGGGGTGAGGGGATCTTCTATACACAAAAAACACAATCACAATCAGGAACCATTTCCAAGTTCAAATCTCTCCCATTCCCTCCCCAGCAGAGGATCATGGTTGTGATGTTCAAACTGCTTGCAGATCCTCTTTGAAATGTTACTGAACCGTGCAGGGAACAGCTGAGTTTAAACTGTTCTTATGCAGGAGGCAGGCTTCTCCCTCCCTCAGCCAGTCTCCCTGCTCCCTGCTGCAAGCTAGAGGGAAGCCCCTGCAGCTGCTGCTCCGTGCCAGGCAGGGAGAAAGCACGGAGCCTAGTGTCCACAGCCTGGCTGGAGGAGGAGGGAAGACACAGAGAAAAATGTGCCAGTGAGTTTTCACTTTTTCAGGCTTATTCCAATAGTAAAGTTGTATTACAGACAGTCCTGGCAGTAGTAATAGTAGCTTTATTTTCTCTATCCATGTCATGCAATGGGAGGGATCCATGAAGTACGTAGGAGAGGTGGGTTGCTTGCGATTGGACCATATGGGTAAGAAATGTAAATTACTTTCACCCCTGCCCAAACCCCAGGGCTCCCAGCCGCCTCTGCAGCTGGTAGCTCTGGGGGTGATTTAAAGGGCCCGGCCAGTGATGAGCTGCCAAAAAATTAACAACCGGTTCCCTCCTCCTCACCCCACGGGGGGGGGTCGTGCCTCCCCCGGGGACTCCTGCCCCATCCACCCCCCCCATTCTTTGACGCCCCCCCCGATCCCTACCCCATCCAACCCCTCCTCTCATTCCTGATGGTCCCCCGGGACCCCTGCCCCATCCAACCACCCCTTCTCCCTGTCCCCGACTGCCCCTGGAAATGGAACCCCTGCCCCTGGCTGGCCCCCACAGCCCCATCCAACCCCTGGTCCTTCCTGACTGCCCCCCGGGGGCCCTGCCCTCATTCAATCCCCCTGTTCCCTGCCCTCACACTGCCCTGACCCCTATCCACCCCCCCCACTCCCAAACTCCCCTGCCCTCTTCCAACACCCCCTCCCTGCCCCCTTTCCACGCTGGAGGCCGGGCCGGGGGCGCTGGACCAGGCTGGGGCTGACCCGGAGCCAGGCTTGGCAAGGTAAGATGGGGTGGGGGAGCGAGGAGGGCTCCTGGGAGGTGCGGCGCGGCCCAGCCCAGTCCTGCTCCAGCCTAGCGCCCCGGGCCTCGCCCTGGCTCTGGGCTGAGTGGCTCTGGCCCCGGCCCGAGACCGGAGTTGCTCAGCCAGAGCCTAGGCCAGATCCTCTGGGCCGGGGCCGGCGCTGCTCAACCAGGCCCGGGGCGCTCGCGGCCGGAGCCACTCAGGGCCGGGGCCAGAGGCGCTCGCGGCCAGAGCCGGAGCTAGGCCTGGGGCGCTAGGCTGGAGCAGGACTGGGGCCGGAGCCGGACTGGGCCAGAGGTGCTCGCAGCCGGAGCCGGAGCTCCGGCCCCGGCCCCGGCCGCCTCCGGCCGCGAGCGCCGCGCCTCCGGCCCCGGCCCCGGCCCCGAGCGCCTCCGGCCGCGAGCGCCGCACCTCCGGCCCCGGCCCCGAGCGCCTCCCGGCCGCGAGCGCCGCGCCTCCGGCCCCGGCCCCGAGCGCCGCGCCTCCGGCCCCGGCCCCGGCCCTGAGCGCCTCCGGCCGCGCGCGCCGCGCCTCCGGCCCCGAGCGCCTCCGGCCGCGAGCGCCGCACCTCCGGCCCCGGCCCTGAGCGCCTCCGGCCGCGAGCGCCGCGCCTCCCCCGCCCCGAGCGCCTCCGGCCGCGAGCGCCGCACCTCCGGCCCCGAGCGCCTCCGGCCGCGAGCGCCGCACCTCCGGCCCCGGCCCCGAGCGCCTCCGGCCGCGAGCGCCGCACCTCCGGCCCCGAGCGCCTCCGGCCGCGAGCGCCGCACCTCCGGCCCCGGCCCCGAGCGCCTCCGGCCGCGAGCGCCGCGCCTCCGGCCCCGGCCCCGAGCGCCTCCGGCCGCGAGCGCCGCGCCTCCGGCCCCGGCCCCGAGCGCCTCCGGCCGCGAGCGCCGCGCCTCCGGCCCCGAGCGCCTCCGGCCGCGCGCGCCACGCCTCCGGCCCCGCCCCGGCCCCGGCCCCGAGCGCCTCCGGCCGCGCGCGCCGCGCCTCCGGCCCCGAGCGCCTCCGGCCGCGAGCGCCGCGCCTCCGGCCCCGGCCCCGAGCGCCTCCGGCCGCGAGCGCCGTGCCTCCGGCCCCGGCCCCGAGCGCCTCCGGCCGCGAGCGCCGCGCCTCCGGCCCCGGCCCCGAGCACCTCCGGCCGCGAGCGCCGCGCCGCCGGCCCCCGCCCCGAGCACCTCCGGCCGCGAGCGCCGCGCCTCCGGCCCGGCCCCGAGCGCCTCCGTCCGCGAGCGCCGCGCCTCCGGCCCCGGCCCCGAGGCGCTCTGGGCCGGGGCCGGAGGCGTGGGGCCAGAGCCACTCGGCCGGAGCCGGGGCGTTCGGCAGGAGCAGGACTGAGCTAGGCCGCACCACCCCTCCCTGGTCCCCTCCTGGCTTCCCCGCCCCAGCTTCCCTTGCCAAGCTGCTTCTTGCTTCTGAGTCCTCCCCAGTCCCAGGCTTCCCGCGCTAACGTCTGATTGGCGGCACGCAGGGAAGGGGGAGGAGAAGGGCGGGGCAGAGCCTTCAGGGGAGGAGCCCAGGAAGCAGCGGTGAGCTGGGGCCGGGTGGCCCTTTTAGAATCCGTTGTCCTGGAACAACCGGTTCTAAAAGGGTTTCTAAATTTAACAACCGGATCGCGCGAACCGGCTCCAGCTCACCACTGGGCCCGGCTCCTAGCTTCAGCGGAATCCCCGAGCCCTTTAAATCCTGATTTAAAAGCCCGGGGGTTTAAAGGCCCCGCCTCTTCTGATAGAGGCCACGCCTCTTCCAGTTGAGCCCCTCCCCCTCTGGAGTACCGGCAAGTCCTTTACGTTACTTTCACCCCGACTCACAGAGAGCAACACTAAGTTGAACAGCACTGGGCCCAGTACAGATCCTTGGGGGACCCCCCACCATCTACCCTTTGTCACTGTGAAAACTGACCATTTCTTCCTACCCCTTGTTCCCTGCCTTTTAACCAGTTACTGATCCATGCAAGAACCTTCCCTCTTAGCCCACGGCAGCTTCCTTTGCCTAAGAGCCTTTGCCTAAGGCTTTCTGAAAGTCCAAGAGACACTGTATCAGAGAAACTGCTGAGCTTCAGTTCATCTGCAAATCTGACACCATCAGCTCAGGATTAAACAGACTGTGAATGGCTAGCCAACTACAGAACCAGCTTCTCCTCCCTTGGTGTTCACACCTCAGCTGCTAGAAGAGGGCCTCATCCTCCCTGATTGAACTAACCTCGTTATCTCCTGGCTGATTCTGGCCTGCATATTTATACCCCTCTGGAAATTTCCATTACATGTGTCTGACAAAGTGGGTATTCACCCACGAAAGCTCCTGCTCCAATACGTCTGTTAGTCTATGTGACGTTATGACTGTGATATAATATCTCATTGAAAGGTGACAGGGCCAGAAAGAGTTAAGTAACTCATAGACTAACCTGACCCATGCGTGAACCTTGAGGACGGGTTAGGCAGATCTGTAAATGACTAGAGCTTTGAAATGCAAGTCTGCATTGCTAGAGGTAGAAGGGGAGGTGTTTGCTCAGGTCTTGTGATGTCAGCAAACAAGTCTTGTCTATTGCTATAGTTTTAATTCAAAGATCAAAAAAGGAATATTAACATTTAGGATGATACTTGAGTGAAATAGTATTATTGTCTGTGTGTCTCTTTGAAGGTTGTGCTAACCTGTATCTGAACTGTTTAATGGATAAATTACCCTGTGCTAATTGTCAGGATATTTGAGGCTGCTGGAAATGTATAAGAAGCCTGGGACACGATCCTGCTTCATCTCAGATCTGCTTTGGGTTTCAAGAGGGGGAAACCTTAAGCCACAAGGATTGAGATCCCCAGTCACTGACTGGAGTCACCCTGAATATGGACATTGGACTGTAACCTCTGGACTATTTCTGAAAGGACTTTTGGCAACTACAAGCTCATCTCTGCTGTGTATCCGAACCTCAAAAACTGAATTCAAGTCTGTCTGTATATTAATCTTTTAACCAACACTCTCTCTCTTTTTTCTTTCTTAATAAATGTTAGTTTAGTTAATAAGAATTGGCTGTAGCGTGTATTTTGGATAAGATCGAAGTTATCATTTGACCTGGGTCTGGGGCTTGGAGAGCCTTTTCTTTTATATGATGAAATAAGATTTTCAGAATTTATCATCATATGTTTGACAGGTGTGTCTGGCTGGAGGCCTGAGGCTGGGCACTTTAAGGGAACTGCGTGGTTTGGACTTGTGAGTGACCAGTGAGGTACTAGAGAAGCTGTTTTGTGCTGGTTGGTAAATCTAAGTATTGGAATAACCACCAGCGTTTGGGGTTTGGCTGCCCCGTTTGGTTTGCGGTTCACCTTGATTGAGTGACCTCAGCTGGCTCCCATGGGCAGCACCGTCACAGTCTATAAGGTACCACAGGACTCTTTGTTGCTACATCACCTGGATTCCCCCTTGTCCACATGCTTGCTGACCCCTCAAAGAATTCTACCAGATTGGTGAGGCAGGATTTCCCTTTAGAGAAGCCATGTTGACTCCTCCCCAATGTACTGTGTTCAGCCATGGGTCTGATAATTCTGTTCTGGACTATAGTTTCAACCAGTTTGCCTGGTACTGAAGTCAGGCTTACCAGCCTGCAATTGTCAGGGTTGCCTCTGGAGCATTTTTAAAAAATTGACATCACATTAGCCATCCACTAGTCCTCTGGTCCAGAGGCTGATTTAAGCGATAGGTTACACACCCCAGTTAGTTCTGCAAGTACATAGTTGAGTTCCTTCAGAACCCTTGGGTGAATGTCATCTGGTCCTTATTCCTGTTTGGTTTGTCAGTTTGTTCCCAAACCTCCTCTAATGACACCTCCATCTGGGACAGCTCCTCAGACCTGTCACCGAAAAAGACTGGCTCAGGTTTGGGACTCTCCCTCACATCCTCCGCTGTGAAGACCGATGCAGAGAATTCATTTCGTTTCTCTGCAATGACCTCATCGTCCTTGAGTGCTTCCTTAGCACCTCGATCGCCCAGGGCCCCCACTGGCTGTTTGGCAGGTTCCTGCTTCGGATGGACTTCAAGAAATGGTGCTGTTAGTGGGTGTCTTTGGCTAGTTGCTCTTCAAATTCTGTTTTGTGCTGCCTAGTTATACTGCTACCCTTGGCTTGCCGGGGTGTATGCTCCTTTCTCTCGCCCTCGGTAGGATCTGCCGTCTAGTTCTACAGGAGGCCTTTTCGCCTCTGTGACGTTATTGATATGAATTGGGACCATATAGAACATGGGTTGCAACCAAGGTCCTGCAGTGGCACCAAATCTTAGATAAAGGGGGTCATATAAGGTGTCTAAGACCAGATTATGGGTTGCTGGTTATAATTATGCTGTCTGTATTTCAAGTTTGTGCTGTGCTTCTGGGGGAAGCCTCCCAGACAAGTTGGTGTTAGCTCTGCCTAGCTGGCTTGATGGCCCATTAAGGACCATCAGCTACACAATTGACCCATGGAGAGAAGGCAGACACGCCTTGTGACTCAGCAAGGTATGCAGGGACTTGCCCATGTGACTCCAGGCTCCATTTTGCTGTGATTTTCCACAGTGAGAACAAAGAGATTCTTATACCTGGAAAAGTCTATATAAGGCTGATGCATCATCTCCATCTTGTCTTCAATCCTGCTTCTGACCTCTGGATGGACTTTGCTACAAACTGAAGCTCTACACAAGGGACTGAATGACCCATCCCAGCGGGAGATGTATTCCAGAGACTTAATTTGAACCTGCAGTTTACTCCATCACTGCTACAAGGCTGAACTAAGAACTTTGCCATTACTGTATGTAATTGATTCCATTTAACCAATTCTACCTCTCGTCTCTACCTTTTTCCCTTTGTAAATAAACCTTTAGATTTTAGATTCTAAAGGATTGGCAACAGCGTGATTTGTGGGTAAGATCTGATGTGTATATTGACCTGGGTCTGGGGCTTGGTCCTTTGGGATCGAGAGAACCTTTTTCTTTTATTGGGGTGTTGGTTTTCATAACCATTCATCCCCAGGACGAGTGCACTGGTGGTGATACTGGGAGACTGGAGTGTCTAAGGAAATTGCTTGTGTGACTTGTGGTTAGCCAGTGGGGTGAGACCAAAGTCCTTTTTGTCTGGCTGGTTTGGTTTGCCTTAGAGGCGGAAAAACCCCAGCCTAGGGCTGTGACGGCCCTGTTTGAGCAATTGGCCCTGATTTGGCACTCTCAGTTGGGTCCTGCCAGAACCGCACCGTCACAGCCTCAAAATGCCAGTTTTACTCTGTGCTTTAGTCATGGGGGCAATTTTGGGGCCTCTTAATATGTTTTGGTTTGGGGTATACATTTAATTGGAGCCTCTAGTACGGTGTTTCCATGCAGCTTGCAGGCGTTTCACTCTTGTGACTGTTCCTTTTCATTTCCTTTTAACTAGCCTCCTCAGTTTTGTGCCGTTCCCCTTCTGAAGTTCAATGCTCCTGTGGTGGGTTTTTTTGGTATTTTCCTCCGTATAATGATGTTCAATTTAATTACATAACGTTCACTGTTACCAAGCGGCCCAGCTCTATTCACCTCTTGGACCGGATCCTGGGCTCCACTTAGGACTAAATGAAGAATTGCCTCGTCCCGTGTGGTTCCAGGACCAGCTGCTCCGAGAAGCAGACGTTAATGGTGCCTGGAAATGTTACCTCTGTATAAGGAGAACAGATAGCAAGTATGAAAAACCGGGCTGGGGGGAGGGGGAATAGGTTGTCTATAAGACAAAGCCCCTAATATCAGGACATTCCCACTAATATTGAGATGTCTGGCCCCCCAGATCTACATCCCGTCCTGAGCTGACATGTACCCCGTCAATATGGGGACTGTTGAAATCCCCCAGTACTACAGGGTTTTCTATTTTTCGAGCCTCTCAAATCGCCCTGAGCATTTTGCAGTCCCTGCACCGCGCTGCTCAGCGGTCGGTTGTGTATTCCTACTGCTCTAGTGTTATTATTCCAGGGTGGAATTTCTATCCACGCAGATCTGTGCTGCAGTTTTCTTCATTTAAGATTTTTACTCTGTTTGATTCTGCTTCCTTTCACATCGAGTGCCACTCGCCCGCCCGCCAGCGTGACCGACTCTGTCATTTCTATCAATTTTATACTCTGGCATTATCGTGTCCCATTGATTATCGCGTTTCTGTGATGCCTGTTATATCAATATCATCATTTAATACCAGGCACTCAAGTTCACCCATCTCGGTATTTAGACTTCTTGCATTTGTAGACAAGCACTTATAACATCTGTCAATATTTAGTCGTCTGCCTTCATGTGATGTACTTGAATGGGGCTTTCTTCAATTGACTGTTTTTCTTAGTTCCTACCTGGTTGTTATCAACTTCTATCCTCTCCTTCTTACCGGGAGATAGAGAATGTGTCCTCCAGGCAGGGCCACCCAGAGGATTCAGGGGGCCGGGGGTCTTCGGCGGCGGGTGAATTGCCGGGTCCCGCTGCTGAATTGCTGCTGAAGACCCGCCACTTTGGCAGTGGGTCCCGGAGCGGAAGGATCCCCCCGCTGCTGAATTGCCGCCGAAGACCTGGAGTGGAAGAACCTCCAGGGGCCTGGGCCCTGCAAGAGTTTTCCGGGGCCCCCGGAGCGAGTGAAAGACCCCACTCCAAGGGCCCCGAAAAACTCTAGTGGGGGCCCCTGCAGGGCCTGGAGCCTGGGGCAAATTGCCCCACTTCCCCTCCCCCCCCCCGGGCAGCCCTGCCTCCAGGCCTGTCGGCTTTTCTCAGCCCTTAGTTTAAAAACTCCTTTATGATCTTTTTAATTTGACATGCCAGCAATCTGGTTCTGTTTTGGTTTCAGTGGATCCCATCCCTCCTGTATAGGCTTCCCCTTTCCCCAAAAGTTTCCCCTCCTCTCTACACCATCGTCTCATCCACGCATTGAGACCCTGCAGTTCTGCCTGTCTAACTGGCCCTGTGCGTGGAACGGGAGCATTTCAGGGACTGCTACCATGGAGGTCCTGGACTTTAATCTCTTACCTCACAACCTAAATGTGGCCTCCTATCCTTCCCTACGTCCTTCCTTCTCTCCTATCCTTCCCTACGTCGTTCCTTCTCTCCTATCCTTCCCTACGTCCTTCCTTCTCTCCTATCCTTCCCTACGTCCTTCCTTCTCTCCTATCCTTCCCTACGTCGTTCCTTCTCTCCTATCCTTCCCTACGTCCTTCCTTCTCTCCTATCCTTCCCTACGTCCTATATCAGGGGTCGGCAACCTTGCAGAAGTGCTGTGCCGAGTCTTCATTTGTTCACTCTCATTTAAGGGTTCGCGTGCCAGTCATACATTTTAACGTTTTCAGAAGGTCTCTTTCTATAAGTCTATAATATATCACTAAACTATTGTATGTAAAGTAAATAAGGTTTTTAAAATGTTTAAGATGTTTCATTTAAAATTAAATTAAAATGCAGAGCCCCCCGGACCAGTGGCCAGGACCCGGGCAGTGTGAGTGCCACTGAAAATCAGCTCATGTGCTGCCTTTGGCACGTGTGCCGTAGGTTGCCTACCCTGTCCTACATGGTACCTACATGAACCATGTCCACCGGCTCCTCCCCAGCACTGCACGAGCCTATCTAGATGTCTCAAGAGATCTGCAACCTTTGCACCAGGCAGGCAAGTCACCATGCAGTTCTCTCGGTCATCGCAAACCCAGCTACCTGTATTTCTAATGATCCCCCCGCTCCGCCATTACTATTACCTGGCTCAGCACGAGAGGTCACCACGGCATCGTCTGGAAGGAGGGTCCCAACTATGGGATCATTTCCCTCTGCTCCAGCGTGGTGTTCTCCTTCCCTGAGACTTTCCTCCTCCACAACCGCACAGAGGCTGTCAAGCCGGGGAGGGACGACTCTGCTGTGTCCCAGACAGACAGTCTCCTCTCTGTACCTCTCTGTCTCCCTCAGCCCCTCCAGTCCAGCCACTCTGCTCTCCAAAGCCCGTACACGGTCTCTGAGGACCGTGAGTTGCTTGCACCGAATGCATACTTATGCCCACAAGGCAGGTAATCCTGCAGGCTGCATTGGGTGCAATAACCAGGACCCCCCCTGCTCTGCTGCTGACGTCTGCCTGCGTTAGCTTTACTCTTGCAGGGTTATCGGGGGGGGAGGGGTTCCCACGTTCCCACTCAGAACCCCTCGCAAGACTCCCGTTTGCTGCTCCTGTTTGCTGGCTCCAAACTATCTCGAGCCCTGTTAGCCCGGCTCCGAGAGACAAATCCCCCCACAGCCACGCAGGGGGTGGGCTGCGGGGGTGGCTCCCCCCAGGAAGGAGGTGCAGGAGGACTCCCCGGTGTAAGGAGCGGAACAGCCAGTGCTCCTGAGAGCCGAGGACCCCAGCAAGCGAAGGCGCCTGATGCTGGGGGGTGTCACGTGCAGGGAGCCCTTCAGAGCACAGCCCCAGGGGGCCCTGAGCTGGGGAGCTCTGCAGATGCCCAGCCCCCAAGTCCCAGGCCCTGCTCACTCCCAGCTGTTCCCTGGGTGCCCCCCCCCCTGCGCAGTGCCAGGCCCCCTTTCACTGCACCATCAAAGTCTCCGGGGCTGAGCCAACGTCCCCAGCGCAGACCCTGCGTTCCTGGGGCATGAGGATGTTCTGGCACAGAGCGAGCTGGGAAGGGGACCCCCAGCCCAGGGGAGGATTGTGTGGCTCCATTGCTCACCCGCCTTGGACAAGGGGCAGAGAGAGGAGCAATCGTCCGGGGGACGGGGGGACCCGCAGCCAGCGCCAGGCACCTGTGCCAGGCACCTCTGACCCCTGCTTCTCATCTCGGTGACGCTGCCAAGCTGGGGAAGGGAGAGCCCCAGCAGCTCTGACATTGCTGCTGCTAATCCGCCTCCGGTCAGGCCCTGCCTCCCCGGGCTTGGCCGCCGCCTGCCCTTTTCACCCGCCGCCAGGCAAGCGGGTTAGCTCCCTGGGCTCCAGTAACCGCGTCCCTGAGCGCTCGGCGCTGAGATTCTCACGCGCCTCCCTGGTTAGCGAAACACAGCTCAGTAGCTCCGCTTCCGAGGCAGCCGAGCGCAGCCGCCGCTCCACGCGGCCCTGGGGAGCGGGCCCGGAGCCAGCTGGAGATGTGCCAGGCCAGGCTGCCCTCGGCTCCGCGCCAATTAACTGCTCGCGCTCGGCCACGCAGGGAGCTTTCTCGGGGCCCCCAGGAAACCCAGCCTGGGGAACTTGGCCGGGCTTTGCAAACCCCCCCTTTGGCTAAGGGTCCCGCCCCACGGAAGTCCAGGGCACACGAGATGAGCAGCCAGGGGCCCCTGCAAGGGGCCGGGGAGTTCTCGGGGCTCCTCTCGTGCCAGGGCAGGGGCAGGTCACAGCACCGAGCGGTGCAGCTTCACTCAGTGCAGTCACAGCCACGCGGCCTGGGCTATTTCAGTCCCACATCCAGGAGAAGTGGGAGGAAAGGGGACACCAGGCTGGGCTCCATCCAGCCCAATGCCCTGTCTCTGCCCAGTCCCACCAGCAGCAGCACCTGAAACTGGCCCAGGAAAACCGAGCCCTTCTGCTTGTCTGACCCGAGAGAGGAGGAACATCAGCCGTGAAAAGCAAAGGGGAGTCTTCAGTCTCCACCCGTCACTGGTGTTGGTGCCACAGGGCCGGGGAGCTGGTCTTTAGCCGTACAGGGAGGGACAGATCCGGGGTGGGGACTCCAGAGATGCAGGTTGAAATCTCAGCTCTGCCACTGACTTCCTGTGTGACCCTGGGCCTGTCACTGAGCTCCTGATTTCAGTGCACAGCTGTGAGAGCCTGGCCCCAGTGCCCCATGGGGAGAGCAGCGCCGCCCGGCCTCACAGGGGGGTTGTGAGATGTCAGATCCTGCGGGGGGCGCTGTACCTATCTCAGGGAGGGAGAATTAGATTCGATGATGTGAACTGTCACCTCCCCCTAACATAGCCCTGACAGACTTCAGCAAGAACCATCCTACGACGATCCCTGCTCCCCTGCCCGTGGGCAGCTTTCATTCTGACTTTCAGGCTTGGGACTGCAAGGAGCTGGCTGGTGCAGATGCTACCATTGCCCCCTATGGGACAGAATGAGAACTGCACAGCTGTGGGTCACAGGCCCTATATTGCTCACAGCTAGGGATGATTCACTCACCTTTGGCACAAGGGCTAGAGGAGACCAGTGCACTTGGTGCCGGCGGAGCTGAGCTCTACTCCTGGCGTGTGAATTTCTGGGGCAGGCGCAGCTCAGTGACCCCCGGGAAGCCCTAGGCGGCTGTGGGCTTGTTACAGGGCTCTTTCATTGGCTGCTGCCTCCCACCACGAGGTGGTGCAGGATGGGGGAATCTCAGCGCTGGCCACATCAGCAGGTGACTGTTCACAGGAGGCTGCATAACAGCCCTCGTCTGCACTAAGAACATACGACCGGGTCAGATCAATGGTCCATCTAGCCCAGTGTCCTGTCTGCCGACAGTGGCCAATGCCAGGTGCCCCAGAGGGAGTGAACAGAACAGGGAATCATCCAGTAATCCATCCCCTCAGCCACTCCCAGCTTCTGGTAGTCAGACGCACAGGAACATCCAGAACATGTGGTTGCATCTCTTGACCATCTTGGCTAATAGCTGTTGATAGACTTAATAGGCAGCAGGTTTAAAACAAATAAAAGGCAGTTCTTCTTCACGCAGCGCAGTCAACTTGTGGAACTCCTTGCCTGAGGAGGTTGTGAAGGCCAGGACTATAACAGCGTTTAAAAGGGAACTGGATAAATTCATGGTGGTTAAGTCCATTAATGGCTATTAGCCAGGATGGGTAAGGAATGGTGTCCCTAGCCTCTATTTGTCAGAGGGTGGAGATGGACGGCAGGAGAGAGATCACTTGATCATTGCCTGTTAGATTCACTTTCTCCACACCAGTCATGATTTTATAGACCTCTATCATATCCCCCCTTAGTCGTCTCTTTTCCAAGATGAAAAGTTCCAGCCCCAACCTTTTTAATCTCTCCTCTGTTCCATACCCCTAATCATTTTTGTTGCTCTTCTCTGTACCTTTTCCAATTCTGATATATCTTTTTTGAGATAGGGCAACCAGATTCGTGGTGTGGCTGAACTATGGATTTATATAGAGGCATTATGAATTTTCTGTCTTATTATCTATCACTTTCCTAATGGTTCCTATCATTCTGTTCGCTTTTTTGACTGCCGCTGCATATTGAATGGATATTTTCAGAGAACTTCCCACAATGGCTCCAAGATCTTTCTTGCATGGGAACAGCTAATTTAGACCCCATCATTTTGTATGTATAGTTGGGTTATGGTTTCCAATGTGCATTACTTTGCATTTATCAACATGGAATTTCATCTGCCATTTTGTTGCCCAGTCACCCAGTTTTGTGAGATCCTTTTGTAGCTCTTTGCAGTCTGCCTGGGACTTAACTATCTTGAGTAGTTTTGTATCATTTGCAAACTCTGCCACCTCACTGTTTACCCCTTTTTCCAGCTCATTGATGAATATGTTGAACAGGACTGGTCACAGTACAGACCCCTGGGGGACACCACTCTTTACCTCTCTCCATTCTGAAAACTGACCATTTATTCCTACCCTTTGTTTCCTGTCTTTTAACCAGTTACTGATCCATGAGAGAACCTTCTCTCTTATCCCATGACAGCTTCCTTTGCTTAAGAGCCTTTGGTGAGGGACCTTGTCAAAGTATTTCTTAAAATCTAAGTACATTCTATCCACTGGCTCCCCCTTGTCCACATACTTGTTGACCCCCTCACAGAATTCTAGTAGATTGGTGAGGTATGATTTCCCTTTACAAAAGCCGTGTTGACTCTTCCACAGCAACTAAAATTCCCCACAGATGACCACGGTTGACAGGTGACCGTGAGGATGGAACTTGCAGTGCTGCCATTAGACCTTTTCATAGAGTCACAGATTCCAAGGCCAGAAGGGACCATTGTGATAATCTCGTCTGACCTCCTGGCCAGACCAGAGGGCCCACAGAACACCCCCAAAATAATTCCCAGAGCGGAGCCTTAAGAGAAACCGCCAGTCTTGAGTTAAACATTGTCAGTGATGGAGAATCCAGCGTGCCCGTTGGTAAATTAGCCATCGGAACTATTAACCTCCCAATTAAAAATTGACCCCTTATTTCCAGTCTGAATGTATCTAGCTTCGATTGACAGCTACTGGATCGTGTTAGACATAAGAACATAAGAACGGCCGTACCGGGTCAGACCAAAGGTCCATCCAGCCCAGTATCTGTCTGCCAACAGTGGCCAATGCCAGGTGCCCCAGAGGGAGTGAACCTAACAGGCAATGATCAAGTGATCTCTCCCCTGCCGTCCATCTCCACCCTCTGACAAACAGAGGCTAGGGACACCATTCCTTACCCATCCTGGCTAATAGCCATTAATGGACTTAACCACCATGAATTTATCCAGTTCTCTTTTAAACGCGGTTATAGTCCTGGCCTTCACAACCTCCTCAGGCAAGGAGTTCCACAAGTTGACTGTGCGCTGTGTGAAGAAGAACTTCCTTTTATTTGTTTTAAACCTGCTGCCCATTAATTTCATTTGGTGACCCCTAGTTCTTGTATTATGGGAACAAGTAAATAACTTTTCCTTATTCACTTTCTCCACATCACTCATGATTTTATAGACCTCTATCATATCCCCCCTTAGTCTCCTCTTTTCCAAGCTGAAGAGTCCTAGCCTCTTTAATCTCTCCTCATATGGGACCCGTTCCAAGCCCCTAATCATTTTAGTTGCCCTTTTCTGAACCTTTTCTAGTGCCAGTATAGCTTTTTTGAGATGAGGAGACCACATCTGTACACAGTATTCAAGCTGTGGGTGTACCATGGATTTATATAAGGGCAATAAGATATTCTCCGTCTTATTCTCTGTCCCTTTTCTAATGATTCCTAACATCCTGTTTGCTTTTTTGACCGCCTCTGCACACTGCGTGGACGTCTTTACAGAACTGTCCACGATGATTCCAAAATCTCTTTCCAGACTCGTTGTAGCTAAATTAGCCCCCATCATATTGTATGTATAGTTGGGGTTATTTTTTCCAATGTGCATTACTTTACATTTATCCACATTAAATTTCATTTGCCATTTTGTTGCCCAATCACTTAGTTTTGTGAGATCTTTCTGAAGTTCTTCACAGTCTGCTTTGGTCTTAACTATCTTGAGCAGTTTAGTATCATCTGCAAACTTTGCCACCTCACTGTTTACCCTTCTCCAGATCATTTATGAATAAGTTGAATAGGATTGGTCCTAGGACTGACCCTTGGGGAACACCACTAGTTACCCCTCTCCATTCTGAAAATTTACCATTAATTCCTACCCTTTGTTCCCTGTCTTTTAACCAGTTCTCAATCCATGAAAGGACCTTCCCTTTTATCCCATGACAGCTTAATTTACGTAAGAGCCTTTGGTGAGGGACCTTGTCAAAGGCTTTCTGGAAATCTAAGTACACTATGTCCACTGGATCCCCCCTATCCACATGTTTGTTGACCCCTTCAAAGAACTCTAATAGATTAGTAAGACATGATTTCCCTTTACAGAAACCACGTTGACTTTTGCCCAACCATTTATGTTCTTCTACGTGTCTGACAATTTTATTCTTTACGATTGTTTCAGCTAATTTGCCTGGTACTGACATTAGACTTACCGGTCTGTAATTGCCGGGATCACCTCTAGAGCCCTTTTTAAATATTGGCGTTACATTAGCTAATTTCCAGTCATTGGGTACCGAAGCCGATTTAAAGGACAAGTTACAAATCTTAGTTAATAGTTCCGCAACTTCACATTTGAGTTCTTTCAGAACTCTTGGGTGAATGCCATCTGGTCCCGGTGACTTGTTAATGTTGAGTTTATCAATTAATTCCAAAACCTCCACTAGTGACACTTCAATCTGTGACAGTTCCTCAGATTTGTCACCTACAAAAGCCAGCTCAGGTTTGGGAATCTCCCTAACATCCTCAGCCGTGAAGACTGAAGCAAAGAATCCATTTAGTTTCTCCGCAATGACTTTATCGTCTTTAAGCGCTAATTTTGTATCTCCATCGTCAAGGGGCCCCACTGGTTGTTTAGCAGCTTCCAGCTTCTGATGTACTTAAAAACATTTTGTTATTACCTTTGGAGTTTTTGGCTAGCCGTTCTTCAAACTCCTCTTTGGCTTTTCTTATTACATTTTTACACTTACTTTGGCAGTGTTTGTGCGCCTTTCTATTTGCCTCACTAGGATTTGACCTTCCTTTGCTAGACCGAAGAGCCTATTATCAAATATTTGTGCTCCACGTCGGTACTTGTAGACTGAGATCAAGTCACCCCTTAACCTTCTCTTTGTTACATTAATGGACTGAGCTCTTTGAGTGTCTCACTCTAAGGCAGGTTTTCTAATCCTTTCCTCATTCTCATGGCTCTTCTCTGAGCCCTCTCCAGTTTCTCAACCTCCTTCTTAGATTGTGGACCAGACCTGGGCACAGGATTCCAGCCGTGGTCACACCAGTGCCACACACCATCCCTATGGAAAGTAAAAGGTTTGGGACACATGGTCAGTCCCCTCTGCCCAGACTTTGCCCAGCACTGCCCCTCTGGGGGGATGTTTTCTGGACTAAGGCAAAGGTGATCTTGGCACCTGTCCAGGCGTTCAAAGGCCACGGCTGCTTTACACGCACCTTTGCACGCCTCTCTCTGCTGAAAGTGACAATACAGGCAGCTGCTCTGTTTGCTCGTGCTCAGAGCTTCTGTGATCCATGAACAAAACCGACTCGTTGCAATGAAAACCTGCAGCGGATCAGTTCTGCCCTGGGGCCAGATGAGTGGGGGCAGGACTCCACTCCTCAGAGCTTTCAACACTTCTCTGCATCACCTGGCTCCTTCCTCGTGCTGCCAGCAGGGCCCCAGGTGGGTGGAAGCCGGAAAGTCTCATTCCCTTCTCACCACTGATGCTGCTTCTTCGTTCCCTCGTTGGGCTCGGAGACCAGACCCATCGGCAGCATCTGCTGCTCTGGTCAGTTTCACATTCAGAGTCTCAGGCACTAGCCCAGCGGCGCAATGCCGGGGTTACAGGCATTGCAGGCAGCCACTAACCAGGGAGCACGTTACCCCCTTCCCTCCTTCTGCTGGTGCCACATCTCCCCACTGCCCTAGGGGCTGCTGGGCTCCCCGCTCCCTCTCCTGCTCAGCTGGAAGACTCAGCTGGGGGACAGAGGCTGATGGGCTGGAGAGGAAGGGGAAAGGCAGCAGCCACTCTGGGAGGCAGAGAAATACGCTCACCGGCTGCTTTTCCTGGGAGTGCGCCTGCTGCAGAGCAGGACAGCCCGGGCATAGCAGGCACCCCTGCCTACCCACCACCTGGCCCTGAGGGGTGGGCGGGTGGGGGGTCCCTTGCTTAGGGTCTCCGCTGACTGGCACCCCAAGATGGGGGGCATTGGGAGATGGGGCCGGACATTGGCAATGGGATTGGTCAAAATGCTGATCAATGCCATAGGGACCCGTCCTGGCCCGGCCAAGGGCACAGGCTAGATGGGTCCTTTCCATCTCTGGGTACTTCAATGCGAGTGGTGCACCGTGTCCACACTCCTCCAAAAGCCAGCCAGCCACTGGCCCGTCTGCTAGCGAGTACGCACACCACTGCTTGTCTAGCTGTGTGTCACAGGCCCTGCACTGCTCGCGAAGATTCTCCGCTGCTCAAACCCCAGTCACCCTGTGGCTCCGACATCATAGCCTGTCACATGTGGAGCACAATCCCCACGCTAGGACTGTGAGTGGCAGAGGATGGGGGGACGGATGGGGAATGCACGGGTCAGATCCTGGGGCTGCAGCGTTCCCAGCTGCCCCTGTGCTAGGCAGAGAGACGCCAGGGCAGCACCGCAGCCAGGAACGATGCCGGCTTCCCAAGCAGCAGTGCACTAACCACTAGGCATTCCCTTCCCCTGGCTTTCAAATATTTCAAGCCAAGCTCCTGCCTCCAGCCCTTGGCTCCCTTCCAGCCCCACTGCGGTTTGTTTGGCTTCTCCTGCGGTGGATTTGTCACATCATTAAACCATGGCTAAAATCCAGCTAACCACTGAACTGGCAGCTTTCCCGCCGGCTGACTCAGACGCTCCGCTCCGAGTGATCTCCCGCTGGGACCCGACGCTGCACCCGAGGGCTGCACCCCCCCACTCCCACACCCACACTGTGACCCAAAACTGTGCTAGAGACCCTCGGAGACTGATGGGGGGGCAGGGCTTTGGGATTCTGGGAGACGCCCAGATACCACAGTGATTGGTCTCTATAAGAAACTAGCTAGACGGGACGGTTGGCTCGAAGACCCACCTTCTTTCCCACCACCCAGAAAACTGATCAATGATTTGAGCAACACTCCTGAGTGATCCGCTCCCAACAGAGCATGGAATCGGCTGGCTCTTAGCATGGCTGTCTGAGCGGGATCAAGCAATGAGACTCCCTCCTCTTGTAGCACACACAGCAGTGGCAGGGCACCCATCGTGCCAGGACTGAAATCTGGCTCTCATGGGTCCGTGCCAGACGCGCAGGCTGGGTAGTTAAAGAGCCTGATGTTTATTTCAGTGCTGGGGACATGATGGCGTTACAGGTCTATAATCACCAGCACCATCATCCTCCCGAGCTCTCACCTAGTGCTCATCATTCCTAGATCTCAGAGCACCCCACAAAGCAGGGCGGACTCATTATCCCCATTTTACAGATGGGAAAACTGAGGCACAGAGCAGGGAAGGGGCTCCTCAAGGTCACCCAACAGGCCAGTGGCAGAGCCTGGCATGTCAATGCCAGGTCCCACAACAGCACGTCACCCACAGTGAGAGGATGCCGTGTCCTCTGGTCGCCCCATCTCAAAAAAGATAGATTAGAACTGGAACTGCTGCAGAGAAAAGGCAACAAGAACGACTGGAAGTTTGGAACAGCCTCCATAGGAGGAGAGATTAAAAAGACTGGCACTGTTCAGCTGTGAAGAGACGAGTGAGGGGGGATATGATTGAGGTCTATAAAATCATGACTGGTGTGGAGAAAGTGAATAAGGAAGTGTTATTTACTCCTTCTCATAACAGGAGAACTAAGAGTCATCAAATGAAATAGGCAGCAGGAAGTATTTCTTCACACAACACACAGCCAACCTGTGGAACTCACTGCCAGGGGATGTTGTGAAAGCCAAAAGTAAAACTGGATTCAAAAGAGAATGAGAGACGTTCCCGGAGGATAGGTCCATCAATGGCTATTAGCCAGGATGGGCAGGGACACAACTCCTGCTCCCGGTGTCCCTAAGCCTCTGACTGCCAGATGCTGGGACTGGATGACAGGGGACGGATACGTTAAAATTGCCCTGTTCTGTTCATTCCCTCTGGGGCACCTGGCACTGGCCACTGTCGGCAGACAGGACCCTGGGCTAGATGGACGACTGGCCTGACCCAGCGCGGCCCTTCTTATTGGTGGATGTGATGTTACAACAGGAGCTGACGCACCCACAGCACATTGTTGTGTAATATCATGACAGGAAGATGGACCCAGCACAAGGGCACAACTACCCCTGGCAGGAGGACACAGCCGCCCCAGAGCGGGGAGGCAGCTATCACCAAGGGGGGGTGCTACCGTCATGACCTAGGACACCCCGTCACATTGTGGGGAGGTCGCCCACCCTCATGCAGCGCTGCAGCCACCCCGGAGTGAGAGCAAGGTCACTGCCACATGAGGATCCAACCTCCACCCCCGGGGGCACCACAATCGCGGCACGGGATGCAGCTGTCACAGCAGGGGGACGCACCGTGACCACGTGAGCTCATTGTGTCTGGCCAGGTGACCCCAAAGGGCCAGGCTCTCTCCTCTGGGGAGCAGACACGCCGACAGACAGCCCCGTAGGCATGTAGCTCACTCATCAGCCCAGGACGCATCCAGCAGTCCTGGGACGTCAGTGGTCTGAGACGCGCCTGGGCCCCAGCAGGCCTGGCTCCTTCCAACTGGCCCTGCTACAAACTGGATCGATATCCCAGGGCTCAGGCTGTTTGCTCTCCGGGGCGGGGGCGTGCGCCAGGCTCTGCTGTTGACTTTGTTTCCCTGGGAAAAGGCACCTTGGTTACGCTCAGTTACATAATGGGGAAGACCCAGGCGGCAGGAGCTGATAAGAGCCACACAGGCACCTGTCAGGCGCTTGCAGGGTCACCGCGCTGCAGGGCGAGGGGCTGGGCCACAGGCCGCTGCCCCGGGGCTGTGGGAGAAAGCCACCCCTTCCGGCCCCACGGCCGCTGTGGAGGAAGAGGACTCTTTGCGGGGTCCGGGGAATTGCACAGCAGGGAGCTCCAGGGCAACCCCCACCGTCACCCCGCAGCCCCGGAGAGATCAGCGGGAGTGATGGAGGAAGAGCCCAGGCCAGAGAGCCGGCCCCCTTCCTGAGCATGCAGCTCCTCTTCCCTTGCCCCCACCCCTCCCTAATTTCTGACTCGGGATGGGCAAACCCTGCGAGGGGCCAGCCACGCCGGCCTGGGGGAGGGCACTCTCACCTGGCTCACCCCCCTGGCACTACACCACCCAGGGAAGAGCAGGGAAACCGAGGCAGGAGGCAAAGAGCAGCTCCCTCGCTCATCGACACCCCAGCGCGGACTGGTTCCCTACGGTCCAGGACGCAGCCCCTGCCCCACGGCTCCGGGGGCACAACCAATCCACAGGGGCCAGCTCCAACCGTCCTGCCGCTGGGAGATCAGACGGTGCCCCAGCTCCTTGCACTCTGCTCAGGGTGTCGAGATCTGCACGGGAGCCAGACCCTCTTGGGTTCCAGGGGTAAAGCGGAGCTGAGAACTCACATCTGAACCCAGGTCCAGACTCTGTCCGTGCACTAAGCCGACGGCAGCTCTGCGGGTACCAGCCCGGTGGGCCAGACCTACGGGCACCGGTTTCAGTGACTCTTCGGGTAACTGCAGAAGAGCGGTGTCCTGGCTTTGGGTTCATGGGACACTGCAATTGCCAGGATGGTTCAGACTCAGCGTCCAACTAGCCCAGTGTCCCGTCTCTGACGCTGGCTCAGAGGAAGGTGTAAGAACCCTGCAGTAACCTGCCCCCACACAGGAGAGCTCATCCTGGTCTCTAATAGAGACCCCCTGAAGCCCTGAAGCAGGAGCGTTACCATCCCTCCCAGAAGGTTTGGTAGTGTTCGCGGTTATAACTCTGGACAATCTAGTTATCCATGTGAGTACAGTCCCTCTTTGCGTCTTGCCAAATTCTTGGTCTTAGTGACTTCCTGTGGCATTGAGTTCCACAGTCTAACTATGAGTCTAAATGGGCTTGATGTGAAATCATTTACTCAGACTGAAAGGAAAAGGACAGAGGGGGCAACAATTAAAGCAGCTCTCTGGAGTGTGGTCCCGTCACACAAGGCTTGGATGGAAAACCACCAAGGGAAACGTTATGATTCAGTAGGGGGCGCTCTTGCCTGTGAGTCACTACTGCCCTGCTGAAAATACCACCTCCTGGAGCAGAGGTAGAAGGAAAATCCCCCAGCAGTTTCCAGTAAGAGGCATGATTCTGCTCTACTTTTTGGCCAGAGCTGTTGCGCAGTGTTGCTGTGAACTGTTGCTGTGAGCTGTTAAGCAGCTGTTGTGCTCCACCTCAGAAGTGGATGCATTTCAGTGGTGCGTGAAGAGATTCCTGTCGTGCGCACACACACTCTGGGAAGCATTTGGGATGAAAGTTGCAAATCACAAACAACAGGTACTAGAGCAGCTTCCATCCAAGAATCTTTTATTCCTTAACTCTCAGCACAACCTCTATTCCAGGTGGGGGAAACTGAGGCACGGGGTGGCACAGATCCTGCAGGCCTTGCAGTGAGTCAGTGGTAGAGCCAGGAACAGAGCCCAGGAACCTTGCCACCAAAACTGCTTCTCCAGTCACTAGTGCACCCCACCCGAGCTGCTATTCTTACTCTAGGGTGTAAACTGGAGAGATGCTACCAACGCTGACTCTCCAGAGATGACTGACAGAGAAGGAGCGGGGGCATAATCCCTGGGCGGCTGGACATGACCCCATCCCTCTGTTAGCGAGACCCAGGAGTCAGCGTGAGGGGCGTGCCGGGGGAAGGGCCCGGGCAGACTGCCTAGCAGAGCAGATTTTACTGTGGATGTGGGATTCTTTTCCATTTCATTTCTTTGTAAAAAGTCACCCATTAAACGTTAAACGCCTGAGTTCAGTGTTTACCCAGCCAGTCCTGCTGCGGCGTGCAGTCAGCCCTCCAGCCGCAGAGCTGGGCTCCGGCCCAGGGATCCGACGGCACCGGGCTCAGAACCGAAGCCTCCTCCTGAGGCTGCCAGGGGCCAGCAGGAGGCTCCAAGGTTTAGCTCCTACCGCCAGTCCCTATGCCGGGGTCACCAACCAGCCTGGCCGTGGGAGGGGCACTTGGGTGCTCCTCTAAATGGAGCCTGGCCAGTTAGGTCACATCTAGCGCCTTCCTTGCTGGGGTATCCAGGTGCTACCCAGCCCGTCCCCCTGGGGCAGGGCAGGGCGACTCCAGGGGCTCCGTTCGCCGGCGCTCTGCCTTGTCTAGATGTCCGGAGTGAGGAGAGTGTGTCTGGGCAAGGGCACGGCTGTGCACACGGGTGAGGGACTGGGCACAGGTGGGCATGGGGGCAGTGCCTGGCTATCCACACCCCTGCCGCACAGCATGGCCCTGCCAGCCCACTGCCCCTGGGACTCACTCTCTCTTGCGATGATTTACTCCCACACCAGAGTACTTAAATCGAGAGTCCCCCCGGGGGGCTTAGTTATTAACTCTCCAGCCCCTCACTCCACCCTTGCTCTGTGTTAATTCCCACAGGCGCCTCTCCCAAGCTCCGGAGTCCCACAGCCTCCCCCGGGCCTGGGTAATAATCCAGGTAAGTTTTGCCCTCCTTGTTCTCAGGATAGCACAGCTCTGCTCCTGGGACGTGGCAGGGACGCCGGGCAGCTGCAGGTCTCGGCTAACTTCTGCCCAGCTGTGTGTGTGGGGGGACGGGGGGTTACGTTGGTGATCCCAGCTGCTCTGATCTCGGGTTTATCTCCATGTGGGGCACAGGAGCCCCTGGAGTGGCAGGAAATGACCCCAGCTCGGGGGCAGATGCAGGGGTGCAAGCCGGGGCTGCAGAGCCTGCAAGGAAACTCTCCCAACAGGAGCAAAGCAGAGGCAGCTGGAGCCCACGGGGTGGGGCTGAAGGGGGAAGGGGTTCATCTATTCACTGATTAAGCTGCTCAGGATACAGATTAACTTCCCCGCTCAGGACCTATTATGGTTTCACTGGCCCCGAGAGCTGGAGTATCCCTGAGCTGCCAGCTGTCCCGTCCCCGGCAGCTTCTGCACCATCGCCCCAAGTGCTGCTCGGGGACTTCGCTCAGGGATGCAACACAGTGCCCTAGAGGGGTATCCCTCCGCCGCCAGACCCCGTCACTGCTCTGAGACCCTAACGGGTATCCCTCCGCCGCCAGACCCCGTCACTGCTCTGAGACCCCGACGGGTATCCCTCCGCCGCCGGACCCCGTCACTGCTCTGAGACCCCGACGGGTATCCCTCCGCCGCCAGACCCCGTCACCGCTCTGAGACCCCGACGGGTATCCCTCCGCCGCCAGACCCCGTCACTGCTCTGAGACCCCGACGGGTATCCCTCCGCCGCCAGACCCCGTCACCGCTCTGAGACCCCGACGGGCATCCCTGCGCTGCCGGGCCCCGTCACTGCTCTGAGACCCCGACGGGCATCCCTGCGCTGCCGGGCCCCGTCACCGCTCTGAGACCCCGACGGGCATCCCTGCGCCGCCGGACCCCGTCACCGCTCTGAGACCCCCGACGGGGATCCCTGCGCCGCCGGGCCCCGTCACCGCTCTGAGACCCCGACGGGCATCCCTGCGCCGCCGGGCCCCGTCACTGCTCTGAGACCCCGACGGGTATCCCTCCGCCGCCGGACCCCGCCACCGCTCTGAGACCCCGACGGGCATCCCTGCGCCGCCGGGCCCCGTCACCGCTCTGAGACCCCGACGGGTATCCCTCCGCCGCCAGATCCCGTCACTGCTCTGAGACCCCGACGGGCATCCCTGCGCCGCCGGGCCCCGTCACCGCTCTGAGACCCCGACGGGCATCCCTCCGCCGCCAGACCCCGTCACTGCTCTGAGACCCCGACGGGTATCCCTCCGCCGCCGGACCCCGTCACCGTTCTGAGACCCCGACGGGCATCCCTGCGCCGCCGGGCCCCCTCACTGCTCTGAGACCCCGACGGGCATCCCTGCGCCGCCGGCCCCGTCACCGCTCTGAGACCCAGACGGGCATCCCTGCGCCGCCGGGCCCCCTCACCGCTCTGAGACCCCGACGGGCATCCCTGCGCCGCCGGGCCCCCTCACCGCTCTGAGACCCCGACGGGCATCCCTGCGCTGCCGGGCCCCGTCACTGCTCTGAGACCCCGACGGGCATCCCTGCGCCGCCGGGCCCCGTCACTGCTCTGAGACCCCGACGGGGATCCCTGCGCCGCCAGACCCCGTCACTGCTCTGAGACCCCCGACGGGGATCCCTGCGCCGCCAGACCCCGTCACCGCTCTGAGACCCCCGACGGGGATCCCTGCACCGCCAGACCCCATCACTGCTCTGAGACCCCGACGGGTATCCCTCCGCCGCCGGGCCCCCTCACCGCTCTGAGACCCCGACGGGTATCCCTCCGCCGCCGGGCCCCCTCACCGCTCTGAGACCCCGACGGGTATCCCTCCGCCGCCGGGCCCCCTCACCGCTCTGAGACCCCGACGGGTATCCCTCCGCCGCCGGACCCCGTCACTGCTCTGAGACCCCGTCACTGCTCTGAGACCCAGACAGGGTCCCTGCCATGCCCAGGGCCTCCGCTAGTGATTGGGCTTCAGCTGTTGTTTGAGCAGCTGTGAAGACGAAGCAAATGCCAGAGGC
Source organism: Mauremys mutica (assembly GCF_020497125.1). Lineage (NCBI taxonomy): Eukaryota > Metazoa > Chordata > Testudines > Geoemydidae > Mauremys > Mauremys mutica. Next base: position 2,921,271 of record NC_059077.1, read on the forward strand.
CCTTACTGAGGCCATTCTCCTCTTGGAGCCAGTTAGGAGAGTGTCGTAAGCCCAGGCTGCCTGGCGGCTCTGGGGCTGGGCCCAGGAGGAGCAGACATGAGCCCCAATCCCCGTGGCTAGGAGCAGCAGGAGCAGCAGCCAGCAGGAGCTCAGCAATAGCCCCCCTGGGCCAAGAGTCACCCCTTCCCCTTGTGCATGGCTGGCCGAGGGGCGAGCCCGAGGAGGGCCTGGCAGCCATGGCGCGGGGAGCTGGGGCCCCTCGCTAGCTCCGTGCCTGGGCGCTGGCCTGTGGATAAACAGCGGACTTTAGATCTGTCAGTCTGTTAACCTTCATCAGGACAAATATTTGCACTGGGGGAGGGGGCCGGGTGGGGGAGGAGAAAGCAGGGAGGTTAAAGGGGACTGTGCCTCTGGAGTTCCTCTGCCCGGGAAAGCCCCTACAGGGACAGCCATCAGCGCCAGCCGCTGGCCCAGGCACCCTGCGGGGCGAACCAGGAGCTGAAGGGCTGGTGGACTGCAGCCCCAGGGAGATCACATCTGCAGAGCGCTGCTGAGCCCGAGGAGGTGGGGAAGGGATTGCTGGCCGCCACTCCCCCACTCGGTCTCCCCTCCGAGTACTAAGGAGGCCTGCTCCTGCTTAGCATGAGTGCTACCATGCTCCCAGCTGGGGTGCTGCGGCCATGGCATAGACTCTCCTGTGCCCCCCTTGCATTGCCTTTCCACCCCCCAGGGGGGCGATTGCTGAGCTCCTTTCCCCGAGCAGCCAGCCTCTGCCCACTTCTCGCAGGGACAGCCGCTGCCACTCTCCAGCCTTTGCCAAAAAATGGGCAGTTAGCCCCGCCCGCACACCAGGCTAAGCTGCAGCTGGAGGCTCTTCCAACCCTCCCAGGAGTCCCTGCCCTCGAGCAGTGCATGGCCCTTTTCAGCCACTCATCCAAGGTGGGCGCGTGCCAGCGATTACAGCTGGGCAAAGCCAGTAAATGCTCAGTGCGTTGGCCACTCTTGCTTGCAATGTGCGTCTGCCCCTTCCCGTGAGAGAGAGGAGCAGGTATGTGTGCCACTGCCCTCTAGTGCACAGAATCAGAACTGCTGAGCTCTGTGTCCTAGGCCCCCTACTTCTCATTGCTAAAGAAGCGGTGGCAGGGACTGGGGCAGGAGGCTCTGACTTCACCCCTTGCTGTGCCCGTGAAGTCCTCCATGACCATGGTATGCAGCACCGCGGCAACCGGGAAGGTAGCTGGGGCTTCGTTAACATATAATAGAATCGCGCCATTAACGACTATTAACTGTCGTCTGTAACTGATCATTTAAATCAGCTTCTGTACCAGCTGACTGGAGGATAGCTAATGTCACGCCAATTTTTAAAAAGGGCTCCAGAGGCGATGCTGGAAAGTACAGGCCGGTAACCTGACTTCAGTACCAGGCAAACTGGTTGAAACTATAGTAAAGAACAGAATTGTCGGACACAGAGATGAACATAACTTGTTGGGGAAGAGTCCACAGGTTTTTGTAAAGGAAAATCATGCCTCACCAATCTACTAGAATTCTTTGTGGAGGTCAACAAACATGTGGATGCAGTGTACTTAGATTTTCAGAAAGCCTTTGACAAGGTCCCTCACCAAAGGCTCTTAAGCAAAGGAAGCTGTCATGGGATAAGAGGGAAGGTTCTCTCATGGACTGGTAACTGGTTAAAAGACAGGAAACAAAGGGTAGGAATAAATGGTCAGTTTTGGTAAATAGTGGTGTCCCCCAGGGGTCTGTTCTGGGACCAGCCCTGTTCAACATATTTACAAATGATCTCAGAAAAGGGGTAAATAGTGAGGTGGCAACATTTGCAGATGATACAAAACTACTCAAGATAGTTAAGTCCCAAGCGGACTGCGAAGAGCTACAAGGGGATCTCACAAAACTGGGTGACCTGGCAACAAAATGGCGGATGAAATTCAATGTTGATAAATGCAAAGTACTGCACATTGGAAAACATAATCCCGACTCTACATATAAAACAATGGGGTCTAAATTAGCTGTTACCACTCAAGAAAGATCTTGGAGTCATTGTGGAGAGTTCTCTGAAAACATCCACTCAATGTGCAGCGGCAGCCAAAAAAGGGACCAGAATGTTGGGCATCATTAAGAAAGGGAGAGATAATAAGCCGGAAAATATCATGTTGCCTCTGTATAAATCCCTGGGACACCCACAGCTTGAATACTGTGTGCAGATGTGGTCGCCCCATCTCAAAAAAGATCCATTGGAATTGGAAAAGGTTCAGAAAAGGGCAACAAACATGATGCGGGGTGTGGAACGGCTCCGCATGAGGAGAGAGTAGTAAGATTGGGCTCAGTTCCCCCATCCGAACCATGGAGATAACAGCTGTGCTCTGCCTCCCAGGGGTTCGGTTGGGGTAGATACATTACTGATTGCGCAGTGCCCAGATACCACCGCAAAGGGGAACTTAAAGGTACCTTAGGTACATATTGCTATTCCCGACTCTGCCAGCAGAGGCCACTGCTGAGCAGCTTGCAGTTAAACCCCTGCAACCTCCAACCAGAAGCAGGGGTGACTTTGTGATCACCACCCAGCTGCTGGGCCAGGGAGGTTCCTTTCCCCGCCGGTGTTGCACTGAGCGGAGTGACGTGGGGCGGCCCCTTCCCCCCAGCTCTGCTACCCCCCCTCGGATCACATGTGTTTCTGGCGCGCGGGGGCGGGGGGCGAGGGGAATTCTTTGGCCCTCAAGCAGACGCCCCCAGCGTGGCACGCGGCCTTGCCGGGTTCCCAGTCTGACATGACGTGGGTTGCACAGTGCCAAGCACATCCCCAGGCAGGCGGAGCTGCACTGGCCTTTCTGCCATTCCCAGCCCCCGGGTGAATTCAGCCCAGCGTGTCAGCCAGTCTCGCGGCTCACCTCTGGCTAACCCAGCGCCGGTCGCTCCAGCTGTGCCATCCGCGGGCAGCCCCCTCGCTAACTGGTTCTGCAGGAGCGCTGGGGAAGAATGTGGGGAAGAATGCTTCTGAATAGCTAAGCGAGGCTGGTCCAAATAGCAGGCTGCTTCCCCACCACAGGTGAGTGCTCCACGCCGAATGTGGCAATTAAAGAAAGCCCCATGGCTGGGCTTGGATGGCTCAGGGGGTTGGTATTCCGTTGGATGTCCCACTCTGAACCCGTCTGACAGCTGTTTGGTGGCTTCTGTGAAATGGGGTTTTCGGTCCCATCCCTAGTGCCCTAGCTCTCTGTATCCTCACTGACTGTAACTGGTGTCCTTGTCATCCTCAGCAAAGAGGCCAAATTCTCGTGCCTCAGTTTCCCCACCTGTAATATACCAGCCTTTTTAAAGTGCTTTGTGATCTATTGGTGAAAAGCACCTCTAGACGTGCTTAATGAATGAGCATTATGACACTACCTAAGAGAAGGATACCAGCCAATAAAAGCTCAGAAATCCCCCTAGTCACTCCTAGGAATCTGACAGACATTCCCTGTGACATCACCCGTTGCTTTTTCCAATCCAGTGCAATCATTCTGTTCAGCTACTCCTTGTATCTCCACAGAAATGTATCTACTGATGCTGACTCTAAAGTGGGTGAGATTTGAACGGCTGTTTGAAAAGTCTGTCTTTAACAAGAGAAATAAAGAAGTGGCATATGGACAGCAGAGAATCAATGAAGACCTTGCGAAAATAGATATTAATGAAGATCCGGTACAGGGATCATTGGAGAATTGGAACATACACAGTTCAGAGAATCTGGATAACATACATCCCAGCATGCCAAGGAAATGAGCTAATGGCTTTACCAAACCATTCACAATTATTTTTTAAAAGCCAAGGGGCACTGAGGCAGTGGGAAGGACCAGATTGAAGTAATGTGGTGCAGATTTTCAAAAACAGAAGAAAGAGTGATCCTGACAATTATTGCAGAATAATTCTGACATCAGGCCCTAGTGAAACCCTGGAGGAAATATTAGCAGGGAAAGAATTGTAAATATCTTGAGGATAATGGAACGGTAGACGATAAGCAGCATGAGTTTCTAAAGGAAGAAAAATATTCCAGGGAAAAAATCATTTGCTCTTTTATGTATATACAGAGTTACAAAACTGGGGGACGAAGGAAATGAGTGAGCTGGAATGTACCGGGATTTCTGTAGCGTATTTGATTCTGGGTCTCACCAAATACTTAATGTTTGCAAAACTAAAATTGTCGTGGGCATGGATTCTGCTACGTGGGAGAAGAATACCTGCAGGGCCTTAACACCGGCAAGGGTAACCAGCGAGGTGCTGGAGGGCGGGGGGTGTTTGGAGGGGCAGTGCAGGATTGGGATGATGGATGGTCATTAATGCTCCGGAAGAGGGGTGAGTGGCACATTAATGAAGTTCACAGCTGACGTGAGGCGAAGAGGAATTGCCAGCAGCAGGGAGAGCAGAGAAAGAACATCAAGGGACCCAGAGTGATTAGAAACATGGCCAGAAAATAACCACATGGGAGTCATTTTAGAACACTACAGCAAATCCATGTGGGGGAGAACAATGGGAAATGCACAGTCCTCGCTGGGAGGGGGAAGTCTGGGAAGCCGGGATTGCTGCAGTGGCCCGATAGGGAGCGGGGAGAGCAAACTACGTCTGATCCCACAATGCCACAGAACAACCAGACCGGCCGGGAGGAGGCAGAGACGTGTCTTCCCAGAGCCAGGGGCCGATACGGTCCCAGTGCAAGGGCAATAGTGCAATAGCACTGGGCTCGCACGTTCAGTTCTGGGCACACCTCGACCAGGCGGGCGTGGGGAGATGGGAGGGAGCTCAGGGAAGAGCAGACGGAACGACCAGGGGTCTGGAGGAACCAGCTTCTCGGGAAGGCTAGCAGAGTTCACCGAGCCCAGTGCACGCTCCAGACTACTCCGGAACATCCCAAGCTGCAGGGCTCCCAGGCAGCCTGGCCAAACCACAAGGAGAGGCGTAGGCAGCCTCTGGAGCTTTGGCAGGGTGGGCAGGGAATTCACCGAGCTGGGGAGAACTAGGAGCAACAGGGTGAAATCGGCAAAGAGAAACTGGTCCTGCCTCGGCTGGGATGACACTCAGCCGGCCTCCTCCTCGGCTGGGGGAAGATCCTCAGTCTGCGTCAAGTGTCCTAGCCCCACGGACGTCCGTCTGCGCGAACGGCGATGCCCCTGGCCGACCAGCGGCTTGAGCGTTCAAAGAGGGCGGGGTGATGTTTACCAATCACCGAACAAAACCAAGTTCCCCTGGAGAACAAGAGGGGCCCCGATCCCCAGGCACCTCCACCGACTGCACAACGGGACTGGTGGTGCTCAGCCCTGCTCCGGATCAGGCCCATTGTCTGGGAGCGTCACTCCCTGCCCCGCCCCATGCTGTGCACTGCTCAGGCCGGTCTGTCCTGGGCACCTCCCCATGCCCAGCAGCTCTTCCCCTGCCCAAGGGGTTCCCAGGGCCCTGCAACCTGGCCCTGGCGCTGCCCAGGAGCCTTCGCACGCAGCACACTGGCAGCATGGCGCTTACCACCGGCCGGCCAGCCTGGGAGCAAGGGGAGAGACCAGACTGGCCAAAGTCTCCTTTCAGGCTAGGCCTGGGCCTGATCCTGCTGCTGCTGCTGGCACAAATGGCAACGGGAGCCAGGCCAGGCCTGTGACCTGGTTATAGACAGAGCCCCCTAATCCCCAAGGAGAGTTAACAGCCCTCTGAGGCTGGGGCTGGACACTTGCTAATGGCCCGAGATGTGCTGGGAGCAGGCACTTGCGGCAGGAGATGGGCCTGTTGACAAGCCGATAAGCACAGCCTGTCCTGAGCTGCAGGGGGAAGAGAGGAACTAAGGACACAAGCCCCCTCGATGGCTGGAGGAGGGGTCAGCAGGGCCACCGGTCCGTGCAGTAGCCCCCATGGCAGTAAATGATATTCACCAGGCAGGTCAGCCAACAGGGGAAGCCCACAGGGAGCTGCTGCCAAAAGCACTTCCCCTTGGCCCGCTTCACAGACTAGTGTGTATTGGCTGCTGCAGCTGCTGTCCCGGCCAGGGCTCTGGGATATTTCCTAGAGCCGCGCACGAGGGAAGCAGGCGTGTATGCCGGGGTGTGTGTGTGGGGGGGGAGGGGGTCTGTGAAGTCACTGCTCAGTGTGCGTGTGGGTTAGTGAATCTGGGAGTCTGTGCACGTACCTCCTGCCTCTCTCTTTCTCTGGGTTCCAGACAAGGAGCACCACGTAATGGAGAAAGTGCAACACCAGGAGTCAGGAGATGTTCGGGGGCGGGGGGGTTTCCAGGCTCTGCCACTGACTCGCTAGGTATAAATTGGTCATGTCACATCACGGGGAAAATTCATCCCTGCTGATTTCACTGGAGTTGCACCTGGAAATGGCCGGGGGCCTCCGTGCCTCAGTGTACCCTTCTGCAAAATGAGGAGGATGCTAATACTTACTGGCTGCAGCCAGGCGCTGTGGGGTTCATTCCCACACCTGTCAGGCTAGAGGAGTGCTAGGTCTGATGTGTATGCGGACGTGTGCGGTGACTGTGTGCATGTGCACTCTGGAGGTGTCCAAGGCCTTGGTCGATAGAGGAAGAGGAGACGTCCTAGGCAGATTTCCCCATGGCTCAGCAAAAGGCATCAGAGCGACTATGTCATTATGGACCTACACTTCGGCTCCTAGTTGAACCCTGGCCATCCGTGTGGGAGCGCAGCCAATGGGCGCTGGCCCTGCCCCAGCACAAAGCCTGGAGATGGGCCAAGCAATCGATCTGGGGATATGAGTCCAAAGGCAAACAGGAGAGAGCTGGGAAAACCCTCGTCACCGAAAACCTAACGGACGCGTTTCTGACCAAAGGCAACAACGTCGCTGCAAGAGACTTCACAGAGCAACGCAGTCCCGACCCCCACGGCCAGCGAGACAGGAGTGCGGCTCTGAAAGGAGGACAGGGGAAGACAAATGACTCGACACAGGTTCCCTTAAACTAAGAATCAAAGTGAGGGATCTCTCCAGTTTCAAACGGCGAGGCCCACTTGCTGCTCGCCTCTGCTCCACTGAGCATGACAAACGGCGCAGCCACAGATCAATGCGCCAGCAGTAAAAGTCAGAGCACACGGAGGAAAAATTAGCGCAAATCGAAGCTGCTATAGACACCAATTCCTCCTGGCAAAGCTGGGAAGAATTTAAACCCATTGAAAAGAAACAAAACTCAGCAATCCAGAATGGATTTCCAAACCATACAAAGGAATCCAAGCCAACAATCAGGCGAGCACAAAACAAAGTCATTTTAAAAACAATTAAGCTAGAAAACGCCATTAAAAACCAACACACACACGCACACCCATAGCCGGGCAGAACTCAAGGAACCCCAGATATGAAATCTCAGACTCAGTGGTGGCTGAAAAGACAGCACTGAATACATCCAGGAAGCCCCTTCTCCAATGATTTAACCTACCCCTCTAATCCGGGATGACTGATCCCAAGATGTACACACGGAGACGCCCTCACTCCCCATAACTCCTGTATCCCGCTGAGCTGTGATACCATCTAGCTATTCTGCAGCACCCTCCCTAAGGGTGACACTCACTGGGGTGCAGACCCAAGGGGCTGAAGTGAGTGGGATGCGTACGGGGACCTGGGGTGAATGCCGGAAGAATTAATGGGACACCTGACTAGCAGCAACGGAATCCAAGAACTCACCCTGGGATCCGCCCATAAACCAGCCACCCGGCCCATCTGTGCTCCTTAGCGCAGGCGTAAGGGATGAGAAGCGGGACAGAGATGTGCCTGCTCCAGAGACTTTACAAAAGCTCGGGTCTTAACCTGGCATCCTAGAAACCGTACATTGCTACAAAATGGGACTGGTGGGAAATCGTAGGATACCATTAAACCAGGTACTAATCCCTTCGATGTGGGCCAGTCCTGGAGCGGGAGACCCCCTCTGTCTGAGTCAGACCCCTGCTACACACAACATTTGCAGCAATTCCAGTGATGTTGGGTTAAAAAGTCAGTTCGTTAACACCATACAAAGTCCTGCATGGATCCACTCAGAGAACGGTCACAGCTGTCCAGTAGCTCTGGCTTGCCCTTGCCAATGGACCAATGCCAGCTACCCCAATACAAGTGGGGTTCACACTGATATGAGTCCGTATGAGGGTTTGCACCGGTTTAACTAAACTGGTTTCAGATCATACCGACCAATGAAACCAGTGCACAGCCCAGGCCTCCGTTGAAATGTCTGCCATGTGCTGTTGCTGCCTTGGTTGCACTGTCCCCTAGGCAATATGGTCTCCATAGGAACTGACTCCTAGAACGCTGCTGCAGTGCCTGAACTGTGCAGGCCAACCTGGAAAAGATAAAAACCGTGATCTGTCTGGAAAATCACCCCCTCCCCCACCCCGCTCCACCTCTGCAGCGGTGTGATTCCACTGGGACCGGAGTCCGCTGGGGGCGGATTGGGTCCTACACTTTGACTGAGATGCACAGAAACTGAAGATGGCCTGAATTAGACATTCCGGGGTGTTGTTATCATAATCAGACACCCTCGTTATAAATGCCCCAAGGCGCTTCTGACTGGCTATCAGGGCCGGTTTAGCACCGGCGCTCCAAGCACGTGCTTGGGGCGGCACTTTGCAAGGGGCGGCACTCCGGCTCCTTTTTTTTTTTGCTTGGGGCGCAAAAAGCCGGGAGCCGGCCCTGAGCGGAGGTGAACTGCAGCGGTGGGGGGCGCGGGGAGGGCCGCAGGAAGTAACCGGGGGGGGCAGAGGAACCGCTCCCCCCCCAGCTCACCTCCGTCCCCACCCCCGAGCGCACCGCCGCTCCGCTTCTCCCGCCTCCCTCCCAGGCTTGCCTAGGAAGGAGGGAGGAGTAGGAGGGGAAATGTGGCGCGCCGGGGGGAGGAGACGGGGCCGGGGATTTGGGGAAGGGGTTGGAATGGGGCAGGGAAGGGGTGGAGTTGGGGCGGGGCCGGGAGAGCACAGGAACATATTTTTTGCTTGGGGCGGCAAAAACGTGGAGCCGGCCCTGCTGGCTATAAACGCATCTCGGGTATGAACTCCATGGGCCTCCTCTGCCACCAAGAAATGATTAGCGAGCTCAGGCCCTGCAATGCAACCGCTGCCAAGGCTATTCTGTAACCGAATGCAGCCCATTCTCCTGCAGCGTACGGGAGCTTTCGCACCGCCTGGCTTGCTGCTGGTGGGTTGTGCTGACCTGGCCTGCGGTGCACTTAGGATGTGAGGGGGGATGGATTCTCAGGTCCTGTGAAGAGCCCATGGAGGCCTGGCTTGGTTTTCATACAAATCTAAACCCATCAAAAGAACATTCAACTTCTGGCGTCACCTCAACCAAAGCCCCAGTGAAAGCCCCACCCGCTCCTGTAGCGTGTCACGGCGCAGGCTCGACGCACCGACCTCTTGAGCAGCGGAGCAAATAACCTCACCCAAAGCCCACGGTATGTCAGAGACCCCAGCTGCCAACAGACGCGTCAATGGAAGGAGTAGCCCAAACCCAGCTAGATGTAACCACTCCCTGACAGCAGACTGCCCGGCTCCAGAGACACGTGCAGAACGAAGGTGAGCAATCGCCAAGCACCCAGCAGTGACCGAGCGCCGGAGGGGTGGAGTCTGGCAGCGCGAAAGCCTAGGGCAGACCCAGAGCCCGTGCGGGGGAAGCGACGGAGGAGAAGACTGTCGCAGAGAGACACTGCTACTCCCGCATCCAGTGTGATGGCGGGAAAGGATGAGATTTCGTCACTTTACCAGAGCTGACAGAAGACAGGCGTGCCACGTTCCTGCAAAGCTGTGCCTGACCCGGGAGAAAGGAAAGAGGTGGCAGAGACGGGCTCTCTGTAGCCACCTGTTGTCTTTGGTTTTATACTTAGATTGTCAGCTCTTTGGTGCAAGGACTATTTGTTCCGTGCGTACAGCACCTAGCGCAATGGGGTTCTGCTCCATGACTGGGGCTCCCAGATGCAACCACAGTGCACACAATTAATAATAAGTGAACAGGGAGTGTGGAGCTGCACGTATCTGGCTGATGGTACATATGTGTGCTGGCTATTGCTGGAGCGTGCGGGAACTGTGCCTTGGTGAAGTGTGAGAGTGTCGGTCCACGTGAGATTGGGGCGTCCGTGTGCTGGTGCCGTGTGTGTTGATGAGTGCACGGACGTGTGGGATATGGGTCAGGCTGCCTGGCAGGAACGTGCTGTGGGAGTGTGTGGGGTGCTGGTGGTATGGACACACGAGTGTGTATTGGTGAGGTGGGTGTGCTGATAAGCCCAGGAGTGTGTGCCGGTTGGCTTTGCCCTGGTGGCATTTGTTGGTGACCAGCTGAGTGAAGGTGCTTGGGAATGCCTGAGTGGGAGCGTCTTGGCAGGGCGATCATTGGCAACTGGGAAGGCAGGGGGCGGGTTAACTGTGTGTGGGGGTACACGCGTGCGTGTGTGCTGGTGAACGTGCGTGTATGTGTGAGAGCTGGAGAGGGCGTCTGCTATCTGGCGGAGGCATCTGGATGCCTCTCCCTGTGCCCCCAAGGCAGTGCCTCTCAATTATCCTCATATAAACGCAGGAATGCTCCCTGCTACAATACAATTAAAATCCGGCTGGATGCTTGCAGCATGGAACTTAAAGCAACAGAAGCAGGTGTGACCTCAAAGCTTTGGTATCTATTTTTCCACCATTTATTAACCTCTAACCTTTTATCTGTGGGCGCCCCGAGACGCATAAACATGTTACATCAAACAAGGAGCAAAGGTCAGCTTCTAAGCAGAGGCAATGGGTGAGTGAAATAACAGGGAGAGCTGCGGGCTGAAGGTTTTAGGTGTTCTGAAAACACATTGATCAGCGGACTCCAAGCCTTTGATAATTTCATTTCTCTCTTTACCAGGGGAAGGTGAAGGGGCCCATCGCTGACAGGGGCTACCTCACATGCTCCCCCAAGCAGATGTACCGCCGTGGGTCGGGTTAACCATTTCCACTCCCTGCGTCTGAGCGAGACAGGACAGGACTGTGCATTCCTTGCACATCAGCTTCCCCAGGCCGGCCCAATCTGCCGTCTCAGCAAACCAGGGGCTCTTGGATCTAGCAGATGAAGGCAGAATGAGACCCAACAGCTGGGCAATAGACCAATTCCAACTGGAAATGAGCTGCGCATTGGTAGAGGTTGAAATGGCTCCCCCAGGGATGTGCTGGCGACTCCATCCTGTCCGTGGCATCTTTAAATCGAGAATGGAGATTAATAAGACTGAGGCTTTTCAGCTTGGAAAAGAGGAGACTAAGGGGGGATATGATAGAGGTCTATAAAATCATGAGTGGTGTGGAGAAAGTGAATAAAGAAGTGTCATTTGCTCCTTCTCATAACACAAGAACTAGGGGTCACCAAATGACATGAATAGGCGGCAGGTTTAAAACAAACCAAAGGACGTATTTCTTCATACAAGGCACTGTCAATCTGTGGAACTCTTTGCCAGGGGATGTTGTGAAGGCCAAGACTATAACAGGGTTTAAAAGAGAACTAGATAAGTTCATGGAGGGCAGGTCCATCAGTGGCTATTAGCCAGGCTGGGCAGGGATGGTGTCCCTGGCCTCTGTTTGCCAGAAGCTGGGAATGGGCGACAGGGGATGGATCACTTGATGATTCCCTGTTCTGTTCATTCCCTCTGGGGCACCTGGCATTGGCCCCTGTCGGCAGACAGGATACTGGGCTAGATGGACCTTTGGCCTGACCCAATGTGGCCGCTCTTATGATCTCCTTCTAGAGGATATGCCCTGGTTCAACCGCAAACTACTGCTGGCGTCACGCAGAAGGGAGGAAGTGTTTGCTTCTCTGCAGGACTCCCTGGGTGCTGGTCTCTGCTCAGTGCCATGCCCAAGGTCAGACTAGAGGGTTAGATCCGTCCTTCCCAGCCGTAGAATCTTTGAGAGAATACACAGGCCAGCATGAGCGCCAGAGCTGCACACCCAGGAACTCCCCCCAGGTACACACAGTGCTGGGAAGGAACAGAGAGGAACGGATGAGTTCCCTTCAGCATGGGGGCCATTCCCTGAGTGCCCCTTGCAAGGCTAGTAAAGAGGCAGGGGTTTGTTTGGGTCCTGCGGTGCAGCGATGAGACATATCGACATAACGCTGCCTGCGCATCGGACTGGCATGTTGGCATGTGATGCTGTTGCACAGAAATGACGTGAGGTAGCACTGCACGGAATTGCATGAGTGGAAATGGCGTGCATTGCACGGCTGCATTGCACAGAAATGGCGTGAGGTAGCACTGCACGGAATTGCATGAGTGGAAATGGCGTGCATTGCACGGCTGCATTGCACAGAAATGGCGTGAGGTAGCACTGCACGGAATTGCATGAGTGGAAATGGCGTGCATTGCACGGCTGCATTGCACAGAAATGGCGTGAGGTAGCACTGCACGGAATTGCATGAACGGAAATGGTGTGCATTGCACGACTGCATTGCCCAGAAATGGCGTGAGGTAGCACTGCACGGAATTGCATGAACGGAAATGGCGTGCATTGCACGGCTGCATTGCACAGAAATGGCATGAGGTAGCACTGCACGGAATTGCATGAGTGGAAATGGCGTGCATTGCATGGCTGCATTGCACAGAAATGGCGTGAGGTAGCACTGCACGGAATTGCATGAACGGAAATGGCGTGCATTGCACGGCTGCATTGCACAGAAATGGCGTGAGGTAGCACTGCACGGAATTGCATGAACGGAAATGGCGTGCATTGCACGGCTGCATTGCACAGAAATGGCGTGAGGTAGCACTGCAGCATCATCACACGCTTGTGTTGCCCCTCCCAGAGGACAAGCACAAGAGGTCAGGATTGCCACCAAAACATCTGAGCAAACAAGAACGCAGGGGCGTAGGAGCCGCTGTACCGGAGCAGACCATTGGCCCATCCAGGGCAGTGCTCCAGGTAGACCAGTGCCCTGTACTCCACTGTACAGGACAACACCAGTCTAGGCTGTGTCTCCCTGCTGTACCCAATGTGAGGCCGGCAGGCTACTCCCTGCGGCTCTGGATCCCAGCGATGCTCCATCTAGTCCTGCCCCTGTCCGTGCCACATGCTTCAAGGATGGGCTGAATAGCCCCAGCGTTCACCTAATAGTGCAGGGCAATCCCAGGGGAGAATTTCGCTCTCACGCCAGCTGCTGCTCAGCTTATGCCCTGCGGCATGAGGGGAAACAGCCCTTGTAACTTCATTCTGTTAATAAATAATAAAAATAATCATCCCCTGCTCGTCTCTAGCCCGTTTCGGCCGCGGTGCAGCCATGTGGGGATGTATGGGACGTACAGAGATCCCTTCACCCCTACAGAAGTGCAGCCATGGCTGGGCTGGAACGGGGCAGCTTTTTAACAGCACAGAGCAACATCATGCCCCAGTTTGGGCCAGGAGGCGGTGAGGAATTCCATACCCAACCGACACTACAGGAGGAACACAGGGCGAGAGGATGGGCTCAGCAGACCTGGAATTTGGACAAGACACCTGGGTTAAGAGCTGGGCTCTTGCAACACCTGCCATGGGATGTTGAGGATCAAAGGTTCAGAGAGCGAAGCCTGAGGGTCCAGAGGCCGGAACGGCCACAACTGCAAATGATCCACAGGCCTCTGGACGCCATGAGACACATGCTCACCCGCCTGGCCTGCGCTGCTGCAATATGAGCCCTCCCAAACCCCAGTGTGAAAATATGCACATTTGGGGCCACCAATGGCTGGGACCCGAGTTCGAGATTTGGTCTGATCTGACAGGCAGTTCCTGGTTCAGGAGAGATCGTCTCCTGGATCAGCAGCGCTACTGCCGCAGCTTGTGCTGGGAGATCTCCCGGCCCAGGGGGACCTGAATTAGCCTGGGAGCAGAGGTGAAAGTAAGTCGGTCCAGTCCAGTCCGGTGTACCGGCAAGAGCCAGTACGCCGTGCTGGACCGCACCGGCTTCCACGATGAGGACTGAAAGAGCTCTGGGCTGCCCGCGACTGAGGCAGCCCAGAGCCCTTTAAATCCCGGCCGTGGCTCCGGCAGCAGGGCTGGGGCCGGGATTTAAAGGGCTCGGGGCTCCCCTCAGCGGCAGGAGCTCTGGGCCCTTTAAATCCCTGCCCCAGCCCCGCAAAGCTCAGGGTTCGCCCCAGCGGCTGGAGCCCCGGGGGGCTCCCAGCTACCTCTGCAGCTGGGAGCCCCTGGTTGATTTAAAGGCTCTGGGTCTCCCAGCCACAGCTGGTGCCCCAGGGCCCTTTAAATCTTGAGAGGCCCCGCCTCTTCCGGATGAGGCCACGCCCCCCTCAGGACTCCGGCAGTACCGTAAGTCCTGTAAGTGACTTTCACCCCTGCCTGGGAGAGCAGAGGGAAGCACCCCACGAGGCACACAGGCTGCAGGTCAGGCCCAAAGGGTCTAGTTATATAAATCCTCCGACAGCCCCTCGCCATCTCCTGTCTGGGTTACCGCAGCCGCCTCCTCTCTGTGACTGCCTTCACACGTCCAAAATGCACCTCCTGAGCTTGTCACTCTCACCACGTCCCTTCCCCCTGCCTCTCCGCTCTGCCAGCGATGCCGGTCGACAGCGTCTGTCGTGCCTCGATTTCCCTTCGGAGAGGGGCCCCTCAACGGAGCCGCACTCCAGAGTGGTTGGCAGCTACCCACCTGGAGCACCGAGCGCCATGCCCCCTCCGGAGCTGCATGGCTTCCTGGCCCCGATGTGGGTTGGCGCAGGACATTGGGGGAACACGTCCATGGACCCCCACACACCCATGCACGCCCACACACGCGTGCCTGTCCACACATGCACACATGCATGTACACACGGACACGCGCACCTTGCACCTGGCCAATTGTGCAATGATACTGTTGTCTTTGGCTGGGAGCGACCTATGAGTGGGACCCTTTTTAATCGTGTTTGTATTGATATAATTAGTAACTCATTTAATGCCATCGATGTAGCTATATTCCTCTATAAACAGAAGTATTAACCTGTCAAGCCGTGGAATCAATACTCCCACCAGTTCCCGGCTCTCCTCTGGCCTCGCCAGCAGCTCGGCAGGGGAAAAACTCACCACAGTTAGGCAGAAAGAAATCTTAATTAACCATCCCATGCCATTGGATCCAGTGCGCCTCCCGCCACCCCACCTGCCTGAGCCGAGGTACCGCAGCACAGCACGGGCACGAGTCACCCGTGGGACCACACCAGAGCCCCGCGAGGTCAGTGGAAGCCAAGGACGGTCAGCATCCGGCAGGAGCAGGCCCTGAGCGTCTCTGCCGAGCCCGCAGCACCACGTCTAGGGCAGAGTCCCCAGCACCACGTCTCAGGCCCTGTGGCGGGCAGTTCCCCAGGCCGATGGCTCAGGGCAGCGAGACACAAACACATCTGTGATTCTTCAGGCCATGGTCCGGAGCCAAAGGGGCCCCGCCTCCCCCGGCCCATTGCCATGGAGACGTGTTTATTACTTAAGGGGATAATGGGGGCTTATCATGCAGGGCTAAAGGTCACAGGGTCCAGCGTGTTTTATTAAAGGGCCGGTAACAAACCCTCCTGCTTTTCGTCCCCCTCTCCTAATTATTCTTTTTTTAAATATTGACTTTAGTTCCTTTAATTTACTGAAGTGATGGCTCCCTTCACCCCCCCATCATATCCCCCTGTGGCCCCCTTCCCTTCCCCCCGCCCCAAGATCAGCTCCCACAGCGGACGGCAGCCTCGGGGGCAGGAAACAGGTTGGCCAAACCCCTGGAAGATCCCGTGATGCCCTGGCAAGGTGACACCGGGACACACCCCAGGAGGCAGGTTATAGTTACAAGGGCACATGATCCAGTACCTTGCTGAGCAGCGAAGTGAGTGGGACCTTTGCACTGGGCATTTTTACGTCCCGGTCAGCATGGCCGGGGAAACGTGGACAGGACCCGAGTCCTTGGTCCTGTCCTTGCTGGTTCCTCCGGCAAGGGGACGAGTCCCTGGGGAGTGCAGATCGCCCAGGGGAATTGTCAGTCAAAGGCTGAGGGATAAGATGCACAGATGGTCTCTAATCACTGGACAGGGCAGACCCATGCAGGGGCGAGGATGGGCAGGGTGAGAGCAAGGGGAGGTGACAGCCATTGCTTGCAACATCCTGGATTTGAATCAGCATCTTCATGTTGTTCTTACACGTGGTTTTCCTTCGCCTCGGGCCATAGGGGAGCTCCTGACGGGAGGGGGCTCTGTCCTCGGGCAGGTGTCAGGAATGATCAAGAGGCCGGGGCAGGGCTGGATTTGGGGGGATGACCCCAGAGCGCCGTAAGGAGAACCCCAGGGGTAGGTACCTCCCTCGCAGGGCTGGGGCGAGGAATAGCTAACAGGCCGTACTCAGAGCAGGGCTCACTCTGCAGACAGGACAGAGTTACACTCGGCTGAATTTGGCTCAGCAGATGGAGTGCGATTTGGAAATGGGAAACGCCATACAGGGGCTCGGTGTTGTTATCCAAATGGGAGTAACCCGGTGCTACCGAGCGAGGACGCATTATTGGCTAGGTATGGGGAACAATTTCCTCAAGGCGAGAGCTCTGTTAGAGGACGAGATACGGGCCCATGGAATGGAGTAAGAGCCCTGGCTTCTCTTCCCAGCTTGGCCACTGGCCTGGGGCAAGTCACTTCCCCTGTCTGGCCCTGTCTTTCTCCAGCTTGCACAATGGGTCTGTGCTAGGTGCTGTACGAACACAGAGCAGTGATCACACAGGATTAGGGGGCTGGGTGGGGAGTGGTCTAAGAACTCGCTATTAGTTTAAATCATACAAGGCTTGGTGGAACAAACACCCTGGGGGGAAAGTCGTGCATTGACACCGGAGATGGGGACCTGCCCCTAAGCTCTAAGCTCTGTGATCTCCGGACACGTCTCAGCACAACTCAAGCACAAACCCCTGAAATATTTTAACTGCGGCTTAATTGGACCAGCGTCCCCCCCTTACACACTCGGAGTTTGATAACGCGGCGCAGGCTTATTGTCCCGCCCTGGGGAAGAATATTGGGTAGGAGTCGCCCTTTCTGCTTCTTTACAAGTGAAATTGAAGTAAAAGGTGCCTGGCTTGTTTCTTTAAGATTCTCCCTCCCCCCCTTACAAATGTGGCCTTCCCTGTTTCAGCTGGAGGTCTCTTTGGAGGACTGGAGAACTGGACGGGAGCTTGCTCAGGTGTTGACTGGTGGGGAAGATGTATTTGATCTGCCACCAAGGGCGCTTTCCTCCCCCCACAAACATTTTCCCTATCACCCCATCCCTCTCAGGAGTTCAGGCCTCACTCCCTTGGTAGGTGGGGTGTCACAATCCCACGTGTTTCCCAGTCTTCCAGGAAAAACAGCACAGATCAGACCTTGATTCCCCAGGGAAATAACAAAGTAGGAGGGGAGAAAAAGTCCAATCGTCTTTCCCCAGCCAAACAAAAGCAAAGGAGGAGCATGTCTCCGGAGGCCTGGTCCTTCAAGGGGAGCCGGACCTCAGCCCAATGGGTGAGACAGCCCGCCAGGTCATGTGACCCAGTCGGGACTCTGGGGTAGCTAAGGGCAAGCTTTGGGCAGAAGGCGGCTGCAGGAGAGCCCGAGATAACAGGGCAAGGAGGACTCGTATTGTTCCCTTTGCAGATCCGCTTCACAACCTGAGCAAGTACCCAGGCCACATCCCTGGTTGACTGGCAGCTGGGTTGTGTAGCTGGGATTTAGGCCCCAACCATGATGGCCACTGAAATAGTTGCTGTGGACCAACCCCCAACCCTTCCCTTCTGACATCAGCAAACTGAGCCTGACAGCCCCCCGGGGCTCCTCTCTCCTCTAGCCATCTACCTCGCTGCCCTCCACTTTCACCACTCTGTGATCATCTCAGCCAGCCTGGCCTACCCGGCCAATCTCCCGCAGCCGCTCCTGCAGTGCAGGGAAGTACACATGAAGAGGACTGGCCCCTCGGCTAGTGGTGGAGCAGGAACGGAGCTTTTCGAAAGAGGCACCCTGGCCATTGAGAAGCTGGTCTGGGGTTAATCCCGCTCACTGTTACAAATCCGTGTCTTGTTTCCAATTTGAACTGTTCTGGCTTCAGTCTTCAGCCCCAGGATCTTGTTATTTCTTTGTCCGGACATTTGAAGAGCCCCTTGTTACCAGCTCCCAGACCATGATCACGTCACCCCTTAGCCTTCTCCTCAGTAAGCTAAACAGATCGAGCTCGTACAGGTTCTCCAGACCTCAAATCATTCCTGTAACTCCTCTCTGCACCCTCCCCATTTGTTAACATCCTTTTTGTAGCATGGACGAGAGCAACACAAATGATTAAAGTGCGGAAAACATGACCTCCGAGGGAAGACTGAAAGAATTGGGTTTGTTTAGTCTGGAGCAGAGAAGCCTGAGAGGGGACATGAGAACAGTTTTCAAGTACATAAAGGGCTGTTACAAGGAGGAGGGAGATAAATTGTTCTCATTAACCTCTGAGGACAGGACAAGAAGCAATGGGCTTAAATTGCAGCAAGGGAGGTTTAGTTGGACATTAGGAAAAACTTCCTAACTGTCAGGGTGGCTAAGCACTGGAATCAATTGCCCAGGGAGGTTGTGGATTCTCCATCGCTGGAGGTTTTTAAGAGCAGGTTGGACAAACACCCGTCAGGGATGGGCTAGTTAATACTTAGTCCTGCCTTGAGTGCAGGGGTCTGGACTAGAGACTTCTCGAGGTCCCTTCCTGTCCTACGATTCTCTGACACCGGAACTGGGTACGGTATTGCAGCAGTGGTCTCACCAGCGCTATGTGCAGGGACCGCTTCATCCCTTCTAGTCAGCATTCCCGCGGACGCCCTGATCGCCACAGCACTGAGCGGGGAACTCAGCTGGTTTCCCCATGACGCCGAAGTCCTATTCCAGCTGCTGCGTTCCCAGGGAGAGTCCCCCACCTTCTAAGTACGTACGACCCCCCTTCTTTGTCCGGAGAGGTATGACCTTGCACTGGCTGTATTAAAAAGGCAGATTGTCTGATTGTGCCCAGCTTACTAAGCGATCCGGCTGGCTCTCTATCAGAACCCCGGCCTCGGTATTTACCACCCAGCCACCAATCCTGGTGTCATCTGCAAACTTTAACAACAATTCTGTGATATTTTCTTCCAGACCATTGATCAAAATATTGACTATCGTGAAGTCAAGAACCAGCCCCTCTGGGACTCCACTAAAAACACCCCATTCGCTGCTAGCTCCCCATCGACAGGTCTGTTTGGAGGCCAGTAGCCAGTTTTTAATCCACTTAATAAGGGCTGCATTGATTTTGAATAGTGCTAATTTTTTCATCTTTTCACTGGTAATCCATTGAAGATGCACCACATTGATTTTGGGTACTGCTAATTATTTAATCTGCTCACTGGCTGCATGAGAGGACGCCGTGCGATTTTATTCGGTAGAGCATCTTCCCGGCAGACTGGAAGGTGGTCTGGGCTGATGGTTGAGGCCCTGAGCGTGGACTCAGGAATCTGGGGTTCACTTCCTGGTTCTGGGCTTGGGAAAACCTCTTCATCTCTCTGGGCCTCTGCATCCTGCCTGTAAGCCAGCTACGGTAACACCCCCCGCAATGCTGTCCAGGCTCCCGCCCGAGGGGAGAGGGGACGTCTTGCCCCAGTGCTTCGGGCAGCTGGATGGAATGATTACAGGGAGACCCTTGGGTCTCCTGCCTCTTCACCCCTTTGTCTTGTCCATCTAAGCTCGGCAGGGCAGGGAGCCATGGCGGCAGGTATCGCAGGCTGGGGGGAGTGAGCCTCCCGAAACGGCCAGGCGTGGTTCCACGGCTGGGGCTGGGTGGGCCGGCCTGTGGGCCAGAACTCGGGGCAGCTGGGGCTAGTGCTCGGCTGCCCACCCAGGGCTGGGGGTGCTGCGGCCCAGTACTCCGTGGGGGTGCCTGCCTTGCGCTCTAGGGGAGGGAAGCTGTGGCGGGGGGGGGGGGGAGCTGTGGTGGGAGGCTCAGAGGCTCTGGTGGGAGAGAGGGGCGGGGCCTCAGACAGAAGGGGCGGGGCCAAGGGCTAGCCTCCCCAAATGGGTGCCCATGCAGGGAGTGTGTCTGTGCAGCTCCCAGCACAAAGGGGCCCTGATCTCGGCGGGGTGCTTTGATGGTACCATAAGACATGCAGTGATAACAACGCTCACGCTTCTAAGGGGCAAGGTTTTTCTCTGCTGCTGTTACAAATCACCCCCGAGATTCCTGGGGCTGAGAGGGGACAGCACGTGGTGCAGAGTCAGGGTCCCCGGCTCCCCCAGGACTCAGTTTCCCTGTCTGCTCGGGAGGGAAGAGACCAGGACAGCGGGATAGTAATGGCCACCGACATTGGCAGGGGGATTCGGGGCAGGTGGAGAGGGACAGCGAGGCAGCTGGTGCCAAGGGGGCCTGTCTGCTGCGGGGCACACACACAGTTACTGCCGGGGATCAGCCTGGGGTCCTGTCCTGGGCAGTGGCCAACACCTGACGCTTTGGGGGAAGGTGTGAGAACCCTGCAGGAGCAGCTGTGGGCCAATCTGCCCCCAGGCAGGTCTCAAGCTGGTCTCCGATAGTTAGAGAGCAGCTGACGCCCTGAAGCCGGAGGTGTCACACCCCTGCCGCTGGTCCTTTGCCATGAACTCTTCTACCTCTGGGTATTTCTGACAGCCCAGATATTTCAGATGTCCCGAGGCCTCTTTGAATCTTCCCGTGTTCTCAGCCTCACCTGTCTTGGCAGTGAGTTCCGCAGGCTAATTGTCCAGTTTTGAAAGAGGGGCAAGGAGAGGACCCAACCGAGATCCAGCGCTGGGCGCTGTACGAATACAGAGGAAGAGATGATCTCACTGAGGGGCTCCCAGCCAAAACAGACCCCGGGCAGGAGGGGAAGGGGCTTGCCCAGGGCCACACGGCAGGACAGGGATTGAACACGGGTCGCCGGGGCCCAGCCTGTGCCCCGAGCACTGGGGGGTATTATCCCTTCCCTAAGGGGCAGGGTACATGAGCCCAGGCCACTGGCTCCGACCAGCTGAGAGGGGCTCTCCTGACACAAGCCAACATCCAGAAGCAAAGACTCCTACCCCGGTCCTGCCCCATTGCGGGAGCCGCTGGTCTGAGTGCAGTGGGCCAGCAGGACTCCTGCCCTGTGCAATGGGGGGCAGGCCCCCTCCTGACAACCAGAGAGCACAGACTGAGGGCTCCATGCAGGGGCTGGGTCCGGGCTGGTCACCCGGTCACTGGCGCTCGCTCCGCGCTGGCTGCTCCTCGCCTGGCAGGTGACATGAGTTGGTGGGTCTCAGCCAATTCCCACTGGCCAGGAGCCTCACCCCAAGGACCCTGCTCCAGCTGGTGCTAGCTGGCCCCGAGGGCCACGGAGGCTCAGCTCTGGCCCTGGGGGCTGGACTGAGGCCCACTGGGAGTGTGCGTCAGGTGGCTGCCGCCCAGGGATAAGCAGAGGGCTTTGGTCTGCAGCGCCAGGCCTCTCACGGGGCACCTGCCAGCCGGAGCCAGCGCTAAGGGCAGGCCGGGACAGATGTATCCTGTGACCTTGCATAAAACTGCCAAGGGTCAGAACCCAGCTCGCCTCAGTGGCTGGGGAATGGCCGCGGGGCCTGATCCAGCCATTAATAAGTTAATGGTTAAGGAGTTGCTTTTTATTAGTGCTGGCTGGATGAAATTAAGGAGCTGCTTGCAAGTCCCCATGCCCCTCTCTGAAGGGCACTGCTACCCGCCTGGGTGCCAGCCTACCTCGGGTGGGCACCTGGCAGCCTGCTCTAACCAGGCCAGCGCCCACCCCCAGTGAATCTGGTGCTTCGTGGTTTTAGGGACCCCCCCGTTAGAGCTCTGCTGAGGCAACCCGCCCTCCTCCCCGGCATCCCCTGCTGGCGTCAGCTGGCGGCTCCGGGGCTGTTTCATTGCCAGGCAGCTTTCTGCAGCGGGATCCGTTGCCTTTTGCCAAAGGCAGGAGCCAGCCTGCAGGCTAAGGCGCCGCGGTACCAGAGGAGCCGGCCCGGCCATCTCAGCTCTGCCTCCAGTGCCCCACGAGCCGTAACTTCTCCCTGGACAGGGAGCCAGACCGGGGTGATGCAGCATCCCTGAGCTCCGTCCGGGGGTCCGGGACCTGCTCCAGAGGGGAGCGCGCTGTCAGCCCCCTATGGACCAGCAACCCCACATGGCAGCTCCCCTCCTCAGCAGCCCTTGGCCATTTCCCAGCCAGGGTGACCTTTCCCCCTCCCCATCCAAACACAACCTTTCATCCATGCTTAATATTTAACATCATTTTATAGGGCAGCAGGTTTAATAAGCGCTGATAATGCGGCTGATCCGGCAGGTCATTAAACCCCAGCCCCAGACTGTCCCTCGGGCTGCGTTTCAAACATTAACCCAGCTTTGGGAAAGGCGAGGGCCTGTTTGCTCTGCCCCTTGGCCTTGGGCCCACGGGGTTGGCCCTGTGCCCTTCCTCCACTCACCCCCTACACTGCTCTCAGCCTTCCACTTGGCTTCTGAGCTCAGGCTGCCTGGAGCTGGGGCTGGTAAATCCACCAGCCTTCTGCTTGTTATTTACCCTACTGGCTTTTCCATGCCTCTCCCTCAGCCCTCCTCACTGAGGCATTTACCCTCTCCACTGCCCTGTGAGGCCGGGCAGGACCAGCACCTATCTTCCAGACAGGGAAACTGAGGCACGGACTGATTCAATGACTTGCCCAGGGTCAGACAAGCAGCCTGTGGCAGAGGAAGGAAGGAATCCGGGGCTCCTGTGTCCCCGGGTAATGCCTCAGCTGCAAGGCCCCCTCCCCCCAACACCTACACTGGGGGCGTCCTTCAGCCATCCCCCACTCTTTTCATTCTCCACTCTTCCCTCCTTCATCAGCATTCGGCCCCTCTTCCCCCTTCAAAAGTCCCCCCCCCACACTGCTCCCTCCCCCCTCACTACTTCCTTCTCCCTTCCCCAACCCAGCAGCAGCTCCCTGCCGAAGTATCTGCAGGGCCGTGCACTGCTTTGCCCTGGCAGCCCCACATTTCTGCCTGGGCTGGGGAAGGTGCTGGGGGCGGACGGAAAGAGGAATCCCAGAGCGGCTGCTGCAGGGCTCAGAACCGGGCCAGCTGGTCTCCAGACCCAGGCGTGAGTTTAGTCCCGGTCCCTGTGTGTCATGCCGCCGCTGGTCTGACACGCTGCCCGTTGGAAGACGCAGACTTCCCCGCAGCCAGCATGCTCTGACCTCTCCACCCCAGCCCAGCAGGCGCTGACCCAAATCCTCTCTCATCTGCCCCTAGAAGCCCAATTTTCCCTCCCATGTCATCAGCTTAAGCCCCGGCAGTTGCTAATGCGCTTTGGACGAGTGACAGAAATTCCCAGCAGACTTTTACTAACGGCATTTGTCTGTCAGCCAGGAACCTCCACCCGCCGCCCCTCCCTCCCCGCTAGGAGTGATCCCCATCCTCAAACAAAGCTGTCAGCATCATCGCTGGCGTCTCTCTAGCCCCCTGCAGCACAAAGCACTCAGCAGACCTGCCTCTCCCCCGCCTCCCGCAATAATTCCTGGGGCAGAGCTTTCAGAAAAACATCCAATGTTGATTTAAAAATCGCCAGGGATGGAGAATCCACCTTGACCCTCGGTAGATTGTTCCACTGGTTAATTACTCCCATGGTTAAAAATTTACACCTTATTTCCAGTCTGAATTTCTCCAGCTTCAATGTCCAGCCATTGGATGGGGTTAGACCTCCCTCTGCTTGACTGAAGAGCCCGTTATTGTTCCCCATGGAGGTGCTTATAGACTGGGATCAAGTCACCCGTAACCTTCTCTTTGTTAAGCTAAATAGATTTGAGCTCCTGGGGTCTCTCACTGCAAGGCAGGTTTTCCAATCCTGTAATCAGTCTCCTGGCTCTTCTCTGAACCCTCTGCAATTTATCAACCTCCTTCTGGAATTCTGGGACCAGACCTGATATTCCGCAGGATCCCAGCAGTGGTCGCACCAGTGCCCAACACAGAGGTAAAACAACCTCTCTGCTCCTACTTGAGATTAGCCTGTTTAGGCATCCAAGGATCCCATTAACCCCTTTGGCCACAGCGTTGCACTGGGAGCTCATGTTCAGCTGATTATCCACGACAACCCCCAGAGTCACGGCTCCCCATCCTGTAAGTGTGGCCTGCATCCTTGGTTCCTAGATGGGTACGTTTCCAATTTTAGCTGTATTAAAACACATATTGTTTGCGTGCACTCAGTTTACCCAGTGATCCAGAGATCTCTGAATCAGTGACCTGTCCTCTTCAATATTTACCCCTCCCTCAATTTCTGTGTGATCTGATGAAAGGCATAGCAATGCTTCTGGATGGAGAGAGACGGGAAGGACTGGGATCTGTTACTTTCGAGAGGAGGTGAGAAAGAGGGGACAGGACAGAGGGATGGAAAGTAGCGAATGGGTGAAAAAAAGGAGACGGGGGGGGGGGGAGGGTGCTCTTCACCCAGCCTCAGAGTGCAGGGACCAGGGGATGCTCAATGGAAAGGAAGCATAAGCTGGGAATGAAGCAAATTTAAAGCAGATGGAAGGAATTATTTTCCCCCCACAAGGCACAAATAGCCAGAGGAACTCACTGCCACAAGATATTGCTGATGCCAAGAGCTGAGCAGGATCCAGAAAAGGATCCAGATAACAAGACTATCCAGAGTCAAGATCATAAGGATGAAAAATAACTCAGCGCTTTGGAAGTGACCTGACCACCTCCTACTTTGGGGAATGAACCCCTCTCCTGAAGGGGGAGAAGCAGAAACTTCCCCATGGATGAGTTATTCTTTTTTCGGGGGGGAGGGGGCAACTTGCCCCTTCCTCCGAACGAGCTGGTGCTGGCCACCAGAGGCAGGATGAGCCCCTGGGCTGATGGGGCCTGGCGGTCCCCAAATTCCTGTCACTGGATGCTCCCGAATCTGGCCAACACCGAGGTCAGGTCTGTTGTGGTTCCCAGACGGCAGCTGTCCTAGCCCCGTTCTAAAGCTCCTGCCCCCTCCCTTCCCTCTCCCATCCCCCCAGGCTAAGGCACACAGGCCGGGACCCAAGGGGAAGGAAATGCAGACCCTTGGGGAGCGCATGGCTGGTGGCGGTAAAGTGGAAGGGTTTGAAATCTTCTCCCTTTTCCAGGGAGGAGACGCTGAATTCAAACCATACGGCCCAGATTCTGCCCTGGGTTACTCAGGTGTAAATCCAGAGGAGCCGGCGGGGCTTGGGCCCTGAAATCAGCGAGAGGCATTCCACAGGTGGCGCAGGGATCAGGCCCTCAGCTGGCGACTGGGGGCAGAACCGGGGGGCAGGGTCCAGGCCCCCCCTAGTGCAGCCACTGGGTCTCCCCATCCCCCACCCCACGGCTCCGTCCCTGCAGCCGAGGAAGGATCCCTGGCAAGGGCTGCTCAGTGGGGGGTCCCTCGCAGCCCTCCCCTCCCCCCCGCAGCCCCTTCCCTCGCAGCCCCGCCCGCAGCCTCCTGCTATTAGTTCATGGCTGAAGACGACAGGAAGTCAATGAGGGGATTTGTTCAGGTTAACCTCTTTGACCTGCTGGCTCCTCCAAGCTTGACAGGCCTGGTCTGTGCTGATTCCCCACCCCCTGCTCCCTCTCCCCTGCGCCCTGGCGCTCCAAGGAGGCAGGGGAAGGAATCCCCAAGGCAGCCCCCAGGCTCGGGGAACGGGCTGGTCTGAGGCGGCCCCACGCAGCGCCCTGCGGGTCGTCCCCCACGTGCCGTACACCTGCCGCGAGCCAAGGCCTGGGCAGGGGCTCTGGCCAGCCGCGGACCCAGCCCTGGGAGGGCATTTACACAGCATTGTCCATGGCCGGGGCTTGGCGTGCACAGGGAGCACTGCCGTGATGCACCCACCTCTGGGGTGGGGCGCAGCGGCTGCTGAGCAGCGCACAGTGCCACAACCGTTTGGCACGGGAAGCGCAGAGTCTCTTGCCGTCCTCTTGGCATTACGGGGGGGAACGGGATTGGCTGCTGCTTTGCTGCCTGCCGAGGGACGAAAAGGAGCCTTTTCAGCGCTCAGAGCTCCTTAATCCTCCCGGGATCGCCAGCAATTTGGGTGCGGAAGGGGCCAGCCCTTTAGATAAACAGGAAAACACACGCGAAAGCCAGGCTCAAACAAAACAAGGAAAGGAAGGGGGCACTGCTCCTCCCACAGCATCCCCCACCTGGGCTCAGCTGGGAACGGCACCTGTGAGACGGGCTCACCCCCCTGGGGCCGAGGGGCTGGGGAAAACGCTGAGCTCCGAAAGTGCCCTTAACAATAGCTGCCCGATGCCCGCCCAGCGCTGTGTGCTGGCTTTATGCACACGGTTCCTTCCTCTCGTTAATCTCCCCAGCTTGGGAGTCCAGGACCGGGGCTGTTTGGATAAGCACAGATGTTATTGGCATTTCTTAACAATGAGGGAATTTCTGCCTCTGCGAGCGGCAGGGTAACGAGCGACGCCAATCCGCCCCGCACAGCTCCCTGGGCCCCTGCTGTTCACGCCCTGCGCATCTCCCAGGCAGAGACAGCGAATCGAGCCAAACTGACCGGGGATGACAAGATTCTAGGCTGAGTCCAACAAGCTCGATGCATGTGTGTCCTACAAGCCCAAGGATTCAGGAGCTGCAAAAAAAGTGGCCTTTTCCCCCTTTGCGGGAAGGCAGAGAGGCCAGCGCAGCGTGTGCAAGACACATGGAATGGAACCTGCCTACCGTCGCTAGCCATCTCCTTCCACCAGCCCCCGGGCCAGCAAAGCTACCCCGCGGCACACAGCAACTCACCACGGCACCACTGTGCCCCAAAGAAACCGCAGGGGGAAGCTAGAGAGACACAAGGCTGCTCTCTGAGTCACCAAGCCTCTTCTACTTCTCCTCGGAGAACCACTGCCCTTCCAGCGCCACACCGGGGAAGAGCGATCGCTCCCTACTGAGTCGTGCCCTGCTCCCGGCACCCTCGGGGTGCTCCCATGGCGGGAGTTGATCCACCTCTCCAAGCAAGCAACGTAGCTGGGTCGACGCTTGAATGTAGACCTGGCCCATGTCACCCCGCTGCTCGCTGCTGCACAGCCCAATTCACCAGCACCGCTACCCACCCCAAGGCAGGTTTTCCTTGGACGTCTCCCCTCTCAGCCCTGAGCTAACCCAGCCCCGCTTAGCTTGAGAGCGGAAAGGTGCCCGATCCCAGGCAGCAGCGTCACTAAACCGGCGACTTCCCCCCCCTCCCCGATGATTTGGATGTAGTTTGCGAATCAATAAATGTGCTGTCCTGAAAACGTGCCCAAGCCAAGTCTGTAAATCAGCTTAAATAAAAGGTGTTGAAAGCGAAGGCAGTTCCAGCACGCTCGTCCATGCTAACAGAGACCTGACACCAGCTGTGCTTTGCCCAGTGTCAACAGCCTGGAAAGCCAGGATCTGCACTGCTGGCTCACTCCCACCGCGTGCCCTGGACCCAGGGCTTGGAAAGCATGGACAGCTCCACCCCCCGCAGACCAGCGAGGCAAGCGGCCCTGCGTTACCAGCCCATGTCTTGCTGTGATTAATTATTGGTGTTCAAGGGGTACCAAGAGTCCCCAGCCGAGATCAGGCCCTGTTGTGCTGGGAGCTGCATGGACAGCCCAGGCCATCGTGCCTTCAACACACCAGATGAACAGGCTGCTGCATTTCCTGCCTGATCCAGGGCGTGACACTTGTGTGTCACTCAATGGGGGGAGGGAAGGGGGTCTGGGACCTTTGACCTCTTCATGAAGGCCATGGCCAGGCCGTCCTGCTGAAGCTCTGGGGCAGGAGAGCTGGGTATTGAAGGACGCCGCCTGGACCACTGCGAGTGTCAGACCAGGTGTGCTGGAGCAAGCGTGGGAGCTGGGCTGCGTAGTGGGAGACGGGTGGGGAAAGGGTTGGGGGACTGGCCATGCTTCCCGGCACATCAGCTTCCAGTGGCTCTTGTCAAATCTCAAGCCCTACGTGAGTCATATCAGACATGTATGTGCCCGTGCATCTGTGTGAGTGTCCGTGCATCTGTGTGTGAGTGTGCACATCTGTGTTTCTGCTTGTGCACACGTCGCTGCTTGTGTGCACTTGCGTGTTTGTGTGCATGACTGCTTGTGCGTGCCCAGCTGTGTGCATGTGTTTCATACCAGGGTTTGTGCATGTCTGGGTGTGCGTTTGTGCGTGTCGCTGAGTGCACAGTGGTGCACGTGCACGGGCTTGTGCTGCCGTGTGTGTGTGTGTGTGTGCGCGCGTTGCCCTGTGAGTTGTGCACATTATTACGAACCTCCCAGCTTTACAAACGAACACAAAGTGAAAGGCACGGAGAGGCTGCGGCACGATCCCCCAGTGACCCAAGCGCACACCTCTGGCATTGCTGCTGTGAATCAACCCCCCCCACACAAACCCTGGTTCTCTGTGAGCAGGGGCTGGACAGCCCTGACCCTCCCCCACCCGGCCCAGCCCCCACCCTCCAGCTGAGTCATAAAGTGTGGGGCGGGGAAAGATTAGCAGCAGCCGCTCCTCCCTTCCGTTACCGGCGGAATCAGCCCCAGTGAACCAATGTCCATTTGGAGGGCACCATCCCTTCGGCGGCGGGGGCAGGAAACGGCAGGGCACGGCGGGGGGGGGGGGGGCGTAAACTCTAACCTAGAGGGGGCCGTGTGTGGGATGGGGCGAGCCGCTGAAATACACCAGCACACGCTGAACCTGAACTTGCCCCAGGCTACGGGCCAGGCTGCCGGGCTCCTGGCCCCGGGCCCCGCTGGGCAGTGGGGACAATGCTGGCGGCCTCCGGGCGGCGCTGGGAGAATTCACTCCTTCACGTTGATTGAAGCGCGCAGGGCCGGCGAGCTCCCCGCTGAAAACAGCCAGTGATAAATTGCCTTGATCCGGCACCTCTGACCACCGCACTTGCCCTCTGCGCACTGCCCCGTCTCCCGGGGGACTCACCCCTGTGCGCCGCCCAGCGCAGCGGCTCCACAAGCTGCCGCGGCGTTTGAAAGGAACAAGCCGCCTTCTCTCCCTCCCCAGAACCAGCCGGGACCAGGGCACTGGCCATCCCGGCCCGGTGACTGGATCACAGCCAGCCAAACCACGAGCTGCAGTTCCAACCACTGCAGCTTCCCAGCTGCCCAACGGGGACCCGGCGTTTGCTTCGTCCTCGGAGGTCCTGCAGCTCCGGACTGGGCGGGCTTGATGCCACGATGCAGGGAGCAGCTCAGCAAGGTCCCGCAGAGCGGCCCAGCTGTCGTCATTACCTGAATCTGAACTGTCCACACACAGAGACTGGCACAAACTCAGCCTAAGACGCTGCCCAGCAGACGAGGGGCTGGGGAGAGGCTGCTTGATGCCCCAACGCCAGCCGCTTTATAGGGAGACCGTGTACCTAGTGTTTTTAGGTAGCTGCAGGCAGCGTGGTCCAATGGGTAGGGCAGACAGGCGGGGTCTCAGGAGAGCTGGGTTCTTGTCCTGGTTAAGACACGTGACCTAGGGCCTGATCTCAGCTGGGGCAGGGCCTGTCTCTCGCTGTGTGTCTGGGCAGCGCCCGGCGCGACGGGGCCCTGATCTCAGCGGGGGCAGGGCCTGTCTCTCGCTGTGTGTCTGGGCAGCGCCCGGCCCGACGGGGCCCTGATCTCAGCTGGGGCAGGGCCTGTCTCTCGCTGTGTGTCTGGGCAGCGCCCGGCCCGACGGGGCCCTGATCTCAGCGGGGGCAGGGCCTGTCTCTCGCTGTGTGTCTGGGCAGCGCCCGGCGTGACGGGGCCCTGATCTCAGCGGGGGCAGGGCCTGTCTCTCGCTGTGTGTCTGGGCAGCGCCCGGCCCAACGGGGCCCTGATCTCAGCTGGGGCAGGGCCTGTCTCTCGCTGTGTGTCTGGGCAGCGCCCGGCCCGACGGGGCCCTGATCTCAGCTGGGGCAGGGCCTGTCTCTCGCTGTGTGTCTGGGCAGCGCCCGGCGCGACGGGGCCCTGATCTCAGCTGGGGCAGGGCCTGTCTCTCGCTGTGTGTCTGGGCAGCGCCTGGCACAATGGCATGTCTAGCGATCAGTGTTCAGCGTGGCACGGTACCACCGAGAAACCCTGACAGAGATCACGGCCCCACTGTGCCAGGCGCTGTACAGACACCTAGTGAGAAATGGTCCCTGCCCACAGACGGGGCGGCAAAAAGGAAGGATCATCTCCCCTTCAAGAGACCAGGCTTGGTGCAGGGACTTGCCCGAGGTCACCCAGGCCGTCAGTGGCAGAGCAGGACATTGAAGCCAGCTCTCCGGGGTCCCAGCTCCCCACTGTCCTTCCCTGCCTCAGCTGCTTTGACCCCCACTCCCAGCCCGCCTCCCAGCACCACCCAGCAGTCTCCTCTTCTGCTGCCTGCACGTAACCACCGGGCCCGGTTCAGGGCAGACACACAGCCAGAGGGACAGGGAGCCGGGAACCAATCATGGGGGCAGTGGGCAGGCGAAGGGCACAGCCTCACCAGGCCCCAGGAGGGAGAGCGTCTCCTGCCGTGCCAGGGGCTGGGACCCTCGGGGGTCAGCTGGTTCCCGCCACCGTGGGTGCCCACCACACCAACCAGCTGCGATGCCAGCACCTCCCGGTGTGCCCAGCCCTGCTCCGCCGGCCCCGCAGTTAGTGGGGGGTGGGAGAACCAGCTGCTGGGAGTCCTTCAGGCCTACCATGGGGCTGCATGGAAACCTGCTGCCCCCTGTCCTATCCCTCATTGACCTCGTGCTCCAGAACCACAGCTGCCATCCCTCCTCCTGCTCTGCAGCCCTGAAAGGATCTGTCCTGTTCCCCCACTGGGGTCCGCCCCGTCTCGTCCGTCGTCCCCGGGACCCCACCGGGGTCCGCCCCATCTCCCCCGTCGTCCCTGGGGTCTGCCCCGTCTCCCCCGTCATCCCCGGGCCCCGCTGGGGTCCGCCCCATCTCCCCCGTCGTCCCTGGGGTCTGCCCCGTCTCCCCCGTCATCCCCGGGCCCCGCCGGGGTCCGCCCCATCTCCCCTGTCGTCCCTGGGCCCCGCCAGGTCTGCCCCGTCTTGTCCGTCGTCCCCGGGACCCCACCGGGGTCTGCCCCATCTCCCCTGTCGTCCCTGGGCCCCGCCAGGTCTGCCCCGTCTTGTCCGTCGTCCCCAGGGCCCTGCTGGGGTCCGCCCCGTCTCCCTCGTCATCCTCGGGGCCCTGCCGGGGTCCGCCCCATCTCCCCAACTGTCCCGAGGGCTGGGTGGTGGGAATCCTTCGAGGAAACTGATGAAGCTTCCGCTTCTTTCCGGGGTGGGGAGGGACTTGGCCTCATGCCCACACTGCAGGGCAATCCTCCGGCAGGTGCTGTGGGCTCTCCCCGTGCCCAGGAAGCGCCGGGCGGCTGAGCAGGAAGGTGGGCTGGGGCTAGCACAGCTGTGCGTTCTCAAGCCAGCGGGATCCCTGTTAACCCAGTCACAGTCTGACACCCCCCAAGGGCCGGGCACTTCCCCTGCTCTGAAGGGTGGAAGAGCCCAACACAGGCAACAGGAGCTGCCCCCCACCCCGGGCCTGGCTGAGCCGGGAGCGTCTCCGCCCTTCCCCTGCCCGGCTCCTGCGCTCAGCCCCGGGGCCATGCCAGGGCATGGCAGGACCCCTGCCCAGCTCAGCACGCGGGGGAGCTGTCCGGGGTGCTGCTAGAACAGGGGGTCAGTGCCCAGAACCGGCCCCCTCTCTCCGGATCTTTGCTTCCTTAGGTTGGATCTTACAGCCCCTTTCGTCGCCTGCCGGGTTCCAAGTGCCCTGTGGGCGCATGCCCGCTGCTCACAGTCAGCCCCCCCCCACGGCCCTGAATGCCAACCTCTCCCCCCCCCCGGCCAAACCCCCCCATCTCTGCCCACTTCGTCCCAGTCGACATGTCTGATACGGGCCCCAGCCCTACCTACAGCTTCAACACCAAACAGGCCCCTGCCCCGGCGGCTCCGTGGTGAAACCCGCCAGGCCGGCTCTCCGGGTGCGCGGTGCCAGTGGTTAGTACTAACGCTGTTCGTTCGTTTCGATGCCCCAGCCACCCCAGGCGCTCGCCGCACTCCCAGACACGCCGCCCCCTTTCTCGGGCGGGCAAACTGCCACAGAGAGATTAAAGAACATGCCAAAGGCCACCACGATCAGAACCAGGAGCCTTTACTATCAGGTTCCCCGCCCCGCCGCCTCCGAAAGAGAACCCAGGAGTCCTGACACAACAGCCCCATGTCTGATCTCCCCCTCCCAGAGCCAGGAACAGAGCCCAGAAATCCTGACTCCCGGCCCCCGGCTCTGAACACTGGACGTACTCCTCGCCCAGAGCCAGGAATGGAACCCAGGAGTCCTGACGTGACAGCCCCTTCTCTGGCCTCTAGACCACATTCCCCTCCTAGAGCCAGAGCCCAGGAGTCCTGACTCCCAGCTCCCTGCTCTGACCACTAGGCCCCACTCCCCACACAGGGAGGATCTCACATGCTGGGAAGAATGGCAGCACCTCTCAGAAGAGACGGGCGGGAACATCTGTTTCTGCTTTAATCTCTGTCAGAGAGGGAGAGGGGCTGAGAGAAATGAACTAATCCTGGGGTTTGATCTTCCCTGATGAAGCTGCTGAGCATGAGAGAGCAGATGGGCTGATCCGGCA
Source organism: Mauremys mutica (assembly GCF_020497125.1). Classification (NCBI taxonomy): domain Eukaryota; kingdom Metazoa; phylum Chordata; order Testudines; family Geoemydidae; genus Mauremys; species Mauremys mutica. Next base: position 2,953,770 of record NC_059077.1, read on the forward strand.
CCCTGCCCTGACCCCGGCACCACCTGTCATCCGCGAGGCCGCCAGGTGGGGCCTCGCATTCAGCCCCCCACTGCGGACGCCGGGAGCCCGGCGCTGATTCAGGACGGAGCCAGACGGCGCCTAACATCCCAGCGAGAGAGTGACCGTGCCCTGCCTCTGGCCTGTCAGCCTGGTGGGGGCACGAGGGTGACGCAGGGGCAGCTGTCCAGACCGTGGCATTCGGCCTAGCAGCTAAAGCACTGTGCTGGGGCCCAGACTTGTCTCCTATTCCCAGCTCGGCCACTGATGCCTCCCTCCTCTGCAAAGAGGCAGGTATAACTATTATCCGTCAGAGCAGCCCACCGCTCCCAGTGGGTGCTGCAGGGTGCACTGGGCAAAGTGCCCCCTGCGCTGGCGTGTGCCACCCTGCCCTGTGGTTGGGAGTGCAGCCTGGACAGCCCATTCGGTCCTTGGCCCCTCTGCTGAGCCTGACAGCTACTGTGAGGCTCAGGGGGTTCCCGGGGCGGAGCCCCAGGGCACCCAGCACAGGGGCCACCCAGACACCCAGCAGCAAGTTCCAGTCGCTAGCGACCGGGGCTGAAACGCAACCAGTGACCCCCACCCCCTGAGCCAGGCCCAGAGATGTTCTGGGCCTCCAAGAAGTCTTCTCCCCAGACCCCCTGCCATGGCCGGTATGGAGAGCAGGACCCCTGCTGCCCTTCTCAGGATCAGACCATGCGGAGGGGAGCCAGGAGCTGGTGAGACACAAGGCCCATGGCTCAGAAATGAACCGAGTGATGGCACCATGTCCTACCTGGAACAGCATCTTCCAGGCGCACGTGGTCACCAGCCAGTTCTGCCCACATCCCCCCATCTCCCTGGCCAGTCCTCCTGCTCTGCATCCCTCTTCACGGCTGAGGATGTGAGGGAGATTCCCAAACCTGAGCCGTTCTTTTGAGGTGACAGATCTGAGGAGCTGTCCCAGATTGAGGTGTCATTAGAGGAGGGTTTGGAACAAACTGAGAAATTAAACAGCAATAAGTCACCAGGACCAGATGGTATCACCCAAGAGTTCTGAAGGAACTCAAATGTGAAATTGCAGAACTACTAACTGTCGTCTGTAACCTATCATTTAAATCAGTTTCTGTACCAGATGACTGGTGGAGGATAGCTAATGTGACGCCAATTTTTAAAAAGGGCTCCCGAGGCGACCCCGGCAATTACAGGCCAGGAAGCCTGACTTCAGTACCGGGAAAACTGGTTGAAAATATAATAAAGAAGAGAATTGTCAGACACATAGATGTACATAATTTGCTGTGGAAGAGTCAACATGGCTTTGTAAAGGGAAATCATGTCTCACCAATCTACTAGAATTCTCTGAGGGGGTCAACAAACATGTAGACAAGGTGGATCCAGTGGATATAGTGTGTTTAAATTTTCAGAAAGCCTTTGACAAGGTCCCTCACCAAAGGATCTTAAGCAAAGGAAGCTGTCGTGGGATAAGAGGGAAGGTCCTCTCATGGATCAGTAACTGGTTAAAAGGCAGGAAACAAAGGGTAGGAATAAATGGTCAGTTTTCCGAATGAAGTGAGGTAAGTAGTGGTGTCCCCCAGGGGTCTGTTCTGGGACCAATCCTAGTCAACAGATTCATCAATGATCTGGGAAAAGAGGTAAACAGTGAGGTGGCAAAATTTGCAGATGATACAAAACTACTCAAGATAGTTAAGTCCCAGGCAGACTGCGAAGAGCTACAAAGGGATCTCACAAAACTGGGTGACTGGGCAAGAAAATGGCAGATGAAATTCAGTGTTGATAAATGCAAAGTGATGCACATTGGAAAACATCATCCCAACTACACATATAAAACGGTGGGGTCTAAAATAGCTGTCACCACTCAAGAAAGGGATCTTGGAGTCACTGTGGAGAGTTCTCTGAAAACATCCACGCAATGTGCAGCAGCCGTCACAAAAGTGAACAGAATGTTGGGAATAATTAAGGGATAGATAATAGGGCAGAAAATATCATGTTGCCTCTATATAAATCCCTGGTACACCCATATCTTGAATACTGTGTGCAGATGTGGTCGCCCCATCTCAAAAAAGCTATATTGGAATTGGAAAAGGTTGAGAAAAGGGCATAAAAATGATGAGTGGGATGGAACGGCTTCCGTATGAGGAGAGATTAATTAGACTGGGACTTTCTGCCTGGAAAAGAGACAACTAAGGGGGCATATGATCAAGGTCTATAAAGTCATGACTGGTGTAGAGAAAGCAGATAAGGAAGGGTTGTTTGCTCCTTCTCATAACACAAGAACTAGGTGTCACCTATAATTAATAGGCAGCAGGTTTAAAACAAACCAAAGGAAGTATTTCTTCACACAACGCACAGTCAACCTGTGGAACTCCCTGCCAAAGGATGTTGTGAAGGCCAAGACCATAACCGGGTTCAAAAGAGAACTAGATAAGTTCATGGAGGATTGTTCCATCAGTGGCTATTAGCCAGGCTGGGCAGGAATAGTGTCCCTAGCCTCTGTTTGCCAGAAGCTGGGAAGGGGCGACAGGGGATGGATCACTTGATGATTCCCTGTTCTGATCATTCCCTCTGGGGCACCTGGCATTGGCCACAGTCGGCAGACAGGATACAGGGCTAGATGACCTTTGGTCTGACTCAGTCTGGTCATTCTTATGTTCTAACATTTTTATTGTGTTAACTTCCTGTCACTGATAAGGCTGGGAGCAATTGTCACTTATGTTCTGCCTCCCCCCATCTCTCCAGCCCGTGTTCTTCCCCATCCCCATCCACCTCCCCGTCAGCAGCCCAGCTAACCGCTAGTTCACTGCCTCACTCCCTAATCTTCCTCCTGCAGGAGAAGATCCTGGAGGGTCCCATGCAAACGGGACCTGCTGGTGCCCTAGGCTAACGCTGCAACAGGAGCATTAAAAAAGCTTCTACTGTGTTACATTGGGGCCAGATCTGCGGAGGCCGGGCTGCTCTGCACCAGCAGGAGTGAATAACAACGTCCCTTTGGTGTTTCTCTGTGGCTTCCCGTCCCAGGCTCTCAAAGTGCTTTACAAACAGTAGCTGCTAATTTAACCTCATCACACCCCTGGCAAGAAAGGCTGGGGGTCCTGTCTTCAGCCACCAGTGAGAAGCGGCCACCTCTGGGGTGGCGGGTAGCGGCACCGCGACAGCGAACAGCCCCTGGATCCCGCTGGAAGGGTGGCGGGAGTTCACACAGAAATGCAGCTGTCCGAGCTGGAATGCAGCCAGAGACCAGAAGTAAAACCTCTGTTCTTAGGAAAAGCTGCCTCGGGCACTTTGATGAGCACAGGGGGCTGGGCCCTCACGTCGCGCTCAGCTGCAGGACAATACGTCCAGCCCCGGAGCAGCCCCTGCCACAGAGTGGGGGAATCCGGGCCGGCGCTGACCTAGGGCAGAGCAGCCAGCGTGAAATCCTCCCGCCCCGCTCACAGCTTAGAGGCCTAGTCCCTTGGGGGATCGTTGTGACCCACACGTGGCCCTGGGTCACCCACACAGCTCCCCCACACTTTGCACCCTGCTTGGTTTACAAGAGGGGATGGGATGGCAGGGCTCTGCTAGCTTAACGCTCCGAGGATCGGGAACAACCCTGCCACCTCCGCTCCGGCAGCTCCGGCCGCTGGGCTGGCTGCGTCCAGCACTGGCGTCGTGGCGGGAGGCCGGCAGGATGGAGCTGGGCGTCCCGAGAGGTCTGGGCAGCTCAGTGGCGGGGAGAGCTGGGTAACAGGGTAAGAGCGAGATGAAGTGAATGAATAATGGGATTGGCACGGGCCCAGCTGGGCGCAGGCCCACGTGCTGCCTCGCCCAGCCTTGCTGGCCGGGTTCCATGCTCCAGTCACAGCTGCCGCTGGCCGAGCACTAGGCGGGTGCCCAGTGGGAAGCCGCAAGCCCTGGTGTGTTTCGCTGCATTGCTGCTGTACTGGCAGAGTGCAGGAGCCGAGAGGGAATCTGGGAGCCTTCCTCCTTCCTCGGCCCCTCCCCCCCACCCTTTGTGGGCCCGTGCTCCCTGGCACCCCCAGAGGGAAGCTCACTGGCAGAAGATGGCACAGAGAGTCCATAGGCAAGCCAGGAATGGGACCCAGGAGTCCTGTGCTCTGATCACCGGACAATGCTCTCTCGGGCTGTCAGAGAGCTAGCGATGCAGAAGGGAGCTCAGACTACAGCGGCTCGGGTGCTGGGGCTGAGTGCTTAGAACATGGGTTCCCATTCGGGGCGGGGGGTGCATGAGCTGTTCCGAGGGGGGCTCCACTTCCAGCCCCTTTTTATGGTGAGGTGGGAAGGGGAAGGGGAAGGGTCCCAAAACTTTCCTCGTTTGAAACATCAGGTCGTGCTGGGCAGAAGATTGAGAACTGATGGCTTAGCAGAACGTGGGTGTCTACGGACATTGCCATCAGCTCTGGGATCAGAGCCCCGGCGTGTCCCCCTACAGCCTGCGCTCAGCCCTCTGCAGGTCACTGGGGCGTGATCCACCCACGTCAGCTCCACGCCAGGCCCATCTGATGGCCTTCCCTCTGCCTGGCTCATCCCGCATCTCCAGGGGCGTCCTGCAGGGAGCGGTGACCTGGAGGAAAACTCATCTCGGGCAATGTCTGCAGGTGACACAAAGGGTGGGGGAGTGGAACATACTGAAGAGGACAGGTCACTGAAAGAGCGATCTGGATGGCTTTGTTAACTGGGCACAAGCCAACAAGATGTGTTTCAATATGGCCAAATGTACGGCCTTAAATCTGGGAACAAAGTGACAGGCTGGGGGACTCTATCCTGGGAAGCAGAGACTCTGAAAAGGACTTAGGGGTCCTGGTAAACAACCAGTAGAACGTGCGCTCCCAGCGTGCTGCCCATGGCCAAAAGGGCTAATGCGATCCAGTGATCCATAAACAGGGGACTTTCGAGTAGGAGCCGAGAGGTTATTTTACCCTGTATTTGGCACTGGTACAACCACTGCAGGAATCCTGCATCCAGTTCAGGTGCCCACGATTCCAGAAGAATATTGAGAAATTGCAGAGGGGTCAGAGAAGAGCCATGAGAATGATGAAAAGATAGGAAAAGATACCTCAGCATGAGAGACTCAGGGAGCTCAGTGTATTTAGCTTAACAAAGAGAAGGTTAAGCGGTGACCCGATCACAGTCCATATGTACCTACAGAGGGAACAAAGATTTAATTAGGGGATCTTCTGTCTAGCAGAGGAAGATCTAACCCCATCCAATGGCTGGAAGTTGAAGCGAGACAAATTCAGATGGAATTAAGGTGTAAATCTGAAGTGAGGAGAATTAGCCACTGGAACAATGTACCAAGGGCCCTGGTGGATTCTCCATCACTGACCATTTTTAACTCAAGATGGGATGTTTGTCTAAACACTCTGCTCCAGGGATTATTTCAGGGCAGGTCTCTGGCCTGTGCTCTCCAGAGGGTCAGACTTGATGGTCACCATGGTCTCGTCTGGCCTTAACATCTCTGAATCGTACATGTGATGGGCGTCAGGGTGTGCACCCAATTGGACAACTCGCTGGTGGGATGAGGCCCGTCCCCCGCTGATTCCCCAGGCAGGGCAGGGCATTTTGCTGGTGGAGATCAGCCCTGCAAGGCACTGGGTGAATTCTCGGTCTTGGGTGCACTGTCTGGTATCTCGTCCTTTTACTGGCCTGGAATGGAGCCAGCTGAGAGGAACTGGGTGGGGGTGGCCCAGGACGGAGCTGGCTGATGGGCCTGGGGCACCGATAGTGCTGTTCCCCTGGGGCTTGCCTGTCCCTTGGCTGGCTGTTTGCCAACAGGCCCCTGGCAGGGGGATCATCCCCCGCCCCCATAGGGCACTGAGCAGCGGGTGATGCGACCCAGAGGGACACCCAGCCGTGCACCTCCCGGCAGCCCATGGGGGGCGTCCTACCCAGGCTCAGCCTGTGCCAATCCCCCTTGGCGGAGATGTTTGGAGAGATCCCCCGGCACCAGGGCTGTGTCCCCCTCCATCATCCCCCTGCTCCCAAGGGCCCTGCCCCCTCCCCCAGGGCTGAGGCCTGGAAGTGGGGGACAGGCCCCCCTGGGGAAGCCCAAGGCCCAGCTCTGTGGCTGGCTGGCAACTGCCTCCCGCACACCCTGGGGTTCTCCACCAAGGCCCCCGTCCACCTTTTCCCGACCCTGGCCAGCAGGGAAAGGGTTAAGGTGCCTCCTCCTCCCCCTTCCTGCTTTTAATTGAATGAGAAGCTGCTGGAGTATTTATAGAGCAAACAGGCCGGTTGGGGCCCCCAACAATGGCTGGGCTTGGGCTCCCCTCCCCCGGGAGTTCCCCGCATACTTTCCCCTACAGAGATCTACTGGAGAGTGACACTACAGCAAACAAAGCCCCTGGGACTAACCCCCCAGCCCACCCCACTGCCTCTCCCAGCCCCACACACCAGCCACTGATACTGGAGACCATCTGGGGCCGGGCTACGGCTCCCTCCTCCTCCGCTGCCAGGGCTCTCCCGGGCCCCCTGCGAAGGACCCGGGTGCCCCGGCAGAGCTGTGAATAACATTGCAGCCTTCCCCTGTTGAGACCCAGACACTGGTTAGTCCCGAGTGCGAGGTTGTACGTGCTGGTTTGTCCTCGCAGGGCTGCTTTGAAGCCTTTGAGGAAAGACCAAGTCTGACACAGAGGGACACACAGACGGAGTAAAACACAGAGGACAGAGCACAGTGCGGGGAGCCAGGAACTCCCAGTTTCAATCCCCTGCTGGGGGGTTCCAGGCACATCACATGGATCAGAACCAGGGTCTAGCTGGCCCCAGCCTGTCTCTGACAGCGGCCAGCACCAGCTGCTTCTGAGGAAGGTGGCAGTTACGGGAGAACTTATCCAGAGGGGAACTTACCTCCTGACCTGTTTATCATAGAATCATAGAATCTCAGGGTTGGAAGGGACCTCAGGAGGTATCTAGTCCAACCCCCTGCTCAAAGCAGGACCAAACCCAACTAAATCATCCCAGCCAGGGCTTTGTCAAGCCTGACCTTAAAAACCTCTAAGGAAGGAGATTCCACCACCTCCCTAGGGAACCCATTCCAGTGCTTCACCACCCTCCTAGTGAAAAAGTTTTTCCTAATATCCAGCCTAAACCTCCCCCACTGCAACTTGAGACCATTGCTCCTTGTTCTGTCGTCTTCTACCACTGAGAACAGCCTAGATCCATCCTCTTTGGAACCCCCTTTCAGGTAGTTGAAAGCAGCTATCAAATCCCCCCTCATTCTTCTCTTCTGCAGACTAAACAATCCCAGTTCCCTCAGCCTCTCCTCATAAGTCATGTGCTCCAGCCCCCTAATCATTTTTGTTGCCCTCCGCTGGACTCTCTCCAATTTATCCACATCCTTCTTGTAGTGTGGGGCCCAAAACTGGACACAGTACTCCAGATGAGGCCTCACCGGTGCTGAGTAGAGGGGAATGATCACATCCCTCGATCTGCTGGAAATGCCCCTACTTATACAATCCAAAATGCCATTAGCCTTCTTGGCAACAAGGGCACACTGTTGACTCATATTCAGCTTTTCATCCACCGTAACCCCTAGGTCCTTTTCTGCAGAACTGCTGCCCAGCCATTCGGTCCCTAGTCTGTAGCAGTGCATGGGATTCTTCCGTCCTAAGTGCAGGACTCTGCACTTGTCCTTGTTGAACCTCATCATATTTCTTTTGGCCCAATCCTCTAATTTGTCTAGGTCCCTCTGTATCCTAGCCCTACCCTCTAGCGTATCAACCACTCCTCCCAGTTTAGTGTCATCTGCAAACTTGCTAAGGGTGCAGTCCACACCATCCTCCAGATCGTTAATGAAGATATTGAATAAAACCGGCCCCAGCACCGACCCTTGGGGCAGTCCACTTGATACCGGCTGCCAACTAGACATGGAACCATTGACCACTACCCGTTGAGCCCAACCATCTAGCCAGTTTTCTATCCACCTTACCGTCCATTCATCCAGCCCAGACTTCTTTAACTTGCTGGCAAGAATACTGTGGGAGACTGTATCAAAAGCTTTGCTAAAGTCCAGAAATAGCACATCCACTGCTTTCCCCTCATCCACAGAGCCGGTTATCTCATCATAGAAGGCAATTAGGTTAGTCAGGCATGACTTGCCCTTGGTGAATCCATGCTGACTGTTCCTGATCACTTTCCCCTCCTTTAAGTGGTTCAGGATTGATTCCTTGAGGACCTGTTCCATGATTTTTCCAGGGACTGAGGTGAGACTGACTGGCCTGTAGTTCCCTGGATCCTCCTTCTTCCCTTTTTTAAAGATGGGCACTACATTCGCTTTTTTCCAGTCATCCGGGACCTCCCCCGATCGCCATGATTTTTCAAAGATAATGGCCAACGGCTCTGCAATCTCATCGGCCAACTCCTTTAGCACCCTCGGATGCAGCGCATCCGGCCCCATGGACTTGTGCTCGTCCAGCTTTCCTAAACAGCCCCGAACTACTTCTTTCCCCACAGAGAGCTGGTCACCTCCTCCCCATACCGTGCTGCAGAGTGCAGCTGTCTGGGAGCTGACCTTGTCTGTGAAGACAGAGGCAAAAAAAGCATTGAGTACACTAGCTTTCTCCACATCCTCTGTCACTAGGTTCCCTCCCTCATTCAGCAAGGGGCCCACAATTTCCTTGACTTTCTTCCTGTTGCTAACATACCTGAAGAAACCCTTCTTGTTACTCCTAACATCTCCGGCTAGCTGCAACTCCAAGTGTGATTTGGCCTTCCTAATTTCACACCTGCATGCCTGAGCAATACTTTTATACTCCTCCCTGGTCATTTGTCCAATCTTCCACTTCTTGTAAGCTGTTCTTTTGTGTTTAAGACGAGCAAGGTTTTCACTGTTAAGCCAAGCTGGTCGCCTGCCATATTTACTTCTCTTCCTACACATCGGGATGGTTATATCCCTCCTAACTGTACGTGTGCTGCCTGATGCAACTGTCGATCGGAACTGGCTGGGGAAATCAGGATATTTTGCAAAACCAAATCAACCCCGCCCCCCCAAAGGAATCTTGTTTGAAATTTCCCATCATTTTTTATGTCGATGACAAATTTCTAAACAATTTTTTTTAAATAAATAACTTTTTACAAAGGTTTTGTTTCCCGGGGGACTCTCTCCTTTTTCTCCTTCTGGAAAAGATGGGGGCGGGGTTTGGAGAATGGAAATAGTGATGTTCCCCCCCACACCAAAATAAAACATTTTTCTAAAAAATTCAAAGAATTTCATTTAGAATTTTTTGGTCAAAAAACCCCATGAAGTTCAAAAGAGATGATTTTCCTTTGGGTCAGGCCCCAGCCATCCCAGGCCAGCCCTGCCATAAATCCACTTCATAAACTTATCAAGCTCCATCTTCACACCCCGCCTCCTACTGGAAAGCCGCTAGGGTCCAGACACAGGCACCCCGATGCTCATGCCGATCTCCCTGGAACACGGGGAGAAGATACACTTGCCTACTTCCCTGAGGGGGTCGGAGGACGTGTTACGTCCTGTGGGGGAGGTGCCGAGAGCCAGAGCAGCGTTAAACACCGTTCTTATATCATGGGAAACCAACTGCATTGCTCCCTTCATGGCATCTTTTGTGGCATTTCCCCCAAGGGTTTGTGGGTAATTCTGGTGTGCTGGCCCAACGGTATCCTAGGTCATGACATGCCATCTACCTCTGCGGCCTTAACCGGATACAGAATTCCTCTGCACTGCCCACCTGTCAAGTTGTGTTGCTGTGCGTGGTTAAAGAGCCACGGTGTTGCACCCCAGAGTTGGCTGCATTTTGGTGATGCACAGAATGAGGCCTGTGTATGTCAACAGGCGCCGGCGCCGCTGGGGGATCCCGTGGGGTGAGAGGTGCTGTGCTGAGTAACTCTTACTAATAATGAATAGCTGCGAGTAAATACAATTAAAGCAAAGCACAGGCCCCCGCCCCCAGCCAGTTGGCCCGCACATCAGCCTGGCTCCCAGGCAGCTGCCCCGGGAACATGGAGTTGATTGACCAGGCAGGCCACGTGGGGCTAACAAGGTTTACACTGCAATTCAGCCTTTAATAGGCACTTAAGGTGACACCACACAAGAGTTAAGTGGCACAGCAGAACTGAGAGCGCAGGGACCGCCTGCCCCCCCGGGCCCAGCCGAGCCCGCCCGGTGCCCTTTCGGCCATAAATCCAAGGTGGACACTGCTGCTTTGCTGACAGGAGCCGGCTAAGATTTCCCAGCATCTGTCAGACCACCGCTCCCCGCCCCCCAAATCCCAGCAGCTCCTCCAGCCAGCGGCAGCGCTCACACGGTGACACTGGGCGCGGGAGCAACCAAGCCCCGAAGCTGGGGAAAGCCAGTTCTGCCCAGGTAGGCAGAAACGGGGACCGCCCCAATCCAGGGCAGCCCTCGAGCGATCCCTCATCAGCTACCTTTATAACTAGGCTCCTACCACAGGCACGGTCCATTTTGGTCAATTGCACAGTCATAGGATTTTAAAAATCATAAACTTTGTGATTTCAGCTATTTACATCTGAACTGTCACCGTGTTGTCATTGTGCGGTCCTGACCCAAAAAGGAGTTGGGGGCAGGGGGTCGCAAGGATATTGTGGGGGGGGGCAGGTTGCGGTACTGCTACCCTTACTTCTGCGTTGCTGCTGGCGGCGGCGGCTCTCCCTTCATCACTGGGCAGTTGGAGAGCGGCAGCTTCTGGCCGGAAGCCCAGCTCTAAAGGTGGAGCCGCTGCCAGCAGCAGCGCAGAAGTAAGGCTGGCACGGTATGGTATCGCCACCCTTCCTTCTGCCCTCCTGCCTGCAGAGCTGCCACCGCTCTCCAGCCGTCCCGGAAGTAAGGCTGGCACGGTATGGTATCGCCACCCTTCCTTCTGCCCTCCTGCCTGCAGAGCTGCCACCGCTCTCCAGCCGTCCCGGAAGTAAGGCTGGCACGGTATGGTATCGCCACCCTTCCTTCTGCCCTCCTGCCTGCAGAGCTGCCACCGCTCTCCAGCCGTCCCGGAAGTAAGGCTGGCACGGTATGGTATCGCCACCCTTCCTTCTGCCCTCCTGCCTGCAGAGCTGCCACCGCTCTCCAGCCGTCCCGGAAGTAAGGCTGGCACGGTATGGTATCGCCACCCTTCCTTCTGCCCTCCTGCCTGCAGAGCTGGGCCCTCGGCCAGCAGCCGTTACTCGCCAGCCACCCAGCTCTGCAGGCAGCGGTGCAGGAGGGTGGCATGGTACGGTATTGACATCCAGAAATAAGGGTGGCAATACCATGACCCCCTAAAACAACCTTGCAACCTCCCAGCAAATCCCTTTTGGGTCAGGACCCCCAGTCTGAGAAACGCTGGTCTCCCCACATGAAATCTGTATAGTATACGGTACAAGCCCACAGAAATCCAGATTTCATACAGGGAGACCAGATTTCACAGTCTGGGACGCGTTTTTCATGGCTGTGAATTTGGTAGAGCCCTATTTATAGATCCTTACAGCCCCAGAACTGGAATCTGTTACTTTAAGGACAACTCCCCCCTACACAGCCACACGTGCACAGTGCACAAATGCTGGCTTGTTATTGTAGGGTTGCTGGTGAACGCTGGGCGGCACATTGGCTTGTTAGGATCGTTCCCGTGCCTGGGGCTGCCCGCTCTAGTCTGTTATCGTGAGGCTCCTCCGGAGCTCTGGATTCGGGGGGGGGGGGTTCTTAAGGAAAACAAACCCCCCACCCCTAGTAAAGGGGACATGATCTTTGCAAAATGGCACCAGAAGGACAAAAGGCAGGTGAGGTGTCAGGGGCCCCCAGCCCCAGCTCTACTTGCAAGCGACTGGCCAAGCACGAAGTGCAAACCCCCAGAAATGGATCTGGGTCTCTGGATTTCTGGGTGTGCCCTTGATAGTCTCTAGGAATTATCCGGGGGCAGGTCTCTGGCCTGTGCACTACAGGGGGGGGAGGGGGGGGGTCAGATTACATGATCACAGTGGTCCCTCTGGCCTGGGAATCCATGAATCTGTTATCTGCTGCAGGCTGGGCCTTGGATGCTCCAGCAGAGCTGGGGGAAGCTGGACCTTAGGCTAGCAAGGGACTGTGGGGCACCAGCAGGGCTGTGGGGCAGGAAGGGGTAGAACCCACAGCTGGGGCAGCAGGGGCCTGTGGGTTGAGACTGAGGGGCACAGCAGAGCTGGGGGGTGGGGGGAGTCCAGGGCTGGGATTGCATAAGGGCTGCAGGTCTGGATTGGAGGCCACTGGCAGAGCTGCATATGGAGCAATTCCTTCCTGCTCAGATACCGGGAGGGGCTGTGCACCCCCTGCAGTCACCCCGTGCATAAGAGCGGCCGTACCGGGTCAGACCAAGGGTCCATCCAGCCCAGTATCCTGTCCACCAACAGTGGCCAATGCCAGGTGCCCCAGAAGGAGTGACGCTAACAGGCAATGATCTAGTGATCTCTCTCCTGCCATCCATCTCCACCCTCTGACAAACAGAGGCTAGGGACACCATTCCTTACCCATCCTGGCTAATAGCCATTAATGGACTTAACCTCCATGAATTCATCTAGTTCTTTATTGAATCCTGTTATAGTCCTGGCCTTCACAACCTCCTCAGGCAAGGAGTTCCACAGGTTGACTGTGCGCTGCGTGAAGAAGAACTTCCTTTTATTTGTTTTAAACCTGCTGCCCATTAATTTCATTTGGTGACCCCTAGTTCTTGTATTATGGGAACAAGTAAATAACTTTTCCTTCTTCACTTTCTCCACACCAGTCATGATTTTATAGACCTCTATCATATCCCCCCTTAGTCTCCTCTTTTCCAAGCTGAAAAGTCCTGGCCTCTTTAATCTCTCCTCCTATGGGACCCTCTCCAAACCCCTAATCATTTTAGTTGCCCTTCTCTGAACCTTTCCTAGTGCTAGAATATCTTTTTTGAGATGAGGAGACCACATCTGTACACAGTATTTGAGATGTGGGCGAACCATGGATTTATATAAGGGCAATAAGATACAGGGACGGAGAGCAGGTGTTTTCCAAGGACTTGCACTGATACAGGCCAGCACACACTGACCAAGGAGAACAGGAATGTGCCCCAGGCTCCCCCCGCAGCGCTGCCGGCTATGGGGCTACCTTGGGGCAGCCTTCTGCCCTGCGAGCAGGTTAGTACCGGGGCTGAGGGCTCCCATCCGAACAGGCCAGGCGGGTCCCCCCTTCCTGGCTGCTGTGCAATACCAGGGGAACGGGGAAGCGAGGAATTGCTCAATTGGGCCTGCCTTTGCCTGGCTCCTTGTCCATCCCGCCCTCAGGGCATCGGGGTTCCCAGCACAGGCCCAGGGGGTTGGCCCAGCTGCCTGCTCTGATTCTGTATGAATACCAGGGGGGGAGGGTTTGATTTCCAAGGCCCCTTTTGCCATCAAGCGACCAAGAGCAAAGAGGGGGACGCCCAGCTCACCCAGGCAAGGCAGCTGGCCGGCCGGGCGGGAGGATCGATGGGATGCACAGAAGAATGGAACCAGTCCCTAGGAGCGAGAAGCCATCAAACCCCCAGCGGGGTCGCCAGGGTGCTGGCTTTTCCTTGACACCCTTGGACGCGCGAGAGTAACGGGCCGCAGGTGGGGTTCCCCGCGTTGGGGATGTTAGGAAATGCAAAGAGGAGCGGGAGGCTGGGAGGAGGGGACAGGACGCTGGCCATGACTTCGCAGTCAGAGGAGGGACAGACGGCTCAGTAGCACCTTGGCTGCAACCAGGGACGGTTGTAGGTGGCTAACCATGCGCCACACGCACAGCACGGCAAGATCCACAGCTGGGAGCTGCTCCCGCTGGTCGGATTTATCCCGCCCTGGGCCTAGAAATCACACCCCCCCCCACTTGGCAGGTCTGCAGAGGGTGCAGAGAAGAGCCGCCACCATCCTCCAAGGGCTGGAGGAAATGCCTTCGTGTGACGGCTGTAAGGAGCTCCCGCGGTTTTGCTCAGCAGGGAGGAGTGTGAGGTGACCCGCTCGCCCTGTGCGAGAACCTGCCTGGGGAGAAAAGCCCAGGTGTGAACGGGCTCTCCGGGCTCTGGAGAAAGGCAGGACGAGAGCCCAGCCAGCCCCATCCAAGTGAGAAGTGAGGGCGGGGGAGCGAGCCCTGGAACAAACGCCCAAGGGATGCAGCAGAGTCTCCAGCTCTCGGTGTCTTCAGACCCGGCTTGGAAGAGCTGCTCTGTTCCTGGTTCAGAGCAGGAGCAGCCAGGTGACGGTCCTTGCCCCAGGGTACCCAGGAGGTCGGACTAGAGGGGAGGATGGTCACTTCTGGCCGCACACTCGATCTCTCTGTCAAACCGTCAGGAATCTCCTTTGTGCTGTTCCATCCTTGGCCGCGACAGACCTTTGGAGGAAGGCGGGGAGGGAGGTGGCATTTCCCCGCAGGCCTGGCGCGGATGGTGCGCGCACTCGCACACACGAAATCCAGTCACTCCCATGAAGGGGGCGATGCTCAGGCCCCGGTGCAGCGGGTTTTGTGACAGGGAGCCGCAGGCTGGCTGTGTGCTGGCCCCAAGGACCCGCCCAGCCCGGCCTGCCGCTTCCACACGGGGATTGGCCTTTCATTATTAAGCCAATTACTGGATTAGCCCAGGCCCTGCCTGAGGGAGGTTGCGGGGAGGGAGGGTAAGGAAACTGCCCCCCTTGCAAGAGACGCCAGTGACAGCCACTGACCGGGCAGCAGCCGGGGGGACAGGCCCAGGGGACGGAGGAGGAGGCGGCAGCCCAGCTCTTCAGGGTATCGGTTGCCCCAGCAGGGCTCTGCGCCTGCCACCGGCTGAGCACAGCTGCTCCTGGGACCAAGGTTTGCTTTGGCCTGGCTCACCCCAGACGCTGCACCTCATGTTAGTCTCAGAACTTTTTCAACAGCCTTTAATGGTCTTCTCCAAGCCCAGGAGCCCCCGCTCCCCGCTGCACAGCCCATCCCCATGGCCCAGACACCAGCTGCAAACGACTCCCTCCTCCGCCGCCGCTTTCCCCACCCCACCAGCGGGTGCCCCACCCAGCCCAGCCTCCCAGGTCCTCCTGCCTGCTGTGCTCAAAGCACACACATGGAGAAATTAAATCAAAAGCCTTGAATCCTCTTGCTGGAAGGCTGCAACCTAGCATGACTTTCTTTCTTAGAATCCAGAGCCCTAACCCCCAAACTACCCAAATCAGAGAGAGACAAAGCAGGCTGCTCCCTTGTGCCATTTGGTACAACTCACCCCACCTTGTTCTAGGTTGGTTCTTTCCAGACTGACTGTTCACATGCTTCCCTACAGAGCCCCCCAAGCAGGATGAGGACCCCCCCCCCGCCATATACACACACACCACACACACACACAAAGTGATCACCTGCAATTCCAACACAGTCCTCAGCATCCCACGTTGAATGGCCAACGGCGCCTGGAGAGTGCCCTTGACAGCACAGGATCATAGAATCTCACGGTGGGAAGGGACCTCAGGAGGTATCTAGTCCCACCCCCTGCTCAAAGCAGGACCAACCCCAACTAAATCATCCCAGCCAGGGCTTTGTCAAGCCGGGCCTTAAAAACCTCTAAGGAAGGAGATTCCACCACCTCCCTAGGGAACCCATCCCAGTGCTTCACCACCCTCCTAGTGAAAAAGTTTTTCCTAATATCCAGCCTAAACCTCCCCCCTGCAACTTGAGACCATTGCTCCTTGTTCTGTCATCTGCTACCACTGAGAACAGCCGAGCTCCATCCTCTTTGGAACCCCCTTTCAGGTAGTTGAAAGCAGCTATCAAATCCCCCCTCATTCTTCTCTTCTGCAGACTAAACAATCCCAGTTCCCTCAGTCTCTCCTTGTAAGTCATGTGCTCCAGCCCCCTCATCATTTTAGTTCCCCTTCGCAGGACTCTTTCCAATTTTTCCACAACCTTCTTGTAGTGTGGGGCCCAAAACTGGACACAGTACTCCAGATGAGGCCTCACCAGTGCTGAGTAGAGGGGAATGATCACATCCCTCGATCTGCTGGCAATGCCCCTACTTATACAACCCAAAATGCCGTTAGCCTTCTTGGCAACAAGGGCACACTGGTGACTCGTATCCAGCTTCTCATCCACTGTAACCCCTAGGTCCTTTTCTGCAGAACTGCTGCTGAGCCATTCGGTTCCCAGCCTGTAGCAGTGCATGGGATTCTTCCACCCTAAGTGCAGGACTCTCCACTTGTCCTTGTTGAACCTCATCAGGTTTCTTTTGGCCCAGTCCTCTAATTTGTCTAGGTCCCTCTGTATCCTATCCCTACCCTCCAGCATATCTACCACTCCTCCCAGTTTAGTGTCATCTGCAAACTTGCTGAGAGTGCAGTCCACGCCATCCTCCAGATGACAGGAGCTGCCAGCTCCAAGCACACACCTCCCGTGCAGGAGGGCAGAGGTCAGGGCTGAAAACCTGCCCCTGCCCCACCCATTCTGGGCAGGCTGAAAGCTGGGGAGGCATTTATTGCCCTGATCAAGCGCCAAGAGGATCAGATGTTGGGGGAGGAGAAAGGAAGCCCCTGGCCTGAGGCTGCCAACGAAGGGGCTGGATTGTTACCAGAAAGAGCCAGAGCAGCATCGGGTCCACGCGGGCCGGGCTCTGCCCCGTGGCTGGCTCCCTGCCAAGGGGGGAAGGCCCCGAAGAGCCAGGAGGAGAACCCAGAGCAGGTCCCAGCACCCGGGGGAGGGAGAGAACCACAGGGGATCCCAGCCCGGTCGGCATGTGGCTGCCCCTCCATGTCTTCCTCACCTCCACACGTGGCAACAGGCCAGTGCTGCGGCCAGGGCTCAATGGCAGGGGCCCGCTGGCTGGTGCTGAAGAAGTTTCTCCCCTGGGGTTGTGGCCCATCCGCGCATGAGTCACGGCGCCAGGACCGCGGGAAGCAGCACTGCTCCGGCTACACGAGCGGCTAAGCTGCTCTCAGCACCGGGCTAGGGGGATGGGCTGCAGCTACCGGCCCCTGGCCACGGGCCCATCCCTGCTCCTAAAGGGGCTTGAGGAGCAGCCCGGGACAGGAGAATCGCGGCCCGGCCCCTCCAGTCTCCTCTCCCTCTTCTGGAGGGTCTGGGCACCCTGCCAACCCGCGCCAGACCTGGCCGGCTCTGCCTGTTCGCCTCACGCCCCTGCCACCTTCCCTGGCTGGGGGCACGTGTTGTGCCCCACCTACCTCCAACGGGCGTATGCGGCTGGTGAAGGGACCTGGCTGGGGACGGAAAGCCCCCAGCCCTGGGGAGAGGCAAACGGACTCAGTCCCTGGCTTGCTGCTGCCAACGAGAGGGCCCACTGGTGCAAGGGTGCCGGCTGCTCTGGGGGCTGGAGCCAGATGGAGCCCCCGGACAGTGGTCAGATGGCACCCCAGGAGTTCTGGTTTCCAGCCCCCTGTTCTAAGCACTGGGCCTTCGATTGGAAGCTCAGACCCCCCCCCCCCCCCAAGTCACCCTGTCACTCATCGGATGCGCTATGTCTCTGCCCACCCGAGCTGGCCTGATCCCAATTTCCGCCGGCAGCTCCCCTGGGAAATCGGCCCCGCCTGCTCTTCGAGAGCAAGCCAGGCAGAGAGAGAACTCATCTCAGAAACCTCGTCCCGGTGTCGGGAAATTGCTTCCCTCCCCCCAGCCCCCGGATGAGTTTATCCCTAACTTTCGCTTCCCGCAGCCCTCCAGCCCGACTCCTCCACACCACCGGAGCTTCACTCCCACACAGGCCTCTGTTCTTCACACCCTTGATTGCTTCTTACACTTCCTCCTTCACGCCCGCTGCTCCCCCCTCCCGTGCGGCTCTCTGCCCCCCCGGATTTAGTTACAGCAGCACAGACGCAGGATTGTGTCTGCAGCTGGATGGGCTCGCAGGGCTGAGCAGCGAGGGGCACCACCCGCCTCGGGCCAGCGCTGAGCTCTGTGCCTCGGCGTGGCAGTAGGGGGCGCTGTGCTGTGCTGCGCTGCAGGGGGCAGTCAGTGGGTGGGAGTCAGAGGCTCCCAAAAACCCACATGGAGGCGTCATTGCTGCTGATTCCCATCCTTGAGTCATGCACCCCCTGCCCATGCTGCTGCACCCACATGTGTGCACAAGGACACATACATGCATGCATCCCCCCCCCAAGAAACATACATGCATGTAGGCACGCATGATGTACGCACGCATGGGTGTGCACACCTACCAAGACACACCCACCCCCATGGCCGGGGCTCTGTTTGTTTACCGGAGCCACGCCGATCGCCCGCGGGCTGCCGGCACATTCTTGGCCGGCCACCAGACAACGTTGCACAAAGCGGCTGGGCGTAGGAGCTGCCATTAAAAGCTGCTTAGCGGCCCCCAGGGCTGGCCTGGCCAGTGGATTAATGCACTGACCTTTCACTCCCCAGACCTGATCTCTGCTCCCAGCCTCAGCCCCTCCCCCTCCCCCAGAGCTGGAATGCAACCAGAGACCCTTTAATTATGGATCAAGAGGCCTCCAATTGCTGGCTGATGCACCTGGATTGAAGGTGCAGTATAGGATGGAGGGAGGGGTCTCCAGGGTCAGCCACTCCCAGGGCTCTCTGCACGGGAAGCACCAGCCTTCGCCCTGACCTGCCCCAGAGGGGTCTCCCTTTCTCCCTGCTCTTTAGTCAGGCAGCTGCTGGGATGAAGCTGGTGCAGCTTAAAAAAAAACAAACCAGGCTTAGAGGGAAAGTGAAGCCAGCCATAAAACATTATATATACACACACACACACACACACACACACCCACCCCCAAATGGACACAGGGGGAAGCCGATAGCACTGAATATACATTAGAAGCTACTAACTGTGAAAAGTTGATAAGGGAAGCCAAGGGACACAAGGAGGAAGCTATGGGCAGCAGAGTTAAGGACAATCAGGGCTTGTCTACACTACAGGTTATGTCAGTATCACTTAGGTCACTCAGGGGTGTGAATAAGCCACTCCCCTGAGCAACGCAAGTTACACTGACCCAAGCGCTGGCGTGGACGGCGCTATGTCAGCGGGAGAGCGAGGAGCTGAACATGAGCTACCAGAGTGACGCTGTAGCCAAAAGAGTTAACACGATCCTTGGATGCATCAGCAGGGGAATCTCGAGTAGGAGCAGAGAGTTTATTTTACCTCCATATTTAGCACTGGTGCGACCGCTGCTGGGATCCTGTGCCCAGGTCTGGTGCCCACAATTCCAGAAGGAGGCTGATACATTCGAGAGGGGTCAGAGAAGAGCCACGAGAATGATCAAAGGATTGGAAAAGCTGCCTTAGAGGGAGAGACTCACAGAGCTGAATCGATTTAGCTTGACAAGGAGAAGGTTAAAGGTGCCAGTCTGTAAGTACCGACATGGGGAACAGAAACGGGATGACAGAGGGCTCTCCAATCTAGCAGACAAAGAGAGAACAAGACCCAGTGGCTGGAAACTGAACCTAGCCACACTCAGACTGGAAAGAAGGCCCATGTTTTTAACAGGGAGGGTCGCTAGCCACTGGAACAACTGACCGAGGGTCGCGGTGGATTCTCCATCAGCAGCGATTTTTAACCCAAGGTTGGCTAAAGGACAGGCTGCAGTTCAGACACTGCTACGGGCCTGGAAGCAGGAATTTACTCAGGGTCGTCCTTTGGTCTGCGCTCTACAGGGGTCAGAGCAGAGAAGGATCCCAGTGGCACGCAGCCTGTGGATGCAAGGCACACACCGCATGCCCCACACCCCGGCCAGCTGTGGGCTGTCCAAGTGGCAGCCTCCCTCTGACCCCATGGAGGACGCTGGGGTGACCTCTGCAGCTGTCCCATAAACCCCTGGGAGACGCCAAGGTACTGGCTGTCTTGGGCACCCAGATGGCTCCTCAATGTAGAATCTGAACCCTGCACAGTCATTCCTGTATTTATCCTCACAACGTGAGGCAGGGCCGTGCTATGAACCCCATTGCACAGATGGGGAGCAGACGCATGGGGAGGCAAAGGGACTTTCCCAAGGTCACACAGAAAGTCTATGGCAGAGTGGGGAATTGAACCCTGCTGGTACACCAGCCACTGCCCCACTCTTCCTCTCCAGATCTGCCTGGACAGGGGACACGTGTGCACCTGAGCCCTGCACCAGCTTTCTGGTGTGAGAGTCCCAGCCGGCACTGGGGAAAGTCCAACAGGCCAATGCATTGAGGAGCCCTGGCAGCCTGGATCCTGTCCCCAGCCCCTCAGGGGTCGTTGGGCATGCCTGGGAGGGGCTGGAGGGGGGGTGCGTGGGCATGCCCGGGGGGGGCGGGAGGGGGGGGTGCGTGGGCATGCCCGGGGGGGGCTGGACGGGGGGGGCGAGGGCATGCCCGGGGGGGGGGCTGGAGGGGGGTGCGTGGGCATGCCCGGGGGGGGGGGTGGCGGGGGGGTGCGTGGGCATGCTTGGGGGGGGGCGGGAGGGGGGATGCGTGGGCATGCCCGGGGGGGCTGGAGGGGGGGGGGTGCATGGGCATGCCCGGGGGGGGGGCTGGAGGAGGGGTGCGTGGGCATGCCCGGGGGGGGGGCTGGAGGGGGGATGCGTGGGCATGCCCGGGGGGGGCTGGAGGAGGGGTGCGTGGGCATGCCCGGGGGGGGCTGGAGGAGGGGTGCGTGGGCATGCCCGGGGGGGGGCTGGAGGAGGGGTGCGTGGGCATGCCCGGGGGGGGCTGGAGGTCAGGCCCAAGGGTGGGCAAGTGTGAAGGTGCAGGAGCTCTGGTGCGTGGGTGTGCACACCTGCAGGGGACGAGGGGGTATAACCAGGAGCAGGCAGGTGATCGATCCTGGAGCTTCTCCTGGAGGGTCCCCTCTGGATCTGAAGGCGGCGGTGGCGGCAGCTGGCTGGAATGTGCAGACCACACACTCTGCAGAGGCGAGAGCTGCAGCACTAAATCCAGGGCAAAGACTGCAGGGCAGCCAGAACTCCCCGCCCCCTCCTCCGGGCTCGGTCCGAACATGTTCTAGCACAAAGCAGGGCCTTAACTGGCCGGGGGGAGGGGGCAAGCAGGGTCAGGTGTGTGTGTGTGGGGGGGGGGTTACTGTCAGACATCCCTTCCTCCTGCCCACCAAAACCAAAGCTGCTCCATCACAAATCCCTACTTAAAGCCAGCAGCAGCATCTCCCTACGAAGCAAATTCCAGTGCGATCCAGATATTCCGATCACCCCCAGCTCCACCCTTTTCCCTGCCTTTCGCTCATTTCCCTGAGACTTGGCTGGGATCCCACTGGCAGGTTTGGGGAGTGCAAGGTCCCGGACGACTGGAAAAAAGCTAATGTAGTGCCCATCTTTAAAAAAGGGAAGAAGGAAGATCCAGGGAACTACAGGCCAGTCAGTCTCACCTCAGTCCCTGGAAAAATCGTGGAACAGGTCCTCAAGGAATCAATCCTGAACCACTTAAAGGAGGGGAAAGTGATCAGGAACAGTCAGCATGGATTCACCAAGGGCAAGTCATGCCTGACTAACCTAATTGCCTTCTATGACGAGATAACCGGCTCTGTGGATGAGGGGAAAGCAGTGGATGTGCTATTTCTGGACTTTAGCAAAGCTTTTGATACAGTCTCCCACAGTATTCTTGCCAGCAAGTTAAAGAAGTATGGGCTGGATGAATGGACGGTAAGGTGGATAGAAAACTGGCTAGATGGTCGGGCTCAACGGGTAGTGATCAATGGTTCCATGTCTAGTTGGCAGCCGGTATCAAGTGGAGTGCCCCAAGGGTCGGTGCTGGGGCCGGTTTTATTCAATATCTTCATTAACGATCTGGAGGATGGTGTGGACTGCACCCTTAGCTAGTTTGCAGATGACACTAAACTGGGAGGAGTGGTTGATACGCTGGAGGGTAGGGCTAGGATACAGAGGGACCTAGACACATTAGAGGATTGGGCCAAAAGAAATCTGATGAGGTTCAATAAGGACAAGTGCAGAGTCCTGCACTTAGGACGGAAGAATCCCATGCACTGCTACAGACTAGGGACCGAATGGCTGGGCAGTAGTTCTGCAGAAAAGGACCTAGAGGTTACGGTGGACGAAAAGCTGAATATGAGTCAACATTGTGCCCTTGTTGCCAAGAAGGCTAATGGCATTTTGGGTTGTATAAGTAGGGGCATTTCCAGCAGACCGAGGGATGTGATCATTCCCCTCTACTCAGCACTGGTGAGGCCTCATCTGGAGTACTGTGTCCAGTTTTGGGCCCCACACTACAAGAAGGATGTGGATAAATTGGAGAGAGTCCAGCGGAGGGCAACAAAAATGATTAGGGGGCTGGAGCACATGACTTATGAGGAGAGGCTGAGGGAACTGGGATTGTTTAGTCCGCAGAAGAGAAGAATGAGGGGGGATTTGATAGCTGCTTTCAACTACCTGAAGGGGGTTCCAAAGAGGATGGATCTAGACTGTTCTCAGTGGTAGCAGATGACAGAACAAGGAGTAATGGTCTCAAGTTGCAGAGGGGGAGGTTTAGGTTGGACATTAGGAAACACTATTTCACTAGGAGGGTGGTGAAGCACTGGAATGGGTTCCCTAGGGAGGTGGTGGAATCTCCTTCCTTAGAGGTTTTTAAGGCCCGGCTTGACAAAGCCCTGGCTGGGATGATTTAGTTGGGGTTGGTCCTGCTTTGAGCAGGGGGTGGGACTAGATACCTCCTGAGGTCCCTTCCAACCCTGAGATTCTATGATTCTATGAAGACCAAAATCCAAAGCTGCTCCTCTGCAAGCCCCATTCTCAGGTGTTTCCTCCCACTGGCAGCTTCCTCCAAAAGTCTCTTCTGCTTGAAACCTTGCGCAGCTGCCCTGTGTGCAGAGCGGCACCTTTCTCGTGAAAGGGCCAAGACCCTGCACTGTGTGGAAGAGCTGCAGCTCTTCGTGCTAGTCTGTAACGTCAGTCTCAGCAATAACTCCACCTTTGATTCCAGCTCAGGGTTGAGGAGCTCGCAGTTATTCCGAATCAGGGCAGATGAATTATACATTATGAGCTTATGACTTTGATTTCTCCATGGCCTCTATAAACGTCCAAAATCCAGGGCCCCAGGCACGAGACAGTTAGCCAGCCCCATCAGCCAGCTCATGTTGGCTCAGGGAGATTACAGGCTCCCATGCAGGGTTTGTAAACTTTGTCAGCCAAACTCCTGGGAGTCCCAAGCAGTGACGAACTCCACCTGTAGCTTATTTGCCCAGACTGTTGCACTGATCTGTGTTTTATTTAACACCGCGAGCTGTCCCTGCAGCACTGCTAGAATTAGAGCAAAACACAATCTCACTATGTAAAAGGCAAATAAAACTCTGCTTTCCTGTCTCATTGTATTTTTAAAAACACTTTCTAAAGAGAAGGAAATTCCTGGATCAAAAACTTTGTTCAGAGGATGAAACCATTAACAATGACATTAAAAGCATGTTGTGGTTACTCCAAAAAGAAGCGTGAAAGGCTGGAAAAAGCAAAGGCAATGGTAAAATTTTTTTCCCCAAATCATGAAGTTCATATAATGAACTTCTAAACAACCTTAACTCTGACCCTGTTTTCTACAGTGATCCTTTAACTATCCACCATCAACCCTGTACACTCAGCCAGCACGTACCTAGGCCATGACGACTCAGCTTCACTTCCAGTATGAACCACCCTCGACTCAAACTGTAAATAAAGCTACAAAGAACCAGAGCAACGGGAATTATCTCAGGACTAGAGTGACAGGATTTTGGTTTCAGTTTATGCTGGCAACAACATCAACTCTCATACACCCCATCACATAAAGGGAACCAACTCTTCCACTGACCTTTCTCCAGTTCAACTACCCACAAACAGCAAAACCCCCAACATCTCATCCCTTAACCTGCTGTACACGCAGCCCAGAAACAACCATCGCAGAGCCGACATTGCACTACGAGTTGCTGAGCCCAATGTATCCCTTCCAGCAGTATAAATAGATTACATATAGGGCCCTATCAAATTCACGGTCCATTTGGGTCAAGTTCCTGGTCACAGGATTTTTGAAAAATGTAAATTTCATGATTTCAGCTATTTAAAACTGAAATTTTGTTGTAATTGTAGGGATCCTGACCCAAAAAGTTGAGGGAGGATCTCAACGTTATTGGGTGGGTGGGTGGGAGCCTGAAGGCAGCGCAGAAATAAGTCTGGATCTGAAGGCAGCGCAGAAGTAAGAGTGGGAATACCATGACCTCCCTACAATAACCTTGCGACCCTCCTGCAACTCCCTTTCAGATCAGGACCCCCAGTTTGAGAAACGCTGGTCTCCCCTGTGAAATCTGTACAGTACAGGGTAAAAGCTCACAAAAGACCAGATTTCATGGGAGGAGACCAGATTCCACGGTCCATGACATGTTTTTCATGGCCGATGGCCGTGAATTTGGTATGGCCATATATATATTATACACACACAGAGGAATATATAGCACATTTGTAATATTGTTTACCATCCAATGCAAATATCGCACAATAAGACACACAGATGGTGAACAGGGATCAGACTGGAGGCTGTTTGTGGAACCTTCATGAATTTCAGGGCTTTTTTTTAAATAATCATGATACGCTAATGTTTTAATTGGGTGTTGCTATCACAATATTCCCTGTATCTTACTTAAACTTGTCTGGGATTGTTTGTAAGGGACTGTGGGAGCCTCAAACGAATTTTGCAACAGCAAATATTGTTATGCATTTCAAATAGTGGCCGGCTAAAAAATGACCTTTATATTCAGCTTGTACCCATGATCTTATTGCTTCGATAAGAGAGTCACCGCTGGATTTCAGAGTCAATAAAGCAGAGAGACTGCGAAAAGGACGGAACACAAACAAAATAAGTGGCATAATCAAAGTAAATGACTAATGCTGCCACTGTAGCAATAAATCTCGACAGCACCCACCCACCACCCATGGGAAGCATGGTCTAATGGTTAACACATTGAATGGTTGTCAGATCTGAGACGGAGGCCCCTCCGCCACTGATTCATTGCATGACCAGTCCTAGGCCAAGTGAGCACAACACCATAAATGTGAAAAGCACACACGCTTCTTTACCTACGCCACAAACGGCGCCTTACATTAGAACACAGGCAAGAATTAAATGGATACTCTAATGGTGCTCACTGGGTTCTTGGTTCCACCACCGTATATAGGCGTTGCGTGTGGTACACAGCTAGTAAACAGTTATTCAGAGCGCACCAGGCCCACATGGCTCCTTCACATCATGTTTGTCCTGTAAAGAGAAAAGACACAACTCTTTGGAAATCCAACATCCTCCCTTCAGTTTCCTGTTTGCCTTTCTCTTAGCGACAGTGACATCAATGTGTCAGTTTCACTTCTGTTTACACTCAGTTTCACTTTCTGGTTCTCAGTGTTGTAATGTTCAGGTTTCAAACCCTGCAGGGGAATCCTGTTTTACTTAAAAGGCAGTGATTTCATCCAGGGGGATTTTTTTTTAAATGTCTCTGCTTTAAAAAAGAAGGAAATCAGATGTAAATGTGGAGGCAAATTTAAGATGAGTCCCCTTTGCCTGCTCTCGGAGGTGGGGTTGCTGGAAAGCCCTGGGTCAGACCTGTGCATGGGCAGTATCATGAAAGTGCAAAGTGCTGGTATTATCCAAAGGCTGGTGACAATCAGAAGAGGGACAAGACCAACGGTCTGTAAAACCATACACAAGAAGGGGCCAGCTAACAGCTCCACCTCCGTTAAAGACAGGAGGGAAGCCCAAGCAGTTTCTGGGGCCATCAGTGCCCCGAGATACCCGCCTCACCCAGTTTCCCTGAGTGGGAGGAAGTCACAGGATTTTGACTAGAAAAAGGACATTCTATTAAAGCTCCATCCACCCTGAGCCCTTCTGCATCAGACGTTTATTTTGGCAATTGGTGTCTCCACCAAGCAGAAACACTGGCACAAAATCCAGGGGGAAGACCCGTTAGAGGGCTTTTTACATTCTGATTCTTGCACAGCTCATTGCTGGGTCTTGGCTTTGTGACATCGGAGGCCACTTAGCCGAACCCCAGGCAGCAGCCCTATAGGCTATTCAAAGGCTGCTGATTCTTCCCAGCACAGGTTCCCGGCCATGACATCACAAGAGCTCCCAGAGCCGAATGCGACTGCTGTATCCATGGCTGGCTCCAGGTCCCACCACAGACTGCGAACTGGCCTGGAATAGATCAAAAAGGCGGGACAGCCGCGTAACCCAGCCAGCCCTGTTCTAGTGAACGACTCTGACACAGCACCTCAAACCCAGAGACCCTCATGCTCTGGTCAACCCGCTTTGCAAATTGTAATGGGCCCAATCTGCCACCTTCACTTGTGTGACTCCCACAGGAGAGTGAGAGAACACCACAGAGTTTGGATCCGGATTCGGATCCAGATCTGATCTTCTTCAGAGTTCAAATCCAGATCTAGTGTCCTAGCTCAGGGCTACTCTTCAGTGGGTATCAGCGTGTGTAGCCCACCACTGAAATGCAGCCACCTCTGGAGGCAGCCATTTAATGGGACGCAGCGACACAACCCAACAGTTTTGGACGGAAAGTGAGTAATCACAACAACATTGTGCACTTAAACAGCATCTCTCTTTGTTATGGGGCAGTGACAGACGCACGGCACGGACGGTGCAACATTATTCCTGTTCAAAGCTGAATTCTGTAACCTACTTACAATCCATACAGAATCAGATCCGTTTGAAAATCGGAATGTCTGGTCCTGGGACGGGGTAGCATTCGCAGTGCAAATGAGCTAATTTGATCACGAAGTCCCAAAGATACAGTCCTCCGCCTCCAAGAGACTCTTTACAAGTCTGGCTATTTTTGTGCACCGGTAGGGAAAAAACAGAGGACAAGACCCACATGGCATTGCCCTCAGGGAGATCAGAAGAACGGTCACACTGGGTCAGACCAATGGCCTATCTAGCCTCGTATCCTGGCTCTGACAGTGGCCAATGCCAGATTCTTCAGATAGAATGAACAGAACAGGGCAATTTTGAGTAATCCATCCCCAGTTGTCCAGTCCCAGGTTCTGGTAGTCAGAGATCTAGGGACACCTGGAGTGTAGGGCTGTCCCCCTGATCATGGATAGACCAGTCCACCAGGAACTCAACTAATTCTTTTTTTTTTAAACCCAGTTATACTTTTGGCCTTCACAGCCTCCCCCGGCAATGAGTCCCACAGGTTGACTGTGCGTTATGTGAAGATCAAGTGTCTGGCACCAAGAAAAAGCTCCACTACCTAAACGTTGACATCATCACACTTCATTCCAGCATCAGCACCAACACGAGAGCCCAGAAAGAGCTTTGCCATCAGAATCAACCCAGGGAAAGCAAAATGCTGCTTATTTGCTAGAGAAGGGTTCAAACCCCGACCCGCCAACCCAACAGCCCTGAGCTCTGCTGCCGACACTAAAGCAGCAATGCCATTATACGTTGCTGCAGTCCTCTCTTATCTTCTTCGCTTATTAACTGAAGTAATTAGCTCTGCAGATACTCAGCACACCCGAGACTCAGGCCCTGGCTCTCTCCAGCCGAGTGCTCAAAAACGGAGGCACCAGAAATTAGGAGCCACTTCTGAAAATGTGGGCGTTGGCCATTTGCTCTTGGTCACATAGAAAATCGGCTTCCGAGCTGTGAGCAGAACCCAGGAGTCCTGCCCAGACGCGCACTACGGAAAAGAGAAGGCAGGTCCTGGGAGGGGACTGAAGCTACGCTGGAGACAGGTGTTAGATCTGATTTCCTTGTAGGGTTTTTCTGTTGATTTGTTATACACACCATCATCACACCTAGAAACCCCGGCCATGAACCAGAACCCTAGTGTGCTAGGCACGGTACAAACACACTCTCGCCACGCCAGTCCGGGGCAGCGTAAGTGGTCCACGGACTATTTGATCAGCCAAACTAGCCAGCTTACCTTGTTCCCTCCCTCCCCCACAACATCCTGCCCCCTCTGTTATTAAAGGGCTGGTGATTCATGGGCGACATTAGCCCTAACACAGCAAGGCACAGTCAGCTATTTTACCAGCACTTAACAACTCCTTTGGGGATAGGGAGGAAACAGAAGAGTGGACGGCGCAGACATGTGAGGAGCTCAGCAAGTGACCAGCACAGAGAGGAAGGTTAGGCCAGAGGTTGGGGCACTAGATCACCCCTTTCTCTGACACAGACCCCCTCTGTGCCCTTAGCCCAGTCACTTACCCTCTCTGGCTCCAGGTCCCCATGGCTACAATGGGGAGAACAGCACTGCCCTGCCGCCCAGAGGCGTGGGGATAAATGATCAACATTTGTGAGGGAGCTTTGATACCATCGTAATAAGAATGACAGCTAGAAAACAGGAACAGCTACATGGGGGAGTCCAGTATCTGGTCTCAGACAGAGCCCAGGACACGCTACTTTAGAGGAAGGTGCAATGAAACTCGGCATTAGGCAGATGTGGAATCATCCGCCCCCTCATGGAGGTCTCATCCTAATAACTCAAGACTAGCATGATACAGGAGATTTCATATTCCTTCCAGAACCTTTAGCATGAACTAATGTAACCGCGGCTATCCGGGGATCCAGGTTATCCAGGGGAGGGTCCACTCCCTTTTTGAATCATCTTGAAGTTCTTGGCCTCAATAGCCTCTGGTGGCGGAGAGTTCCACAGGCTAATTAACCTTCCCTATAGAAGTATTTCCTTTTAACAGTTCTGAATTCCCTCCCCCCTTTTCATTTCATTGAGCATCCCCTTGTTCTTGTGTGGGACAGGGAGAATGGGGTGCCCAGTATGTCACCGATGTTTATCCGGTCCCCACTTAGTCATCTCTTTTCTAAGGTAACAACCCCAATCTGCTCCCTCTCTCTTCAGAAGAGAGAATTGGCAGGCCCGTGATCAGTGTCGTCACTCTTCTCCGAGCCCCCTTGCGTTCTGCCCAATTCGTTTGGAGATGAGGTACCTGTTGCTTCACATTATATCCAGATGAGGCCACACCTGGGTTTAGACAAAGGCATTAGGATATTTGCCATATTATTCCTCATCCCGTTCCTTATGCAACCTACGGCTTTCCCCTTGAGGTCACCACTTCAAATCCAGCCCAGGCAGTGGCCTGACAATTTGATTGCCATGAGCTTGTTGGTTTCAGTCCGGGTACGTAGGGAACAGGTGCCGACAGCCTCAAAACCGCTAATGCAACTGACGAGCCCTTTGGGAGTCTCAGCAGAGGCATCACGGGCTGCAGGGGCCATGGAACCAGCCCTCCCCTCTCGGCCCTGGAAGGTCAGGGGGAGTCCGTTTGTTTCTAAATGTTCATTAACACTTTCCTGAGTCCCTCCGTGATGTACCTGCCAAGGCCTGAGTTCAGGGCTCTGCTTTACCTGCACCAAGCAGTGACTTTACCTAGAGCGGAGTAAGGAAGGCAGGATGGACATCTGGCCTCTTTTCTGCACACAGGAGTTATGTTCTGGATGCCAAAGGAATGATTCCTGTGCCCTGACCCCTCAGTGGCCCATGCCCAGCAGATCTTGTGTAGACCCCCTGGCCTGAGACACTTCTCCATGGCAGCAGCAGTGGCGTTAACACTCCAGGATACGAACCAGCTGTGCGGGGCACCGGGCATCACCACAACCATTTGCTGCAGCCTCCCGCTGAGGGACACTGAATCAGACAAGGCCCAGAAGTTTAACAAGCAGTGAAGGGAGCTTCCACCCAGCTGAACTGGCCTCGCTTGGGGTCATTTTTGCTACAAGTCACGAAAGTCAAAAGCTGAGGGACCAGGAACGTCTCCGCTCAGAGCCCAGCTCCTGCGGAGCCTCCACACACAGCCTGTTATCCCCGACTGCAAGCGACAGGCCGGCAGAGAGGCACAGGAAATACTGGCAGGCCGTGCTGCTCGCTGGGAGGATGCTGGAGCTCAGGACCATCCCATCAGAGGAAGCACACTCAGACCTCCACAGCACAGAGCCGAGAAGAGGATCTTCCTCCTTTGAAGAGCACCCAACCTCCTGCAAAGAGGGTGGCTCACTGACTAAGGCCGTTGAGGGAAAGGGAAAGGGCGGGAGAGATGCCAAGAGGAATTTCTCTCCTATGCCCACAGGAAAAAGAAAGGGACCCTTTATAAACTCAGAAGGATGGAGAGCACATTCTGGTCCCCACGCTGTGGGTGATCCTCAGAGGATGTGACATCCTCACCACCTGCAGCAGCATTAGGGCTCTTATCTAAAATCATCCGAGCATGGGCATATCCAGAAGACAGGAGGCCACACTTTGGTTCAAACATCCAGCAAAAACTAACCCTGCAAACCCAATGCCACAGTGTTTGCAGAGCAGCCCAAACCACCCGAGAAACGCTGCTTTCATCAGAGGTTCCCAAAACATGGCATTTGTTCCAACGGACGCCCAGGTACTAGCGCGTGTGTTGGGGGGACAGGAGAGACACAATTATGTCTGGCTCTACAGGGGTTCCCTCAACCAAATTCCCCCACCATCTAGCCACCGCTTCCAGATTAACTCTCGCCTGCCACGTCACGCTGCAGCTTGAAGCCCTGTTCATGGATCGACCCAAAGCTGCAGCCACTGTTTGCATCAAACCTTCTGCGGAGAATGTTTGATTCCTATCTTTAAAGGCAATACATGAGGGGTAATTCCCGGAGCAGGGCTCTCCTTGTCTGGGAAAATGCACTTGCTAGATCGGATGCCAATTTTACAGAGCGTTGTGCTAGGCAGACAGGACAGAGAGAGAGTCGGGGTGTGTTAGAAACACCCAACGCAGCTCCCATTTCTCAGCTGATTGTAAGAATACAGAAGAAAATGTGTCAAAAAAAAAAAACCTCTTTCATGCAGGGAAGGTTTTATTTGCCAGCCAATAAAGTTTAATTCAATTTAATTCAATCCAATTTAATTTCCTTTTCTATCTATCTAGACAGGCATTTATTCTATATTCTGTTTAAATCAAGGCCCTCTGGCCCCGTTTCTGTGCTGCATGTGTGTTCAGACATTCATGGAGGGGGAAGTGCCTGAGCATTAGGATCCAGGGAGGATTTCCCTGGTTCACACAAATGCTCTGAGTGCTTTCTCCACGGAGCCATGTCACACCTCTCACGCTGACCCCTCTGAACCGGCCAGTCTGCCTTGTTCTGTGTGTAACGTAACCTGCACACACAAGCAGTGCACTTCAATCTATGCAGCACGCCCACCCCAGCCATTCTCTGGGCCGCGCTCTATAAATACATGCCCGGATCCAGAAATAGACCAAAGGCCGAGTGCACATGGTTCCTGGGCACGGGCAGACGGTGAATACCGCCTGCTCACATACCTGACACATGACAGGTACACACGGAGACAATCTAGTTCTAGTTTGGCCAGTTCCTGTGTTTGAAATGCCGGCAAACGAGCAAATGATTGCGCAATTCTCAAACAGAAAGGTCAGCGGAGCACCGTTCCCGCGCCTCTGCTAGGCCGATCCTTACTGCCTTGGCAATGATGCTTGGATTTGTAACCATGGTCCACAGAAAACACTGCCCCCGCCCCCAACGTGTGACTGCATCACAGATCTCCCCAAACCCACCATCCCTGGTGCGCGTCGGATCAGCATCCCAGACCCCTCACCTCTCCAGGGCTCACCGCGAAAGGCCATGGGGCGGGACATTTAAGTAGTTTAATTTGCCAATGATAGACCCTGCCCCCCCACTCCTTGTGTTCACAACATTTCCGCTGCCGTCAGGATCGGGGCCCTGGTGCTCTCCTTGCCCCAGAACTTGGTTCAAGGCCGGAGGGGCCACACTACAAAGTGAATCTGAAGGTTTCTGCGGGCTGCCCCGGACAGAGGGTTTTACCGAGCTCAGGGAAAGCAGGCTGGGGTGCTGTTACGGTGTCCTGGGTATTTCTTTTTAAAGAGCTCTGCTCTAGTTCCTTTCAGGGGCACGTCTCTGGGCTGTGTTTTGGGGGAGTCGGGCGAGATGATCGCCGGGGTCCCGTCTGGCTTTGGAATTGATGAATGAGTGTAGGGAACAGCTCGAGATCACGTCGAGATCACACACGTAGGAACTAAAACATGGATCCAAAGTGTTCCAGGGATTCCTGGCTGGGCCCCCCCCCAATTCCACACACACACCCCCGTTAGGTGAGGCGTGGCAGCGAGTTCCTCCTTATTCAGTATTTGCCACTTGAGCCCTGCCCCTTCCACAGCGTCCACCAGGCCCTGAGCAACGCGGAGACCCGACCAGAAGTGGGGTGAGCAGCCGGTGGGTGTCGCTACCTCCGACCACAGAACCGCAGCCCACTCAGCGCAGAGAACCAACGGGCGCATTGGCGAGCTAGAAACACCATCCCGTCCCTGTCCGAGACAAAGGGGGCCAGGTTCAATTGAGAACCCCCTGCCCAACGCCCCAGCGCTACCCTGCCCGCAGCGTAAACACTGACCCCTCCATCGCCACCTGGCCCGCCCCCTTCCGGCGTGAGAGGGACAGCTCTGTTCCCCCACACACAGCGCCTGGGGGAAACACGGAGCCATGTCCCACCTCTCACGCTGACCCCCTGAACCAGCCAGTCTGCCTTGTTCTGTGTGTAACGTCAGCCGGTGCCCAGTTCAGCTGCTTCCCGCTGAACTCTTCTATAAACACTCCAGACGCTGCCTCTCGGCTCAGCTAACAATCGCGTCCGTCCCTCAGGGCGCGCTGCAGAGAACTCCTGGCCAGGAGCAAGTCTGAAACGCCAAGTACAGCAGGCACTGCTATTCCCCTCACCGCCCCCACCCCCGCCGTCCGTTGCCATCCACAGCCCCGCTCCCTTATCTGCGCCCTCCATCTCCTTCTCTGCCCCAGCATCTCAAACCCACGCGCAGCTCCTCTGCCTGCTAGATAAAGGTCAGCTCCCGCCCGACTCCATTTCCTGTTCCAGGGGTGCCTCCCTTGCTCTTTTCTGCAGGTGAACAGCCAACGTTGGGAAATCGACCTCTAGGCAAGGGTGGAAGTTCCTTCTGGCCAGCGCCCCGGGGGAGCAGGACCAGGCCTTGACCCTGCCCTCGTCTCGCCTCGCACCCAGGCCCCGAAGCTGCAGCCACCACTCAGGTACGGAATCCTCTCGCTCTGAAATCAACCGCAGGCCGGATTACCCGCCCGGGGACGGGCTGCAGGCACCCGGCCCTCGGCCAAAGCGCGCCCTGGGCGAGGAGCAGCTTCGGCGCCCCCTCCCTCCAGGGGTTAAGTGTTTGAATGCTTCATTTTGAATTGCATTTGTAGCCCATGTCACCACTGTGATGCAGGATTTGTGTGTGTGATTTATCCCTCATATAAGATGCTAGCAACACACACAGCCCCCCGAGCCTGGCGCCCCCACGCGGCCACACGGGTCACCTGCCCCTAAATCCGGCTCTTCCCAGCCATTGGGCGACTCGCCGGAGCAAGGGTCCCTCAGAAGAGCTGCGGGTGTGGCCCCGGCTGCACACCAAGCCGAGGGTAACGTAACATCCACTCACAGAAACGTCCTTTTATGCTCAATTCCCTCGATTCCTCCAGAAGGTAACGCGAGGCGGCTGTGTACTGTAGTCCCCAGTTCACACTATCACGGGGCTATCCGGGCCTTGGGAACAATAGGCCTAGGGAGAATTAACCGGGAACAGGCCCCTCCTAACTCAAGAGCGCGTGTGCAGGGTTACTGGCGGGATACACAGAAGGCAGGTTGGGACTGGAGAGATTTGAGAACAGCGCGGAGGAGACCTCGGACCCTGCAAACACTTACTCTGGAGAGGAAGGACTCCTTGGGGAGGAACGACTTCTGGGTACCTAGCCCCACACTTGCTAAAACAACAGGAATTTTGTCCACATTTCCGGGGTTGGAAGCGTCACCTCAGGGTCTCCAAAGCGCAAGATAAAACAGCATGTTGTAACCAGACCATCATGCAAAGCACAGTCACAGGGACAGAGCACCAGGGAAACCGGCGGGGAAGTCCCTGCATGTTTCGAGGCAGGGAGCAGACAGCTTAGACAGCGTATTACCCTAGATTCGCCTTCCACCACCAAATGAGTCACTGAATTTCCTGGTCCCCCCTCTCCATTCAAGTCAGGGTGAGGAAGCTTTCCCAGCCACCCCAGAGCCCTCCCCAGAGGGGAAAGGACCCCCGTGTGGGTCACGGTAGAGAGCCTTCCCTCTGCACTGTGCAGTGTGCCCCCATAGCTTGTGCGCCAGCTGGCATCACTGGGGGCCGAGTGCAGGGAGCAGGAAACGCGATGTTACTCCTGGGGCAGGCTGGAGGGGAGCTTGAGGCAGGGCAGGAGTGGCTGCTGGGGCAGGTACTGGAGCAGAAGGTGGAGGGGTATCACCAGGGGGCGGGATGGCTGCTGGGATAGTTACTGGAGTGGGTATTCGGGTAGAGCTGGGGCAGTGATTGGTGAAGGACGTTGCGGTGGAGACCCGGGGCAGTTCTCAGGGTGGATATTGGGATAGGGATCTCATGGCCGGTGAAGGATATTGCTGTGGCTAGCGGGATTGTTAATGGGATGGGGGATGTGGGAGCAGGAGGGGGAATATCACAGTCGATACTGGGGCAGTTCTTGGGGTGGGTGAGTACTGGGGCAGACTGGGGGATATGTGGAAAGCTATTGGGACAGAGGGTATTGGGACAGAGTGAGGGCATCGAGGCAGGCTGGGAGATATGGGGACGGCTATTGGGGTGGGGATACTGGGGTGGGATGAGGCCGGGGGTTACTGGTGGGATCCCCATTGGGTGGATAGTTATGGGGCAGGGTGGGGACGGCTATTGGGGTGCTGGATACTGGGAGCTGAGGCCGGGGGGTTGCTGGTGGGATCCCCATTGGGTGGATAGTTATGGGGCAGGGTGGGGACGGCTATTGGGGTGCTGGATACTGGGAGCTGAGGCCGGGGGGTTACTGGTGGGATCCCCATTGGGTGGATAGTTATGGGGCAGGGGGAGGACGGCTATTGGGGTGCTGGATACTGGGAGCTGAGGCCGGGGGGTTGCTGGTGGGATCCCCATTGGGTGGATAGTTATGGGGCAGGGTGGGGATGGCTATTGGGGTGCTGGATACTGGGAGCTGAGGCCGGGGGGTTACTGGTGGGATCCCCATTGGGTGGATAGTTATGGGGGAGGGTGGGGACGGCTATTGGGGTGCTGGATACTGGGAGCTGAGGCCGGGGGGTTACTGGTGGGATCCCCATTGGGTGGATAGTTATGGGGCAGGGGGAGGACGGCTATTGGGGTGCTGGATACTGGGAGCTGAGGCCGGGGGGTTACTGGTGGGATCCCCATTGGGTGGATAGTTATGGGGCAGGGGGAGGACGGCTATTGGGGTGCTGGATACTGGGAGCTGAGGCCGGGGGGTTGCTGGTGGGATCCCCATTGGGTGGATAGTTATGGGGCAGGGTGAGGACAGCTATTGGGGTGGGTGAGTCCCTGGGGTTGCTAATGGGATCCCCATTGGGTGGATAGTTATGGGGCAGGGTGGGGACGGCTATTGGGGTGCTGGATACTGGGAGCTGAGGCCGGGGGGTTACTGGTGGGATCCCCATTGGGTGGATAGTTATGGGGCAGGGGGAGGACGGCTATTGGGTCCCTGGGGTTGCTAATGGGATCCCCATTGGGTGGATAGTTATGGGGCAGGGGGAGGACGGCTATTGGGGTGCTGGATACTGGGAGCTGAGGCCGGGGGGTTACTGGTGGGATCCCCATTGGGTGGATAGTTATGGGGCAGGGGGAGGACGGCTATTGGGGTGCTGGATACTGGGAGCTGAGGCCGGGGGTTGCTAGTGGGACACCGGTCAGGATGGGGGGCCCCGGGGCAGGAGGGAAATAGGGGGCAGCTCTGGGGGTCAGGATCCTGGAGGGTGAGGCCCAGGGCCTCGCTAGGGGCCAGCTGTCGGGGAGCGGCGGGGCTGGCACGGGGACCGGCTCAGGCTCTTACCTGCTTGAACTGCTCCTCGTAGGTCCACTCGTGGTGCTGGGGCGGCGGCTGGCGCGGCGGGGAGAGCGAGCGGGCGGGCTCCGGGCGCTGCTGCGGGCACCGGGCCGCCCCCGCCTCTTCCTCCAGGTCCTCCTCCTCCTCGGCGGCGGGCTCCGGGGCGCCGGGCCCGGGCGGGGAGCCCCCCAGGCGGCCGCGGGGGGGCAGCCCGCAGCGCGCCGCCGCCGGGTACTGCTGGATGCGGCTCCCCAGCACCGAGCGCAGCTGCCCCGGGCCGGGCTCCGCCTGCCCCCGCCGCAGCTTCTCCTCCCCCCGGGCCAGCCGCGCCGCCTGCTGCCGCTGCAGGTTCTCCATCACCGCCTCCAGCCGGAGCCCCCCGCCGCCCGGGGCCGGCACCAGCAGGGGCAGCGACCCCGGGGAGGAGAAGGCAGCCTGCGGGGGAGACACGGGGGGGGGGTGAGTGTCCGGCCGAGAGAGGGGGGAGAGGGGCAGGAGAAGGAAGGTGGGTGAGGGGGAGGAGGTGGAAGAGGGGGGTGAGGGCAGGAGTCGGAGGGGGGTGAAGGGGATGAGGGGGCAGGATTCAGAGGGGGGTGAGGGGAAGGAGAAGGAGGAGGGGGAAGGCAAGGAGGGGGGGGAAGAGGGGGGTGAGGGGAAGGCGAGGAAGGCGAGGAAGGGGGGAAGGAGTCGGAGGGGGGTGAGGGAAGGAGGAAGGGGGGTGAGGGGGAGGGGGGGGAAGAGGAGGGTGAGGGAAGGTGAGGAAGGGGGGAAGGAGTCAGAGGGGGTGAAGAGGAGGAGGTGGAAGAGGGGGGTGAGGGGAAGGCGAGGAGGGGGGTGAGGGGAAGGGGAGGAAGGCGAGGAGGAGGGGGAAGGAGTCAGAGGGGTGAGGGAAGGAGTCAGAGGGGTGAGGGAAGGAGTCAGGGGGGTGAAGGGGAGGAGGTGGAAGAGGGGGGTGAGGGCAGGAGTCGGAGGGGGGTGAAGGGGATGAGGGGGCAGGATTCAGAGGGGGTGAAGGGAAGGAGAAGGAGGAGGGGGGAGGAGTCAGAGGGGGGTGAGGGGACAGGAGTCGGAGGGGTGAGGGGAAGGGGAAGGAAGGCGAGGAGGGGGGTGAGGGGAAGGGGGGGTGAGGGGGAGGCGAGGAAGGGGGGAAGGAGTCAGAGGGGGGGAAGGGGAGGAGGTGGAAGAGGGGGGTGAGGGGAAGGCGAGGAGGGGGGTGAGGGGAAGGGGAGGAAGGCGAGGAGGAGGGGGAAGGAGTCAGAGCGGGGTGAGGGAAGGAGGAAGGGGGGGGTGAGGGGGAGGAGGGGGAAGAGGGGGTGAGGGGAAGGCGAGGAGGGGGTGAGGGGAAGGGGAGGAAGGCGAGGAGGAGGGGGAAGGAGTCAGAGGGGGGTGGGGGGACAGGAGTCGGAGGGGTGAGGGGGGTGAAGGGGAGGAAGGCGAGGAGAGGGGGAAGGAGTCGGAGGGGTGAGGGAAGGAGGAAGGGGGGGTGAGGGGGAGGAGGGGGAAGGGGGGGTGAGGGGAAGGGGAGGAGGAGGGGGAAGGAGTCAGAGGGGGTGAGGGGGAGGAGGTGGAAGAGGGGGGTGAAGGGGAGGAGGGGGGTGAGGGGAAGGCGAGGAGGGGGTGAAGGGGAGGAGGGGGGCGAGGGGGAGGAGGGGGAAGGGGGGGTGAGGGGAAGGCGAGGAGGAGGGGGAAGGAGTCAGAGGGGTGAGGGGGAGGAGGGGGAAGGGGGGGTGAGGGGAAGGGGAGGAGGAGGGGGAAGGAGTCAGAGGGGGGTGGGGGGACAGGAGTCGGAGGGGTGAGGGGAAGGGGAAGGAAGGTGGGTGAAGGGGAGGAAGGCGAGGAGGAGGGGGAAGGAGTCGGAGGGGTGAGGGAAGGAGGAAGGGGGGGTGAGGGGGAGGAGGGGGAAGGGGGGGTGAGGGGAAGGGGAGGAGGAGGGGGAAGGAGTCAGAGGGGGTGAAGGGGAGGAGGGGGAAGAGGGGGGTGAGGGGAAGGCGAGGAGGAGGGGGAAGGAGTCAGAGGGGGTGAAGGGGAGGAGGTGGAAGAGGGGGGTGAGGGGAAGGCGAGGAGGGGGTGAAGGGGAGGAGGGGGGTGAGGGGGAGGAGGGGGAAGGGGGGTGAGGGGGGAAGGAGTCAGAGGGGTGAGGGAAGGGGGGGTGAGGGGGAGGAGGTGGAAGAGGGGGGTGAGGGGAAGGCGAGGAGGGGGTGAAGGGGAGGAGGGGGAAGGGGGGTGAGGGGAAGGCGAGGAGAAGGGGGAAGGAGTCGGAGGGGTGAGGGAAGGAGGACGAGGGGGCAGAGAAGGGCGCGGGGAGCGGCCGAGGCAGAGGCGAGGAAGCCCGGGACGGAGGAGGCGGACCGGGCAGGCGGGAGCGGGGCGCAGAGGGGACAGGACAGGACAGGACAGGGGGGCTCGGGGGAGGCCGGGAGCGCAGAGCCGGGCCCGGGGCGGGGCGAAGTCCCAGAGCGCGTCGCCCCCTCGCTCCCACCCGGACTAACTCGGGGCGCGTCTCGCTCAACTTCGGCCGCTGCCCGGCTCCGCTCCAGCGCCGGGGGCCCCGAGCCGCAGCGCAGCCCCCTGCCCCGGCGGAAAGTTGGCAGCCCGGAGCCGGGCTCCGGCGGGGAGATTCCCCCGAGCCCCGCGGCGGATGGGCCGGGGAGGAAGGGGAGGGGGAGGCGGACGCAGGACAGGGAGCTTCGGGGCGGGATTGGGGCGCGGGGGGTCCCCACAAGCCCCTGGCTCCAGCGCAGGGGGTCTGGGAGAATCCCCCGTTCCGCCCGGTGCGGACAGACCCCCCCCTCCGCCCCTTTGCAATCCACGTGCAAGCCCCGGGAGAGCCCCCCTCGCCGGCTCTTTATTAAATATCAGACTCGGCTGGGAAGTTGCAGGACGTTTGACTTGCTGCAGTTTCCACCCCCGCCCCCGAGTCCCCTTCCACCCCCCCCCCACCAAGGCAAAACCCCAACAGCAACTCACAGAAACCGAACAGCAGCTGCAGCCCCCCCGCGAGCCGGAGGCCGTTTCTCTCCCAGGCACTAGAAACAGACAATTCTCTTTAAAAACAACCGCCGATCGCTTACCAACGCAGCTCTCGTGTTTTCCACCATGCTTCCTTCTCTCCCGCTGACGGGCTGCCCAGGGGAGCTGGGGGGGGCGGGGGGGTTGGATAAATATATATTTTAGAACAATCGGCTCCGTGGCTGTATTTTTATTCCTCTGGCGCTTTGCTGGTGCTCGGGGCGCCCGGTCCCAGCATGGAGAAGATTGTTACAAATATTTCTTTTATTCTGCAGCTTGTTGAAGCAATGAGGGGGTTGGGGTGGGGCTTTTTCCCCCCTTTTTTTTTCTTTTTGCAACAAGTGGCAGGCAGAGGCAGCGTGACCCCTTCCACCGAGAGATCAGCCCTCTCTGCTCCCCATTTGCTAACAACACGTCAAGGGAATGATAAATAGAGAGGGCAGGGTTTGCTGACAGCCAAAGGGGGGAAATGCTGTAATACTTCCCCAGCAGGGAGATCGCACAGGAGGAGAAATACCGCCCAGTGATCAGTGCATTTCTAACCTACTTCTGGCCATGGCTGTGTGTGTGAGAGGGACCTTCCCAATCTGCAGCAACCGGCTCAAATCCGGGCCTTTCTCACCCAGGGCTCTGCCATGTGGGTGCGATCACACGTGTGCATTTTCAGCCTAGTGCTGTGTGTGTAACAGGGTTCACACCAGTGCATTGACAATGAGTGTGTGTGTGTGTGTGATCAGAAACTCCCTCCCTGGGTATCTGCTGTCTTCCAAGGGCTGGCCAGCCATGGACAAGCCATACAAGGCGCCTGAAAAGTGCATTTCTGCCATACCTGACACAAAGGTGTGAACATTCTGTGCGTGTGCGTGCGCCTGCGGTTTATTTAAAAAGATCCTCGGTGACAGGCTCATTCAACAGGAGAAATGTTACTAGCAAGGCTTGATATCTTCATCTCCAAGCCCCGTGTTTCCCTGTCAGCCGGGGAAATCACTGCAATTTACACAAAGCCTTGGGATGAGTGCTCCTGACATCTGCACATATGCCGTGTGCCACTGACAGCAGAAAGGCCCCCAGTGCTTTTAAATCAGCTGCACTTCATCTCATCAGCCAGCTCCAGCCGTAAGTGATTAGCAGCGTGGAAGTGTGAGGGGCAGCAGGTTGGAAGAGCCGGGGAGGAATCTCTCTCTCCTGGGCCAGAGACAGAACTGTGTCAAATCACACCAAACCCACCCCCAGAAATACCAGCTGCCTCAAAGCCACAAAGCCAGGAAATTCCCAGTTACTGCCACAACTTTGTCCTTAACCTGGGCCTAAAGGCCATTGTTCGCAGTGCACAGGATTGCAGGATGTTTTGAGGGTTTTTCCTGGAAGGAATCTCGCTTTCTCTCTCTCTCTTACACACACACACACACTCACTCACTCACACACACTTCTTAATTTTTTTAATTTACTTCTCTTACACAGATTAGAAAAATTCTCCCCAGCTAGCGCCCTAGCTGCACTCAGAGTGCATTCACACGGCATTTAGCCCGAGGACAGGGGCGTGTTAGCCATGATCAAGAAAGTCTAGGTTCTGATCCTGAGGGGGGATGGGCACCTTTCAGAGCCAGGGCTGGTAGGGCCCAATCCTGCAGGCCTCAGCGGAGTAAGAGCTGCAGGGCTGAGCACCCAGGTTATAGAAATTCACAGACGAGAAAGGACCCCTCACCGGGAGACAATCCTTGCAGCTTCATTTCCTCCTCTTTCTATGTTTGCGGCATATTTTAATGCACACACACAAAATAAATAGATGGGGCGGGGGAAATCTTGTTGCCTTTGATCATCTGCCTGGATCTCTCAGGTGCAAGAGACCAAAGCACATGACATAGTCCCTGAGCCTGCGATATGCAGATGGTAACTTTAAGTGCCACTGGTCGGTGTAAATATTTGCAGGATCAGGCCCACTCTTTTGCTTGTATAGCTCCTTTCAACTGAAGATCTCGGGTGCTTTGTTGGCATTCATCAGTCGAGCCCCACAACACGCCAGGGAGGCAGGGACTGTCACTGTTATTCCCCCAGATTTACAAATGGGTAAACTGAGGCACTGAGGTGCCGTGACTCACCCAAGGGTGGGCATGGCCCTATCAGACAAGCCTGCTGAAATCAAATAAGAACAGCAGCAGGAGGGGACTCATGGAAACCTACAACCAGAATTCCTGCACCCTAGCCTGCTGCTCTAACCACCGGTCCACACTCGCTTCCCTACCACTGGAATATTATGCAATCAGCTGCAGCAGAGACAGTAAGCGCATCTAGTAAGTGCCGGCAGGGGAGGATGAGGAGACACGATATTATCCAACCTCCTTTGGGGTGTTTACATCTGAGATAAATACCAGAAAGAGGAAGAGGGACCCGGGTGAGCAGGTGGTCTCTATAAAATCTCTCTCTCGGAGGCAGCTTTCCCTGGACACAGGGCCAGCTGGTTATGGTAGCTCCTTACATCCCCTGACTCATCACTCTTTCAGGAGGTTATTTTTCCACTCCTGAATTCCCGAAATGGCCAGGTCGTCATGTGAGCAGAGCTCAGGGATGAGGAATAGCTTCAACACGCTGATGGTTTTAAGTGCATGTAATTCCGCTAGAACCATTCCTAAGTCAGCGGGCTTAGAGCGCAGGAAAGGCAGAGCAATACCCCATCTGCAAAGCTCAGGGCCCAAATCGATCTCTCTCCTTCCCTATCCCAGCACACCCCACCCCACTTTCTCGCTATCCACCCATCCTCATCCATCCCATGATCTCTCCATCCATCCCTTCTCACAGCCCCTCTGTCTATCCGCCTTCCCCATACCCCTTCTATCTATCCATCCATTCCCAGACCCCCCATATATCCTTCCCCCTCTATCTATCTATCTATCTATCTATCTATCTATCTATCTATCTATCTATCTATCTATCCCCATACACCCCCGCTATCTATCTATCTATCTATCTATCTATCTATCTATCTATCTATCTATCTATCTATCTATCTATCTATCTATCTATCTATCCTTCCTTCCTTCCTTAACAAGGCAAACTTTTTAATCTCCAAATGTCAGTCTGCCATTTCCCCTCCCTCTAACACAACCTGAGCCATTGTGGTGGCCCGGGAAGGAGTGGTTACTTCTTCCATTCGTCTTGTGGATGAGACATAAAACCAAGATTCTGTCCAGTTGTGGCCGTTGAATATCCTCCCCTGGCAGTCTCTCCAGGCAGTGATTCCCCCGAGCCCTCGGCTGTTTGGGCTGCTACCATATGAATGGTTTGTGTTCATACAATGCCTTTCCTTGGGGGGTCGTTACCCCCGGAATCCCCACAGCCCCAGGGCGAGGCAGGAAAGACTTGGCATCCCTGTTTCACAGCGGAGGGAGCTAGGCCAGCGAGAGAAGGAGCGACTTGCTCAGGTTCCCAGTGAGTTAGTGGCACTAGGAGTATGAACAGCGCCGAGCACTGGTAGGGCCTATGCGTGCACCACTA
The DNA here is from genome assembly GCF_020497125.1 of Mauremys mutica. NCBI lineage: Eukaryota > Metazoa > Chordata > Testudines > Geoemydidae > Mauremys > Mauremys mutica. The sequence continues at coordinate 2,996,026 of NC_059077.1, forward strand.
ACCATTCCCCCGTCCCGTCAGTTCTGCCTCCCCAGCTCCCCTGCCGGTTCACTGGGGTGTACTTTTCATTTCTTCTTCTTGGTGTGCGCTGCTAAATAGCTGCCGTGCACCACCCCAGAGGCAGCTGCATTTCAGTGGTGGATGAGGTGAGTCCTAGATGGATGGGATATAAAGTGTTTTGTCTGAAGCACACTATAGAAAGGTGAGATAATTATCTTGAAGCAGCAGAGAGTCCTGTGGCACCTTATAGACTAATAGGCGTATTGGAGCAGGAGCTTTCGTGGGTGAATCCCCACTTCGTCAGACGCATGTTAGTCTATAAGGTGCCACAGGACTCTTTGCTGCTTTTACAGATCCAGACTAACACGGCTCCCCTCTGATACTATCTTTAAGGAATGGGCCCTACTCTGGTCTGAGAATCTGATTGAAGCCCATGGGCCACTGCTGCCCTGTGACCGTTGTGAATCTTGGATCTGCTTTGTCCCATCCCGGCAGGGGCGGCTCTAGACATTTCGCCGCCCCAAGCAGGGCGGCATGCTGCGGGGGGCGCTCTGCCGGTCGCCGGGAGGGTGGCAGGTGGCTCCAGTGGTCCTCCCGCGGGCGTGACTGTGGAGGGTCCGCTGGTCCCACGGTCCGCTGGTCCCGCAGCTTTGGTGGACCTCCCGCAGGCATGCCTGTGGGAGGCCCACTGGAGCCGCCTGCCGCCTTCCCGGTGACCAGCAGAGCGCCCCCCGCGGCATGCCGCCCTAAGCACGCACTTGGCGTGCTGGGGCCTGGAGCCGCCCCTGCATCCTGGGCTAGATAACGAGTCTCATAACTTCCTGAGGCCTGGGCAGGGCGAGGCGAGCACGAACCAAAGCTTCATCCACGGGGAGAAACATGCTTCCCAATGTGATGGCACTAGAATCAGGGCAGGAGTCCAAAGAGATGGACTGAAACTACAGACTCGGCTTTGCACACGTGTGGTCAGATAGGCGCTGTATGGCTCTATCACTGACTCAGTGCCTGGTACACAGACCCCTAAGGACTGGTTGGCAGAGGTGATGGGCCTTAGATTCTGGACACTCAGCATCTCTGCAAATCAGGCCTGAGGAGTCCGAGTCTGCCATTTAAAATGAGTGGCCACTTTTAAAAATAGTAACTTTAGCTTCTCTGTGCCTCAGTGTCTCCCGTGTAAACCAGCTATCAGCGCCTGCCCCAGCGCGCTCCGTGCAGCTGCCTTGGTCCACACCACAAGCTCAGCAGATGAACGGGGCTAGCAGATCTGTAACAAATCTAGGGTTACCCAGGAATAGGGTGACCAGACAGCAAGTGTGACCAATCAGGACAGGGGGTGGGGGGTAATAGGAGCCCATATAAAAAAAAGCCCCAAATATTGGGACTGTCCCTATAAAATTGGGACATCTGGTCACCTTACCTAGGAACTGCATCATTGTCACTCTGCTGCAACTTTGAATGTCACACCAACAGAGGGGCTAGAACCCAGATCCTCCTACTCCAACATCATTCCTACCACTTAGGCTGAAGGAAACTCACCATTAGTTACTAGCAGCATGGGGCCTATTACACACAATTGAGCAGATCTGCTTCCATCCAACAGAGGGCAGTCTCTCTCTCTCTCACCCACGTCTTTCTGTCTGTGTCATTCATTGTTAGCCCTTAGTGCTAAAGCCCAGTATGAAACTCTAGGAAGATCTTAAATAGCTACAGGTGATTAGAGTCTGCTGTGTTTTTTATATGGGCCATATGCATTCAAGAGCACGTAGGATGGTCTGGCATGTAATACATAGATTCCAAGGCGAGACAGGACCGTTGTGATCAGCGAGTCTGACCCCCTGTAGAGCCCAGGCCAGGGAACTGCCCCACAGAGCGTTGACACAACCATCCCACCTTGATCTTAGAATGGTCAGTGATGGCAAACGAGTATGAATCTCCAGAGAGGCTTTTGTTCTGCGCTGCTGGTACTGCCTGAGTTCCTTAGAGGTGGTTTCCTATTTCAGAGCTTCATGATAAATGGACACGGTGCCTCCCAGGCCCCTCTGTTTGTTTGTCCAGTCACGTGGCCGGGGCCCAGCTGATCTGGGAATAGAAGAGCCCCCATTCCCACGCCTTCCTCCTCAGCCAGCCCTGGCCGGACTAGTCCAGGAGTCACCCACCTTACGCCCGTGTCTTGCACCTTTGTACACACAGCCCTCGAGCCTCTCTCCTGGAGAGGTGAGGAACACACCAGGGCCGGGGAGGGCCAAGGAAAAACACACGGGATTCGTGTGTCACCCATTCAGTTATTCGTCATATTTGTTATTTCTTTGGATTTATAAGAACCACCAAGAGGCGTCTAGACATAACGGACTCATTCGTCCGCTCGCAGCTCGTGAGTGACATGGGGCTTGGTGGTTGTCACTCAGCCACTCATCCCCCCCATGCTCCCCTTGCAACTTTGTGTGGGGCAGTGACAGAACTCAGACCCTCTCGCTGGGAAAGCTCACGATGCCTTCCTGGTACCTGAGCTCAGTTCGCAGCGGTCCGGATTCCAGGCACTGGAGAGCAGCGGTGTGGACGTCTATTGAAAGACTTCCAGTTGCTCCAGTGCCTGCCACTGAAGGGCTGCAAAGGGCTTGGCAGACGCCCCTGGGAGGCCGGTCAATGTTGCTGTTCCAGTCTTACAGAGGAGCATAAGGGGATGCTGACTGACTTGGACAGGGTCACGCTAGCGGCTCCCAACCCTCCAGGATTGTCCTGAAGTCTCCAGGAATTAAAGGTTTCCCAGACCCCCTGCCTCTCGTACGGTCTGTTTCTTCCTTCGCCCCAGACTGACGGGCCCCTGTGAACTCAATGCAGTGCCTTGTGCGTGTGCATTATGGCCCCGCCTTTACAGCTGGTGTGATCGCACAGCAGTTTTCCCGCACAGGGCCCGTGCTCTGGGGAGGAATCAGGGTTGTGTAGCGAGGGAGCTGTAGGACCCCTGCCTAGTTTGCTGCAGACATTGGAAGACCCGTGCTGAACACAGCAGGGGAGAGCAGGGAGAGAAAGGTCAGTTTTGTGGTTAAGGCAGCTGAACGCTGCCCTGAAGAACCAGATTCTCTCCCCGCCTCTGCCGCAGCCTTACTGCGTGATGCTGGAGAAGTCACTTACAGAAAACTTCACAGGTCACTAATTGTGGGAGCCTCATGTTCTGGGCTGCTGACACGGCCCCCTGGGTCAGCTGCAGAATTCCTGAGCATTGGCAGCTGCAGCTGAACTCAATGGGAGCTGAGAACATCTGAAGCGCTCGAGGATGCTAAAGAATCAGAGAATCAGGGCCTAGGTGTCTCCAGCGGGGCACCCCGAATTGGTGGACACTTTTGACCTTAATCTCACTGTGCCTCACTTTTCCCTGAGTAAAATGGGGCTAAAGCTGCCTCCCCTCCCAGGGTGTAGTGACGACGAAACAGTGAATGTTTATGACGCACTCAGAGACGCCAGAGCAAACAATAATTCTGTCTTCAGAGCAGGGCTTGAACAGTGAGCAGAAAACAAGACCTGGGGGCCAGACACTGAACCCCAAGGAGAACAGCTGCTGTGCACTGAAAGAGGCAGAGACCTGTGTCGGCTAAAAACACCTGGTGATCACACCATCAGCGACTGTGCATATGGCACAGGATAGACACGGTCAAATATATTTTGCCATAGGAACGTACCACCCAAAGGCATCTGTTGTTTCCAACCCATCCCTGTAAGGAACCTGCCCAGGAGTTCAGCTCCGCAATCAGACACGACAGGGCGTGTCATGCCTCAGATGCCCTGTGATAGGGTCGCAGGGCTGGAGCCGAGTGACTCCAGACGCTCAGAAACGCAGAAGTGACCCCCTCCCCCTGTGTGCACCTGGGGGCTTGCAGAGCTCTTATGCTGATGGCAGAAGACCCGCCCTCAGGAAGACATCTATCTAACGAGATTTCTGTGCATGCATGGAGCTGTGTTGCACGTGACTAAGTGGGAGTGTGTGCAGAGTGCACACGCGTGTGTGTCCGTCAGTGGGGAAGAGTGGGAGACTGGGCGGGGTTTGTGTCCTGCAGAGCAGTATAGGGCCTAAGACACTTCGGGAGTTTGCAGGGAGGGAGGAACCAGTCTCCCTGTCCCTTGCCATGCAGATTCTCTGGGCTCTTCCCGACAATGCAGGGACCAAGGTGAGTGTAGGAAAAGGATCATCGTAAACCCAACCGCCTCTCCGGACCTGCAAATCACACCACTGCCCTGCCACCGACCGCTGGCTGTCCGCTCCAGACGTGGCCTCGCACCTGCAGCCCTGAGGCCCAGCGAGAGATGTCGCATTCAGCCCGTCCACCTCTCCTGCACCGCTGAGACCCAGCCCCGGACAATGCAACGTCTGCAAACAACTGAGAAAGAGACGAACGTTTCTGTCCCATTCAAAACATGGGCAGGATTTTTTTCTGTTAAAAATTTGAAACGAAACCACAATTTTCATTTCAAATAAAAAAATAAGAAGTGTCCCCCACCCACACTTTTAAAATACTCCCGGCTTCTTTCTCTTCCACTGGAAAAGATTTTTTAAAAGTTTTTAAAAAATGAGAAAAGGGGGGGGGGGGACCCTGAAAATTTTCAAAACAAAACACACCGTTTCATTTTTCATCAAAAAAGGAACATTTCGGACCAAAATGAAACGGTTGGTTTTCGTCAAAAAGCCATTTCTTCCGTAAAACAAAACAAAAACCCAACCACCCTCAAACTCATAGTGGATAAAATACCAGGCAGTTCTGCTCAGCAGTCGCTTGCTGCTGCAGGCTGGGAGCGCTGGGAGCGGGCAGGGCACCGGGTGAAGGCCGGGAGACAGTGTGTCACTGTAGGGAGGTGCACGGGGCTGGTCACGGCAGGGCAGAGCAGATGGTTTGGGCAGGGGAGAGAAGGTGCTTTTGGACTCCTTCAGCATCCGGGATTCCTCTGCGATCCTCGTCCTGGGAAACCCCCTCAGGAAAAGGAGCTGCTGTGGTCAGTTCTTGCAGGCTTAACCGAGGCAAGACGCTCAGTGAAAGGCATAGCAGGTCCTCTCGCCCGTCTAGGGGCTGGTGCTCGTAAGAGGATAAGAGCCTGTGATCGCTGCTGGCTAACTGGATTGTTCCCGTAGCTCTGGCAGCAGGGGCTTGTGCATTTAGCACTGGAGGTGTGGGGTTCAAACACTGCCACGGGCCAGAGCGGGGCCGGCTGCTACTCTGTCTTATTCGTATTGCAGCAGTGCCTGGGCATTGCAGTCACAGACCAGGACCCGCTGGGGCGGGTGCTGTGCAAACACAGAACGGACAATCCCTGCCCCAAAGAGCTTCCAGGCCGCTCCGCCGCATCTCTGAAAACCAGGCTCAGCGCGTCCCAAAGGGGACACCCGAAACGACCAGCGCGGCCTAGATAAACCCAAGGGGGCGCAGCCTGTGCATGGCAGTGCGGAGTGTGGCCCAGAGATCACATCCCCCCCCCCCCCCGTCACTCCTCCCAGCTGTTTAAACTTGAAACCTGTCAGGGGCAGAGCCGGCACCAATTCCATGGAGCAGCAGAGAGGACGGGGTCTAAGAGTGACACCTACTGACAGGACGGGGATCGGCGAAAGGCTGGAGCCAGGCAGGGGCCAGCCACACACTTTCCTGGCGAGGAGAAGCAGCGTGCGGGCATGGCAGAGACCCAGACGGAGGGTGACTCGGGGCCTCGGGGCAGCTCACCAAAGGGGCTTTGGGCTGGTTTTTGGAAGGAAGTTTAACCAGCGTCTAAACTGAGCTGGGAAATTCAGATCTGTCTCCGTCAGACTGAGCCTCCCAGAGCTCGGGCAAGCGCGAGGGTCCGGGCTAGAACCTAGGGTGACCAGACAGCAAGTGTGAAAAATCGGGATGGGGTGGGGGGTAATAGGAGCCTATATAAGAAAAAGACCCAAAAATCAGGACTGTCCTTATAAAATCAGGACATCTGGTCACCTATCAGAACCTGACCCGATGACAGATACTGCGCGTCAGCCACCCCCACCCTCACAGCTGCAGAGGTACCTTTCCCCAGCGAGCTCGGTCCCGGGGCCAGAGACGTGCCCAGACAGACAGAGAGGAAAGGAAGGGACGGCTCCTGCCCCAAGAACGAGAGCCGCAGAACGGGGCCATTATCTCGAATGCCTGGACAGCAGCAGGTACAGACGTCTGTTTGAAAGGGGCACTCTCCGGTGAACGTTCCTGGCTTAGCATCCTGCCGTTCGGTCTCTGGGTCTAAACCCTCAGCTCCTCGCCCCTGGCTCAGTGAAAGCAGCCTGCTCCCTTTCCCGTTCACTCCCCTCCCTGGCTGTCTGGCCCCAGCATCCGGCTGAAATGGTCGGTGTGCAAGGAGCTGAGACCCAGCCACCCATCAAACCTGTGCTAATTGCATCCTCGATGTGGCCACAGCACCAAGCCAGGCTCGTGCTGGGGGCTGCACACACAGGGAATAGGTTATAGTCCAAGGGTGGCCATGCCGTGGCTCGTGGGCTGCATGCGGCTCTTTCACAGTTAACGTGCGGCTCACGGAGTCCCCCCCAACCCCTCCCCTCTGCCTATCAGACTTGGGGGAGGGGGAGCTCGGCGATTCTGCCCTGTGGTGGGGTGGGGCAGGGGGCTTCTCCCAGAGATGACCAGTGCCTGCTGGGGGGTGGGGCACAATTTAAAGGTTCCCCTCACAACAGCTTGGGTCATGCCCCTCCCAGCATGCCCCCCTCTAGCCCTCAGAGGCCCCTCCCTGCAGCTCCCAGCTTGCTGGCTACAGTCGCTGCCATGCAGGGAGGGCCCCCGGCTGCACCATGTGACTGAATGGGGCCAGCAAACCCTGGCAAAAATCGGGAGGGGGGCATGTGATCCCACATGACACCCCCGCATGCGTCGCCTCTGGCTTCTGCCCAGCAGGGGTTTCAGCTGTTACTCTGAAGCCCTGAGCCCCGGCTCTCTGAAGGTTGTCGTATGCGGTTCGCAGGGGCAGTAAGTTTGGCACCCCTAGAATAGTGCGTGACCCAAGGAGCTTCATGTTACATCCCCCCAAAAATCAAGGGAACATTTCCACTGACCTTAGGTTTTGTACCAATATTTGAACCCGGCATTGCCCAGACACCGTCTCGTATCAGATCCATTTACCTTGACCCTTCTAGAGCAAGCTGTTTCCTGACCCCACCCCGGACAGGAGAGCTCCCCGCAGGGCTCGGAAGAACTCGTCTGGGGACTAGCTGCAGCCACACCAGGGTTAGGTCGACTTAACTATGGCACTCGGGGCACAAAATGTTCACAGCCCTGAGCGACATAGCAAGGTCGAGCGAACGTTAAAGTTCAGACCAGGCCTAAGAAGCTACAGGTTGCAGACTGAGCAGAGATCCTGCAGATAAATATCACAGATAAATGCCGTCCGGTGATAGATGCTGCAGGTAAATCAGTAGATAGATACTGCAGTGAGATAGATAGACACTGTAGATATACAGATACTGTAGACGGAGGAGATTGAGAGATACCCGAGATATATAGATACCACAGAAAGACTCTGCAGATAGATGGACCCTTTAGATAGATAGATCCTGTAGGCAAATCAATAGCTGCCTGTGCATAGAAAGACAGCAAGACGGAGAGAGGTGCAGAGAGAATATGTTTTGATGGGGAGCATCATGGATTTGTCCTTGTCATGGGTTTGGATCAAGCACTCGCATAGCTCATGCACCTTGGGCCTGGGGCTGGCTCAGAACCAAACCATAGCAGGGCCTGCTCCGCGTCCGCGTCCTCGTCTCGCCGCCGGCTCATATTTCTGTGATGGGCTGGACTCTGCCGCAATCAGCAAATTACTGGCTAAAGGGAAACTGGTCGATCACAGTTATTTGGACTTTTGAAAACCTCGCTAGAGTCCCGCGCAAGAGGCTGTTGAGGGCTAAGTTTGGTATTCCTGGGAGGCAGAGGTAACATTCTGCTGTGGGTCAGGCTGCGGTTTAAGAAACGGAGCCGTGAGCACGAAGCGATGAGTTTTCACCGTGGAAGAAGGGTAAGGACGGGGGGGCCAAGGTTCTGTTCTGCGACGGGTGCTGTCAGGTGATTAACACCTGGGACAATGCGAAATTCCTGAGCTTAGTCACATGCAATAGAAACTCCAGGGGCACTGGAGGAGGCAGATTGTATCCCTACCGCACACCGGTGCCAGCCTGGCTGTTCTCTGCCGGGGACACCAGAGGCGCTTTGATGAGTAGTCAGGACATTGGTTTCACTGCTCAACTGGATGGCAGCATCTTTGTTCATCAGGCTGCAGCCTCACCTCCTGATTGATTCACCATCTCCCATACCAGCCACCTCTCATCCCATCCGGGTTCTGACCTTCCCTAACCCTGCTTAGCTTTGGAGGCAAAGAGCCAGAGTCGTGGGGAGGTACAGGACTAGCACAGTCGCTGCCCTGGGCTCAGCGGCAGACTTTTGGTAGCCGTGACACTGCTGTCCCGTTTGAGCCAAGTGGCTAGTCAAGGTCGGGGGCCTTGGACATGCGCCGGTTGGAATCCAATGGGTGGCGTCTGCTGTTTTCTTTGATACAGTCTTGTTCGTTTACAAGGAATGAATCAAGTCCTGCACCTCTGAATGCAGAAGGGAACAAGGACACAAAGGAGCAGTTTCTTAGCTTACCAGCCCCCAAGCCAACACCAAGCCCCAAGGATCTCTCTAGCTTGTGCCAGGTTACACTGGGTATGGCCACACTGCACACTAAGCCCAGGCTCTGACTCAGGTTTCAGCCCGTCCCCACTCTGTCCACACACAAATGAGTCTGATGCAGGTCAGTCGGCACTCAGGACCCTGCTAGGAGGATGGACTCAAGCCAAGCCCTGTTATTCTGTAGTGTGGATGCAGGTGAAGCTGCAGACTGGCGTCAGAAGGTCTGCGTTGCACAATATGGACGTGCCTGGCAGTGAACCCAGGCTTACTATGCAGTGGTGCGGCTTGAAAACAGAGTCCACACGCCCGGCTCCCACAGCCCTGGCTTTACAGTGGAGTGTGGACAGGCCGCTGAGCACACAGGCACCACTGGGCTTTCTTGCTTTTTCACCCTCTCCCAGTCTTGCCTGGTCCCAGTTACTTTCTGGGAGCTCAGAGACACACACACATGCACGCACACACAAACACACACCCCTCCACTCACAATAGCCAGGCAGGCTAGTTCCTGTGCTGCTAGCTTCTGAGCAGACTCTGCAGAAAGGGGTAAACAGGGAGCTGGCAGTTTGCAAATGACACAAAATGACTCAAGGTAGTGCAGTCCAAAGCAGACTGCGAAGACCTACAAAGGGATCCCACAGAACTGGGTGATTGGGGAACAAAATGGCAGATGAAATTCAATGTTGATAAATGCAAAGTAATGCACATTAGAAACTGTAATCCCAACTATTTATATAAAATGATGGGGTCTAAATTAGCTGTTACCACTCAAGAAAGATCTTGGAGTCAGCGTGGAGAGTTCTCTGAAAACATCCACTCAATGTGCAGCGGTGTCAAAAAAGCGAACAGAATGTTGGGAACCATTAAGAAAGGGAGAGATAAGAAGACAGAAAATATCATGTTGCCTCTGTATAAATCCATGGGACACCCACAGCTTGAATACAGTGTGCAGTTCTGATCACCTCATCTCAAAAATAGATAGATTAGAAATGGAAAAGGTGCAGAGAAAGACAGCAAAAATGATGAGGGGCATGGAACAGCTTCTGTATGAGGAGAGATTCAAAAGACTGGGACTTTTCAGCTTGGAAAAGAGAAGACTAAGGGGGGATATGATAGAGGTCTATAAAATCATGACTGGTGGGGAGAAAGTGAATAGGGAAGTGTTATTTACTCCTTCTCGTAACACAAGAACCAGGGGACACCCAATGAAATGAACAGGCGGCAGGTATAAAACAAACCAAAGGAAGTATTTCTTCACACAATGCACAGTCACCTGTGGAACTCCTTGCCAGGGGATGTTGTGGAGGTCAAAACTATAACAGGGTTCAAAAAATAATTAGACAAGTTCCTGGAGGACAGGTCCATCAATGGCTATTAGCCTAGATGGTCAGGGAAGCAACCCCATGCACTGGGTGCCCCTAAGCCCAGGTGCTACGAGTGGATGAGAGGAGATGGATCACTCTATAATTGCCCTGTTCTGTTCACTCCCTCTGGGGCACCTGGCATCGGTCACTGTCGGCAGACAGGACACTGGGCTAGATGGACCTTTGGTTTGAACCGGGATAGACATTCTTCTCTTCTCTTTGGCCTTGTTTTAGGTGTGGCCCCTTGACTGTCTCTATCATTATCTTAAATGGAGGATGATTCACGCCTCTGCTGGAACAAGATTTTGACTCCAACCCATGCCAAGGTTTCACCCACCTCCCACATACTCCCTCATGGCCTCAGGGTGCTCCTGCAAGCACCCTGCCTCAGTTTACCCTCTTCAGCGCTCCTTGTATTACTCCACACAGTCCAAAAGGTATGAGACAAAAGTTCCCTGCTGGAGTCTACTCTGAGTCCAAGTAAACTCAAAAATATAGTTTCTCCCCTCTCTCTGCTCCAGCCTCTGGCTGCCACTCCAGCTCCTCGAGTCCAGAGTCCTCAGCTCAGACTGCAGCTTCATTTCCAGCCACTGCTTCGCCCAGCCAGCTGCAACTTCCCCAGTTCCTGTTCTGCCTGGTATTCCCAGCCCCGAGCTGGAGAGCTGAGCTCCCTTCCCAATGAGTACCCCAAGAGCCTGTCGTCTCCTCTCCCTTCCGTTCCCAGGCCTGGCCTGAGTTAATCACTGTCCTCATTTATTATTCCCCACCCAGGTGGGCTGCTGGGACGGGTTCTGCTGTGGGAAGGTGAGGGGCTCCCTTGTCACTTTCCCTCCTACATGTAAAATAGAAACAATGGTCACAAACCTCCCCAGCTGAAGTTGACGAGACTCTATCAGCGTGCCGAGCTCTGTAGGCGGCAGTAAAGAGGCAGACCCCTCCGGAGGGTCTGACCCAGCCATACACTGCATCTGGGCTTGGCTCCCCATGTCCCCTTGCCGGTCGTGTCTGTTCCTGTCCTGCTGGTGAGCAGCTCTGTACCACGAGCGCCACCAGGGCAGCCCCCAGGGCCATTCTGCGTCTGGGTTTCCGAGAGGGGAGGTGTGAATGAGGAGCCCGGACTCCTGGGTTCCACGCTCGGCTCTGTCACTGCTTCAGTGTGTGACTCTGGGCAAAGCCACTGCCCCTTCCAGCCGCTGTTCCGCCCATCTGTAAAATGGTCTTATGAGGCCAAATGAGTGACCAGCGTCCTAGTGCTCACAGAACCTTTTCTGGACGGAGCCTGGGGAGGGGCGAGGCCCTGGGCTTCCTAAGGGGAGGGGGACCAGGTGAAGCTGGAGGGCTGGGGTAGGACAGGAGGTCGGGCAATGATCTGATGGCGCCATCTCTGCCAGTGTAGCACATCCCCCCACAGCCGACCACGCGGCTTTCCCTGCTGAACAATGGAGGGTACCAAAGGAATGGCCCTAGCTCTTGCACTGATGTCTTGGTCCTCCCCTTCCCCCCTGACAGCCGCGAATGGGATCCCCCTCCCCGTGATCGAGCCATTGACCCGCCATCTACGGAAAACACTGTCCAGATTGTTCACACTAATGTTATTTAGCAGCAATATTTCCGTAATAAAAGAAATCAATGGGCAAGAGAAAAGACCTGTCTCGGGCTTTGATTTTCTCATTTTAATGGCACAGTTATTTACTCCCACCCGCATGCCATTGGATTTTCATTACGCCGCCCTTCGCTGTAAGTGGAGCTGTATTGATATGAGCTGCTGACTTCAGCGGCCTCCCTGCAGACCCAAATTAAAAATTACTCATATTCCTCGACAGCATCTTCTGCTAAACGCCCAACGCTGCACGGGAGGGGAGTTATCGCAGAGTGAGACGAGTTTGTGAGACACACAGTCAGCCTGTGCGCACACACACATTCTACATCGGCACAATGACTGTACACGTGCCAAAATCTGTGTGTATACAATCATTGTGCAGACACAGAGTGAGTGTGTGTGTGTAGATTGTGTATGTGTAACACTGATGTGTGTACAATCTTCCCCGCACACACACACAATCATTATACACAGATACATTATTAAACTCAACATACACACACAAAATAGAGCTTGTGGTAGCAACCCCACACGCTGTGCGATGTCTCTGTCTACACGGCGTGTAATGTACCCTCGCCGGGCCATTGGGGAGGGATCTAAACACACTGCACTTTGCCAGAGTGGAGATTGAAGCGTTGCTAATTCTCCTGGGAACACGGTCCCATGGGACGCTCTTGGTCTGAGTGGCCAGCAGGAGTCTTTGAAGGGCTATGCTGCCCTTGGGATCTCTGCCAGAGCCTAGCGAGAGCCCAGCCGTGCGGCAGTGCCGTAACACTCACGTCGTGGTGCCGTGGCTGCTGTGACATCATCCAGCTCAGGAAAACGGGGCCATGACTAAGTGAGAGAAACTCAGTCCACTTCCGTCCTAGCAACGTGCCGGGAGGAGAGGATACCATCAGTGGGGTAACCCTCAGCAGGGAGCTGCAATCACAACCTCCCACTCACCCCCAGCAGGCCTGCTGCCTGCCTTCGGTAAAACGGGGGTACGTGTCCTTCCCTTCCCCAGCACCCCTCCCCAACAGGGCAGCCATCACCCCAGCAATCTGCAGTGAGGATGGGAGAGGGGGGACAATCCCCATATGGGGCCTGGCATATTTCAGATCCACTGATTCCGAGACCAGGAGGGACCATTGTGATCTTCTAGTCTGACCCCCGTAGAACACAGGCCAGAGACCTGCCCCCAAAGAATTCCCAGAGCAGAGCTTTTAGCAAAACAGCCCATCTTGAGTTAAAACTTGGCAGTGATGGAGACTCCACCACAACGCTCAGTACATTGTTCCGATGGTTATGGCTCTCACTGTTAACAAGGGGCCTTATTTCCAGACTGAATTTGTCTAGCTTTGATGCCCAGCCATTGGATCGTGTTAGACCTTCCTCTGCTGGACTGAAGAGCCCATGATTAAATATTCCCCACGTAGGTACTTATACGCTGTAATTAAGTCACCCGTTAACCTTCTCTTTGTTAATTGATTGAGATCCTTGTGTCTATCACTGCAAGGCAGGTTTTCTAATCCTTTACTCATTCTCATGGCTCTTCTCTGAACCTTCTCCAATTTCTCAGCATCCTTCTTCAATTGTGGGCACCAGAACTGGACACAGGATTCCAGCAGCGGTCGCACCAGTGCCAGGTACAGAGAGAAAATCGAGATTTCCCTGTTGATATATCCCAGCATTGCATTAGACCTTTTGGCCACAGCATCATGGGAGCTCGTGGAGTTACCCAGGGTTTTCAGAACCCAAAGCAGTGGTAACTGAACTGTTTCTTTTTATGCCGTGTCAGGAATAAATCTATGGGGACACAGCTCCTTCGTCTGAGACATGATTGGTACAAACAAGAGTGCTTTTACCTAAAACAACTTTTTATTAGGTCTTAAGCACACACACACGTCTATGCTGTCACAGTAAGTAAGAGAGAATTCCAAACATTTATATATACCCAAAGTTTGAAATAGTTTTGAGGAATCAGCAACCAGCCTTCCAGGGGACCCTCCTTCCCCCCAGCCGCTGGGGAGCTTAGGTGCTAACTCCTTGTCCAAAGAAAAGCTTCCTTGAACTGCTTCAAAGTATATTTTTTGCTTATTTTTTTTTATAGCTAACTTCAACAAAGCACGTAACTTATAGTGACTCCTAATGGGTCACCAATTTTTTCAGTTTTAGCAAACTATTGATGATTTATTATTAAAGAATTTTTATTATATTTAATTATAACAATAAAAATTATATGCTAGTAGCATTTAACCAAAGTTGATTGTTTACACTTTTTTTTATTTTTATGGTACATTAATTTTTGTTCCATTTTTAAATTTTAATTTGCAGAACTGCAAACGTGCAGCTGTTTGGCCTTGTCTCTCAGAACATAACATTATTTCTAGCCATGTGGCATTTGGCTTTCAGCTAGCAGTGACCGGACACACACAACGGCTCGCTGCAGTAATGTCGAAGCCTGAGGTTACTATGGTCACCCACCAAATTATTTTCAGAGTCGCGGCTTCGCAGGATAGAATCCCCCACCCTGTAAGTGTGGCCTACAATCTTTGCTCCTAGCTGCATATACTTACATTTAGCCGTATTAGAACACATATTGCTTGTTTGCACCCAGTTTACCCAGTGATCCAAATTGCTCAGTATCAGCACGTTTGGTATCTGCAAACTTTATCAGTGATGATTTTATGTTTACATCCAGGTCATTAATAAAAGTGTTCAACAGCGTAGGGCCAAGAACCGAGCCCTGTGAGGCCTCACTGGAAAGAGAGTGGCTTGGGCAGAAAGCAAAGGTGGATCCAAGCACCATTCTGGAGGAAGAGGAGGCCAGCCTCAGCCTGAATGTGGGGGGAATCCACAGACAGGGGCAGAGGCCCAGGGTCCAGGGCTGGGGGGCGGCGCCTGCCAAGCCCAGCCCCGACAGCCTGGTTGAGACCCTGCTCCCCCGGAGCTGCAGATGAAGGATCCCCTGCCCGCCCTGGGAACTGGGGGCAGTGGTTGCCCTTGGAGGTGGGTCCGTGCCCGAAGCTCTGTTCTGAGGGGCGTCCAGCTGAGACCGGAGCAATGCCCGGAGCCGGCTGTGCCAGACACAGCTGGGTGAATCGGGGCCCATCTCCCGTCGGGGGACGTCCCAGCCACAGGGCAAAAGGACAAGTCGACGGGCCAACACGGGCAGCCTCCGCTCTGCTGACTCTGATTCCCGACCCACTTCCAGAGCCCCTGGCGGCCTGGACAGAGCCTCGGGGGTCCTGGCCGCGCAGACCAGACCTGCCACGCGTGCCCAGCGCTGGGCTCTGTGCCCAGCTCCTGCAGCCGCCGGAGGGAACTGGGACCCGCTGGAAGGTTAACGCGGACGTGGGCTCAGGGAATGGCGACGCTGCCACCTGCTGCTCAGGTGCACACACAGCAAGGCCCGATTCTGGGCCCGATCCTGCTGCAGCTCCTGCTGGAGATCGGGCTTTGCGCGGCGGGCACCAGCCCCTTGGCTTTGTCCAGGCCATGACTTAGCCACGAGGCTGAGTGGGAGTCTGAGCCCAACGGCCTGGGGACAGCTCTGGCCGAGGCCTGGCTTCTCCTTAGCTCCAGATCCGCTAGCTACAAACAATGGTCTGCCAAGCCCTGGTCTTCTCGTGACTCGACCCCCCGGGCAGGTCACCCACAGCCCACACCTTCCGGGGCCCAACGCGTAATAGTCCTCAGACCTCATGGTGGGTCTCTAGCCCAACTCTGGACTCACTAGCCCTCACTCCTGGCACCGGGGGCTTTCCACAGCCCTCACCCCTGGCACCGGGGGGTTTCCACAGCCCTCACCCCCTGGCACCGGGGGGTTTCCACAGCCCTTACCCCTGGCACCGGGGGGTTTCCACAGCCCTCACCCCCAGCACCGGGGGGTTTCTACAGCTCTCACCCCCTGGCACCGGGGAGTTCCATAGCCCTCACCCCCTGGCACCAGGGGGGTTTCCACAGCCCTCACCCCCTGGCACCGGGGGGTTCCACAGCCCTCACCCCTGGCACCGGGGGGTTTCCACAGCCCTCACCCCCGGCACTGGGGGGTTTCCACAGCCCTCACCCCCGGCACTGGGGGGTTTCTACAGCCCTCACCCCCTGGCACCAGGGGGGTTTCCACAGCCCTCACCCCCTGGCACCGGGGGGTTCCATAGCCCTCACCCCTGGCACCGGGGGGTTTCCACAGCCCTCACCCCTGGCACCGGGGGCTTTCCACAGCCCTTACCCCCTGGCACCGGGGGCTTTCCACAGCCCTCACCCCTGGCACCGGGGGGTTTCCACAGCCCTCACCCCCGGCACTGGGGGGTTTCTACAGCCCTCACCCCCTGGCACTGGGGGGTTTCCACAGCCCTCACCCCTGGCACCAGGGGGTTTCCATAGCCCTCACCCCCTGGCACCAGGGGGTTTCCATAGCCCTCACCCCTGGCACTGGGGGGTTTCCACAGCCCTCACCCCCCAGCTCTGGAGAGTTTCTGCAGCCCTCACCCCCTGGCACCAGTGAGTTTCCACAGCCCTCATCCCCTGGCACTGGGGGGTTTCCACAGCCCTCACCCCCCAGCACTGGAGAGTTTCTGCAGCCCTCACCCCCTGGCACTGGGGGATTTCCACAACCTTCACCCCCAGCACTGGGGGGTTTCCACAGCCCTCACCCCCTGGCACCGGTGGGTTTCCACAGCCCTCACCCCCTGGCACGGGAGGGTTTCCGCAGCCCTCACCCCCAGCACTGGGGGGTTTCCATAGCCCTCACCCCTGGCACTGGGGGGTTTCCACAGCCCTCAACCCCTGGCACGGGGGGGTTTCCACAACCCTCACCCCTGGCATGGGGGGGTTTCCACAGCCCTCACCCCATGGCACCGGGGGGTTTCCGCAGCCCTCACCCCCAGAATGGGGGGGTCTCCACAGCCCTCACCCCTGGCACGGGGGGGATTCCACAGCCCTCACCCCCAGTACCGGGGGGTTTCCACAGCCCTCACCCCCTGGCACCGGGGGGTTTCCACAGCCCTCATCCCCAGCAATGGGGGTTTCCAAAGCCCTCACCCCCGGCACTGGGGGGTTTCCGCAGCCCTCACCCCCTGGCACCGGGGGGTTTCCATAGCCCTCACCCCCTGGCACTGGTGGGTTTCCATAGCCCTCACCCCCTGGCATCGGGGGGGTTTTAGTCCACTTTCCTGGGTGGGTGAGCAGAGGGGGACCTGGCTGTCCCTCTCCTCTGCAGTCCGGTCCAAGGGCCCCCTTAATGAGCAGCCCAGGCGTGACTGCCCAGACCCCTGGCTGCTTCTGTGGGTCACTCCCTACCCTGCCCTGTCTTGGGGCTTTGCCACAGCCTCTCCACAGTGTACCAGCGCCGCTCTGCAAGCCCCGTCCCCAGGCTCACCACAGAGCTGCTCAGCACATGCAGCCCCCCAGCTGGTTCTGCCGCTGGAGAATTTTCTCCACTCCCGGGCAGGGCAGTCTCTGCTCCCTGCAGCCCCTCGATCAGCACAAGGACCCAGGGCAGACGCTTCCTCCAGATTTTCTCCCCCCCCGCCCCCCAGGCTTGCCTAGGGTGGGCTCCCAAATTGTCCACCGGCCGGGGGCCAGCGGGAGAATGGCGCCAGGAGGCCGACGTGCCCAGTGACAGAACGGGGGCCCTGCCAGGCAGTTCTGCCCAGGCTCTAGCCCGGCGAGTAAGGGCACATGGGCATCCCCGAGAGCACTGCCCTGGGCCACAGAGAACAGGGTGTGCTGAGCCCCAAATTCCTCCAGACCCTCCCATCCCTCCGCCACAAAACCACCAGGGCCGCCCTGCCCTGGGCACTGCCTCCTGTTATCTCCTCCGCAGCGGGGACCCTGGGACTGGCTGCTCATGCCCGGGGAGAGATTTGCTGGGTAAAGGTCACTCTCTCCCAGCCTGCTGCCTTGGCTGTACCGTCACATGGGCAAAGAGAATTGGTGATTGGCAAGGTAAGGGAGCGGGATCCCGCCAGGCCGGGGGATCAGCACAGACACAGGGCAGGGGGTGGGATCCCGCCAGGCTGGGGGATCAGCACAGACACAGGGCAGGGGGTGGGATCCCGCCAGGCCGGGGGATCAGCGCAGACACAGGGCAGGGGCAGGATCCCGCCGGGCCGGGGGATCAGCGCAGACACAGGGCAGGGGGTGGGATCCCGCCGGGCCGGGGGATCAGCACAGACACAGGGCAGGGGTGGGATCCTGGCCGGGCCGGGGGATCAGCACAGACACAGGGCAGGGGGTGGGATCCCGCCGGGCCGGGGGATCAGCGCAGACACAGGGCAGGGGGTGGGATCCCGCCAGGCCGGGGGATCAGCACAGACACAGGGCAGGGGGTGGGATCCCGCCAGGCCAGGGGATCAGCGCAGACACTGGGCAGGGGTGGGATCCTGGCCGGGCCGGGGGATCAGTGCAGACACTGGGCAGGGGCGGGATCCCAGCTGGGCCGGGGGATCAGTGCAGACGCTGGGCAGGGCGGGATCCCGCCGGGCCGGGGGATCAGCGCAGACGCTGGGCAAGGGCAGGATCCTGACTAGGCCGAGGGATCAGCGCAGGGGCAGGAACTTGTCCAGGCCGGAGGATCAGCACAGACACTGGGCAGGGGGTGGGATCCCAGCTGGGCCGGGGGATCAGCACAGACACAGGGCAGGGGTGGGATCCCGGCCGGGCCGGGGGATCAGCGCAGACGCTGGGCAGGGGCCAGGATCCCTGCTGGGTTGGGATTTATTTCACCATAGGTTGAAATCCTGGAGAAGACTCTAGCGATACCCTCGTGGTGAGATCCTGTTGAAACCAACTGTGCCATATAAGAGCAGCCGGATGCCGTGCCAGGACTCCTGTCCTTATTCCCCAGGCCTCAGCCAGATCCCGACAGGCTAATGCGGAGGAGGTGATTCAATGCACCTCGCTCCCATGGGACTGTTCTCCCCTCTCAGATCCCCCTGCTGAAGTCCCCCCTCCCTGCCAGCATCTCTAGCATATGGATCTCTTTTTTGGACCCTACTGGCACCCCCCATACAATCCAGAAGGGGGCAGCGGTTGTAGCAGGGGTCCCAGATCAGGGACAGGCCCAGGACACCTCCCCGCCTGCCTTGTGACACCGTCTGTCCCACAAGGCAAACGACAAAAAGATTGGGGCGACCCTCCCCCCGGCCTGGGGAACAAGCAGCGGAGTCCAACACAGATGACTCCCCCCACTCTTCAAGCCCATACGGGGCAGGGCCTGCCCGCAATTGCATGTCTTTGTGTAGGTCCTAGAGACAGGTTCCAGCGCACGCCTTTTCTTTCCATGGGGGCATGCCAAAAGATTTCTTCACCTGGGGGAGACAGTCACCGCCGCAGACAGCCTGTTCCCCTTCACAGAAGGCTGCTTCCCACCCAGGCAGCGTCTGTGAGGAAATTGATATTTAGGCCCACAGGCTTGGCATCAAAAAGTTCGCTCTAAATCTTGTGCCCACTGGGAAACATCAGCCCCCTACATCAACGCCTGCAAGCATAACAACAGACCTTGAGAGAAGCTGCGGCTGGATGAGCCCCCGCCCGTGGAGGAGCTACTGGCCGGCGCGTTTCGTTAGTGCCCAGCTTAGCAAGGCTGGCATTCGGGAGCAAGACGACAGTGCAGGAGGATTAACGAGCTCTATTCATTCAGTCTCTGTGTAAATTAGTAATGACAACAAATCTACTGGGAAAAAAGCAGTGAGTTTTCCCTGTTGGACGGCTGAACGATCCAGCTCTCGCCGGTGCCTGGGGGAATTGCTGTTGTCTCAGGATTGGGAAATCAAAGGTGACGTGAAAGCCCTTGGCTCAGCTCCTCAGAGGGTGTAAATCTTCACAACTCCATGAGAATATGGCCCCTTATTTCAACTGTCTGGAAAACCCCTTTCCGAGGGAACAGGCCACCTCCCTTCAGCTCCTCTGAGAGCAGCGGGGGTTAACGCTGATCAGAGTAATTGAGGCTTCTTGACAATAGGGAACAGGGGTCACCCGTGGCCCAGAAATGACCCACTGGGGGTGTGAGAGACAGTCTGGATGTGGGAGTGCTCCTGTCCCCAGCTGGTGCTAGGACCTGTATATAGGTGAAAAACAGGGGTGTGTGTTTGGGGGAGTGCGGTGCAGATAAAGCCATGTGAGACCAGAGAGAGGGAAAAGTGGGCACAGAAAAACAGCTCCTCCCTGTGCACCTCAGCCCCCCGTTAACTTTACTGGCCACATTAACTCCCATTGTGCCTGCCTGAGAGGACCTAGCTCTGGGCAGAGCCGGCTTCTCTCCTGGACTCACACGACAGCACGGCTCTGGCTGCAGAATCTCCCCACCTCATGCAGCGAGGGGCCGGCAGGAAGGGACAACGTGGATGTTAGAAGAGCAGCAAAAGTCTCCTTGGGAACTCAGCAAAAAGAACAGGACGACATGTGGCACCTTAGAGACTAACACATGTATTTGAGCATAAGCTTTCGTGGGCTACAGTCCACTTCATCGGCTGCATGGAGTGGAAAATACAGTCGGAAGATGTCTATACACTGAGGACATGAAAAAATGGGTGTTATATGGCAACATCCATTTTTTCGTGTCCTCAGTGTATATGGATATATATCTTCCTACTGTATTTTCCACTGCATGCATCGATGAAGTGGGCTGTAGCCCACGAAAGCTTATGCTCAAATAAATGTGTTAGTCTCTAAGGTGCCACAAGTCCTTCTGTTCTTTTTGCGGATACAGACTAACACGGCTGCTACTCTGAAACTTGGGAACTCAGTGACTGACTCTTGAGGAGGAATGAGAAAGCAGCAGCTTTCACTGATCCTAAGCAGGGCCCAGAGCTCTAGAGCCGATCTCTGCCTCAAGGGGTTTAAACTCTCAAAGAGACACAGAAAGTTCCCGATGCGTCTGGCGAGCCAGGGCAGGGGCTCATTGACCACTGGAGCCTATTACTGGCAGGCCAATGGGGGAAGGAGTCCTTGGGAGGGGAAGGCTGGCACTGGGTGCTTTGACCGTACACAGAGGAGGGCGTGGAAGGCATCAGGGGTTATGCACCACAAGCAGACGGACTCACAGCTGAGTGACGCTCATGTCTTGAAGGGATGACACCCCCCCCCCCCCACTCCAGCCAGCGATAGCTATGCTGCTAAACCCTTCCTGTGTAGACCCCGCCTTTGTGGCAGTTCCCTCAGGAGACAGGACCCTGGCTACTCCTAGCAAGCAGGGCTGCACATTACGAGGTGTTGGCGGCCCTTCCCCCTTTGTAACCTGGAGCTGATCATTTAGGATTAAGGCTCAGTAAAAGTCAGAGACAGGTCACTGGCAATAAAGAAAAATTCACGGTAGCCCATGACCTGTCCCTGACTTTTACTAAAAATATCCATGACAAAGTGGGAAGCCTCTGGGCAGCTGCAGGGGCTGGCTGGGAGCTCCAGGGCCCACCACCACCCATGGGGGCTCGTAGATCCAGGAGCCCCCACCACCAATGACTTGCAGCTGTGGTATATCCCCTGCCACCTGTGGCAGCCGGGAGCTGATGCGGCCTGCGGCGGCGGGCCCCCACAGCGACCTGGGGCTTTGGGGCCCCCACTGCCTCCATGAGCAAATCATAGCCTGATGTAGGATCAATTCAGCATCTTCGACAGAAATGATACAAGCCCTGGATTCACAGCATAGCTTCCATTACTGACCACCACCAAAACAACCTGCCCCTCCCCGCCGTTTCCAAAGCATGCAGGAAAGGTCAGCATGGGCCATCTATTCTCTCTCTCAAAACAAAATAAATAACGACATTAAGCCAGATGAGCATGTTTATTCTTGACACTGGTAAGAGTGACCGATTCCAGGCCGTACATGACCAAGGCGCGCTGACAGTCCAAGGAGCAGGAACGAGACGCATGCCCTGGAGCCGGCTGGCTCTCGTGGTGATGCTCGTCTGGAAACAGACATTACTGACGGGCTAAAGAGGCTGTAAACTTGGCTGCCAAAAGCAGGTGACCAGCATTTGGCTCCTGGACAATGTAACGAGGGGAAGCTGTTTCTGATGTAGCCAGGCAGGTAGCCCAACCCTAGGCAACCTGCCAGCCCCAGCATATAACACTGCAGCTTAGACTGCTTGCATTGCATGCTGGGACCTGTCGTTTCCAGGGGCCACCCCTTTGTAGTAGGAGACCAAAGGTTTGTAAAATACTCCTGAGGGAATTCTGTGCCAAAAAATTAAAAATTCTGCACACAATAATTTAAAATTCTGCATATTTTATTTCTCAAAACAACACAATATAATGCTGTGATTATATTGTGTTATTTTGACAAAAAATGTGCAGCATTTTGCAGAATTTTAAAATTTATAGGCACAGAATTTTTAATTTTTGGTGCAAAATTCTTTCAAGAATGCCAAGGTTGGGTATGGCGCAATCTCGGTGTGGTCAGCTTGGTTGGGGGAGGGGATCTGGATGCTCGGGAGCTCATTTGGGGTTTTTGGGTGCCGGGTCAATGGGACTCTGCAAGAGAGTCCAGGTGAAGGTGGTTAGGGCTCAGCAGGGGGCGAGTGTCTGGGGTGGGACTCAGTGGGGCATCGGAGTGCTGGGGGAGTGGAGTTTGGTGGGGTGGGGGTGCGCATGATGCAGGAGGCGAGGCTCAAGAGGATGGGGGTTTGGGTGCAGGGTACTCAGTGTCGGGGGGGAGCTCTCTGGGTATGTGGGCTCCAGATACAGGGGAGACTCCAGGTGTGGGGGTGTGTTGGGGGTGAGGCTTGACGGGGGAGATCCAGATGCATGGAGGTTGGGCGGATGGGGGAGCAGCTCACCATACAGCGACCCCCCTCCCCCCGTGGCTGAGAAGAGATGGGGCCAGGAAGTGGGTGGAGGGGTCGTTGTACAAGGAGTTCCACTCAACCGCCCTGCATTTGGGACTCCCACCTCGCCGAGCCTCACCCCCTGCACTCAGACCCCCCCGCCGATCTAAGCTTCCTGCAGCTAGGAGGGGTGTCTGGGCCTCGATCTGACCCAGCCCCAGCTGCTCTGTCCAGGGAAGGGAGAGAGCGAAACTGTCTCCGTCCTTCCTCCTCCTTCCCCGCCCCACCTATGTCCCTGGGCAGCTAAGGCCTCACCAGACCCTCCCTCTTTCCCCTACCCCCTGCAGTGACTTACCTCTTCCTCTGGGCCGAACAGACACACCTGCACTGCCGGGGAGGGGCGAGCGAGCGCTGGTGCAGCTTCTCTTTGCTTCCCCACAGAAGCCATTTTTCCAAGCCTGCGGGGGGACATGTTTCTCCATGCACGCAGTGGCGCAGAATTCCCCCAGGAATAACAGCTGTGAGGCTCTACAAGGAAAGCAGGTTTCCTGCCCCCCAGTCTTCAGTAATATCCACTTCTCAAATGTCAGTACATTAGCTAGGGAGAGAGCCAGGGCCACATGGGACAGAGGAATGAGGTATCTCAGACTGGGGAACAGCTATGGGGGCAAATCCCCATAACCATCAGAGGTCGGTTACAAGAGAGAGTCCACAGGCTGGCTCCACTCGAGCTCTGCCACGTGTCCCCCAGCCCTGGGGCTCGGAGCACACCGAGCCCTTTAGGGGCACAGAGTGCCCAGCAGCAGAGGCACCAGCACCAGGAGGTACAGACACGTGCATAGCCCAGGAGGCCACCGCAATAAGGCTGTCTGTTAAGGCGATGGATGGTGGCTCTCCCCATCACGGGAACAAACAACAACAAGGCCTCTGGAGAATGTGCACCATGGAAAGGGCCCCTGCCCCAGCCTCTGGCCTTCTTCCCTAATCTCCCCTCATCAGAGCCATGCAAAGGAGGCAGATTGTACACAAGGGCAGGGTGACACAGACACAGACTGCATGGGGCACATCTCTCACACACGCACAAACCACAGGCCTTTCAACACGTAGCGCAGCATGTTACTGCAGATGGTACTTGATGCTAGCGTCTAACGGACACTGGGTACTGGATCGCCCCCAGGAGCGAACTCTAAATCCGACAGATTCTATATTAGAAACAGTAACTAGAAGACTAGGTACAGATTACAGGGTACACCCTGGTATCCTATGTAATCTACACACAGTGCATCTGTCCGTTTGGAAGTGAGACCCACCCTGCTGTATGTCACCTCCAAAGCTAGACACCAGATTCACACTAGCTGACCCCCATTTACTCCACTGCAGTTACTCTAGGTTCAGCTGGGGACAAGTGAATTGGCCCTATGCTAAGTAGACACCTGCTGCTGGGCAGGGTTTCTCTCATGTCCAGAGTGCGTATGCACAGGATGATCCATGTCACACACACCCGGACAATTGGTTTTTTATAGGCCCCCGGTTTTCAGAGAACATAAGAACGGCCGTACCGGGTCAGACCAAAGGTCCATCCAGCCCAGTATCCTGTTTGCCGACGGTGGCCAATGCCAGGTGCCCCAGAGGGAGTGAACCTAACAGGCAATGATCAATTGATCTCTCTCCTTCCGTCCATCTCCACCCTCTGACGAACAGAGGCTAGGGACACCATTCCTTACCCATCCTGGCTAATAGCCATTTATGGACTAAACCTCCATTAATTTGTCTAGTTCTCTTTTAAACCCTCTTATAGTCCTGGCCTTCACAACCTCCTCAGGCAAGGAGTTCCACAGGTTAACTTTTCTTTCTTCACTTTCTCCACACCACTCATGATTTTATAGACCTCTATCATATCCCCCCTTAGTCTCCTCTTTTTCAAGCTGAAAAGTCCCAGACTCTTTAAACTCTCCTCATATAGGACCCGTTCCAAACCCCTAATCATTTTAGTTGCCCTTTTCTGAACCTTTTCTAGTGCCAGTATATTTTTTTTGAGACAAGGAGACCACATCTGTATGCAGTATTCAAGATGTGAGTGTACCATAGATTTATATAAGGGCAAAAAGATGTTCCCTGTCTTATTCTCTATCCCTTTTTAAAAATGATTCCTAACATCCTGTTTGTTTTTTTTGATTGCTGCTGCACACTGCGTGGACATCTTTAGAGAACTATCCACGATGACTCCAACATTGCTTTCCTGATTAGTTGTAGCTAAATTAGCCTCCGTCGTATTGTATGTATAGTTGGGGTTATTTTTTCCAATGTGCATTACTTTACATTTATCCATATTAATTTAATTTGCCATTTTGAGAGAGCATGAGAGACAGCTGCAGAGAGAGGGCAAGGACACACACAGACGTGGGTGGCAGCTCAACAGCTGCTGCAGTCTCGTTACAGAAATATAGAGGAACATTTGGATATTAAAAAAATAGTGATCTAGATTTATCCATTATGTTATTGCCTGTTCTCCCCCGGCTGAGTGCTCGGTGCGGCAGGCGGACGACACAGCTACCGGTCAGCCTACCCTGGCACGCCTGTGTGGCGAAAGGGGCAGAGGTGCTCTTGCCCACTGCCTTGCTGGTACAATCTGCATGATGGTGGGGGGGATGGGAAAAGGGCGCCCCGTCCTGAGGCCATGCTGGTGCGTGGGGAGGGTGGGCTCACTGGACCAGGTGGCTGAAGTAGGCACCTGCTTCCAGGAGTAAGGCTCTGGCATAAACCCGGAGGGTGCAGAAGAGGGTGCCGAAGTCCTGAGTGCTGAAGATGGTGTCGGCCAAGGCGAACATGAGGGTGGAGGGGATGAAGCCACGGCCGTACTCCACCATCCAGGTGCCGGCGCTCCACTGGACAGCCGTGGCCTCTCCGGATTGGTGCACTATGGTGTCCCCTGCAGGCAGACAGACAGACAGAGCACTGGCCGTTATTCTGAAAAATACCGGTTCCAACATGCTGCTCCAGAGACAGCACAGAGCTCTTTGTGGGCCTGATCAACCTCCACTCCCAGCCCGGGACAAGGGGGGTGCTCAGCACCATGCTGGAGAACTGCCGGAGGGGGAGCTAATCCAGAAGCCTGTCCCCCAGTACCAGCTGCTTCCAAGGAAGGTTGCAAGGATGCCCCATGGTGTACAATCATGGAACAGCCTTCCCAAAGGGGCAGTTTTCTCCTGACACTCAGTGGCTGGCTCCTGCTCTGAACCAGGCGGCTTTATAACCCTTCCTATGGTTTTTTTCAATCCCACCTGATGGAGATGTGCTCGTTCCCCGTCAGCGTGTACACTTTCCTTGAATCCTGCTCGTCTCTTGACCGCCATGAGAACTAGAGGTGTGGTGTCCTGCAGGCTAATCTGCTGGGCCCTGTACCTTTCTGTCTATCCTGTGAGGCTAACAGAGCACTAGCCTTACCCATTCTAATCACTACGTGAAAAGCCCAAGGCGACCAGCCCTGCAAAGGCAGCCACCCAGGGGAGACCTTCGAACGCCAGCGGGTGGGGCTGGCGCTGACAGTGCCACACGGACTGTAGGAGCAGATTTTTGATAGCCCAAAGCCCAGTAACGTGTAACTACTGCGAGCGGCTGGAATACCAATTGCTCTGCTTATTGCTGAAAGCAGCTAAAAGGCCTTTCTGAAACCCTAGCACAACTAACAGACCAGAAGGGAGTGACCTCAAGGAGTAAACATGGCGGCCCTCTGCCCTCCTGACTTGAGCTGCTTTCCGGAGCATGCCATTTTGCAAGATGGAAAGTCTGGCAATAGTTAACTATTGCTATGCAGCTAGTTAACTGATGGAAAGTTCTTCTGCTTGACTGATGGAAAACTGTCCACCTGACAGGCTGGAAATCTCCACCCTTATCTTAGCTTCTGCTCAGCAGTTTTGTTAATGAACAAGCTTTGTAATGCTAACAAGTTGGATATAAAAAGAGGAAGAAATCTGAGCTCAATGGACACTTCAGTGCCTGGACACCTCTCAAGCTTCCCTGAAGACATCCGGCTGGCCACTGGACGGTTGCAGTTATCAGCTCGAGACTGCCTCAGACTCTGGGTAAATATGCATCTGAAATTTTTGGGGGTGTTTTACCAACCTGTTGCGGACGTGTGCAAGTGCTTAAGACTAAGTAAAGTACAGCTTTAAGTGTGAACACTCTAGTATTGTCCTGTTTGTGCCAGACAGCTCTTGGTCAGACGGCCGTGTCCCCACCGATTTATTTCCTGACACCACCTCGCACAGAATAAGGTTACTAAGAGCTTTGGATTGAAAGAACTCTGGGTAACAGCACCTGGGTAATAGATTTCACTTCTGGTCGTCCCCTCCTTCCACTGCCTGAAGGTCCCCGAGATGATGGTGTCAGAGATGTCAGCCCAGTACCGACCTGCAAGAGAGGCACACAGCGTGAAATCTCAGCACTGCTATGGGGGAAGGTGGGGCCTTAATATCCAGGTCTCCAAAACCTCATGAAACAAATCCCTTCCACCCACAGCTTGGATGTGGCTGCTTGTTGTGTCCCCAGGGCTCTGCCAAGGACAGGAGCCCACCCAACCACATGCTGCCACCTTCCTCTCCATGATCGTTTGCCACAAGGAATCAAAGGGAACAGGGGCTCTGAGGCAATGCTGGCTGCAGGCTAAAGGGAAAGGGTCTTGAGTTACTTCTGCCTTCTCCATTCTCTGAGGATCCAGCGTTCTCCCTCATTTCGGCTCTTGGAGGCAAGACCAGCATGGACCATCTGAGGGACAGGCAGTCAGACACCATGGGCCAGTGGTCTCTGGAGCCTGGGTTTTTCTCACTAGTCTTGGCTTCACTGCTCAGTAGCTAACAACATGTGCTGGAGTCAACTACCCATGGGGAGGAGAGAAATCAGACACAAGACAGGCTCCCTTTTTGGGCCTCAACATGGTTTCTTTCTACAGGTGTGTTTACACAACATTCCTGGGCTGGGGGATCCTGGGTGCCCAGCCACCCCAATGAAGATGCAATGGAGAGGGATCACGAGGCAGAGACACTCCTCTTACCAGACAGGCAGTGCTGGGGAGCTATGGACATAAGAGGGATGATCGGAAGCACTCATTTTTTTCAGCTCAGCCCAACCTCAGCTGGCAGGGGGCAGTGGAGAAAAGAGAAGGCACCACAGGCATGTACAAGGGCCTGATGGGGAAGAGTCCCATGGAAGGAGCAGGGTTATCAGGGGCAGGACAAAGGTCTAAGAGGAATGGGATGAAGCCGTTTGCTTCAGTCACTTATTAGACTAGAAAAAGCTCAAGGGGATGCACTGCAGGGAACAATCCTGCCTTGGCTCTGGAGCGTGGGGCTCTCTCTGGGATTCCTCTGGCCAGGCAGGCCGGAGGGCAAGGGGGCTGAGCTGTGTTTGGGCAACTGTGGAGGAAAACACCAGGGTTGTTTGTTTTAGTGTAAAAGGTGTTAAAAGGCAGAGAAATGCAGCATCACTGCACTGAGGCCAAGATCCCCAATGGCTCCCTAGGGGTGTCCTGCCCTCTGAGGACTGTACCGGGGGTTTGGACAAGTACACATTTAGGACAGTTCTTTTAACCCCTTCCAAACAGGTGGCTTTCATGCCAAGTAGGGAGGGAGGGGAGCGGGTTGCTTCTAAATCGGGGCAGTTCCCTGACTGACTGTAAAGCTAGGAGCTCAGGACTCGAATGCAGGGAACAACGGAGTCCCAGCCCCCAGGAACGGGGCGTGGGTCAGGAAGCATGTGTGATCTGCACACATTGCGAAAGTGGCTCAGCCTCTGCCCTGGAGAGCAAAGGACTGCGAAGTCTGCGTCTCCCTCCCACCCTGCTGCTTGCGAGGTGAGATGAGATTTTCCAGCCCTCTACAGGCTGAGCCCTGGGGGAAAGGTTCTGCCTCCATCCTCAGCGAGCATGAGCCCAGAGACTGCAGAGCTGGGGTCGTGCCTGCAGCACTCGAGGTTGGAGTACAAGACACCCGAGTTGGAGATCAAAGGGAGCGCCAAGCACTGGCTACCCAATAGCAGCCCCTCAACCCAAGCCTCTCTGCTTGAATGTAGCTGTGCCCTGCTTACCCGAGTGCCCCCCGGTGTCGACGGCCGTCCCGAAGAGCAGCACGTACTCGGTGAGCGAGGCATGGAGCAGGCACATGGAGCCCATCCACCCACCCGCGTTGACAAACACCCACTGCAGGTCCTCGTCCGGCAGGATGTGGCCTGGGTGCTTCTTCCGCAGCTCCACGATGATCTTGGAGAAGGCCTGCTCATGGTCCAAGCCTGCAGCACCAACAAACCCAGGCAAAGTCAGCACCGCGCAGGAGGCCCACAGCTCCGCCACATCCCTGGCTCCCACCAATACAAGACACTGAGCTTAGAACGGGGAGCTTGGCTTCATTCAGGGAAGAAGACATTAGGGATGGGATCTAACATCCCTCCGTCTATTCTCTGCCACATCCCCCACGAAGGCAGGCAGCCTCCGACCCGGCCCTGCCAACTGATGGGCTGCGTCCCAGCGTCACACCCACCAGGCAAGTGGGCACCTGGCACGAATCGGTGCAGCTGCGCCCCAAGAGCAGGCAGGGACCCAGTGGCCTGCCCCGGGCTTGGCCAACAACTCACACTTGGCTCTGCCTGCCTGGCCCACACCCCGTAGGTCCCCCCCTCACATTACCTCCCCAGCCCCCGTGTCCTCCTTGCATCCCCCATCCCCATGCCCCCCCATGATACTCTCCCATCCCATGGGTCCCATCCCCTCAGAACCAAACATCCCCCTAGGGCTCCCCCACATCCCATGGGTCCCACCCCCTTAGAACCACATATCCCCCTAGGGCTCCCCTCGCGTTACCCCCACATCCCACAGTCCGAACCCCTCAAAACCAAACATCCCCCCGAGCTCCCCTCGTGTTACCCCCCCAGTCCCCCACCTCAGGGCCCCATCCCCTCAGAACTACACATCCCCGAGGGGCCCCCACCCAATGGTTCCCCCTCGTGATACCCCCCAGGCCCCTGTCCCATGGGGCCCACCCCTCAGAACCAAACGTCTCCCGGCCCCCCCAATGCCCCCGTTACCCCCCCGCCCCACGGGTCCCCCTTGTACCCTCCCCCCTCGTGCCCCCCCGCCCCACGGGTCCCGCCCCTCGGACCCACCCATCCCCCCAGGGCCCCCACCCAGACCACCGCCCCACGGGTCCCGCCCGCCCCCGCGGCCTGGCCTCACCCGCGTGGTGCCGGCCGAGCTCCGCGATCTCCTCGGGCCGGAACTCGAAGGGGCGGGAGGCGACCCAGCTCCGCAGCCCCTGGGCCAGCAGCGCCAGGCCCAGCAGCGCCAGCCCGGCCCGCAGCGCCCGCGGCCCCAGCGCCCACATCCCGCGCGCGCGCCCGCTCCGCCTCGCCTCGCCTCGCCTCGCCCCGCCCCTCGCCGCGGCGCGCGCCGAGCCTCGCGGGGGACGGCACCGCCCGCTCCGCGCCGGCCAATGGGAGCGTTCGGGGCTCAGCGCGCCGGCCAATCGCAGCCCGCAGCGCTACGGAATGGGGCGGGGCCAAGCGGGAGCTTCCCGCAGTGACCGGTGGGGGCGGGGCCGAGCGGTTAGGTGGGGGCGGGGCCAAGCGGGAGCTGTCCCGGAGTGACAGGCGGGGGCGGGACCGAGCGGGCAGGTGGGGGCGGGGCCGAGCGGGAGCTGTCCCGGAGTGACAGGCGGGGGCGGGGCCGAGCGGGCAGGTGGGGGCGGGGCCGAGCGGGAGCTGTCCCGGAGTGACAGGCGGGGGCGGGGCCGAGCAGGCAGGTGGGGGCGGGGCCGAGCGGGCAGGTGGGGGCGGGGCCGGGCGGGCACAGTCCCGCAGTGACGGGCGGGGGCGGGGCCGAGCGGGCAGGTGGGGGCGGGGCCGAGCGGGCGCTGTCCCGCAGTGACGGGCGGGGGGCCGGTGACAGGCCCCGTAGAAGGGGCGGGGCGGGGCGGGGCTCGCGCGCCGCATGTCCGGGGGGAGGGTGTCCCCTTTCTGGAGCCGCCCCTGTTACGGCGCGGTCACGGGACGGGAAGCGGCGGCCGGCGGTGGATCGATGGAGGCGGCTTCGGAGTCCGAGAGTTCGGGGCCGGCGGCCGGGCCCTTCCAGCCCAGCGGTAGGAGGGAGCTCGCCCCGCCCTCCCCGTGCCCGGTCCCCTGTCGCACCCCCCCCGTGCCCCCCCAGTGCCCGGTCCCCTGTCGTGCCCCCCCCAGTGCCCGGTCCCCTGTCGCCCCCCCCGTGCCCCCCCCAGTGCCCGGTCCCCTATCGCCCCCCCCGTGCCCCCCCCAGTGCCCGGTCCCCTATCGCCCCCCCCGTACCCCCCCAGTGCCCGGTCCCCTGTCGCACCCCCAGTGCCCGGTCCCCTGTCGCGCCCCCCCCAGTGCCCGGTCCCCTGTCGCGCCCCCCCCAGTGCCCGGTCCCCTGTCGCACCCCCCGTGCCCCCCCCCGTGCCCGGTCCCCTATCGCCCCCCCAGTGCCCGGTCCCCTGTCGCGCCCCCCCCAGTGCCCGGTCCCCTGTCGCGCCCCCCCCAGTGCCCGGTCCCCTGTCGCACCCCCCCCAGTGCCCGGTCCCCTGTCGCGCCCCCCCCCCCAGTGCCCGGTCCCCTGTCGCACCCCCCGGGCCCCCCCCAGTGCCCGGTCCCCTGTCGCACCCCCCCCCGTGTTCCCCGCGTGTCCCACCCCCCAGTGCCCTGACACCTGCAGTGCCTGGCACCCCGCCCCCCAAGTACCTGTCCCCCAACTCATTCCCCTTCACTCCCCCGCGCCCGCATGCCCCCCAGGGATGACATCCCATCTCCCCAGCCTTGCCTCCTGGCACCCCCATCCCAGTGCCCCGCAGTGCCCAGGCCCCCCCTCTGCCCGGTCTGTTTTTCCAATGGGGAAGGGTTTTATTCCCCCCTTAAAACATGAGGTCCTTCGTGTGGAGCGGAGGGGCTGTGAGACGAACAGGAGTGAGGTCCCTCCAAAGGGGGAGACGGCTTCAGGGCCTGCCAAGAGCCCTCCCTCCTCCTCCCCACATGGGACCCTCTGTGGACCAGCCCTATCCCTCAGGCACCCCACGGGTTGCAGCAGTAGAGTGAAACTAGCCAGGCTCTGGATAGTTCCACGGCAATTGTTCTCTGCATCCCTAGCACCAGACCTTCATGAATCAGGCCCCCAAAATCATGCGATATTAAAACTAATACATTGTAGGGTCTTTCTGGGTTTTGAGCTGCGGAGGTGTCACATAGCCAGCTTCTCTCCACAGCTGGGAGGACTGAAACCTTCCTTGTTTTTCTCAAATGAAAGCGAAGGCTCTCGTGTTCTCACCTGATTCTGGAAGCTGGGGCTTTTAGAACCAAACATGGCTGGGCTTGGAAGGAAATTGCTGGAGACAATTAGGGCCCTACCCAATTCACGGTCCATTTCATGGTCATAAGATTTTAAAAATAATTTCATGATTTCAGCTATTTAAATCTGAAATGTCAGTGTGGTAATTGTAGGGGTCCTGACCCAAAAAGCAGTTGTGGGGTGCGGGCTCCACACGGTTATTGTGGGGGGGTTGCAGTACTGCTACCCTTACTTCTGGGCTGCTGCTGGCGGCAGCTCTGCCTTCTGAGCTGGGCAGCTGGAGAGCAGCGGCTGCTGGCTGGGAGCCCAGCTCTGAAGACAGCAGCTAAGGATGGCAGGTGTGGTATTAGGTTCCAGAGTGGTAGCCTTGTTAATCTGTATCAGCAAAAATAACGAGGAGTCCTTGTGCCACCTTAGAGACGAACAAATTTACTTGGGCGTAAGCTTTTGTGGGCTAGAACCCACTTCATTAGATACATGGAGTGGACAATCCAGTAGCAGGTGTGTATATACACACAGTACATGAAAAGATGGGAGTTGCCTTACCAGGTTGGGTGGGGGGGAGTCAGTCTAACGGGACAATTCAATTAACAGTAGAAAACCAAGGGAGGAAAAATCACTTTTGTAGTGGTAATGAGGGAGGCCCATTTCAAACCTTGACGAGAAGGTGTGAGTAACAGTAGGGGGAAATGAGGTTTGTAATGGCTCGTGGTATGGTATTGTCACCTTTACTTCTGCGCTGCTGCTGGCAGGGTGCTGCCTTCAGAGCTGGGCACCCAACCAACAGCCCTCGCTCTCCAACTGCCCAGCTCCGAAGTCAGCGCAGAAGTAAGGATGGCAATACCGCAACCCCCCTAAAATAACCTTGTGACCCCCCCCCCCGCAACTCCCATTTGAGTCAGGACCCCCAATCTGAGAGATGCTGGGGTTTCCCCTGTGAAATCTGTATACTATAGGGTAAAAGCCCACAAAAGACCAGATTTCACACTGGTAGGTTGTATGTGGTCTTTGAATGCTGAGTGGCCTGGGAAGGTTGCAGGGGAGTTTGGCTGGGACAGTCTGCGTTGGGGGATGGGAGACTAGCCTTGAGGGAGCATACCTGAGCAGGTAACACCAGAACCCAGGAGGGGGGTTGGAGGCCAGGTGACACCTCTGCCCCGGGGGAAACTGGACAAAGGCTGGGGGAGGAGCCGGGGAGAGGCTGGGGGAGAGATGCTGGAGGGAGTTAGTTTCAGGAGCTGGCTGGTGTAATGGAGGGGAGCCCAGATGGGGCTCTGACTCCCCAGTGGGGCTGTGGTGTCCCTGGGACCCCAACATGGACCTAACTGGGGGAGGGGAGGGGTCCTGTTGTCTGTATCTGCAAGACCTGTCTTGGACTGTGTTCCAGTCGTCTAAATAAACCTGCTGCTTTACTGGCTGGCCGAGAGTCACGGTGAATCGCAGGAAGCCGGGGGTGCAGGGCCTTGTCTCCCCCAGCTCTGTGACATAGGTCCCTACTGGTAATAAAACAGTTCAGAGCCCTGTGGGCCGGGTGATGCCAGGAGCTACATCCCGCCCAGGGCTGCTGGAGAGAGCTCTGAGCAGCAGCCCTGCTGGGACAGTTGGCTGGGAGCAAGATCTGGAACCAAACCCGCCCCCAGCTTCCGCCCCCCCACGCTTCTCAGGAGAATGAGGGTGGAGTAGTCGTGGGTGGGACTGATCTGACGTCTACTAGCCAGGGGCTGTGAAACATGGAGTCCCAGAGGGGGCCCGGGGTCAGGAATCCCAGCGCAGTCCCTCTTCTCAGCAGCTGGAGGTAGCGGGTTGCTCTGCTTCTCTGGCAGGTGTTACCCTCGACACCCTCCCCATCTGCCTGTGCGGGTTGGATCGGTGTCTGGGCCGTGGCGATGTGCAGCACAGACGTATTCGGATCAGTTACTTTAGCTGCAGGTGTTTCTGGGTGGAGGCGATGGCCCCTTAGAGCATTTCCCAGCCCAGCAGGTTCCGCCACAGTCACGTCTCTGTTCCCTTCTTCTCCCCAGAGCACCAGCACGTCCGCTATAACCCCCTGCGGGATGACTGGGTGCTGGTGTCCGCCCACCGGATGAGGCGTCCCTGGCAGGGGCAGGTGGAGAAACCCCCGCAAGAGGACGTCCCTCGCTGTGACCTGTCCAACCCGCTGTGCCCTGGAGCAGTGCGAGCCAACGGGGAGGTACTGCGCCCGGAAGGTCAGGGCCCTTGGGGACCTGCCAGCAAGTGAACACCAGTGAATGGAGCTGTGCCTGTGTGCAGGAGAAGGGTATCGCTAGCGGGGTTAACAGCTGGGGGCAGAGAGTGGGAGTGACTCGTCCTGGGTCATGCAGAAAATCTGTGGCAGAGCTGGGACTAGAACCCAGGAGTCCTGGCTCCCAGCCCCTGCCACCCACTAAACCCCACTCCGCTCCCAAGGCTGGGACTAGAACCCAGGAGTCCTGGCTCCCAGCCCCTGCCACCCACTAGACTCCACACCTGGCATCGTCTCAGTGGGGGAGCCGTGAGCGTCGATGTGCAGTAGCGTCGCCGTTGCGGTGTCTGACCCCCAGAAGAGAGCTCGTTAGGCTGCTGGCAGATCCCCGTCAAGCGTGTTGGAATCTCGGTGTGTTCCTCGATGTGTGTAAATCCCCATCTGTGGGGACTGGCACGTCCCCCAGGCCCAGGCCAGGCGGCTCACGGGGATGGAGCTGGGATGTGGAGCCTTTCCTTCCCAAGAGAAGCCCCATTGCTCAGCCGAAGCCCTGGAAATGGGCTGGGGGCACCCATCTGGGGCAGGGTGGTGCCCAGTTTATCCATCCCCTGTAGCTCTCTGCATTTCCCAGTGGTTTGTGGCTGGTCATCTCTCCTCCTCCCCACGCCACCATCTCCCAAGAGCAAGGGATCCCTGCGGAGAGCGCCGCCCTCAGACCCCTGCTGGGAGCCCCTTGTCAAGGCCAGCAGGGCTTGGGCGGTGCCAGGCCCATAGATTGCCTGGAGTGTGTGTCTGTGTGTGTGTGTGGGGGGGTCCTAGCCCCTCTGAGGAGCCTGGCAAGGCCTCCCAGGGCTTGGTCAGAGGGTCTAGCGGGCACCTCTCTCTAGTGAGCCCCTTGCTGGCCCGGGACCCTCCGTGCTGATCTCTGGGGGCCTCTGGGCCGCACCGAGCGGCACCGGGGAGCCCAGAAAGGCCAAGTGCCAGGCCCAGTCCTGAGCTCAGCTCCTCTGCTCCTGGATTCACGGAGGGGGCGGGGGAAACAGGTCCCGTGTGCAGAGGGAAGGGTGCAGGCCCCCACCCCCGACTTCCATGGGATCCCTCTCCCTGCCCCAAGCGCATATGGGGAGCAAAGGAGGGGGTCCCCGATGCAGCAGGAAGTCCCCTCTGGGGGGCGTGCCTCGCTGCAGTGCATTCTGGGCACTCCCCCTCCCCCCGTGCATGGCTCTGCTGGACAGTGGGGCGTGGCAGGCAGGGGCTCCACGCCTGTGAGCTGTGGGTGTGCCAGGGCTGTGGGTTAGGATACCCACAGCTCCGGTGGGGCTCTGGGTGCCTTCTCCCCTGTCCTTCTAACCCGCCTCTCGTTCTCTTGGTAAAGGTGAATCCGCAGTACACGAGCACCTTTGTCTTTGACAATGACTTCCCAGCACTGCAGCCGGACGCCCCGGAACCCGGTAATGACCCCTGTGGGGCTCACCTGCCCCGAGAGCCCGGCCCCTGCAGCCAGCCTGGGAACCTGGTACCACCCCGAGAGCCCGGCCCCTGCAGCCAGCCTGGGAACCTGGTACCACCCCGAGAGCCCGGCCCCTGCAGCCAGCCTGGGAACCTGGTACCACCCCGAGAGCCCGGCCCCTGCAGCCAGCCTGGGAACCTGGTACCACCCCGAGAGCCCGGCCCCTGCAGCCAGCCTGGGAACCTGGTACCACCCCGAGAGCCCGGCCCCTGCAGCCAGCCTGGGAACCTGGTACCACCCCGAGAGCCCGGCCCCTGCAGCCAGCCTGGGAACCTGGTACCACCCCGAGAGCCCGGCCCCTGCAGCCAGGCGTTGGTGGAGCTGGATGCACAGGGGGGGTCGGAGCTGGCGGAGCAGGGGAGGCTGCGGGTCGGGATCGAGGGGCGTCGGTAGAGCTGGATGCGCAGGGGGGTCGGAGCTGGTGGAGCAGGGGAGGATGCGGGTCGGGACGGGGGGCAGCGGTGGAGCTGGATGCACACGGGGGGTCGGAGCTGGCGGAGCAGGGGAGGCTGCGGGTCGGGACCGAGGGGCAGCGGCGGAGCTGGATGTGCAGGGCGGGTCGGAGCTGGCGGAGCAGGGGAGGCTGCGGGTCGGGACGGGGGGCAGCGGTGGAGCTGGATGCGCAGGGGGGTCGGAGCTGGCGGAGCAGGGGAGGCTGCGGGTCGGGACCGAGGGGCGTCGCCGGAGCTGGATGCGCAGGGGGGTTCTGAGCTGGCGGAGCAGGGGAGGCTGCGGGTCGGGACGGGGGGCAGCGGTGGAGCTGGATGCGCAGGGGGTTCGGAGCTGGCGGAGCAGGAGAGGCTGCGGGTCGGGACCGAGGGGCGTCGCCGGAGCTGGATGCGCAGGGGGGTTCTGGGCTGGTGGAGCAGGGGAGGCTGCGGGTCGGGACGGGGGGCAGCGGTGGAGCTGGATGCGCAGGGGGGTCGGAGCTGGCGGAGCAGGGGAGGCTGCGGGTCGGGACCGAGGGGCGTCGCGGGAGCTGGATGCGCAGGGGGGTCGGAGCCGGCGGAGCAGGGGAGGCTGCGGGTCGGGACCGAGGGGCGTCGCCGGAGCTGGATGCGCAGGGGGGTTCTGGGCTGGTGGAGCAGGGGAGGCTGCGGGTCGGGACCGAGGGGCGTCGGTGGAGCTGGATGCGCAGGGGGGTCGGAGCTGGCGGAGCAGGGGAGGCTGCGGGTCGGGACCGAGGGGCGTCGCCGGAGCTGGATGCGCAGGGGGGTTCTGGGCTGGTGGAGCAGGGGAGGCTGCGGGTCGGGACCGAGGGGCGTCGCCGGAGCTGGATGCGCAGGGGGGGTCGGAGCTGGCGGAGCAGGGGAGGCTGCGGGTCGGGACGGGGGGCAGTGGTGGAGCTGGATGCGCAGGGGGGTTCTGGGCTGGCGGAGCAGGGGAGGCTGCGGGTCGGGACCGAGGGGCGTCGGTGGAGCTGGATGGGCAGGGGGGTCGGAGCAGGTGGAGCAGGAGAGGCTGCGGGTCGGGACGGGGGGCAGCGGTGGAGCTGGATGCGCAGGGGGGTTCTGGGCTGGCGGAGCAGGGGAGGCTGCGGGTCGGGACCGAGGGCGTCGCCGGAGCTGGATGCGCAGGGGGGTCGGAGCTGGCGGAGCAGGGGAGGCTGCGGGTCGGGACCGAGGGGCGTCGCTGGAGCTGGATGCGCAGGGGGGTTCTGGGCTGGCGGAGCAGGGGAGGCTGCGGGTCGGGACCGAGGGGCGTCGCCGGAGCTGGCCAGGTAATGCTGGTGCTGCTCATCCCTGCCCCTCGCTGTCCCCACTCGCCGTCAGTCTCTGGCTCATTCCTCTCTCTCGTTCCCCAGATGCCTGCGACCACCCCTTGTTCCAGGCTGCATCCGCCCGAGGAGTCTGGTAAATGAAGCCTAGAGGCCTCGGCTGAGGCCGTTTATCCCTTAGGGGCCTAATCCCAACCGCGGCGCTGGAGCAGAATGAGGGAGCAGTGTGATCCCTGCGGCTGCTCTGGGGCCCTGCAGCTCGGTAGGGTTTCTAGCCGGCCCCGGCCCCCGCCCCCACGCTGCCTGGCTTTGGATTGGAAGGGGCGGCACACGGCACGCGGCCTGGGGACGCTTGCGGAGGGGGCGGTCTGTATGGGCGCTTTTCTTGCCTTTGGCTTTGGTTCCCTGCCGAGCACGTCTCCTGTCCACTGTCCCCTGCAGCTGGGTCCTGGCAGGAGAATCACAGGGCGGCAATGTCCCCGGGGGGTTAACGCTGCAGGGCATTGGAAGCTATTTCCTTCACACCCCCGCCCCCCCCCCCCCAGGGCTCGTGCACTCACAGCCTCTCTCCCTCCCTCCCGCCTCGCAGCAAGGTCATGTGCTTCCATCCTTGGTCTGACCTGACACTGCCGCTCATGTCGCTGGCAGAGATCCGGGCAGTGATTGACAAGTGGGCGGAGCTCGCGGTGGAGCTGGGCGCTTCTTATCCCTGGGTGCAGGTGAGTGCCGCACCCACACCCCCAGTGCAGCGCTGGGCAAAGGCCCTGTAGGGGTGCAGCATGGGCAGCGGCAGGCTCCCCCCAGCCCCCGTAGATGCATTGCACCCTCTAGGGGTGGGTGAGGGGAGTGCAGGCTCCAGGCACGTGCACACAGGTGTGGCTGGCAGCTCTTCACACCGTGCCGCAGGCTGCCATGTGCCCGGATGTGTGTGTCTCTGAGTGGCAGTCAGTGCTTTCCACCTGCTGCTGGGGGTTAGTTTCTGAAAGACTTCCCTCCGACTTGGGGTGAGGCTCTGCGTAGCCGGGGCGCTGTTGCCGTTGCGTGGGCTCTAGCAGTGAGCGCAGAGCACTTGGGAGCCAGGATTCCTGGGTTCAGTCCACTGGCTCACCTGTGTGCCGGCTCTGTGCCTCAGTTTCCAGTCCTG
Source organism: Mauremys mutica (assembly GCF_020497125.1). Taxonomy (NCBI): domain Eukaryota; kingdom Metazoa; phylum Chordata; order Testudines; family Geoemydidae; genus Mauremys; species Mauremys mutica. The sequence goes on from NC_059077.1 coordinate 3,034,306, forward strand.
TAAAATTGGGAGGATAACCAGTTCAGTTGTGAGGCCGAATCCATTAACGCTGCTGCAGCGCCGGGCGCTGCTGAGAGCCTCTAGAAGCGCAGAATGGTAGCGGGCGTGTTGTGCCCCTGCCGTTCCCCACCTGCTCCCGATGGTCTGCGCTGGGCAGAGTGTCTGCGGCGTCACCAGCTTTGTATCCCAGCCAGAGTGGTGCTGCCGTCTGGCCTTCGTGCCTAACGGTTTGGAGAGCCAGACCCGCCTTCCTCCCAGCCCTCCGGGTCCTCACTGATTCGCTGGCGCCCGGGTCCCTGCGCCCCCTCGCTCACAGCCTGAGGCTTTCCCTGTGCTGCTAGACCACTGCCTTTGGCCCAGAGACGCACTCAGGGCTCCCCTCTCCATTGGCCATGTGCACTTCCAGGGTCTAAGGAGAGAGAACCTTCCTCTGCCAGTGTGGAAGAGTCTGATCTAGAGCTGCAAAGGGATTCTGCAGTGCCCCCACTGAGCTTGGCCGGCCTCCCTCCCTGTCCACCCGGGGTCTCAGCATCTCGCTACATCTGTGCGTTGAACCGCTCCGCCCAGAGCCCGGTCAGTATCACCCCCCAAGTGTTGATAGGGAAACTGAGGCACAGACTGGGTGAGCGACTTGCAAAGGCCGTTCAGTGGTAGAGGAGGGAATAGAACTGTGGAGGCCGGATTCTCAGGGCAGCGCTCCAAGTGCTACGCTGTGCTTCCGTGCCAGCAGCTGCCGCCAGCTGACATTAGGATAGTCCCGAGAGCTGCTTTTCCCTTCTCTCTGCAGATATTTGAGAACAAAGGGGCCATGATGGGCTGCTCCAACCCTCACCCTCACTGCCAGGTAAGGGAGCTGGCTGCTCGCACACCAGGGACTGCACCATGGACGGGGGTGGGTGGGTTGTGTTATGGGGAGGGGAAGGGGCGTCTTGGCACCCTCCTGCTCCTCCCTTGATCTTCTCTGAAAAGCGACTCTGAGCCTTGCGGGCAGAGCCCCCAGCTTTGCAGTGTTCAGCTTGCTCCTGCAGGAGTGTTTAAAACTCCTCCTCCCGACATCTGAGCTGCCCAGTCAGCAACGCAGGGCTAGCCACGGAGTCTGATTCCTAACCCATGTCTGCCTCCTTGCCTCCTCCCAGTGCCTCGTGTCGGGTCTGTTCTCACTGGGCAGTCAAGCCCATCATCTAGGCCCTGACTCTGCAGTTGGGCTGGTGGAGGTTTGACCTCACCCCCAGCTCCTCTGCCCAGGGACCTGCCTCCCGCATGGGGTGATGGGCTGAGCATCGTGTCAGGTGGTGCCGTCACTTTCCTGACCAGGTTCTGGTTCGGTCTCTCTCTCCCGCTGAGAGCCAGAGGTGACAGCACCAAGCTAGTTCAGTGCACCCTGGGGGCGGTGAAACTGACCAGTGCCGTCTCCCTGTCCAGACCCGAGCAGGGTGAAAAGGAGAGGGCCAGCGTCACCGAACTCGGGATTCCCTCACTCCTGGGTCCCAGGCGCTGACAGCCCAGCCGAGGGACCACCCCAATCGCACCAGTGCAATCCTCTGTTCCTTCCGATACTGGAGCTGCTTAACCCTGACCCAGTGGGGGTCCACTAAGATTGGGTGGCCCATAAATGCACCTTCCCATTTGTTCCTCCTAAACTGTCTGGATGCCCAGGTAACTTTTTGTGGGTTGATCCCTACCCGGTGTCGATCTTGACTTCAGAGGGGCATGCCTCTTCGGGCCAGCTGGAGATCTGGCCTCGTCTGTGGCCACGGGTTGTGTTCTCCTCCCACAAAACACTCCCGATTCGCCCTGGTTTGTTTGGCGGCGGGGGCAGGCGGCTGTAGCGGTAACTAGAAAGGAGTTAATAGAACTTCATAGCCGCTGCGCGGGACCCTACGGTGATGAAACCCTGGAAGTGTGCACGATTGCTGGTTGAAAGCAAACTGAGGGGAGACCAGATACCTTGTAAAAATCTGAAACCTCTTTGCTGTTCATCTTCAAAAAATACTTTTCTCATTGAGAGCAACTCGCTTCCCTCCTCCCCCCACCTCGGCCTTTTCTAGTCTGGGAAACGTGACAGGGCATTTACCCAGCACCATGACGCTCATTATATATTTTCAGCTGTTTAACCTCAACCTTCCCTCGGTAATACGGGAGCTGCCCCGTGTGGCTGTAGATCACAATTTCACCATCAGGTGGCAGCATAAACCTGCAAATGGCTTCTTCTCCTGGCCGTTCCAGGCTCTGCTTGGTGCTGGGAGGCCGCTGCCGAATGCTAGAGCTGTTTGAGGGGGGGATTGTACCTTCCTCTTGGCAGCATGGGAAGCAATCCTGCCTGGTGCTCCCAGAGAGCTGCTGAGGCCTCCACCCTCGGGATACAGCTGGGAGCGAGAGACCTTTTAGCTTCCAAAGCTGTCCCACCGGCTCTGGCTAGCGTCAGCCCTGCTGGCTATTGCAGGGGCAGGGTGGGCTTCCCTGCCCCCCACACCTCCCTGGGGGGGCCCACTGCTAGCCCACTGGTGCCACCTTCTGCCTCGGCCCTCCCTGTGGAGCTGGGAGCCCAGCCCCACGCTAGCTGTGTGGGGAGAGACTTCTGGAGCTCCATCCTGGTGACTCTCCGGGGGTGAGGGATGTGCCATCTGCACCTGCACAGGGAGCCAGTGGAGTCTCCCCGTGAGGAGTGCTGATGCCAGCTCCCTAGAGGGGAGAGAGTGCCCAGGGAAACACCTTAACCGCTGTAGGGTCTGCTGCCATCTGCTCCTGGTGCCCTCAGTCCTCCATGGGCAGGAGGCCTTGGGGCCCTGTTGCTGGTCAGGTGTCCACTGCAGCCCGGCCTGGCAAACGGCGTCTAAAAATCCCACCTCGAGCCCCTCTGTGCGCATAGAAATCTCCCTGGTTACAGCCCCCAAGCAGGGTTCATGCTGGGCTGCTGAGATGCTCCCTGCAGCTCTGGCCGGCCGCAGTTCAGCACAGGTGGGTGTCGGGCACCCCCTGGAGGCTACGGCAACGGGCAGCCGGTGTAGAAAGGGTCATGGAATGGGGGCAGCGTTTCTGTCTCCGGTGCAGGAGCCACCCAGTCCCGAGGGGCTGGACCCAGCTCGCAGATCTCCCATTGTCAGACGGGCCGAGTCCAGTGACTCGGGCGAAATGCTGAGAGGGGCACTGGGGGCTTGTTCAGGGCTTGGCTTCTTCTTACCCGGTGATGAGCTGGAGGGAGGCCAGGGAAGAGCCATTGATCAAGGGGGCCGATTTGAGGGGGTCGGGAGGAGACGAGCAGAGGGAATCTGCCAGGCTTGGCTGCGTGACAGCTCAAGGAGCGTCAGTCACACAGACCTCCAGGAATGGCAGAGTGTGGGGCCCGTCGCAGTCACAGGAAGGTGCAAACAGACACCTGCAGAGCTCAGCCTTATCCAAGGGCAGGATACGGGCTGGCTGGCTCATGGGCTGCGAGTGCCACGCGGGAGAGCCTCTTTCATCTGAATAAAGGCAGAACGAGTTCCAGGGGCTGGAAGCTGAGGCCAGACATACGAGCTGGAAACAAGGCTCCAGTCTCGAGGAGTGGGTGGTGAGCCAGGGGGGGTGCTTCCAATGGAGAGTTGGGGTCTCCCTCTCAGATTTCCACTCCAGCTCCTCGCATGCTCTTGGGCTGGGCGTGGGGAATCTCTGGGTGGGGCTCTCTAGCCTGGGTCATGCAGTTGGTCTGAACAGATCCCAGCGGTCGCTGTGGCCCCAACATCTGACTCTAGTTTCTAGGAGATCCTAGGGGGCAGCGCACAGGGACAGGCTGAGATTTAGAGGGAGGAAGTTGAGGCTGGTGGCAGGAAAACATCCCTGCGATGAGCGGGGTCAGGCTGGGGAATGGTCCCTGTCCTGCCCGCTGGGCGGGAGCATCATCACTCCAGGCATCTAAACGACATGGATTGAAGGCCTGGGGGAGGGGCTGTTCTGAGACCACCCAGCTGTTCCCCCACCCCCAGTTGTGCCATGGGGATGTTGTCGGGCCCACCCGATGGCTATGGTGGGGGTTGGTGGGTCTCCACCTTGCAGAACCCACCATCAGGGCACGCGCTGACTGGCTCCCTTGGTGGCTGTGAGGCCAGGGAGGGGATGGGCCCTGGAGATGGGGCAGCTGGGTGGTGGGGGAAGAGCTGGGCTCGGTCCCTGCCTGTCGGGCCAGGGGGGCAGGGAGGATCACCGGATCAGGGAGGGGCTCTGCCGGACACGGGGAGGGAGTAGGGAAGTAACGGCACCAGGTGCTCAGCCCCGTTCTTGCAGGCAGGTGGCGCTCTGGCACCACAGCTGGGGGTCTCTGCTGTGCCCACTGGCGCCCGCTGCATGGAGCACCCTGCAGAGCCACCCCATTGCTTCACGCTGTGTCTCAGCTGCTCCCCTTCCCCCCCAGGTCTGGGCCAGTAACTTCCTCCCCAACGAAGCCCGGCTGGAGGAGCGGACGCAGCGGCAGCACCTCCAGGAGCACGGCGTGCCCTTGCTGCTGGAGTACGCCCGGCTGGAGGCCCAGAGGAAGGTAGGGCCTGCGGGCGGGGGCATTGGCTCCCTTTGGGCTCACGCAAGAGGCAGCGGGGAGGGGACCGGCTCCAGATCCTGCTGGGACCAGGTCTGGCCTCCTGTTAAGCAAGGCCCCTTCCCTAAGAGTAGCTTCCCCTTGCGGTGGGGCTCGGAGAGCTCGGTGTGTGCTGAGACCCTCTTGCAGCGAGCGGGGTGCGCCTGCCCCTGCTGCCCGCAGGGAGATCTGCCCTAGCTCGCGGGGCAGAGGCCTGGGTCGTGCCCCTGGCTTCCCCCTGCCCGGCAGGGCTGGCGGTCCTAGCCGTGCAGCCCCTCAGCGCAGAGCGCTGTCCCCTGCAGGAGCGGCTGGTGGTGGAGAACGCGCACTGGCTGGTGGTGGTCCCCTATTGGGCTGTGTGGCCGTTCCAGACCCTGCTCCTGCCCCGCCGTCACGTCTGCCGCCTCCAGGAGCTCAGCGACAGCGAGAGAGACAGTAAGTGGCTGCCCCGGCCTCCGCCCCAGCTGCATGCTCTGCTCTGGAGCCGGCTGCTGCCTGCACCCACCCCTGCCCCATGGACCATGGGGAGGAGCCTGGAGCGGGGGTAGAATGTCCTTTGGCCCCTCCCCCCAGCTGCTCGCACCCCCACCTGCCATGCTCCAGCTGGGGGTGAGAGGCAGGGCTTGGACCTTAAACTGTCCCACTGATTGGCCCACTGGCCCATCCTTCACCAAAAATCTTTGTTCATTGGTTGAGAAGCAGCTTGAGGCTAACAGCAGAACAAGGGATCAGAGAATGGCACAGTGCCTAACACCAGCAGCCAGATCTCTGGGTTCTTTTCCTGGCTCTGACACCAGGCAAGGAGCGCTAGCGTTTCTTGCCTCAGTTTCCCCATCTATAGAATAGGGGTAATGATGCCGCCCTACCTGGCTGGCAGCTGTGAGGTGTCAGGGTTTGTAAATTGCTTTCAGCCCCGCAAATGTGGGGGTCGGATGTGAGGGTGGGAAGTCAAGCTGTACCCACTTTTGATGCCTGAATGAGAGCGTGTTTATAGCCTATTATGAAAATCTGCACAATGCAACCCTCTCCTTTCTTGTGCGCTCGGATCAGCAATGAAATAGTCAATCATATGAACATGTAACATCATCATTCTGCTTCAGAGTGAACACCCCATTGAGATGATTGGGGATAGCTTGCACATCTCAGAGCTGTTGTTTCAGGCTGTCCGCAGACTCAGGCAGATGTGCCTGCAGTGGGTCGTGTTTTGCATTCATAAAGGGACCGGAGCATTACTGTGTTCTCCAGCGTCTCAAAGGCAGCAGCTAGGGGAGTCGGCTTCAGTCCCGTCCCATCCTCCCTTGGAGGCAGCTGGAGCTTGAAAGGTTCTTGGGAAGTGCTGGATTTGCAATGCAGGCAGCGTGCCTGTCTCTCGGAGCAGCTCCAGTCACTGCTTCCCATTGTCCCACCCACCCCCTGCTTTGAGTGCTGGTGGATCGCAGGGTCCCCAGCCCCCTGTTCTCATTTCCTTCTCCTGCAAGGCATGAAATCAGAAGTGGGGGTTCCGGAGCGTGGCAGAGCAGCTCCGGCTGTGTGCCCCCCATGAGGGATCAGAGGGCAGCTCTCTGTTACTCGCTTCCCCAGGTGCTCTGTGTGGAGCTGGGCTCAGGATGTGGGGCTGCTGGGAGGCTGAGTCCCCCATGCTTGTCCCTGCGTGGTGCCATGACGCTCACGGGAAGCTTCCAGAGCCAGGCTTGGTGTATGTCCCCACTCGCTGACCGTGAGGAATAGAACTTGGGCGTCCTACCTGCCTGCCCTGTGTTCAGCCCATTAGACCCGGAGGTGCTGGAGCCTGACGCTGTGCTGAGGGCTGGTGGCTCTGTGCGAGGCACAAGCTCTCCCTACCAGGTCCCGGGGCTCTGGGAGGTTTGCAGATGTGTCAGATGGAGGGAGAGGTGAATAACGAAGCGGGCAGGTCGCTGATACAGAGCCATCTGGATCGAGCAAACAATCTGCTTACGTTGTAATAGGGCTAAATAGAAATGAATCCATCGGGGAACAAAGAACGGAGGCCGTGCTTACAGGGTATGGGACTCTATCCTGGGAAGCAGCGATGCTAAAAAAGATTGGGGGTTGATGGTGGATAATCAGTTGAATATGAGCTCCCAGTGCGATGCCGTGGCCAAACGAGCTAACGCGAGCCCGGGAGGCATGAATGGGAATCTCAAGTAGGAATCTCAAGTAGGAACATCTGTATTTGGCACTTCGGCCACCGCTGTGGGATCCTGTGCCCACAATCCAAGAAGGAGGCTGATAAATTGCAGAGAGGTCAGAGAAGAGCCATGAGAAAAATTAAAGGTTTGGAAAACCTGCCTTACAGTGAGAGACTCACGGAGCTCGGTCTGTTTAGCTTAACAGAGAGAAGGTTATGGGGTGACTTGATTATAGTCCATAGGTACCTACACGGGGAGCAGATATTTAACAGTGGGCTCTTCAGTCCAGCAGAGGAAGGTTGAACACGATCAATGGCTGGAAGTGGAAGTTGACAAATTCAGACTGGAAAGCAACGTGTAAATATTTAAGTGAGCGCAATTAACCATTAGAACAGTTTACGCAGGGTTGTGATAGATTCTCCATCACTGACCATTTTAAAATCGAAACTGGGTATTTTTCCAAAATATCTGCTGTAGGGATTATTATGGGGCAGTTCCAGGCTTGTGTTCCACAGGAGGGCAGACGAGATGATCACCATCTGGCCTTGGAATCTGGGAAAACACTGGGATGGGGCAGGGGCACTGCCTGGCCCCCAGCGAACAAGGGGTTAACCTCGGGGCAGCGTCCCCGTCCCAGAGGCACTTGGGAAGGAGTGGCTGTGCAGAGGAGGGGGGTGGTTTGGGCTCTACCCAGAGGCGCGGGAGCAGTTTGAACCAGGGGTTAGGTTGGTGGGTGGGAAGGGAGGATGAGCAACGTTTCCTTCTCAAGCAGGGCCAGAATGAGGCGCTCTCTGTATCCGACCAATCGGTGACACGATCCCTCTTCTCCCTTGCAAGCTCTGACCCGCAGTGAAGTAGTTAATGGCACTGGTGTTCGCGCTGTCATTAGGTTCCAGAGTCAACACCCACTGTGATCCATAAGGGCAAGGCCCCTAGTTTACTTAGTAGCTCCCTTCAGAGCTGCGACCCAAACTGGCCCTGCCCCGGGCTGGGAGCCCAGGCTGAGGGGTCGGACTGATGTGAGCTCTGGCTTGGGACGTGAGCTCTGGAAAGCAAGTCTCTGCTGACTGGCTCGCTGCCCGGGCACTGAGCTGCCTCGCAGGCGGGGAGTGAGATTCTGCCCGGGCCCAGCTGCCATCCAGGGAAGAGTTTTTGTGCTTTTCTCCCCGTCTGCGCCAAGGACCCTCCTGTTATCTGTGCCCCCACGCGGGCCGAGGGCTTGGGAGCACGTTGGGTTAGGGCTGGTGACCGACCACTCGCTGGCCCTGTGTTGCAGGTCTGGCCTCCATCATGAAAAGGCTCCTCACCAAGTACGACAACCTCTTTGAGGTTTCCTTCCCCTACTCCATGGGCTGGCATGGTACGTGGCTGGGGGGGGCATGGGGAGGGGGGCGAGTCAGGGCACTGGGTGGCTCAGGGGGCTGGCGTGGTAGGGGGCTGGTGGGGGTACGGGGGGGTCGGGGCACGGGGTGGCTCAGGGGGCTGGCGTGGTACGTGGCTGGGGGGTACGGGGGGGGTCGGGGCACGGGGGGGCTCAGGGGACTGGCGTGGTACGTGGCTGGGGGGTACGGGGGGGTCGGGGCACGGGGGGGCTCAGGGGGCTGGCGTGGTACGTGGCTGGGGGAGGTACGGGCGGGGGAGTCGGGGCACCGGGTGGCTCAGGGGACTGGCGTGGTACGTGGCTGGGGGAGGTACGGGGGGGGGAGTCGGGGCACCGGGTGGCTCAGGGGGCTGGCGTGGTACGTGGCTGGGGGGAACGGGGCGGCGAGTCAGGGCACGGGGTGGCTCGGGACTGGCGTGGTACGTGGCTGGAGGGGCACGGGGTGGGGAGTCGGGGCACCGGGTGGCTCGGGGCTGGCATGGTACATGGCTGGGGGGGCAAGTTGGGGCACCGGGTGGCTCAGGGTACTGGCGTGGTACGTGGCTGGGGGGACACGGGGGGCGAGTCGGGGCACGGGGTGGCTCAGGGGGCTGGCGGGGTACTAGGCTGGGGGGGCACGGGGGGGGAGTCAGGGCACCGGGTGGCTCAGGGGGCTGGCGTGGTACGTGGCTGGAGGGGCACGGGGGGGGAGTCAGGGCACCGGGTGGCTCAGGGGGCTGGCGTGGTACGTGGCTGTGGGGGGAAACGGGGCACGGGGTGGCTCGGGGCTGGTGTGGTACGTGGCAGGGGAGGCACGGGGGGGAGTCGGGGCACGGGGTGGCTCGGGGCTGGCGTGGTACGTGGCTGGAGGGGAGTCGGGGCACCGGTGGCTCAGGGGGCTGGCGTGGTACGTGGCTGGTGGAGGTACAGGGGGGGCGAGTCGGGGCACCGGGTGGCTCAGGGGACTGGGCACGGGGGGGGAGTCAGGGCACGGGGTGGCTCGGGGCTGGCATGGTACGTGGCTGGGGGGACACGGGGGGGCGAGTCGGGGCACGGGGGGGCTCAGGGGACTGGCACGTGGGGTCGTCGGTTCAAGCCCAGCCCCAGCCGGTCACGGTGCCCGCTCGGAGGCCACGTGCGCGGAGTCTCAGTCCTGTGACCGGTACCTGGAAACATTGGGGGGCTGGTGTCTGGCAGGTGCCCCCACGGGGCCTCACTTGGGAGCAGACTCTGGGCACTGGCAGCTTCACGCCCACTACTACCCGCCCCTCCTCCGCTCGGCCGCCGTCCGCAAGTTCATGGTGGGCTACGAGATGCTGGCGCAGGCTCAGCGGGACCTGACGCCAGAGCAGGTGAGCGCAGGAGCCCTGGACTGGGGGGGGGGTGATCTCAGGAGCGGGCTCCGCGGGGCTGGGCTGGGCTGGGCACCAGGGGGGGTGATCTCAGGAGCGGGCTCGGTGGGGCAGGGCACCGGGGAGGGGGCGTGATCTCAGGAGCGGGTTCTGTGGGGCTGGGCACCGGGGGGGAGGGGTGATCTCAGGAGCGGGTTCTGTGGGGAGTGGCCTAGGCCAGGCACCCGGGGGCGGGGGCAGGGGCAGGGCTGCAGGCTGGGAGTCCCCCCCCCCCCAAGGGTGGGCTGTGGCGTAGGGGTTCGGTGCCCCCAAGAGGCCACGCTCCTGAAGTGCAGGAATCAGGCCCCGATTTCTCTGCCCGTCAGCCGCCCGGGGTCTCGGTGCCCCTGGCTCTCTGGGCAGAGTCTCAGCCCTGCTCTCTTTCCCCGCAGGCCGCCGAGCGCCTGAGGGCGCTGCCCGAGGAGCATTACAGGGGGAGGCCGCGGGAGGCGGCGTGACGAGCTGCGTCGGACCAGGAGGGGAGCTGGCACATTGCAGAGGGGGCCACCGGCCGCATGCTGGGACTCGGTTACCTTGTTCTGGTGACCAGTGGGAATTGAGCTGGGGGGGGGGGTCTCCTCTGCAGCTGGAGGGGCTGGTGGGCAGAGCACGGTGGAGTCTCTAGGACAGGCCGCTTTGGGGGCAATGGCAGTCACCACTCAGGGCGAGGCTGAGACCTGCAAACTCGTGTCACTTGTGAGCCACTTGGAAGGTGCTGCAGGTCTCAGAAGGCATCCGAGTCTCCCCCCTGTAGAGAAGCAGCCAGTGCAGGGCCCACGGGCTTCCCGTCCTATCCCCCGTGCGCTCGCTGGAGGGCCCTGGCTCCTGGGTGGGCGACTGGCAGGGTGAGCTCCCCACAGCCTCAGAGCGGGGTCTCGGGGGGCTGTCACCCCAGGGGAGCTCCCGGGCTGCAGCGGGTGGAGAGCTGGTGCCAGCCTGCTGTGTCAGCAGCGGGGGGCGCTGTGGCATACATTGAAAGGAGTGAGGTGTGTAACCCCTGTGGGCTCCTGGCCCCCATGTGCATCAGCCAGGGGCCCGGCTCTGTGCCAGGGAGCGGTCCAGAGTCCCTGGCCCTGTGCGTCCCTGTGACTGCTGCTGAGGGACACGTTCTCTGTAGATTTTTTTAAGTCTTTGATGCCCCCAGTTCCAGCCCCCCACATGCCAATCCCAGTGCCAGCCCCTGCCCCACTGCTGGGCTCAGAGAGCCTCATGTCTGATGGGGTTTGGCCCCTCACTGCCCTGCCGCCCCCCTGCTGTCGTGTGCCAGGGCCAGCGGCTGCTCCGCGGTGCCGCCTGTGGGCGCTTGGCTTTTCACTCGCTTCAATAAAACCTACAACCGAAGCAAGGCTGCCTCGTGCTGGCTGGCAGCTCTGGGGCCGGATCTCAGCCGCTGCACCTCCCCGGAGCTCTCCATGGATCTGTGCCCGCCGAGGCTCTGGCCCGGCGTGTCGGGGGCTGCGGGGTGGGGCCTGTCCGTGTCTCCCCGCCTGGGGGGAGGCAGCCAGCCGGTGCGCTGCCCCCCGGAGCCATCTCCCTCGGGGGTGTGCGAAGAGCGCGCTCGTTCGATTGCTCTCGCGCTGCGTCCCCGGCCCCGCTGCCCTGCCGGTGGCAGGACCCGGCCCCGCAGGGGAGGTGCAGTCAGGGAATCCTGCAGGGCCTGTCTGGCTGAGCCCATGTGGCCAAGGCTCAGCCCGGCTGGGTGTTTCGGGAGCCCCTGCTGCTCAGATCACGCCCCCACCCCCATTACTGCTGCCAACGCGTCTCCCTCCAGCGACGTCCATGCGTTAAACCTTCCCCATCCTCCGCCCTGCCAGTGAGCCAATCCCTATTTGCAGATGGGTAAACTGAGGCACAGAATGGCCGCAGTGACTGACCCGTGTGTCAGGCTGAGTGAGGTGTAAACCCTCGTCTCCTTCCCTGAGGCCTGAGCGCCAGACCAGCCTCCGTCCCCGGGCTTGGGGGGCGGGGGGCCAGCCGCAGCCTTGGAAGAAGTGGGGGTGGGGTGGAGACAATGCCATGGCGGCTGTGGGTGAGGACGCAGCAGGTACCAGCCCCTCTCGCGGCCATTGGCTGTAGTGTCCCAGGAGCCCCCTCCTCGCGACCTGTCACGTTCTCTGTCCTGCTGCTGCTGCTGGCGGCGCGTGTGCTGGGCTGATGATCGCCCCCCCCCACGGGCGCTGGGGGGGCGCTGTGCTGCCCTTCCCCCCCCCCCCCGGGGCGCTGGGGGACGCTGCGCTGCCCTTCTCCCCCCCCACGGCGCTAGGGGGCGCTGTGCTGCCCTTCCCCCCCCCGTGGCGCTGCGCTGCCCTTCCCCCCCCCACCCGCGGCGCTGGGGGGCGCTGCGCTGCCCTTCCCCCCCCCCCACCCGCGGCGCTGGAGGGCGCTGCATTGACCACCTGACCCAGGGGCGCTAGGGGGCGCTGTGCTGACAGTCTCCCCAGTGCTGCTAAGGGCTCTGTATGGCTGATGCCCCGTGCTGATAGGAGGCGCTGTGCTGACCCCCCTGCCCTAGCGGCAGTAGGGTCCATACACTGCTGACACCCCAGGCGTGGGAGGGGGCTCTGTACGGCTGATGCCCCGGCGCTGATAGGAGGCGCTGTGCTGACCCCCCTGCCCCCGCGGCGCTAGGGTCCATACGCTGCTGACACCCCAGGCGTGGGAGGGGGCTCTGTACGGCCGATGCCCCGTGCTGATAGGAGGCGCTGTGCTGACCCCCCTGCCCTAGCGGCGCTAGGGTCCATACGCTGCTGACACCCCAGGCGTGGGAGGGGGCTCTGTACGGCCGATGCCCCGTGCTGATAGGAGGCGCTGTGCTGACCCCCTGCCCCCGCGGCGCTAGGGTCCATGCTGGTACCCCAGGCGTGGCAGGGGGCTCTGTATGGCGGATGCCCCGGCGCTGATAGGAGGCGCTGTGCTGACCCCCTGCCCCCGCGGCGCTAGGGTCCATGTTGGTACCCCAGGCGTGGCAGGGGGCTCTGTACGGCCGATGCCCTGGCGCTGATAGGAGGCGCTGTGCTGACCCCCCTGCCCCCGCGGCGCTAGGGTCCATACGCTGCTGACACCCCAGGCGTGGGAGGGGGCTCTGTACGGCCGATGCCCCGTGCTGATAGGAGGCGCTGTGCTGACCCCCTGCCCCCGCGGCGCTAGGGTCCATGCTGGTACCCCAGGCGTGGGAGGGGGCTCTGTACGGCCGATGCCCCGGCGCTGATAGGAGGCGCTGTGCTGACCCCCTGCCCCCGCGGCGCTAGGGTCCATGCTGGTACCCCAGGCGTGGGAGGGGGCTCTGTACGGCCGATGCCCCGGTGCTGATAGGAGGCGCTGTGCTGACCCCCTGCCCCCGCGGCGCTAGGGTCCATACGCTGCTGACACCCCAGGCGTGGGAGGGGGCTCTGTACGGCCGATGCCCCGGCGCTGATAGGAGGCGCTGTGCTGACCCCCTGCCCCCGCGGCGCTAGGGTCCATACGCTGCTGACACCCCAGGCGTGGCAGGGGGCTCTGTACGGCCGATGCCCCGGCGCTGATAGGAGGCGCTGTGCTGACCCCCTGCCCCCGCGGCGCTAGGGTCCATACGCTGCTGACACCCCAGGCATGGGAGGGGGCTCTGTACGGCCGATGCCCCGGCGCTGATAGGAGGCGCTGTGCTGACCCCCTGCCCCCGCGGCGCTAGGGTCCATGCGCTGCTGACACCCCAGGCGTGGCAGGGGGCTCTGTACTACGCTACAGAAGGGACGTCTTCCAGAGGGGAGAGACGCTTGTTAGCTTCCCCCTCTGGCCCACCCTCCCCGCCCCCCTGCACCCGCTCTGCTGAGCCCCAGGTCTCCTGCCACTCTGCTTGGCTGCAGCATTTTTCTCCAGTCCCTGCCTGGAGCGGCTGGGCCCGGGCCTGGCGGGGCTGAGTGCTGGCCGCAGTATCTTGTTAGAAGTCAGCTTGTTCCTGCTGCAATCACACTTTTATTTCTCTTGCTGCATCTAATCGTCCCATTTATTTCTCAGGGCCCAGCCCCAGCCCCAGCCCCAGTGACGGGGTGTTGCAAGGCCCCCGAGCTTCCCCGCTAGGCTCAGCCCTGCTGCGTGTGGCAGGAGCCGAGCCCTCGGGAGGAGACGCTCCCGGGAGGAAAGACGGTCTGCGTTCACGCAGGAGCCCGGCCCTTGCATTGGGGGCCCGGCTCTGCTGCTGACTCACCGCGTGACCTTGGGAAAGTCCGATGCATCGTTATGGGCGGCCTAATGTGCTTAGCGGGGTCAAGGATGCAGAGATGTGTGAGTGCACGGGGGGGCGAATCGCACAGAAATGCAGCTGTGTCGTTCTAGAAATCAATGGGGCGGCCTCCCCGGGAAGCTGTGCCAGCCTGGGCACCCCAGCTCAGAGCATCACAGGCAGGGGATGAGAACAATTATGGGGCCGGGGAGGATGAAGGGAGCCTGGCCAGACTGGGCTCAGGTACTTTAGAGAGGGGATAAGGAAGAGAGGATGTGACAGATACAAAGTAAGGCCTGGGAGAGAGAAGGGAGGCCCGGCTCGGCTATTCACCCACCCCAGGGCACCCGGAGCAGGGGCTGGTCAATGAACTGCAAAGCAGCACCATGCAGGGTTAGCTTGTGGGACTCTCTGCCACTAGATATCACTGCGGCCGAGGGCTTAGCAGGCGTTTACATGGCTGGAGCGAGGACCCTGAGGATTTAAAAACAAACACAAATCCCAGTAGCTTTTGCAATGGATCTGAATGTTCCTCTCTCGGGGCATGACCCAGCCTCTAGCTAACAGGGTTGGAGGAGAATCCCCCTGGGGCCGGCTTATCCCATAAGGGGCTGGGGAAGGGGGTGTCTTGCATCTTCCTCAGAAGCACCTGGTGCAGAGTCGGGATCCCGGCTTGAGGGAGCCCCGGGGGCTCTGGCACTTCGAATGCCAGTGCTGTGATGGCAGTTACGCGGCAAGTCGAGCTCATTCGCGGCTGCCCAGGGCTGTGACAGCCGCAGGTGGAAGGTGCTGCTATGCGGACAGACGGTTCTTGCTGTAGCTCTGGCTTTTTCTTGTGAGTTCTGTAATTATCACAAGAGAAACTTCCTGCAACTCTCTAATGAGACCCGTGTTATTGTCAATTATGTAATTGGTCTCCTGGGGGCTGGCCGGAGCCTCCGAGCGGGTAAATGTTCTTCTCCCTGTCAGGAGTAATTAGCTACCTACCAATAAATGATTTGTGGGTGATGGTTTTTCCCCATGAACGTCCCCAGGTCCATGTGTCACGGCTGCAACGTGCGCGGAGAGGGCCCGGTGAAAGATCGGCCTTGGTGCATGCGGTAATGCAAAGAGCCTGCCCAACTGCGTAAGACAGGGCGTTGGATGAGATTTCAGAGTTGTTGAAATTGCAACCTTCCCAGCTCAAAAGGGAGACGTGTGTTAATGCACAGAGCCCATCTCCTGCCCCCAGGCTTGGAACCCAGAGCTGGCTCCTCATCGCCTGCGGGAGAATCAGGCCTCGTCTGCTGCCTCTGCCGGGAGATTTAGCCAGCAGCCGATTTCTCTGGGGAGGCGACACCGTCCCTGGTCTGCCGTTGTGGGAACGGTGGGTGCTCCCTGCCTTGCAGAACCAGACTCCTTCTCTGCCTCCAGCTCCTCTTCCCCAGGCCTGAGCTCTCCCAGCTCTGCCCTCGGTGGGGTGGAAGATGCTGCAAGATGCTCCCTGGAAGGGGCTTGAGCTGAGTGCTGGCTTCAGGTCATTTTGGGACCTCAGCAGCTTGGACTGGAATTTCCTTCACCGCGCGAGTCCGTCCGTGTTCCTGAGCTGCTCCGGCAGTGAAACCCCCCTGCCCTGTGGCCCTGAGTTCTGGGGAATCTTCTGAGTCTCTTTAAAGCTGGTGACCAACTGCAGCGCTCCTCAAAGGGAGCCAGATAGTCTGAGCAAGGCCTGGGCCAGCTTCCCCCAGGCACCTCTGCCAACACCTCTCAATTCTGCCCCGCAGCCCCCTTGTTATCCCAGCCCCGGGCTCCCCCACCCATCTCTGCCGATGCCCCGCGATCCCAACCCACGGATCTCGGCTCTGCCGATGCCCCGCGATCCCAACCCACGGATCTCGGCTCTGCCGATGCCCCGCGATCCCAACCCACGGATCTCGGCTCTGCCGATGCCCCGCGATCCCAACCCACGGATCTCGGCTCTGCCGATGCCCCGCGATCCCAACCCACGGATCTCAGCTCTGCCGATGCCCCGCGATCCCAACCCACGGATCTCAGCTCTGCCGATGCCCCGCGATCTCAACCCACGGATCTCAGCTCTGCCGATGCCCCGCGATCCCAACCCACGGATCTCAGCTCTGCCGATGCCCCGCGATCCCAACCCACGGATCTCGGCTCTGCCGATGCCCCTCGCTCTGACCCATAATTCTCCAGCTAGTCCAGCCCTGGGCTTCCCCCCTCCAGCTGAGCTGATGCCCTTTGGCAGCCTTTGCCAGTCCAGTTCTGGGCTCCCCCCCCATGATGCTGACCCACAGCCACCCCCTGTAGCGGGGTGGACCCTGCTCCTGCCCTGAAGGGTGTAAAACAGCCCAGGAGAGGGCTGGGGCAGGGAAAAGCTAAGCTGATCGGGGAAGTGGCTGCAGCTGGGGCCACACCCCAAAGTGAGCAACAGGGCCTGATAAGAAGGCCAGGGAAGCCAGAAGCCCAGTCAGTCTCTCTCTGCCTGTAGAGGGAGATGGGCCTGGCTGCAGGGAGCTGGACACAGGATACCTGAGTGGAGCAGGGCTGGGGAGCTCCAGCCTGGAAAGCCCCAGGCTGCGGCCTAGCGAAGGGCTAACCGGTACTGGGGGTTGCAGAGGGCAGCCCAGGGGGAGGCCAAGGCAGCAGGTCCAAACCCCCCTTGCCAGTGCTGAGTGGCTGATCCTGCAGCCTGCCCCAGGGCGCGGGGCTAGACAATGACTGGCAGTAGCCATACACTGAGGCAAGGTGGGGATAGTGGGTGGGGGTTCCCTGGGGAGGGGAGACCCTGAGACTGACGGGTTACTGCCAGGGAGCAGCACCCCAGGTGAAAGGGCCCGGGTCCAGGGAGGGACAGGGGGCCAGAGGACTGGCACATCACCAGCCTGCAGAGGGCGCTCTGGAGCTGAATAGAGCTAATTCCCTGAGAGACCAGCAGGAGGCGCTGCAGGGGTGAGTCCACTCGACTACATCCCCTGTGCTGGTCCTGGGTGGCTCTAGCCCTGGCGGGCGGGGGCAGCAATACCAGGGGCCGTGATCGGTGCTGTACAAGGAACCTCCTCTGCCCTGCGGGCCGGGGGCAGGGTTTGGGGATTGCTGATCCTTGGGGCTGCCAGGCGAATCCTGCTGTTCTCCTGCGCCCTGAGGATGAGAAACAAAGCACATGGGTTGGCCCAGGCCCAGGGCACCTCCCCGCAGGCTGGTTCCTCTCCCCGGCACATGGGAAGGGCCCATCAGCCGCTGCGCCTGCTCTCGCTGCCCATGTTCATCAGCGGCTCGTTCGTATTCATTGCTCCGGGGCCGGCATCATGCTCAGCGCCTGCCTCGCGGGGCCCCCCGGGGTCCCTGGCACCCTTTAGATCTGACCCCTGGCCAGAACTCCCTCTGCTCCGGGGCCGGGAAAGCGGCTGCACTCAGGAGCGCCCCAGTCCCCTGGCACAGGGCAGCCTGGCCGGGGCCCAGCCGATCGGGCAGGGGCAGGGGCAGGCTGCCCCCAGGCCACGCTCCCTGCCCCAGCCTGGAAGTCCCTAGGGCTGTGGAATCTCCCTGGCGCCAGGGAGTGAAGCAGGAAAAGCCACGCGTGGGAGTTCCCGGTGTGCAGCCTCCACCTCTCCTCTATCCGCCCCCGGCTCAGGTGCCGCTCACCCAGGCCATCCGCGTGTGACCGCGTGCTGCTTCCATCACGCTGGCGTCCCACGCCTGGGGCCATCCAGCTATCGGGGCGCTACCGCCGCCCTCAGCTAGGAGGTAAATAGCGTTTAGAAGTCAACTGGTTAAACCATTACAATTATATCGTTTAACCGATTAAAGGGAGCGGGGCTGGGGCTGCTCCAGCCGGCAGGCGGGAGGCTGCTGCTGGGGTTGGCTGGCTTGGGTCTGCCGCTCCTGTTCTGGCAGCGCGGCCAGGGAGCAGGGGGGGTTGGATAGAGGGCAGGGGAGTTTGGGGTGGTGGTCGGGGGCAGGGGTGTGGATGGTGGTCAGGGGGAACAGGGGGTTGAATGGGGGCAGGGGCCCCGGGGTGGCAGTCAGGAATGAGAGGAGGGGTTGGATGCGGCGGCGGCAGGGGTCCAGGGGCGGTCAGGGGACAGGGAGCAGGGGTGTGTGGATGGGGCAAGGGTCCCAGAGGGGCCGTCAGGGAACAGGGGCGGTTGGATGGGGAAGGAGTCCTGAGGGGCAGATAGGAGGTGGGGGCCAGGCCACGACCCCCTCCCCTAACCGCCCCTCCATACAATTTCTGAAACCCGATGCGGCCCTCAGGCCCAAACGTTTGCCCGCCCCTGCGCTAATGGCTCAGGGATCTCTCCAGCCAGTTCCTTCAGTATCCTGGGATGCGTTTCATCAGCCCTGCTGCCCTGACGACGTCTGACTTCTCCAGGTCATTCTGAGCCTGTTTTCCCTCTTCCAGCCGCAGAGTTTACACCAGTTACGCCGATGTTCACTGTGTTGCTCATCGGATCGTTGCTAACCGATTTGGTGAAAACTGAAACAAAAAACCCATTTAACCCTTCAGTCACTGCTGCAGGGCCGGTGCAAGGGTATTTTGTGCCCTAGGCAAAACTTCCACCTCGCGCCCGCCTGCTGCTGCTGTTTCCCGGCCCTGCCTCTTCTGCCCCATGGCGGCTACGCTCCCTGCCTGCCCCTGCTGCCGTGGAGGCTGCCACCGGCCTGGGCTTGGGCTGCCTGGCTCCCCCGAGCGGCGCCAGGTTCCTGCTGCTCTCAGCAGGGGCGGCTCTACAAATTCGGCCGCCCCAAGCAGTCATGCCCGGGAGGCGCCCCCGAGCCGCGGGAGCAGCGGACCTCCCGCGGGCATGACTGCGGAGGGTCCGCTGGTCGCGCGGCTCGGCTGGACCTCCCGCGGCTGCTGGCGGTTCGCAGGTCCGGCGGCTCCGCTTGAGCTGCCGCAGTCATGCCTGCGGGAGGTCCACTGGAGCCGCCGGCCGAGCGTCCCCTCCGCAGTCATGCCTGCGGCAGGTCCGCTGCTCCCTGGGGCTCCGGTGGACCTCCCGCAGGCATGACTGCGGCAGGTCCGCCGGCCCAGCCTGCCGCCCCCCCCGGGAAAGGGCTGCCCCAGGCGGGTGCTTGCCCCGCTGGGCTCTGGAGCCGGCCCTGGCTCTCAGCCAGCGGGTGCAGGGCCCCAGCTGAACCCGGCCCCTTGCGTCTCCTCCGCGGCGGCGCCCCCGCCCGCATCCTCCCGGGCAGCTGTGGCGGCAGCGGCCGGGGAGCCTGAGAGGAGGAGCGGCCCCCAAGCAAGCAGGGGGGAGACTGAGGTGAAGAGGCTGCTGGCGCGGCCCGAGCGCTGGAGACTGACAGGTACCTGCCCCTGAGCAATAGCATAAAAAAGAACACTTGGGGCACCGCTTTTTGGCGCCTAGTTCGCCTAGTGGTTACACCGGCCCTGCTTTGCTGCATTTTCTGTGATTGTCTTTCCCTCCTCACTGAGTAACGGGCCTGCCCTGTCCTTGGTCTGCCTGTTGCTTCTCATGTATTTGTAGAACGTTTTCCTGTTACCCTTTATGTCCCTAGCCAGTGCAATCTCGTTTTGTGCTTTGGCCTTTCCACTTTTGTCCCTTCCTGCTTCGGTTGTTGTTTATATATTTAGCCTTCGTAATTTGACCTAGTTTCCACTTCTTGTATGACTCTTTTTTGAGTTTCTGGTTGCTGAAGATCTCCTGGTTAGGCCAGGTGTGGTCCCTTCCTGTCTTTCCTATGCAGTGGGAGAATTTGCTCTTATGCGCTTAATAGAATCATAGAATCTCAGGGTGGGAAGGGACCTCAGGAGGTATCTAGTCCAACCCCCTGCTCAAAGCAGGACCAACCCCAACTAAATCATCCCAGCCAGGGCTTTGTCAAGCCTGACCTTAAAAACCTCTAAGGAAGGAGATTCCACCATCTCCCTAGGGAACCCATTCCAGTGCTTCACCACCCTACTAGTGAAAAAGTTTTTCCTAATATCCAACCTAAACCTCCCCCTCTGCAACTTGAGACCATTACTCCTTGTTCTGTCATCTGCTACCACTAAGAACAGTCTAGATCCATCCTCTTTGGAACCCCCTTTCAGGTAGTTGAAAGCAGCTATCAAATCCCCCCTCATTCTTCTCTTCTGCAGACTAAACAATCCCAGTTCCCTCAGCCTCTCCTCATAAGTCATGTGCTCCAGCCCCCTGATCATTTTTGTTGCCCTCCGCTGGACTCTCTCCAATTTTTCCACATCCTTCTTGTAGTGTGGGGCCCAAAACTGGACACAGTGCTCCAGATGAGGCCTCACCAGTGCTGAGTAGAGGGGAATGATCACATCCCTCGATCTGCTGGAAATGGCCCTACTTATACAACCCAAAATGCCATTAGCCTTCTTGGCAACAAGGGCACACTGTTGACTCATATTCAGCTTTTCATCCACCGTAACCCCTAGGTCCTTTTCTGCAGAACTGCTGCCCAGCCATTCGGTCCCTAGTCTGTAGCAGTGCATGGGATTCTTCCGTCCTAAGTGCAGGACTCTGCACTTGTCCTTGTTGAACCTCATCATATTTCTTTTGGCCCAGTCCTCTAATTTGTCTAGGTCCCTCTATATCCTATCCCTGCCCTCCAGCGTATCAACCACTTCTCCCAGTTTAGTGTCATCTGCAAACTTGCTAAGGGTGCAGTCCACATCGTTAATGAAGATATTGAATAAAACCGGCCCCAGCACCGACCCTTGGGGCACTCCACTTGATACCGGCTGCCAACTAGACATGGAACCATTGATCACTACCTGTTGAGCCCGACCATCTAGCCAGTTTTCTATCCACCTTACCGTCCATTCATCCAGCCCAGACTTCTTTAACTTGCTGGCAAGAATACTGTGGGAGACTGTATCAAAAGCTTTGCTAAAGTCCAGAAATAGCACATCCCCTGCTTTCCCCTCATCCACAGAGCCGGTTATCTCATCATAGAAGGCAATTAGGTTAGTCAGGCATGACTTGCCCTTGGTGAATCCATGCTGACTGTTCTGATCACTTTCCCTTCCTTTAAGTGGTTCAGGATTGATTCTTTGAGGACCTGTTCCATGATTTTTCCAGGGACTGAGGTGAGACTGACTGGCCTGTAGTTCCCTGGATCTTCCTTCTTCCCTTTTTTAAAGATGGGCACTACATTAGCTTTTTTCCAGTCATCCGGGACCTCCCCCGATCGCCATGATTTTTCAAAGATAATGGCCAATGGCTCTGCAATCTCATCGGCCAACTCCTTTAGCACCCTCGGATGCAGCGCATCCGGCCCCATGGACTTGTGCTCGTCTAGCTTTCCTAAATAGTCCTGAACTACTTCTTTCTCCACAGAGAGCTGGTCACCTCCTCCCCATACCATGCTGCAGAGTGCAGCTGTCTGGGAGCTGACCTTGTCTGTGAAGACAGAGGCAAAAAAAGTATTGAGTACACTAGCTTTCTCCACATCCTCTGTCACTAGGTTCCCTCCCTCATTCAGCAAGGGGCCCACACTTTCCTTGACTTTCTTCCTGTTGCTAACATACCTGAAGAAACCCTTCTTGTTACTCCTAACATCTCCGGCTAGCTGCAACTCCAAGTGTGATTTGGCCTTCCTGATTTCACTCCTGCATGCCTGAGCAATACTTTTATACTCCTCCCTGGTTATTTGTCCAATCTTCCACTTCTTGTAAGCTGTTCTTTTGTGTTTAAGACGAGCAAGGATTTCACTGTTAAGCCAAGCTGGTCGCCTGCCATATTTACTTTTCTTCCTACACATCGGGATGGTTTGTTCCTGCAACCTCAATAAGGTTTCTTTGAAATACAGCCAGCTTTCCCCGACTCCTTTCCCCGTCATGTTATTCTCCCAGGGGACCTTGCCCATCAGTTCCCTGAGGGAGTCAAAGTCTGCTTTTCTGAAGTCCAGGGTCTCTGTTCTACTGCTTTCCCTTTTTCCTTGTGTCAGGATCCTGAACTCGACCATCTCATGGTCACTGCCTCCCAGGTTCCCATCCATTATTGCTTCCTCTACTATTTCTTCCCTGTTTGTGAGCAGCAGGTCAAGAAGAGCTTTTCCCCTGGTTGGTTCCTCCAGCACTTGCATCAGGAAATTGTCCCCTACACTTTCCAGAAACTTCCTAGATTGTCTGTGCACTGCTGTATTGCTCTCCCAGCAGATATCGGGGTGATTAAAGTCACCCAGGAGAACCAGGGCCTGTGATCTAGCAACTTCTGTTAGTTGCTGGAAGAAAGCCTCATCCACCTCATCCCCCTGGTCCGGTGGTCTGTAGCAGACTCCCACCACGACATTACCCTTGTTGTTCATACTTCTAAATTTAATCCAGAGACACTCAGGTTTTTCTGCAGTTTCATACTGGAGCTCTGAGCAGTCATACTGCTCTCTTACATACAACGCAACTCCCCCACCTTTTCTGCCCTGCCTATCCTTCCTGAACAGTTTATATCCATCCATGACAGTACTCCAATCATGTGAGTTATCCCACCAAGTCTCTGTTATTCCAATTACATCATAATTCCCTGACTGTGCCAGGACTTCTAGTTCTCCCTGCTTGTTCCCCAGGCTTCTTGCATTTGTGTACAGGCACTTAAGATAACTCGCTGATTGTCCCGCTTTCTCGGTCTGAGTCTCTATAAAAAATTGCCAGCTCTCCTGAATTCTCTTCCCCTTAGACTTGCTTCCCACAGGATCTTACCTATCAATTCCCAGAGTTTAAGCTTTGCCTTTTTGAAATCATTGTCTTTATTCTGCTGGTTCCCATCCTGTCATTCCTTAGAATCACGAACTCGATCGTTTCATGAGCACTTTCACCCAAGCTGCTTTCTGCCTTCAACTTCTCAACCAGTTCCTCCCTCTTCGTCAGGATCAAATCTGGAACAGCCTCTCCCCTAGCCGCTTCTCCACCTTCTGCAACAAGAAGTTGTCTCCGATGCGCTCAAAGAGCTTGCTGGATAATCTGTGCTCTGCTGTGTTCTTGTCCCAACAGAAGTCCGGGTAGTTGACGTGCCCATCACCTCCCAGTTCTGTGCTTTGCACGATCTTATTAGTTGCTTTAAAAAAGCCTCGTCCACCTCGTCTTCCTTGTTAGGTGGTCGAGAGTAGACACCTACCATGACATCACCTTTGTTTTACCCCTTTTATCCTTACCCAGAGATGTTCGGCAGGTCTGCCTCCCCCTTCTACCTCAGCCCCAGTGCAGGGGTAGACCTCTTCGCGATACAAGGCAACACCTCCTCCCTTTTTTCCCTGCCTGCCTGTCCTTCCCGAACAAGCTGGACCCTTCTGTACCAATCCTGTGATGCCAGGTATGTTGTCATTGAGATTATTCGCTAGTATTTTGACTTCTTCCTGTGTATTCCCCATACGTGTCGCATTAGTGCACCGAGATCCAGGACGTTTTTTAGATTTCTCTCTCTCTTCCCTCTGGTCTCTCCTTTGTCCCTGCTGTGATGGAACCATGTTCCCCCAGGTTCCGACCCTTCACCCAGGTCTCCATGGTTTGGACTCACCTGTGGGCTTTTGTCTCCTGCCCCTGTTGAACCTAGGTTAGCCAGGCTCTAGGTTAGCCAGGCTCTAGCCGAAGGTTCATCAGTCTCTCTAGGTTAGCCAGGCTCTAGCCGAAGATCCCCTTCCCCTTCCTTGCTAGGTGGACCCCATCTGTGCTCAGCGTGATGTGCCCCATTTCTCACTTTGCCCCTCTCCAGGTGGCTGGCTGAGGGCCCCTTTGCCCTTCAAATGAGATGTTTAAGTGAGCTGCCTTCTCGTCTCTCTGGTGGCTCTGGCCCCGGGGAGTTAAGGATCCCAGGATGCGTTACCGAGGACAAGCACAGTTGCTAATTCTCCCTCTCTGAGCGCTCAGGCACCTTGCCCGGCCTGAGAACCCGACCGGAGCAGCGTGCAGGACAGCTGCTGCCTTCCCCGGCAGTCACCCTCTGCTTTGCATCGTCAGTGGGCAGAGGCTGCTGGGCAGGAGTCCTGGGTCTGGGTCAGCCCAGTGGGGTAGGAGGTCATTGACGGTTCATTTGGAAAGGGTCAGGCTGCGCTGACATCCCTGGAGTCCTTTTGCCCGAAGGCCTCTGCTGGCACGATCTGTCTATCCTGTGTGTCAGCCTGGTCCATGGACCTAGTCGCTGGCCAGTCTACATGCCCGTCTCATTGCCAGCAGCTCTGTAAGAAGCCCTCAGGCCGGCTGGGAAGGTCTCAGGATAAAAGCCTTACTACTAGTGTCAGCCAGGAGAGCTCTCCTTTAGCTCTCGTGGCAGAGGCGTGTCATTCTGGAGTTTAGAGAACCAGGGTTCAGCTCCCGGCTCCCCAGCTGAGCGGGTGAGTTCGGCTGTAATTGTATCTGTTGTCTGCAACAAGTGGGATTATTACAACCCAGCCCCAAATTCTTTCTCTCTCCTGCACGCGCAGCGTCAAGGGAGGTGCTGACGCGTTTGCATGAGTGTGTAAATCCAGATCGGAATAATTGTCCGGATGTAACGAAGCTTGTCATCTTTTCCTGCATGCATAGTTAGCGTTGATTTACTGGGCCACCGGCTCCGTGCCCAGCCTGGATTGCATCAGCCCAGAGCTGTAAATGAAAGCTGCAATAAGTCAAGCAGTATTAAACTTTACAGTCTCCGTATTTAAAAACGAGACACAGTCCCTAATAAATCAGAGCAAGTGGGATTGTAAATATCGAGGCAGGATCCATATTGCTTAATTAAACCAGGCCTAATGAACATCCTGTTTGTTGCATTGTGATTTAGGGTGAGATCTAAGGAGACAGACTGTGCCTGACAATTTAGAGACCAGGTGGCTGAGAGAATGTTAAAAAGGGCCCCTACGCCATGGCAAAGGGGCTGCTGGTGCCATAGCTCAGATGCAGTGGGGCCAGTGCAGGCCCCTGGCCACAGGGCATTCAAGCCGTGTGGGGCTCAGGTCTAGCTCTGCTATTGAAGTCACCCAATCAGCAGCGCTAGGGAGCAGAATTAGCCCTGTGATCTGTTGGGCGAGCGTAGAGCTGTGAGCGTAGAGCTGTGCCCAGCTGCCTCCTGCGGGAGAAGTGCCCCTGAGCTGCCCGCACCTGGCATCAGAGGGAGGGGCACCTCAGCAGCTCTGGCCTCGGCTGGGCTGGCTGGTGGTCGGGGGAGATGAAGCCTGCTGCTCACCTTTAAACAGGAGTGGAACCCCCTGCGTCCCCAAACAGCTCCCGTACCCCTTGGGGAAAGGCTGGCTGGCACCTGTGCAGCTGGAGCACCAGGCATGGGGAGCTGAGTCTGTCAGAATCGTGGCCACAGTACCCACGGCGGCTCCTACGGGGCACTGGCTGCACAGACAGCTCAGGAGAGGGAGGAGGGCTGAGGGCTCACCTAGGACTTGAGAGACCAGGGTGAAGTCCCTTCTCTGCCACAGATGCCCCATCTGACCTTGGGCAAGTCACTTAACCGCTCCGTGCCTCAGTTTCTCCATGTGTCTCATGGGGCTAACAGCCCTGCCTTGTGGGGATAAATGCATTAAGGGCTGTACGGCACTGGGGCGATGGAGCCAGAAAGGTCCCTTAGAGAGACCGCAGTCCAACGGCAGGCCTGGAAACTCAGAAGAGGGTTTGTGGGTTCCGGCTGCAGCGGGGAATGGTTCAGAAATAAGACGGCCCTGCTGGAGGAAGGGTGCGGCTTGGCAAGCTCAGCCCCGAGACAAAGCAGTGGGCTAGGAGCTTTGCTGCACCCCCCCCCACTCAAGGGGAGGCGAGGGGAGCAGCAGACCCAGTGCTTCCCCATGCAGCCAGCCCGGCTCTGCATCCAGCCAAGCAGCCTGCGCTGGGGTGGGGGCCTGCGTCCAAGGCTCTGTGAGCTCCTAGTCCCAGCAGTAACCCCTGGTGGCTTTGTTGAATCCAGAGGTGCAAAATAGGGCTGCCAAACGATTAAACAAATTAATCGCTGTTTTAATTGCACTGAAAACCACTGATTTAACTATGTGGGGTGTTTTCTTCTTTTTCAAATATATTGATTTCAATGAGTGTACAGTGCTCACTTTATAGTTATTTTTATTACAGACATTTGCACTGTAAAAAAGATAAACAAAAGCACTAGGATTTTTCAATTCACCCTATACAAGTACGGTACCGTCGTGCAATCTCTTTATCATGAAAATGCAACTTACAAGTGCAGCATTTTTTGACATAACTGCACTCAAAAATAAAACAGAGTAAAACTTTAGAGCCTATAAGTCGACTCACAAATGGAGATATATCTATCTTATAGAGCTGGAAGGGACCCCCAAAAGGTCATTGAGTCCAGCCCCCTGCCTTCACTAGCAGGACCAAGTACTGATTTTTGCCCCAGACCCATTAGCCTTGGGCTCACAATCCTGGGTTTAGCAGGCTAATGCTCAAACCACTGAGCTATCAGTCAGCCAATCACTCATACAGCCAAGTTTGTGTACGTTTACAGGAGATAATGCTGCCTGCTTCGTGTTTACAATGTCACCTGAAAGTGAGAGCAGGCGTGCGCATGGCACTCTCGTAGCCGGGGCTGCAAGGTATTTATGTGCCACATATGCTAAACATTTATATGTCCCTTCGATCACCATTCCAGAGGATGTGTGTCCATGCTGATCACGGATTCTGCTCTATAACGATCCAAAGCAATACAGACTGATGCATTTTCATTTTCATCATCTGAGTCAGGTGCCACCAGCAGAAGGTTGATTTTCGTTTTTGGTGGTTTGGGTTCTGTCGGTTTTGCATCGGTTTCTGTTCTGTAGTGTTGCTCTTTTAAGACTTCTGAAAGCATGCTCCACACCTCATCCCTCTCAGATTTTGGAAGGCACTTCAGATTCTTAAACCTTGGGTTGAGTGCTGTAGCTATCTTTAGAAATCTCACATCAATACCTTCTTTGCATTTTGTCAAATCTGCAGTGAAAGTGTCCTTAAATCAAACAACATGTGTTGGGTTGTCAGCGGAGGCTGCCATA
Organism: Mauremys mutica; assembly: GCF_020497125.1. Taxonomy (NCBI): domain Eukaryota; kingdom Metazoa; phylum Chordata; order Testudines; family Geoemydidae; genus Mauremys; species Mauremys mutica. Next base: position 3,060,878 of record NC_059077.1, read on the forward strand.
ACATGAAATATATGGCAGAATGCGGGTAAAACCACACAGCAGGAGACCTACAATTCTCCCCCAAGGAGTTCAGTCACAAATGTGATTAACACATTATTTTTGTAACGAGCATCAGCAGCGTGGAAGCATGTCCTCTGGAGCAGTGGCTGGGAGTCCCACCTTGGGCAGCGTCCTTTGGCAGATGCTTCCGAGGAGGGTTTTGAACCTTAGTGCACTTCTGGCCCGTTCCTCCCAAGCCCAGCTGGGGATCATGAGGTTACCCTGTAGCTGCAGGTGCTCTCCTAGGTCCCAGCAATGTTCTCACCCCTCTCCTCTTTGCCCCGGGGGCGTCCTGTGGCAGCCAGCCCCACAGGGGAGTAGTACGTAGGGTTCCCTTTACAGAAATGTGCTGCCTTTGAATTTCACCAAGTGCTCCCTCGTCCCTCACCGTGGGGCAGGTTCGGAGGGCCCTGGGAGAGAGGGTGTCTGGTTTGTGTATCCAGGTCCCTTAAGGCAGCTTTGGAAATCTCCGCCAAAGGCTTTTTCTTCCTCGCTGAGCATGTCCTGATGGGCCCCATGGTTGTGACTGTCGGCCCCAGGCATCCGGCCGGAGCCGGGCTGGAACGCTGCACTGCTGGGCTCCGCTGGGGCCTGAGCTCGCTGGTAGGGGACGGCAGCTGGCTGAGTTTTTTCTCACAGGTCAGGTTTTCTAAACCTTTCATCGTCTTTGTCACTCTCCTCTGGCCCCCGTTCATTTTGTGCGCGTCATTGGTGAAGTGCGGCACCCAGAACGGGACCCAGACCTCCAGCTGCAGCCTCACCAGGGCTGAGCAGAGCAGGACAATTATCGCCCGTGTCTTACACACGCCACTCCGGCAACACACCCCAGAACGAGATCAGCCTTTCTCGCCAGTGCAGCACATTGCTGACTCTTTCTCAGCAGTCCGACGACCTAGCCAGTTAGTCCCCATAGCTGTAGTTGTGCGTTTGATTTTTCCTTCCTGAGTGAAGTACTTTGCACTTGTCTTTACTGAACGTCATCTTGATTTCAGACCAATTCTCCAATTGGTCAAGGTCCTTTTGGATTCTGAGCCTGTCCTCCAAGTGCTTGCACCCCCTCCCAGCCTGCTGTCATCCACAGAGTTAGTAAGCAGCTGAGTGCACAGCCGTGCACACATGCATTCCCGTAGGCATGTATCCCTGGTGGGGCCAGGGTAAGAGACATAACGTCACGGCACCAGCTGGTGAGAGCCCACGTTTATTAGTAGTTGATGGCAGGAGTGGGGATCAGAACCCAGGAGTCCTGGCTCCTAGTCCCAGGCCCTGACCGCCAGGGTAACCTATGAACCAGCACGTGTCCGTTACTGCCACCTCCGTTACTGCGGCCCCCTGTGAGTAAAAACCCTCCTCCCCTTTGGCAAGTTCTTCCAGTCGCTGCCCGAAAAGGCTAAATAAGGGCGTGAGCAGGAGGAACTTCCTCTCTTGACAGCAGCAGCCGAGGATGGATTTTGTCTTTTCACCGGTTCGTATTTTGATCAGCGAAATGTCCAGCAGAGCCGGGCACCTGGGGAACTGAGCGGCTGATGCAGTTCGACCCCTCGGCCCTGTCATGGGCTCACTGTAGAGCCCCCGGCTCCCCGTTATAGTTCGGTAGTTAAAGTGCCATTGTATTTGGGAAAGCGATTTCCGGCAGGGATGCAAAGAGCTAATTAGAGCTGGCTGGGCGACGGCTCCCCCTTGGAGGAGCGCTGCAGTTGGTCACCAGCTTTAAAGAGACTTGTGTAGGCTACCAGGACCTTGGGTCCAGGAGCCAGCGGCTCAGCCCCCGGAAAGCCTGGACCCCTGGCTGCATCTCTCCCCGCCAATGGACTTGCCAGCACAGCTGAGCCGGTGCAGGGGATGCGGGAACTTGGGGATGGGGCAGGGCAGCAGATAATAGAGCACAACCCCTCCCGGCGCTGCAGTTCCCGCCCCCCACCTCCCTGGCTTCGGGCTGTCCCCACAGGAACGATCTGGCCCTAAGGTGTTCAGGGGGATGCTGGGTCAAATGAGTCCTGAGAGGGGAGTGGGGCCGTCCCCGGGAAAGGCAGGTGCCCCAGCCTTGGGACCGTTTTGGGCCCCCCACTACAAGAAGGATGTGGACAAATTGGAGAGAGTCCCGCGGAGGGCAATGAAAATGATTAGGGGGCTGGAGCACATGACTTACGAGGAGAGGCTGAGGGAACTGGGATTGTTTAGTCTGCAGAAGAGAAGAGTGAGGGGGGATTTGATAGCTGCTTTCAACTACCTGAAGGGGGGTTCCAAAGAGGATGGAGCTCGGCTGTTCTCAGTGGTGGCAGATGACAGAACAAGGAGCAATGGTCTCAAGTTGCAGAGGGGGAGGTTTAGGTTGGACATTAGGAAAAACTTTTTCACTCAGAGAGTGGTAAAGCACTGGAATGGGTTCCCTAGGGAGGGGGTGGAATCTCCTTCCTTAGAGGTTTTTAAGGTCAGGCTTGACACAGCCCTGGCTGGGATGATTTAGTTGGGTTTGGTCCTGCTTTGAGCAGGGGGTGGGACTAGATACCTCCTGAGGTCCCTTCCAGCCCTGAGATTCTGTGATTCTATGTGCCAGAACCTTCCCTGCCCCCATTCCCGAGGCCCCACCCCTGCTCCCACCTATTCCCCCAAAGCCCCGGCTCTGCCCCGCCCCTTTCCCGAGGCCGTGCCCCCATCCACTCCTCTTCCCCCCCCGTCACTCACTGCTTTTCCCCTCCCCCCTCAGGTCGGGAGGGACTCGCCGGCGGAGCCGGGGCTGGGAGCTGCAGCCGCCCGACGCAGGTGGGAGGTGGTCCCGGCTGAGCAGGGGCTGGCGCGGGTGGTGACCCGACACCTCCCGTCCTCCCCCGCCCGCAGTAACCAGGCATCGGGTGTCTGCTCAGTAGATCTGACCGGACATCGTCGGGTCCCCTTTTCGACCGGACTCTCTCGGCGGCGCATTTCGTGCCTCGTGGCCCCTAGCCGCCGGAGGCGGCGCTCTGCCAGCAAGGGCAAGCGTAGATTCCTGTGCCGTGCTGTGCTGTGCCTCGCGCATGGCGGATGGTGCAGCCTGCAGCGGGGAGGAGGGGAAGCACCTGGCATGCAGTTCCTGCTCCTCACTCCCCTGCACTGGACTGCAGCATCGATGCTGGGCTGTGCGTGTCTCGAACTTGCCAGATCTCTCAGGCGCCTGGTTGCATCAACGCCCACTTGCTGGGGCTGGCTCGGCCGTGAGAGTTATTTATTGGCTTGTGTTCTGGTAGCGCTGTAGGGCTCCCATCCCGGATCAGGGCGGCACTCAGGCTTATTGAAATGACAGCCCCTGCCCCAAGGAGCTCCAAGGCCAGGCGGCTGGGTCCTTTATCTGGTGCTGCGACAGCCGAGTTGTTTGAATCGAATCTTAAACTGAAGCTGTTTGGGGCCAGACCTCCAGCTGTCAGACAGTGCGCTGGAGCCACGGGATGCAGGGGGGCTGCCTGGGGATCTGGCCCAGTCGTGTGTGTCCAGCGTGGTTGTGACGGGGTGCAGCCCTCAACCCCAGACGGGCACCTCCTCTTGGTCGTGCTGGGGATTAGCTCAAGGCCGATGCCCACGTCCATGGTCTGCACAACAGCACTCTGCCTCTGCTGCCGCCTACGGCTCCTCTCTCAGAGCCTGGAACGCGACGTCCTCCGGCTGGGTCGGCATCTGTGTTTCCCCTTTCTGGGGGGAGCTATCTCTGTCCAACAGTCTAGCCACTTCCCCAGGCTGGGAGCAAATCAACTGTCTTCAGTTATTCAGGTTCCTCCTGTGTTCAGAGAAATGGGGCTTTGTGCAATCTTGGGGAATAAACCAGGTTGCATCAAAGGCACCAGATTCCATCATCAGTTCCCCACCCCCCAGCTGGGAGAACCCCACATTTTGACTAGCCCAGGGGCGGTCAAACTTTTTGGCCTTAGGGCCACATCGGGTTTCAGAAATTGTACGGAGGGCTGGTTAGGGGAGGCTGTGCCTCCCCAAACCGCCCGGCGTGGCCAGACTCCTGCCCCCTATCTGACCCCGCCCCTGCTTTTCACCCCCTGACGACCCCCCAGAACCCCTGCCCCATCCAACCACCCCTTCTCCCTGTCCCCTGACTGCCCCCTGCCACCCCATCCAACCCCCCTCTGATTCCTGACGTCCCCCCCCCGGGACCCCCACCCCATCCAACCCCTCCTTCTCCCTGACAGTCCCCGGAATCCCTGCCCCCATTCAAACCCCTGTTCCCCGCTCTCTGACCTCCCCGACCCCTATCCACACCCCCGGCCCCTGACCACCCCCCGAACTCCCCTGCCCTCTATCCAACCCCCTCCCCCGCGCCTTACCGCATTGCCTAGAGCGCTGGTGGTGCTACAGCCGCGCCGCCCAGCTGGAGCCAGCCACGCACCGCCCAGCACAGAGCACCCCAGGAGCGCGCAGCCCCGCCACCCAGAGCATTGCGCCCGCGGAGCAGCGAGCTGAGGCTGTGGGGGGACGGGACAGCAGGGGAGGGGCCGGGGCGAGCGTCCCAGGCCAGGAGCTCAGGGGCTGGGCAGGAGGGTCCCGCAGGCCGGATGTGGCTTGTGGGCCGTAGTTTGCCCACCTCTGGGCTATCCTCTCCAGCCCAAACAGGGAACAGCGTCGTCATAACGATCTATTTAAAAAATGTCTCTAGTGCCACTAATTTACAAAGTGCTTTGCAAGCCAGTGGCCTGATTCTGCGCCTCTTGCTCCGCTGCAGAGTCGTACTCGGGCGAGTAGCCCAGTGCTCACGTTGTGTGAGTGAGATTCTGCTCAATGGGTGAAATCTATCCCTGCGCCAAGGGCTGTGCTTAGGGGAGTCTCATCCAGGACACGCGGCGTTTCAGAGCTGAGACCTGCTTTAAGATCCCCAGGCTGTGCATCGTTAGGGTCCTGGCTTTGCTACAGTCTGTGCAGCTAAAATTACCCAGGGCACCTCGACTGGAGACTATTCCTCATCACTTTTTGCAGGCAGTGTTGCTGGACTCTGTTAAGCAGCACCACGTCCCACCCCAGAGCTGGCTGCATTTTAGTGGTGGGTGAAATGTAGGGTGACCAGACAGCAAGTGTGAAAAATTGGGACAGGGGGTGCGGGGTTATAGGAGCCCATATAAAAAAAAGCCCCAAATATTGGGACTGTCCCTATAAAATTGGGACATGTGGTCACCCTAGTGAAAAAAGTGACCTACAAGGCTTTGGGCTGAATGGCACAATGGAAAGGAGAGGCCCTATTGCTCTAGACTCATAGGACTGGAAGGGACCTCACGAGTCCCCTGCACTCAGGGCAGGACTAAGTATTATCTAGACCAGCCCTGGCAGGTGTTTGTCCCACCTGCTCTTCTGCTTGGGAAAGTTTTCACGGGGAAGGAAGGCTGGGGGGACGGGAAGAGACAGAGGGAAGGGGGATCTGGCGGAAGGGCGAGGGAGATGGTTCCTAGCGGCTGCACTCAGCCGTGGCGCCGACACATTAAAAACCCATTAAAATCTCATTGATGTGTTTGCTCTCGCCACGGTGCGTTAATAACCCTGGGAGCTTTCAGGAGGGGTGTGGTGCTTTGGCGGTGGATTGCACTGCTGGGTCAGCACATACGCGCCAAGCTATTAGCACACCAGGGGGCAGTGAGATTAGAAGACATTTGCGGGCGGGGAGGTCAGCGACAGAGTCTAATTTTCATCTGTTTGTTTTCTTGCGCCATTAACACAGCCTGCGGGTTGCATCTGAAGGGAGTTGGCCCTAAAGGGAGTTTGCTTTCTCAGGGCTGGCTCAATCGGGCCAAGCCCCTCGCCTGGGACTGGCGTGCCTGCCACAATTGTACATGGTGGATATAACGCTACAGGGCTGGAACTCGGAGCTACGCCAATTTGCACCAGCTGAGGATCTGGCCTCTTTATCCCTCTCCCCTCCATCCTGCAGGGCGTTTGCTGCTTTGCTCTGGGTGTGTGTCGTACGGTGGCGTGGCTGGGTCCAAGCGTGGGGCTCCGGAGCCATCGGGGTTCACGCTCATTCTCATCTCTTCGGAGGGAAGGCGCCAGCGAGCTCCGTCACCTGGGCACACCTGCCTGGCGGGTGGAAGGCACCAGCCGTGTGAGCTCACGGTCGTGCCCCCCAGGGCCGGTGCTATGGAGGGCTCGGAAGCCAAGGCCAAAGCCTTGAACCCGGCCCGGGGAGCCAGGGCAGAGGCGTCGGTGGCATGGCACAGAATTGCAGCAGCCACGCCGGCAGCTCACGAATGCGTGGCCCGAAGCAGCAGCAGGGCTGTGGCATGGTCGCCAGCAATCAGCCGGGAAGGGGCCGCTCTGCAGCCGTGGCTCATGGCGTGTCCAGCAGCAGTGAGGAGAAGGGCCGGGGGCTGCATGCAGGGAGCGGGGCTGGCGGTGGGCTCCTGGCTCTGCAGCTGGGGCTGCCACAGACGTGCACCATCCATGCATCAGGCTCAGAGGTGGACGTGCCACAGACGGACCGGTGAGCGACAGAGCCCCTCGACGTAGGGCATGGAGCGTCCAGGGCTAGAACGCCAAGTGCAAGGCCTAAATGCTGACATGGCAGCATCAGCATCCAGCGAGGGCTGGGTTCATCCCCCCTCCCTCAGCCAGGCTGCTGGGAGATCCTGTGGGGCAGCGCTGGGGTGGGGCATGGAAGTGCGAGTCAGAGGGGCAGGAACTGGAGGAGGTTTGCAGGAGTCACTTTATTGCTAGCTGGGTAAGAGTGCTTCATTTGCAAGAGAGAGCCCTCCATGCCTCCCCGGGGGGCTGCCCCACTCCAGAGGGGGCTGGGGCCCAGGCGTGTGCGCGACAGCAATCCTTAGAACGCCTCCTGCTGGAGGCAGCACGTCCGTGGCACCAGTCCCGCAATCAGGTCCACATGGGCCAGGCACCAGCCCTGGGGCATTGCCTCCACAGATGGACTCACTTCCTGAATCGTTAATAGGATTTCCTGTGGCTCCCCTCATCTGCACCTGTTCAAAATGGGATGTGAAATCCCCCCCGCGCAGAGCGCTTTGCTCGTGCCCAGGGAGAATGAGCCTCCATCAGTGTTCCTGGGACGTTTCCCAGCCAGGCACAGCCCTGCCTAGTGCATGAGTGCGGACACACGCCTAGCCTGCGGCACCACATCGACTGGGTACAGGGGGGCTTTTGCCTAGTATTTTTTGCATTTGCAGAGCTGCTCTGTTCTGCGGATCAGAGTTTTCACATTTATTAGCCAACGCGTTATGGTAAAAAGGAGGTGGAGGTTTTAAAGTTTATGCGGTTTCTTGTTAAGGTCTCGTATATATGATTCATCTCCATACTTGCACCTTTTCACGGTGTATTTCTACATCAAAGCCTCTGTAAAACCCAGCCTGTTCCTTTATGTGGGGGAAGTAATGTCTGGGAAGTTGGGAATGGTTATAGACTATTTTTAGTGCATTTCTTTATATTGCTGTGGCCCTGAGTCCTCTTAATAAAGGGAGAGTGTATAGTGGGCTCTTCGTGGATTCTAATGGAGTGGGCCAAGAGATGGTAGTTTCATGGGTTCAAAGCCTGGCTCTGCCACTGACGGGGTATGTGAGTTTGGCAAAGCCGTTTCCCATTTCTGTACCTCACTTTCCCTATCTGTAGAATGAAGTGAAACGCTGCCACGGTGAGGTGCACACAAGGCGTGAGTGTAAAGAAATGGACGTCTTGTTTGTCTGCCTTGGTATAACCCGTAGGCAGCAGTTGCTCCTAAAAAAACTGATTCACTCAGGGAGAGAGGCTCTGGCAGAAGAGACTTTAAGCATCTCTCCAAGATCTAACTCCTGTTCATTCAGATAAAGAGAATTTGTAACATGGTCAGCAACAGCACCATGTGGTGGATCCCAATTATATTATACAACCTACATTGTTTAAACCCTTAGGTAATAAATCATTCTTCTTCCTCTCTATATAGCGAGCTCCCGGCTGTGGTAGCTGAGCGCCGATATGGTGTGTTTCAGCCACAGGTCTATCAAGCCCTGTACACAGGAGGGTGAGTATCATCATTTCCATTCACAGCTGAGGAAACTGAGACAGGAAGCGACTCACCCAAGGCCACAGAGGGAGTCAGTGTCAGCGGAGACTAGATCCCAGGCCTCCGTCGTGGATCGACTCACCCCTTCGCCAGGAAAGGGGGATGGGGCGTTGGCAGAAGGTCGAGCCCGGAGGGTCTGCAAGGCATGGCAGCGCGCTAGCCCTGAGGGGAGCGAGGCAGGGAGCAGGTGGGAGGAAAGGGTCGGGCATGATGTGCCCAAGGACAGGAAAGTGAGTTGAAGGGGAAAAGAGGGGGATGAAGCGAAAGAAGAAACTACCAGGTAAGAGAGGCTGATATCCAACCCTGTGGCAAAGCTGAGGGAGCTGCCCCCGTGCTTGGCAGGGGTGGCAAGGGCCAGAACCTCTGTCTGATCTGGACGTCTTTGATGGGACCAGGACAGTTAGTTGTAGCCAGGGTATAGGGGGGTGGTCACCCCGCTCATGCCCTGAAGGGCTTAAGACAGCCCTGGGAGAGGGCTGGGGTGGGGGGAAAGCTGGGCTGACTGGGGGAAAGCAGCCACAGGTGGGGCCACGCCCCAATCAGGCCACGGCTGGCCCTATAAGAGGGCTGAGGGCCAGAGATTGAGACACTCGCTGTCTGGCTTCAGAGAGAGAAGGACCCGGCTGCCTGGAGCCGAGGAGGGTACCTGAGGTGGAGCAGTGCTGGGGAAGGGCAGAGGGAGCTGGGGAGCTCCAGCCTAGCTAAGCCCCAGGCTGCAGGCCAAGTTAAGGGCCCACAAAGGTGCTGGGGCAGCCCAGAGATAGGCAGAGGCAGCTGGTCCAACCCCCTTGCCCATGAGGAGTGGTTCACAGACTGCAGTTGGCCCCAGGGGGCAGGGGCTAGGTGGTGACTGGCAGTAGCCACTTAGGCAAGGTGGGGATGGGGGTTGGGGGCTACCCTGGGTGGGGAGACCCAGATTGTGGGTTACTGCTGGGGGCAGAACCCTGATGTAGAGGGGCACCAGGGTCTGGGAGGGACACGGGGGCCAGCGGCAGGTGAGCCACTGGCCTGCAGAGGGCGCTCTGGCCTGGAAAGAGCTAATTCCCAAGACGACCAGCAGGAGGCGCCACGCTGGTGAGTCATCGCCCCGCCACACAGGGTACAAAAGACCAGCGCGAGCATGTAGGAAAACAATCAAAAAGGCAAAGGCACAAGAGTTCCACCTCGCAGGGGACAGGACAGGCAATGAGAAGAGCTTCTATAAGCACTGTGACAGACCCAGGCCAGTGGGGTGCAGGAGTCTGGTCGAGGGCAAATCTACTGGTCACTGGACGAGCAGTTTTCTGATCCCTGAGTGACCAGAGCAGGGGCTGCACTAGAGTAATCAGGAACCTGCTAGAACCAATTCAGGCAGCCAGGCTGATGAGATCCCCTGCAGCCAATCAAGGCAGGCTAATCAGGGCACCTGGGTTTAAAATGGAGCTCACTCCTGTAAGCAGAGTCAGGATGAGCCCCACCCTGACATCTGGTGGTAAATTATGGGGCGTGCAGAACGAAGTTTAAAGTGTTGCATTGGTATTTCGGTTATTTGCATGGGCACTCCCACCCCACTTAGCATACCGCAAAGCAGCATGGGATGGTTATTTTCACAGCTGTGAGAGCCCCAATTTCGTTGTTATTGGGGCAGGAGGAATGAAATGTTGTCACCCTGATTGGGTAAATGGGGAACTACAAAACTGTCTTGTGATGGGGGGTTTCATTGTCAGCTGGATAGCACTTGCTAGATGGGGCACATGAGTTCCAAAACCCATTGAAAAGAGAGAGGCTGGGGACAGAGATCTGTACTGGGTGGTGCAGGCGCCTTGTGTGAGCCAGAAGCACCAGTCCCACCTGTGCCTCTCTCCGCTGTGGAATGTCAGAGTTAATTTTTGATTCCCTTAAGAATCTAGATACAGGTTACTGAGCTGAACTCACTGGGGCTCCCCTACTATGAGCTGGAATCACTAAGAGCTGAACTCACTGAAGAGCTGGACTTGCTGAGCTGAGAGCACTAAGTACTGTGCTTATGAGTGGGGGAGCCTGAAGCTATACCGTGGAGCAGAGCAGCTGGCAGAGCGGAGTGGAGCAGTTTGTGCAGCCCTGGGTGAGTGGAGCCAAGCAGCTCGTGAGGATGGCTGAAGTGGCTTACAGGACAGCTGGTGGGCCAGAGCAGCTGGCAGAGCGGAGTGGAGCAGTTTGTGCAGCCACTGGGTGAGTGGAGCCAAGCAGCTCGCGAGGATGGCTGGAGTGGCTCACAGGACAGCTGGTGGGCCAGAGCAGCTGGCAGAGCGGAGTGGAGCAGTTTGTGCAGCCACTGGGTGAGTGGAGCCAAGCAGCTCGTGAGGACGGCTGGAGTGGCTCACAGGACAGCTGGTGGACCAGAGGAGCTGGCAGAGCGGCGCAGCCCACAGAGCAAGCGGAGCTGAGCTGTTTGCGGGGACGACTAGTGGAAGCAGAACCCCACGTAGAGGCAGGGCAGTTGGCCCCGAACCCACGTAAGGTGCCCCTTTCTACCCAGGCTGGGGAGGGGGACCTCTGCAGAGAGACTCTTGAACTCTGGGGCTGCACTGACCCAGGACAGAGACTTTTGGATTGTGGGACTTTTGGGACTGTGGGTAATTTGGGGGTTGCTGGACTCAAGGGCCCCAAGAGAAGGACACGGCCCAATTTGCTGGAGTGGGTCTTTGCTCACGGTTTGACCTATGAACTCTAGCTGAGGTATTTTCCCAGTTTAATGCTCGTTGTTTATCTCATGTAATTAAACCTTTTCTGCTACACCAAGAGTCTGTGCTTGCGAGAGGGGAAGTATTGCCTCCTCGAGGCGCCCAGGGATTTTCCCAGGTCACTGGGTGGGGGCTCGAGCTGGTTTGCATTATGTTGTGGGGAAGGGACCCCTATGTATTGAACCCGGCCCTTGCTGCTATTGTTTCGGCCCGGCAGAAGGGTTACACTCCAGTCAGGCAGGGGGGAGCTAGAGGAGAGAAGTGTGTGTGAGGAGCTGGGAGCAAGAGGTGCTAGGAGCTGAGAGTGAGGCTGTGCTGCTGGAGGACTGAGGAGTACAAGTGTTATCAGGCACCAGGAGGACGGTCCTGTGGTGAGGATAAAGAAGGTGTTTGGAGGAGGCCATGGGGAAGTAGCCCAGGGAGGTGTAGCTGTCACGCAGCTGGTACAGGAGGCACTACAGACAGCTGCAATCCACAGGGCCCTGGGCTGGAACCCGGAGTAGACGGCGGGCCCGGGTTCCCCCCAAACCTCCCCACTCCTGATCAGACACAGAGGAGTTGACCCAGACTGTGGGGAAGATCAGTGAGGTGAGCAAATCTGCCAATAAGCGCAGGACCCACCAAGGTAGAGGAGGAACTTTGTCACAGTGCATTAGGAACAAGAGAAAGCTGAAGGAAAGTGACGGTCCTCTACTTTGCAGGGAAGGTGGACGACATCAAGAAGCCCAAGGTGTTTAATGCCTATTTTGCGTCACTCTTCATGAAAACGGTTACTTGTGAGCAGATGCTTAATGCAATTAATATTACGGGAAGGAACTCAAGCCAGAATAGAGAAGAACAATTTAAAGTATATTTAGTTGTTAGATGTATTCAAGTCAGCAGTGTCCGTAAAGAACTAGCTGCAGCATTCTCACAACCATTAGCAATTATCTTCGAGTTCCTGGAGGACGGTGAGATCTCAGAGCACTGGAGAAGGGCAAACATAGAACCTATCTTTCAAAAGGGAAACACAGAGGACCTGGTTAATTATAGATCAGTCAGAGTAACTTCGATAGCTGGAAAGATACTGGCACAAATGATTAAACAATCAATTTGTACGTACATAGAGCACAATAAGGAACAGCCAAAGTGGATTTGTTAAGAACAAATCCTGCCAAACCAACATAATTTCCTTCTTTACCAGGGTTACTGGCCAAGTGGATTTTCGTGAGGCTTTTCACACAGTCCCACATGACATTCTCATAAGCAAACTGAGGAAATAACTCTGAGGTGGATGCACAACTGGTTGCAAAACTGTATTCAAAGACTCATGGAATCTCAGGGTTGGAAGAGACCTCAGGAGGTTCTAGTCCAACCCCCTGCTCAAAGCAGGACCAACCCCAACTAAATCATGCTGTCAAATCAAGTGGGGACCCACAGGCATCAGTCCTGAGTCTGGTACTAGTCAATATTTTTGGTAATGACTTGGGTAATGGAGAGAAGAGTATGTTTATAATATTTGCAGACACAGCTGGGAGGGGGTGCAAACACCACGGATAAGGACAGGTTTCAGAGTAGCAGCCGTGTTAGTCTGTATCCACAAAAAGAACAGGAGGACTTGTGGCACCTTAGAGACTAACAAATTTATTTGAGCCTAAGCTTTCCTGGGCTACAGCCCACTTCATCGGCTGCATGGAATGAAACATATAGTGCGGAGACAGATATACCTACAGAGAACTCCCACCTTTTCATGCTCTCTGTATGTGTATAATATCTCCTCACTGTATGTTCCATTCTATGCATCCCATGAAGTGGGTTATAGCCCACGAAATAAATGCTCAAATAAATGTGTTAGTCTCTAAGGTGCCACAAGTCCTCCTGTTCTTTTTGCAAACACCATGGAGCACAGGATTAGAATTCAAAAGTCTCTTGACAAATTGGAGAATTGGACTGAAAGCAACACAAGGAAAGTCAATAAAGACAAGTGCAAAGTGCTTCACTTAGGAAGGAAAAATCAACCCCCCAACTCCAGCTAGGGGCTGGAATAACCAGCCAGGGGGCTGTACTGCTGAAGGATCTGAGGGTTACAGTTGATCACAAATTGAACATAAGCCAATACAGTGAGGCAGCTGCAAAAAAGGCTAATAGCATTCCGGGGTGTATTAACAATCATGTCGTATGTAAGACCCAGAAGGCAGTGGTCCCACTCTGCTCGGCACTGGTGAGGCCCCAGCTGGAGCACTGTGTCCAGTTCTGGGTGCCGCACTTTAAGAGAGAAGTGGTGAAACTGGAGAGAGTCCAGAGGAGAGCAACGAAAATGATGAAAGGTTTAGCAAACCTGACCTGTGAGGAGAGGTTGAATAAATTGGGCATGTTTAATTTTGAGAAAAGAAGACTTGAGGGGGGACCAGATAACAGTCTTCAAATATGTTGAGGGCCCTACCAAGTGAGACCCCCCCCTACATTCCCTGAGGCTCCAGAGGGGTTAATTCAGCGGTTCTCAAACTTGTGTACTGGTGACCCCTTTCACATAGCAAACCTCTGAGTGCGACCCCCCCTAATACATTAAACACACTTTTTTATCTATTTAACACTATTATAAATGCTGGAGGCAAAGCGGGGTTTGAGGTGGAGACTGACAGCTCGTGACCCCCAGTAATAACCTTGTGACCCCCTGGGTTAATTTAATTTTAGCACCCTATGTCCATTCACATGCATGTGCTATTTTGAGCATTTCAGTTTTCACAACATAGGCTCATCCCAGATTTGGAACAAGCTCAAATGCTCAGTTCGTGGAGTATGTACATAAGTTATACTAAAGACAAACCCACAGTAACCATCTCCAGTTTGTGAGGGGCCACATGGAGCCAGTCTCTAGGAAACAGATAAATTCATGGAGGTTAAGTCCATTAGTGGCTATTAGTCAGGATGGGTAAGGAATGGTGCCCCTAGCCTCTGTTTGTCAGAGGGTGGAGATGGATGGAGGAGAGAGATCACTTGATCGTTCCCTGTTAGGTTCACTCCCTCTGGGGCACCTGGCATTGGCCACCATCGGCAGACAGATACTGGGCTGGATGGACCTTTGCTCTGACCCAGTATGGCCATTTTTATGTTCTTATGTTCTAACCTAAATGAATCCAAAGTTATGGAGACAGATCTGAGTCAAGGAAGCCAGCAGAGTATCAGAAACCTGGAAAAATCTCTGACTGGATGGGCTCAGGCGTTTGATCACAAGCTGAGGAGGTTCAAAAGTTTTGGATTTTTTTTAAGCAGAATTTTTTTTATTGTTTCTTTAAATAATCAAACACAGCAAACAGCAAATATTTGGCCACACACTTCTGAAACCCCAAACCACGTTCAGGTTTTGGCAGACTAATTTCAGCTTTTCAATTAAAAAAACCACAACAAATTTTGAAGGAAAGCAGACACTGTCCATGATTTTTTTCTGCTCTTTAAAAACCCCCTAGTTTTCGATCCAAAAAAACTTTTGACGGAAAATATTTGTCCAACCCTTGTAATGAGCTTTAGTGCCTTTAGCACTAGCTGACGCTGAGAACCAGCGATACCTCGGAAAGGTGACTTGAAAAGACGTTTTCTCAAAACTGGGTTTGTGCCGAGATGCAGAAGTTTTTAAATGTTTATTTTTCCCAGGGCGGCCCGAGGGGGGGGTGCAAGTGGGGCAATTTGCCCCGGGCCCCACAGGGGCCCCCACGAGAATATCGTATTCTATAGGATTGTAACTTTTTTTTATGGAAGGGGCTCCTGAAATTGCTTTGCCCCCGGCCCCCTGGATCCTCTGGGGGGCCCTGCCCCCACTGGAGGTTTTGCAGAACAGGCTGGACACGCACCCGTCCAGGATCGCGGTATATTTGGTCCTGCTTCAGCACAGCTCTTGAGGCCCCTCCCAGCCCCCCGTTTTGATGGCCTGGTTGTTTATATGCTCTCCCCATTCTCGCTGCTGTAGCACCCCGGGCGCCTTTGTGCGGGGTGTGGCGCACACCTCTAGGGAGAGACTGTCCGTTGCCGGAGGAGCTCACACGCTACATAGACGGGAGCGGGGAGAAGGAAAGGATTGTTGTCCCCAGGTAGGAAATGAGGCACTGGCAGATGGAAGGCAGAGCCTACAGTTCACCTCAGCCACTAACACCTGCCTACAGCAGGGCTCGGAAACATGCCGGTTAGAACACGTTCGCTGGCACATTTTGAGCACCCACCTTTTCTCCCCGTGCAGGCGTAGCCTAAACGACCTGCCCGAGCCCTCCCGGGCTGTGGGCAGGACCACGGCTGGCGCTTGGGTCTCTTGTGCTCTCAGCTACAAGGCTGAGCCGTCCTCTACCCCCCAACCTCTCTTGCTCTTGGGAGGTGGAGTTGGGCCAGACCCAGAGCCCATCTGGGGGCGCGTAGCTCTGAGCTGGCTGCTAACTCTGTAATGACAGGCCGAGCCCCAGCCCCAACAGCCGTGCTCTCTGGGGGGCCTGGGAGTGTAACATAACCTTGAAGCTCCGACTCGTCATTGGTTCGAATCACAATCACTCCCGCTCCTGTTAAACGCTGGCATTTTAACCAGCATGGCCCGGGGCTGCAGTGAAACAGATGAACCTCTCAATCCATGTTTCAAAGCGCCTGCAGGTCCCATTTGGAAGCAGGTGACGCGATAAATATTGAGCAAAGAAAGCGACTCTGTATCTGGAGTGTTTTAATAAAGAAAGAGGAAATCAGCGAAGGCCTGTTGGCTTCTGCCAAGCTGCGGTTTTAGTGTCCCTCCCGGCGTGGAGTTTATTGCTGTCATTTCGTTCCAGTTTTACTGTTGTTTTTGCCCTTATCTCTCAGCTTCTTTCTGGCTCTTGCTGCCTTTGATTTAATGGAACTTTTAGCGACAGGAGCACTGAATTACCCTGCAGCCAGGCCTTTCCAACACGCCGGTCACAGATAAGATGTGTTCTCTCTGCAACCGCCGTGATCCCGCCACAGCCTCGCCGTGTGCATCCATTCTGAATATTTATGGTCTCTCCAAGCAAGGCACAGCGTCCCCAGCCTCTCGCTGAGATCAACTGCCGGTAGGACCCCAGTCCCTCACCCTGCGGCTGGTTGGTCCCCTCCCTTTACAGGGAGAACAAAGGCTGGAGCATTTGGATCAGGTCACGGCCAGACTTCCCCTTTCCCTAGTTTTATCTATCTATCTATCTATCTATCTATCTATCTATCTATCTATCTATCTATCTATCTATCTATCTATCTATCTATCTATCGCTTTAAAAGGGCTAGTGTCACAAAACTGAAAACAATTATGAGCCAAACCATCTGGGAGGAAGAATTTAATTAAACAAATATGAATGATAAGTGGAAATTGTTTAAGAGCACTTCACTAGATGCTGAAAAAGCCACAATCAAGAAAGAAGGTCATATTGGTTAAAAAACTGACCTGGTTTAGAGTGGAACAGATGGCAGCTATAATAGATAAATAAATAAAATAAAGAAGCATATAACAGATGGAAGAAAGTATAATTTGATAGTAATGAATATAAATCAGAAGCTAGGAATTGTAGAAAACTGATAAGTGAAGCCAAGGGACACAAGGAGAACTCTATGGCCAGCAGAGTTAAGGACAATAAGGAGTTTTTAAAGTATATTGGTCAGGTCAATAAATATTTCTGTTCCATATGTGGGGGAAAAGATGATGTAGTCTCAGCATATTATGATGATACTCTTTCCATTCCACTAGGATCTCAGGAGGATGTTAAACATCCTACTAAATTCGGACATTTTAAAATCAGCAGGTCTGGATAACTTGCATCCAAAGAGTTTTAAAAGAGCTGGCTGAGGAGCTTGCTGGACCATTAATGTTGATTTTCAATAATGCTTGGAATTCTAGGGAAGTTCCAGAAGACTGCAAGAAAGCTAATGTTGTACCAATATTTAAACAGGTTAAATGGGATGACCTGGATAATTATAGGCCCATCAGTCTGACACTTACCCTGGGCAAGATAATGGAGCAGCTGACATGATAACATAATTAATGCCAATCAACAGGGGTTTATGGAAAATAGATCCTGTCAGACTAATTTGACATCTTTTGATGAGATTACAAGTTTGATTCATAAGGTAATAGTGTTGATGTAATATACTTTGACTTTGCACGGCATGACATTTTGATTAAAAAACTAGAACGATATAAAATTAACATTGACATCAAATTAACATGGCACACATTAAATGGATTCAAAGCCGGCTAACTGACAGGTCTCCAGATGCATGCAGTGTTGTTGTAGTCGGGTTGGTCCCAGGATATTAGCGAGCTCAGGCGGGTGAGGTAGCCCAGCTCCTGCCGGTGAGAGAGACTAGCTTTCGCAGGGCTTGTCTTTCTCACCAAGAGAAATTGCTCCCATAATAGGTCTCAAAATGTAATTCTAAACGGGAAACCATCATCAAGTGGGTGTGTTTCCAGTGGGCTTTCATAAGGCTCAGTTCTTGGCCGCATGCTATTAACATTTTTATCAATGACCTGGAAGAAAACAAAATCATCCCTGATCAAGTTTGCAGATGAGGCAAAAACAGGGGGAGGGGTAAATAATGAGGAGGACAGGCCTGGCTCGCTTGGTAAACTGGGTGCAAGCAAACAATATATGTCTTAATCCTGCTAAATATAAAGGTGTGCAGCTAGGAGCAAGGAATGTCGGCCTTACTTACAGGATGGGGGACTCTACCCTGGGAAGCAGAGACTCTGAAAAAGTTTTGGGGGTCGTGGTGGATAATATGAGCTCCCAGTGCGACACTCTGGCCAAAAGGGCTAATGCGCTCCTGGGACGCATAAACAGGGGAATCTCGAGTAGAAGCAGAGCGGTTATCTTCCCTCTGTGTTTGGCACTGGTGCGACCGCTGCTGGAATCCTGTGTCCAGCTCTGGTGCCCACTGTTAAAGAAGGCTGTTGAGAAATCAGAGAGGGCTGAGACAATAGCCATGAGAACGAGGAAAGGATTAGAAACCCGCCTTATAAGGATAGACTCAAGGAGCTCATCTATTTAGCTCAGGGGTTCTCAAAGTTCCTTGCACTGCGACCCCGCCTGGACACAAAAATTACCACACGACCCAGGACGGGGACCGAATCCTGAGCCCTCCGGAGCTCCGCCACCCTGGGGGAGGGCCAAAGCCTGAGCCCCACTGCTGTGGGGGGCGGGAGGGAAAAGCCCACTGGCTGCAGCCCCAGGCTGGGGGCCTATAATCTGAGCCCTGCCACCCAGGGTGGAAGCTCTCGGGCTCGGGCTTCGGCCCCGGGCCCCAGCAGGTCTAACAGCAGCCCCGGAGACCCCATTAAAACAGAGTCGCGACCCACTTTGGGGTCCTGACCCACAGTCTGAGAACCGCTGATCTAGCATAAGAAAGCGAAGGTTACGGGGTGACCTGAGCACAGCCCAGAAGTACCTACAAGGGGAACAGACGTTTAATAATCAGCTCTACTGTCGAGCAGAGGAAGGTCTAACATGGCCCAGTGGCTGGAAGTTGAAGCCAGACACATTCAGGCTGGAAATCAGGTGAACGTTTTTAACAGTGAGAGTAATTTAACCACTGGTACAATTTACTCAGGGGCGTGGTGGATTCTCCATCACTGGCAAGTTTTAAATCGAGGTTGGATGTGTTTCTAACAGACCTGCCCTAGGAACTATTTCTGGGTATATAGACAGGAGGTCAGACGAGATGATCACAATGGTCCCTTGTAGCCTTGGAATCTACATATCTATGAGCCCTTCAGATCGAACTCCTGGGGCTTCTCCCCGCCACCGGCGGTGTGGTTCTCTGCTCCTGGCTCAGCGCGATAGGGCCGCCTCCTTTCTGCGCTTACCATATCTACCTGGTCTGAGCAAGCTCAGCAAAGGGAGGCAGGTTGGCATGGAGGGGACTCTGTGTCCTGGGCAACAGGCCTGGCAGCAGCTGTGGTTGCTGCAGGCAAAATCAATGGGGACTCCCCCCGCAAATCCTGCCCCTTTGGGAGAGCAGGCCAGGGGAAGGAACACCGTTCCAAATGAGATGCTATGTTAGCAAGGAAGGATTCTGGGGACCCTGAGGTTAGTCCTAGTGGATCACTTGGTGATTCCCTGTTCTGTTCATTCCAGGGCCGCCCAGAGGATTCAGGGGGCCTGGGGTCTTCGGCGGCGGGGGCCCCCCACCGTCAAATTGCCACTGAAGACCCGGCACTTCAGCGGCGGGTCCCGGGGCGAAAGGACCCCCCGCCGCCGAATTGCTGCAGAAGACCTGGAGCAGAAGAAGCTCCGGGGGCCCGGGCCCCGCGAGAGTTTTCTGGGTCCCCCAGAGTGAGTGAAGGACTCCGCTCCAGGTCCCCCGAAAAACTCTCGGGGGGGGGGCCCTGCAGGGCCCAGGGCCTGGGGCAAATTGCCCCGCTTTCCCCCACCCCGGGCGGCCCTGGTTTGTTCCCTCTGAAGCACCTGGCACTGGCCACTGTCAGAAGCCGGAACACTGGGCCAGATGGACCTTTGGTCTGACCCAGTATCGTTGCTCTTCTGTTCTTATGGGTTTAATGCTGCTTGGCCGGTCCTCTGCCACTGCAGAAATCTTCTAAGTACTAGGGACACACAGGAAGTGCCCCAAGAGAGAGATTTCCCCCATTGTACAGATGGGGAAACTGAGGCACGGAGTGTGTGTGGGGGGGGTGGAGCAACTTGTTCCAGATCACAGGTGAGTGAGTGGCAGCACTGGGAAGAGAAGCCAGCTCTCCTGTGTGTCAGTCTTGTGCTGTAACCAGTAGGTGACACTATCTCTCTTGAGAGCCAACATTCCTTTTGGTTGGGGAAGGGGGCTGGGGAGGCTCCTAGAGAGGATGGGAGGATGGGAGGGAAATATACAGACTTTCCAACCCCACCTTCCTGCCCATCCCCGAGATCCACCCTCCCCCCATCTACCTCGGCACCATTCCCCTAGGCCAGGGCTGGGCAAACTTTTTGGCCTGAGGGCGACATCGGCGTATAGAAATTGTGTGGCGGGCCATGAATGCTCACGGAAGTGGGGTTGGGGTGCGGAGGGGGTGAGGGCTCTGGCTGTGGGTGCGGGCTCTGGGGTGGGGCCAGAAATGAGGCGTTCAGGATGCGGGAGGGGGCTCAGGGCTGGGGTAGGGTGTGTGGGTGTGTGTGGGGAGGTGAGGGCTCCAGCTGGGGAGTGCGGGCTCTGGGGTGGGGCTGGGGATGAGGGGTTTGGGGTGCAGGACCATGGGGTTCAGAGGGCGGGAGGGGGATCAGGGTGGGGCAGGGAGTTGGGCATGGGGGGATGGGGCAGGGGTGCAGGCTTTGGGTGGCACTTACCTCTAGCAGCTCCTGGAAGCAGCGGCATGTCCCCCCTTCGGGTCTTATGCTGCCCTGTCCGCAGGTGGTGCCCCTGCAGCTCCCATTGGCTGTGGTTCCTGGCCAATGGGAGCTGTGGGGGCGGTGCTTGGGGCGGGGGCAGCATGTGGAGCGGAGCCCCCTGGCTGCCCCTATGTGTAGGAGCTGGAGAGGGGACATGCCATGGCTCCGGTAGCCAGGCAGAGTGGCCCCTGACCCTGCTCCCCGGCTGGAGCACCGGAGCGGGGCAAGCCCCCGACCCCACTCCCCAGCAGGAGCTTGAGGGCTGGATTAAAATGGCTGGCGGGCTGGATCTAGCCTGCAGGCCATAGTTTGCACACCCCTGCCCTATACCCATGTGTCTACCTATCCTTCAGACCCGTCTCTTCAGCCATCCCCCACCACCCAGACCTGCCTCTCTGCCTATCTTCCCTCCCCTAGGGTCCTTGTGAGAACAATCCCAATTGCTCCCAGTCCCACAGGCGAGTAACATTTGGAAAATCCAGATGTATTTTTAGCCTCTCCAGCGTGCTGGGGGTTTGGCCCCATCTGCAGGAGCTCAGTCATACAGCAGTGTGGCCAACACTTGGTATTAAATGGCGAGTGTCACGTTATTTGGTGTTTTACTTAAAGCTCCAGCTGCTGGAGTCATGTGATGATGTGAGACTTTCAGCTTTCATTCTTTAAAAAGGTACCTTTTGGGCCCGTGTGGCTGCAGAGAAAAGCTTGAGAATGTGACTCCTAAAGGCTCAGAACCCGAGAGATGAGCCAAGCCTCCAAATTCATTGTGAAAAATCTCATGATTTTTTACACCAGTCACACAATTTTTCCAGGTATGGGGCTGGCAATGCCGCTGCCGTCTCCCTTTGTGCTGCATCTCCTCGCCCTCTTGCATTTGTCCAGCAATGAGCCAGCACCGTGTGCTCAAGCCATCACTCCATGGACCCACCTCGTGCTCCACTGGGGACTGCTCTGACCACAGGCACAGAGTCCTAGAGTTTAAGGCCAGAAGGACCCCTTGGTCTGATCTTTTGTTTATCTCAGGCCACCACCAGCACCCAGCACCCACACACTAAACCCAACAGCCCAACCCAGACCAAAGTAGATGAGACCCACAGGAGAGTAGGCTATGTCCTGGATAGGAATGACAGAAGTGCACCAGTGCTCTTGTCTCCTGCAGTGGGTCTCCGGCCCCGGGAAGGAAAGGAACACAGCAGCCGATACCCTGTAATGCTTCCCAGGCTTCAGCTGTCTGTGGGGTGTGTTCTCCCTGCTCCACAGCTACCGTGAAGCTAAAATAATTACATGGTGGATTAAAGCGTTGCCGGCAGTAGCCGAGATCTGTTGATTCGCATTACGCGGTTGAAGGAGTGTCTGACTTCAGAACCCCGGAAGACGGGCCAAACTGATGATTTTCTGTCTGCAGTTCACCTCCCTGAGCCTGGCCTCCTCTCCCACCCGCCCACCGAGCCGAGCGAGAGTTGGTTTTCATGAGACACGAAGGGACCATCAGGTTGATCGAGAACATTCCTGGGACTCTCTGGCCACTGGGACGGGAGGCGTGTTTTCACAACAACACAGGATCTGTGCGCCCCTCTCGGCGAGCGGCTAGTTGGATGCAGATGTCTCATTCTCATCAGAAGTTTCTGCTTCCCCATAGCCCCTGGCAGTCCTCTTCCCTAATGCCCTTTGTGACCCCCCCCTCACCCCAATTTCCCCTCATCCTTCTTCCCTTCTACAGCACAATCTGCCCTCTGCAGCTAGGCCCCAGAGCGGTGGAGAGACAGCTCGCTCCCATGATCCCTTGAGAAAGGGTTTGGCGCTGCTTCCTATCAGAGCAGAGGTACCACCAGCGGAGCTGCGTGGAGCGTGCGAAGGTCGCCGGTTCTATGCCATGTATTAGGAAGCATCCCCATGCCAACATTTTCCCACCCAAACTGGGACAAGGTTAATGGGGAGGTTGGAAAGCCCTGGGATTGGAGGAGGGCACAGGAGAAGGCTCCTTTGATGTATAACACGATTCAGTTTCCCTTCTAATAAGTTCCCCTGCTTGAGGGTGTTCCTCTGAACCAGGCCCCGTGTCTCAAGAGACTCAGAACAGGGGAATCCACCACGCTCTGGGACTGCAGGAGTCTCCAAGGGAAGATGAGTCAAACTCCTCTCCCAGATACACAATAGGAGATAGCGCCTGGAGGAGAACTACCATGTGCATTCCTGCTAAAGAGAGGACTGGCCACACAGTGCAGATCTCGTCTGCAGCCCCAGGCAATTTGGAGGCTGTTCAGATGGGGCTTGGATTTGTTTCAGGCCTGTGAGCAGCACAGAGAAAAGTAAGAACAGAAGAATGGCCATATTGGGCCAGTCCAATGGTTCACCTAGCCCAATATTCTGTCTTCTGACAGTGGCTGGTGTCAGATGCTTCCAGGGAATGAACAGAACAGGGCAATTATCGAGGGATCCATCTCCCATTGTCCAGTCCCAGCTTCTGGCAGTCAAAGGTTTAGGGACATCCAGAGCATGGGGTTGCAGCCCTGACCATCTTGGCTAATAGCCACGGATGGACCTGTCCTCCAGGGACTTATCCAGTTCGTTTTTGAATCCAGTTATAGTTTTGGCCTTCACAACATCCCCTGGCAAGGAGTTCCACAGGTTGGCAGTGCATTGTGGGAAGAAATACTTCCTTATGTTTGTTTAAACCTGCTGCCTATTAATTTCACTGAGTGATTTCTGGTTCTTGTGCTATGTGAAGGGGTAAATAACACTTCCGTATTCACGTTCTCCACAATAACTCCAAGATCTCTTTCTTGAGTGGTAACAGTTAATTTAGATCCATCATTTTTGTATGTAGAGTTGGGATTATGTTTTTCAATGTGCATCACTTTGCATTTATCGACATTGAATTTCATCTGCCATTTTATTGCCCAGTCACCCAGTTTTGTGAGCCCCCTGTGTAACTCCTTGCAGTCTGCTTTGGATTTAGCTATCTTGAGTAATTTGCCACCTCACTGTTTACTTCCCTTTGCAGATCATTTGTGAATGTGTTGAACAGAACTTGGCCTAGGACAGATCCTTGGGGGACACCACTATATGCTGCTCTCCATCCTGAAAACTGACCATTTGTTCCTATCCCTTTTTGTTTCCTGTCTTTTAACCAGTTACCAATCCCTGACAGGACCTTCCCTCTTAGCCCAGGACAGGTTACTTTGCTTAAGAGCTTTTGGTGAGGGACCTTGTCAAAGGATTTCTGAAAGTCCAAATACACTATATCCACCGGATCCCGCTTGTCCACATGTTTGTTCACTCCCTCAAAGACTTCTAATAGATTGGTGAGGCATGATTTCCCTTTACAAAAGCAGTGTTGACTCTTCCCCAACGTATCGTGTTCATCTCCGTGTCTGATAATTCTGTTCTTTTCTATAGTTTGCCTGGGACTGAAGTTAGGTTTACTGGCCTGTAATTGCCAGGATCACCTCTGGAGCCTTTTGAAAAATCAGTATTACATTAGCTATCGGCAAGTCGTCTGATAGAGAGGCTGATTTAAGCTAGAGGTTACATACCCACAGTTAGTAGTTCTGAAATTTCATATTAAGCGTTCCTTCAGAACCCTTGAGTGAATATCATCTGGTGACTTATTATTGTTTATCAATTTGTTCTAAAACTTCTTTATTGACAATTCAATTTGGGACAGTTCCTCAGATTTGCCACCTAAAAAAGAATGGCTCAGGGGTGGGAAATTTCCTCACATCCTGTGCAGTGAAAACAATGCAAAAAAAATCATGTCGCTTCTCCGCAATGGCCTTGTCTTCCTTGAATGCTCCCTTAGCCCTTCAACCCTCCACTGGCTCGACTGATGGTTTGGCAGCTTCCTGCTTCTGATGCACTTAAAAAATAGGTGCTGCTAGTGGGTGTGTCTTTTGCTAGTTGCTCTTTGAATTCTTTTTTGTCCTGCCTAATTATACTTCTACACTTGGCTTGCTGGAGTTTATGCTCCTTTCTATCTTCCTCGGTAGGATCTGACTTCCACTTTGTAAAGGTGCCTTTTAGCCTCTAACCGCCTCTTGTACTCTCTTGTTTAGTCATGGAGGCATTTTTTTGGTCCTCTTTCTATTTCTTTTTAATTTGGGGTATATATTTAATTCAAGCCTCTATTATGGTGTTTTAAACACGTTTCCATGCAGCTTGCAGGCATTTCACTCTCGTGACTGTTCCTTTTCATTGCCGTTTAATGAGCTTTCTCATTTTTGTGTAGTTCCCCTTTGGAAGTTCAATGCTCCTGTGGTGGTTTGCTTTGATATTTCTCCCCCTAGACAGATGTTCAATTTAATTACGTTATGGTCACTGTTACTGAGCCGTTCAGCTCTGTTCAGCTCCTGGACCAGACCCTGTGCTCTGTTTAGCACTAAATCAAGAATTGCCTCCCCCTTGTGGGTTCCAGGACTAGCTGCTCCAAGAAGCAGCCATTGATGGCGTTTAGAAATGTGACCTTTGCCTCCCATCGCGGGTGACGTGGGCCCAGTCACTGTGGGGATAGATGAAATCCCCTATTCTTACTGGGTTTAGTAGCATCCTCTGTATTAACTGGGATTCCTCAGGGGAACCTTTCCTGAGCTCCCTCAGTCCCCGTCAAAGCCAATGTTTCTAAAAGCTCCTTGCAAGGTGATCACGGCTCCTTTCTGTCCTTCCCCTTCAGCTCACCCAACGGCAGTGCTTCCTGTGCCCGAGGTGGCAGGGGCAAACCTTGTCGAGGCTCCTAGGACTATTACTGGAGTATCGGGGCCAGACCGAGGGCAGTCACGCCAGTGAATGCAGAGTAACTCCACTGCAGTGCGGGGCTCAGATCCCCAGCTGGTGTCGTTGGGTTCCACTGGAGCTGGCGGTTTTACATCCGCTGCGGGATCGGGATTTGCATGAGCGTACCCGAGAGCAGAACCAGTGTCACCGGGGATCACTGCTGGGCTCTGCTCACGCCTCGGGGGCAGAGCCGCGCTACTGGTGGCAAGTGCTGAGGTTCGCACATTGGGGGAAGTCAGAGACGGGCAGCACAGACAGGTGCCGGGTTCGAGGAGGGGAGTATCCCATCAGCCGCAGATCAGAGAGGAGAGCACAGGAGGATCAAAGGACGAGCCGGGCACTTACAGTCATGGCTGCGCTAGACACTGAAATCATGGTCTTAATAAAGACCCGGGATTTATGGCTGGTGACAACAATCTGTAACCCACAGACCCCCTTTTCGTCCTGTGACCGCAGGCCCCTTCACTTCCAATGGTCCCTTACAACATGTGCTGACCACTTATCCTAGACGATCGGTTCGACCTGGTATTTAGCTGTGGCACTCTGAGCAGTTCTCCCAGGCGCGAAGAGCTCGGTGTAAACGTGAAAGCTTGTCTCTCTCATCAACAGACGTTGGTCCAAACATATATTACCTCCCTCCCCGTCTTTGTCTCTCAGGTAGATATCTCAGACATCCCCTCCTGTCTGGCCAGACTGTACAGCCCGATATTCGTGCATATCCAGCATCATCATCATCATTTCACAATGGTATTAATCACCGGGGTGTCATCAGCTTGCAGAAGAGACCCCACTCGCTACACTTCGCTCATGGTGTACGATCAGTTGCTTATCACTTGAGGTTCAGCTCCCCCGTCCTTATAGGCAAGCGAACCTTTGAAATGAAGTCTTCTGAAATGTAGACCAAGGCCACACTTCTCTCTCCTGTTGAGTGTGGACATGAGGCTGCCTTCTCCCCACTTGGTAGTGTGAGGTTTCCTCTGCCCCTGGAGGGGGCCGTTTACTGCTTATATGGCAATTAAGGTAAACCCATATTCCTTTGTTTAGGGCGGACGTGTTTAACAACTCCCCCCGACACACGGGTTTGAGCACATTTTTGTTATAATTCCAACATATATTCCTCCCAGCTCTTCAGACCCATTGCGCACGTGCGTCACACAAGAATATTAATGATCAGTGCGTTCTTAGTTTTCAAATCATACCTCGCAAGGCAGGTTTTGTACAAAGACTATGACAATGGTGTGGAGGGTGTGAATACAGGGCTGCTCAGAGTCCCTGTTTTCCAACATGGAACAAGGG
Source organism: Mauremys mutica (assembly GCF_020497125.1). Classification (NCBI taxonomy): domain Eukaryota; kingdom Metazoa; phylum Chordata; order Testudines; family Geoemydidae; genus Mauremys; species Mauremys mutica. The sequence continues at coordinate 3,087,016 of NC_059077.1, forward strand.
AATGAAGATCTCGCTGAGGGGAGCAGATGTTTATTAGGGCTGGTCTACAGGACAGACTTATATCAGTATCACCATGTCACTCGGGGGAGTGAAAAATCCACCCCCCTGAACCATGTAGTTCTACTGCCCCAAACCCTCATGTAGACAGTGCTAGGTCGGCAGGACAGCTTCTCCCACCCACGCTCAGACGTTCAAACCATGCAGTCCCCTTAACGTGCCCAGCCTCAGGCCTCCATCCAGACACACCTGTCAGATATGATGATGATCACTGAATATCTTCTCTCATCATATAAAAGAAAAGGTTCTTCCAATCCCAAAGGATCAGCCACACACCCAGGTCCAAGTATAACTTCGATCTTACCCAAAATACAGGCTACAGCCAATTCTTATTAACGAAGCTAAAATTTATTAAAAAAGAAAAGAGAGAGAGAGAGAGTGTTGGTTAAAAGATCAATCTACAGACAGACTTGAATTCAATTCTTGAGGTTCGGATACACAGCAGAGCTGAGCTTGTAGCTGCCAAAAGTCCTTTCAGAAATAGTCCAGAGGTTACAGTCCAATGTCCATGTTCAGGGTGGCTCCAGTCAGTGACTGGGGACCTCAATCCTTGTGGCTTTAGGTTTCCCCCTCTTGAAACCCAAAGCAGATCTGAGATGAAGCAGGATCTTGTCCCAGGCTTCTTATACATTTCCAGCAGCCTTTTGGCCTGAGAAAACAACAGGCTTAACTCCCTCTCCCAAACATCCTGGCAATTAGCACAGGGTAATTTATCCATTAAACAGTTCAGACACAGGTTACCACAACCTGCAAAGAGACACAGAGACAATAGTGCTGTTTCCTCAAGTGTCTCCCTAAATACTAACACCCCTTTTTGATCTTTGAATCAAAGCTCTAGCAATAGACAAGATTTGTTTGCTGCCATCACAAGACCTGAGCAAACACCTCCCCTTGAGATCTCTACCAGTGCAGGCGGCATGTCAAAGCTCTAGTCATTTACGTATTTTCCTAACCAGTCTCTAAAGTTTGGCCCTGGGTCAGGTCAGTCTGGGAGGTGATTAACTCTTTCTGGCCCTGTCCCCTTTCAATGAGATATTATATCACACTCACAACGTCACAGGAGAGCAGACAAAAACAGACCGAGAGACAGAGACAGAAAAGCAAGGAAGCCAAGCGGGAGCCAGTGAGCACAGTGTGACCCTGGAAACAGAGAATTTTGGGGCCCGCTAGCTACCGAGGACTGGGGCTGAGCCCACAAACTGCTCCTTTTGGCCTTGGGTCCTTCTGCATCCAGCCACAGGACTGATTTCTGCTCCCAAGTAGAACTTTCCCCAGGACCCCGCAATGTGGCTCACTGCCCAGGGCCAAAAGGGGCAGCAATGTAAGACGGTGTTAAAATTAAGATTTTAATGTCATATAAAAGTCAAAAGGACCCTCTCCAAACACGACATTTTGACCTTTTCCCCAGCGAAAAAGTCGCTGAAATCACAACGTTCCCACAAAATGGTTAATTTTGATCCAACTGCATTTTTTGGATGGAAAACTGTCGTGTGACATTTTTTTTTACCAGCTTTACTAGAATCCTCCACCCATGCCCTGCAGTCTTCAGATCTCCCCTCCCCCTCCTCTCCTTCCCTTCTATCCCCCCCCCCCCCCATCCTAGTGGAAAACAAAATCGAAGGCAGAGGGAAATCTGTTTCTTTTTACCGAATGGCTAAATTGCTCTTTTGTCTATGCGATTCTAAGCTCTGCTGGGGAAAAACTCCAGGCAATCCAGACATTTGCAATGTGGGTAAGCGAAAAAACAGGGGCTTTTCCTAGTAACAGCAACTCGATCGAAGATCTTGGGTTGCAGCTCAGCCGGCTCTTGCTGAATTGGGATTGCTCCCTGTTGGCAAGTTGGCCTAACCGGCTCCCCCTGAGACGTGGATTGAGACACTGCCCATAGGCGAGAGAAGCCGGGTGTCCTGGCGTGTCCTCCCACGGGCCAGGGCTCAGAAGTCTTGGAGCGTGGTTTTGGCATGGGGTGAATTGATATTTGTCAGTTGGGTGGGGTGGGTTGGTGTATCATGTCTCCTTGGCTGCAAGGGGTGCTGGTATAACTCAGTGACAAAAGGGGCGTCATGTCTCCCTCTAGTGGCTGGGTCACTCAGAGATAACGGCTTAGTACTGCTGCAGGCTCATGGAGTTGTTGTAGGCAGTGTTGCCTAGTGAGCAGAGCAGTGGAGTAGGGCTCAGGAGACTCCCAGCTCTTCCATTGACCTTGGGCCAGTCCCTTACCGTCTCTGTGCCTCTATTTCCCCTCCCACCCTTGGTCAGGCCTGTGCATTGGGGCTGTCTGGCAGCTCTTTGTGGCCGGGACTGTTTCTCACTAAAGGTTTGCACAAACCGCGTTGACGTTGGGGGTGAATGGCAAGGACCTGACCTAGACATACTGTGCTTTGCATCCCGGTGGGATGCAACCTAACGCAGGCAAAACGGGCGCTTGTGAAATGCTGATATCCCCCCAGACTAAGGGTGCAAGGACCCCTCATTGTCAGGGCAGTGCAGAGCCCGGGGGTCATGCAAGTCGTGGAGATGCAGCTTTCAGCAGTGAGGGGGAACCCCGCTCCCCTCTGCTCCCCGAGAGCCTGCATCCCTTCCTCCCAACCACCACGCTCCATGCGCTCCTCGCCGCCAGGTCAGACTACAGCCACTCTCCCTGCCTGGGGCTGCTTTCGGCAGCCGGGGGAACCCCGCTCCCCTCTGCTCCCCGAGAGCCTGCATCCCTTCCTCCCAACCACCACGCTCCAGGCGCTCCTCGCCGCCAGGTCACACTACAGCCACTCTCCCTGCCTGGGGCTGCTTTCAGCAGCCGGGGGGAACCCCGCTCCCCTCTGCTCCCCGGGAGCCTGCATCCCTTCCTCCCAACCACCACGCTCCAGGCGCTCCTCGCCGCCAGGTCAGACTACAGCCACTCTCCCTGCCTGGGGCTGCTTTCAGCAGCCGGGGGGAACCCCGCTCCCCTCTGCTCCCCGGGAGCCTGCATCCCTTCCTCCCAACCACCACGCTCCAGGCGCTCCTCGCCGCCAGGTCACACTACAGCCACTCTCCCTGCCTGGGGCTGCTTTCGGCAGCCAGGGGGAACCCCGCTCCCCTCCGCTCCCCGGGAGCCTGCATCCCTTCCTCCCAACCACCACGCTCCAGGCGCTCCTCGCCGCCAGGTCAGACTACAGCCACTCTCCCTGCCTGGGGCTGCTTTCGGCAGCCGGGGGAACCCCGCTCCCCTCTGCTCCCCGGGAGCCTGCATCCCTTCCTCCCAACCACCACGCTCCAGGCGCTCCTCGCCGCCAGGTCAGACTACAGCCACTCTCCCTGCCTGGGGCTGCTTTCAGCAGCCGGGGGGAACCCCGCTCCCCTCTGCTCCCCGGGAGCCTGCATCCCTTCCTCCCAACCACCACGCTCCATGCGCTCTTCGCCGCCAGGTCAGACTACAGCCACTCTCCCTGCCTGGGGCTGCTTTCAGCAGCCGGGGGGAACCCCGCTCCCCTCTGCTCCCCGGGAGCCTGCATCCCTTCCTCCCAACCACCGTGCTCCAGGCGCTCCTCGCCGCCAGGTCAGACTACAGCCACTCTCCCTGCCTGGGGCTGACCGAGCGGGACACGCAGACAGCTCAGAGCAGCTGATGGGAGCATATTATCCCAGGGCCCTGGGCACTGCTGCCTGTTCTCGTCTGGACTGAACGCAAAGGCGCAGGGATGATCTCGGAGGCCCCTAGGGGTGACCATGCTAGAGAAATGGGGCATTCCTGGACCTGGCTAACAGGCTACAAGCGTCCGTAGCACACTCTGTATCCACACCCTAGCGACTTTACGCCTGGTTAGAACAGAGAACCCTGGCGGCGGGTTGATGGACAGGTAGAAATTAACGGAGTAACTCTGCATCCTCCTGGTGACTGTGTGAACGGGGATTAGGCCAGCCACTCAAGCAGTCCTCCAAGTGCTAGCCCACAGTGCACCGGTCACTTTCTGCACTCCGCTGGCCAGCTGGAACGGAAGCTGCTCCTCTCGACACGCTGTGATGGGACTCATCTGCGACTGCGTGGGCCTGTGCTTTCGGGGAACGCCGGGCATGGCGTGGGGATAGCTCACAGGCTGGGATAGCTGGCTGGGCACTGCCAGGGGCGAGTTATTGGCAGAGGCCCGACTACCTGTCGCTTGCTGCTCTGTCCATCAGACCAAGCGGCTAGGCAGCCGGCCGCTGAGTGATGCGCTTACAGCAGTGGATCACCCAGCCAGAAAGGTGGAGCGTCTTCACTAGACCTCCCGCAGAGGGTCACGTCCAGGCCACGCTGGGACGCAGCGCAGAATGCGGCTGAGGACGGATGGGCCTCGCCGAGTGTCCGGGACTCCCGGGGAGAGTCACCGGCTTGGCCAAAGAAAGGAAAAATGAGGCACCAAGGCTACGGAGCGCAGAACGAGAAACGCCAGCTACGAGCCAGCTCGCGAGCCTCACGTCAGACCAGGCCAGCTGCCCTTTGCTAGCCTCTCGGGTGAGACCCGCAGACAGCAAAGCCAGAGCATTCCTACCTAGGGTGACCAGACAGCAAGGGTGAGAAACCGGGACGGGGCTGGGGGGTGATAGGAGCCTTTATAAGAAAAAGACCCCAAAATCGGGACGGTCCCTGTCAAATCGGGCCATCTGCTCACCCTGTTCCCACCTGCCAGAGGCAGGGAGGGCCCGAGCTGGGAAGGGACCTGTGCACTCCGAGAGGCGGCTGTCACTTGTCAGAGTGAGTCCTGCCGCCAGACGCGCCTCCTTTGTGTGAGCTGTCAGGCAGTACATCACGCACCGGCCCAGCTAAATGGCGCCTGTCTCGCTGAGGTCCAAATTATACAGCGGAGGCAGCGACGGTCCTGCCCAGACAACGGGGGCGGGCTCATTTGCACAATTAGCTCCGGTGGCAAGCAAGCCTGCGGCTCCGCCAGCGCAGGAGCGGGAGAGAGCATCGAGTGACAGGCGAGGGGAGGACCCCGCTTTCTGGGCCGACCTGCAGGCTCAGCACGACAAGGAATGGAGCCGGTAATGACAGTGCTCAGCACTTACCGCACGGTGCTTTGGGCTTTCAAAGTGCAATACAGACATTAGCTAATTAACCCTCCCATCTCCCCGTGAAGCACAGTGTCACCATTAAACAACGACTAACCAGCCTCTGCCCTCAGATACCACCCAGCTACGGCCGCCGGGGGAAGATCGGTGGCTCCTCAGATACTGCGCTCTTAAAGGCAGACTTTTTAATAGTGTAAGTTCATTATCCCCAGTTTACACATGGGGAAACCCAGGCCCTGATGGGGGAAATGACACGGGCAAGGTCACCCCAGGAGCGAGAGACACGCCTGGAAATCAGACTCCCGGATTTGTGTGCAGGTCCCTTGACTATAGAAAATGACGTACAAAAAACGAGATTCAAAGGCCACTAAAGATGTAAAGTCGAGAGCTCACATGCTAGACAACGTCCACGCAATCTGAATTTGGCCCCTTGGTGCATGTGCACTCTGGCCAGTATCACATAGGAAGCCTGGTTAAGCCATCGCTTATTTTGTGTGTGTACAGCCCCTAGCACACTGGGACCCTGAGCTCTGCCGAGGTTTTTAGGTGCTACTGGAATATAACTCATAATAAGTCGCATTAATTAACCCCCTGTCCATTCTGCATGGATAATAAAGGTCCCCTTATGCTCTTCCTACATCGAGGAGTATCCTTAGTTAGGTGACACCATTCACCCCAGAGAGGGTGCATCTCCATGGGGCTAGATATAGTTCATGCCCAATTCTGATCTCACCAATTTCAATGAGAGCAGGACTGGACTCATTGCAAAGGACTTTGGGATCTCTTGAGGCTGAAAACTGCCAGAGAAATGCCAGTGATTCTGGGAGTAACTGTATGTTAAATTAACCGGCACAGGGGCATTTCAAACCGCAATCAGCCAGGCACACACTTGGTGAGTGGGAGAGTAAGAACCAGCCAGATCTTGGCTGAGATGATTGCAATGGTCGTGAAGTCCTGCTGGGCTCAGTGGCCGGAGCTGCCTGCGTCCATGTTTATTCCATCCCTCGCAGAGCAGGATAGCTGCACCTCTGCTGGGTTTAAACAAGGACGGGGTACAGAACGCAGTGCCCAGTGCATCATTCCAAACCCTCCAGCACTGTGGCATCTGGCAGGTAAAGGGCTTCGAACCAAGTCCAAGACACCTGGCTTTCAAAAACGAGGTGGGGTTGAATTATGCCTTCCCCCAGTAATCATTGGAATTAATAACAAATAAAGGCTCTTTCTCAGCATGTGCCTTTCTCAGATCCAGACCACACACTGTGCAGTCACAATCAGCCCCTGCCTGGCTCTGCTGAGACACCATTAATAATACATCACAAAATCCAACTCAGGACTTCTCCTCAGGCTGGACGGCCCCTAGGGCTCCTCCTTCTGGCCAGCTCAGCCCACACACTAGACCCTCTCTCCCCCAGAGAGCCGCTCCTACCTCACAGAATAGACTCTCAGGGTTGGAAGGGACCTCAGGAGCTCACCTAGTCCAACCTCCCTTCTCTCCAGATGATTAAGGAGCTAGGCTGGTGTCAGCAGGATCCACTCAGCTGTTTGCCAGCAGAACGAGCTTCTGCTGTGATGGGCAGAGTGCTTCAGGTGAACGTTGCCAGCCTGGTAGCGCCCCCTCCTGGCCCCACCCAAATCAACAGCAGGACTCCCCCCAGCTGTGGTAGGAGCAGGACTGGGCTTACACCCGCCCCTGCTTGGGGAAAAGCCCACTGGCAGAGAGCAGGGATCGCCTCCCTTGTGCAGCGGTGCAAGGCGCTTCCCTTTGCACAGGCCCTGGGAAGGCAGTGCCATCGGACACAGGACGGGCGGGAGCTGGGGGGCTAGACCCTGTCTCAGCCAGGACTCACTGACGGGGGACAGGACTTGGTGCATGAGTGTTTCTCTACCGGGCCAGAGAGGGTCTTGGGGAGGGCTCCCGACTCTTGTTCTGGGGATGGGAGCTCTGGCCAGCTGGGTCAGCCGTGGGCCCGGCACAGCCCTGCAGCAGGGCAGGTCCCTAAGGAGTTGTGTCTGCAGGTGGCTCCGAGGGGAGACAGCTGCGAGGGCTGGGGCTGGCCCCGTGCTGGAGGGTGGAGATAGCTGAGCCCTGCCTGGTGCAGTGATTCCTGCTTACAAGGAATGCGGATCCGGTGGGATCCCTGTGGAGCGAAATGGACGAGCTGCCTGTTGCCAGCTGGGCCGTGCAAAGGGGCTCGCACAGCGCAGAACAGCTCCCCGCGCCGGGCAGAGGGCTCGCCATCCGGTGCTGCCCTCTGACCTTTCCTCGGCTCAGTGGTGTTCAGCCCGGCGGTGTGCCAGGGACGGGGCTGGAACGAAGCGGCAGGAGCTGCCTGGGGGCCCGGCACGTTCGCTTTCTGAAGCCAGGCCTGCTGTGCGCTCCAGCGAGCCGGGCATCATTGGCCTGGCTACTGAACCATCCCAGCAAAGCGTCCTGCCCCCTCGCCCTCCCTCCTGGGGCTGCAAGCCCAGGGATTCCCACTGCCTGGCAAAATGAGGCCAGGCTTGGCTGCAGCATCTTTCATACTCCAGGTGCCCTGATCCCCACCAGAGCCAGACGCCGCCTGAGCGGAGGTGGGAGGAAAGCGGGCGGCACGTACACAGACATGGACCTTCGAAACAGCCCCTGCCTTGATAACAGGTTTCAAGTAAATAAAAGGTTGTTACATGGAGGAGGGAGAAAAATTGTTCTTCTTAACCTCTGAGGAGAGATCAAGATGCTTAAATTGGGCTTAAATTGCAGCAAGGGAGGTTTAGGTTGGACATTAGGAAAAACTTCCTAACTGTCAGGGTGGCTAAGCACTGGAATAAATTGCCCAGGGAGGTTGTGGAATCTCCATCATTGGGGATTTTTAAGAGCAGGTTGGACAAACACCTGCCAGGGCTGGTCTAGATAATCCTTAGCCCTGCCCTGAGTGCAGGGGACCGGACTAGAGACCTCGCGAGGTCCCCTCCAGTCCTGTGATTCTATGATTCCTTTGCGCCCGGCGTCAGAGAGCTCGGGTGAACGTCTCAGCCACGGCGGAGACCCCCGTCTTTTCCGCAGGGAGTCAGGCGAGACGATCGCAATGGTCCCTTCCGACCTTGGGACCCAGGACTCTCTTGGCAGGCTGCCCAGCACTGGCACAAAGCTTCCCCGGAGATCCAGCCGACATCCCCCTTTGCTCCGTGTGCTCCCATTACCCTACTTCCAACCAGCCGTCGAGAGAGCCTCTCCCCCTTCCAATACCCATCACCGACTCGCCCCCCAGCACCGGTTGTCATTTGGCCAGGGAACTGTCTAGGCAGGAGCACTAAGAGTTATTTACCACAACGTGCCAGGAGGTTTTGCTGACAGTGCAAAGCATCCGTCCGCCAATATCTCCTCTGCCTTCCTAGCCCACAGCTCCCAGCCGCCCCCCTCGCCCCAATCACACAAACAATATTGCTCCTCTCACTGCATCCTGCAGGACACAGGCTGTCCCGCTCTCGCGCTGGACCTGGAAACTCAGCGTGTCCCATAAATGCACCACGTACCATAAGGGGCTGCCCGCCCTGCCACATTAATAACTAGCCGCTAGCTAACAGGTGGGTAGTAAAAGACCCCCAACCCGGCCATCCCCCAGCCCAGCCCCTGCTCCCTGCAGTGTGTGAAATCAGATGGGCGTCTCGCATCACCAGCCCTCTTGGGTTTTTTCCCAGGGTTCCCGTTGTCATGGGATCGAAGTGCTGATGAAACTAGAGGAAATCCCAGCGAGCGAGTCCAGGCTGCGGTAGGGCCTTTGCTTTCCATGGTGCTGAAAGCTGTCTCCCGGCTAACCTGGGCTGCCCTGCCACCGCTCAGCCAGGAGGGGAGAGGTCTTCAGGCCACGGCATAAGGAGGCCATGGGCCAGGTCCTTGGCCCCATTCGCTTGCCACCGCCCCATGCTTTGGGCCCCACACGGGCTAGCACAAAGCAGGCCTAGGCCTGTCTGGAATGGCTCCAGTCAAGACAAACCCAGCCCTGTTCCACTTTCATCCATTCAAAGTGCTGCTCCCTAGATCATCCTGCTGGCTCGTCTGTCCCATCACAGCACCCCTCTCTGCACCCCTCCACTGGCCCCCTGCTCCCCACATCAAACACAGTGTACGTGTCTTCACACTCAATGCCCTCCTGGCCTGGCCTCACCCACCGAACGTCTCAGACACCCGCTCCTGCCTCCTCACGAGGCCAGCCTCCATTGCCCACATTTTCAAACAAGCCCCTGTCTGTTTCCTCCCAGGCTGCCCTACATGCTTGGGATGGGCTCCTCATAAGGCAGGAGGGCGAGCTCAGTGGTTTGAGCATTGGCCTCTTAACCCCAGAGTTGTAAGCTCAATCCTTGAGGGGGCCACTTAGGGATCTGGGGCAAAATCAGTCCTTGGTCCTGCCAGTAAAGGCAGGGGACTGGACTCAATGACCCCAGAGTCCCTTCCCGCTCTGTGAGATAGGTATAGCTCTATGTATTTATTTTAATATCCACAGCACTACCTCATGGTGCATCTTCAGATCCCGCCTTGCAACACTCACTTTGCCGCCAGGCCTCTAAAACACTTGACAATGCTTAGGCTGCTCTTGCGCTGAGCCTGCTGCCTGTCATGAGAACGGCCGTCCCGGGTCAGACCAAAGGTCCCGCTAGCCCAGTGTCCTGTCTGCCGACAGTGCCCAGTGCCAGGTGCCCCTGAGGGAATGAACAGAACAGGGAATCATCAAGTGATCCACACCCTGTCATCCAGTCCCATCTCCTTGCAGTCAGAGGTTTAGGGACACCCAGAGCATTGGGTTGTGTTCTGACCATCTTGGCTAGTAGCCATTGCTGGACCTGTCCTCCAGGAACTTCTCTCATTCTTTTTTGACCCCATTAGAGTTGTGTCTTTCACAACATCCCCAGGCAGAGAATTTCACAGGTTGACTGTGCGTTGTGTGAAGTATTGTTTCCTTGCTTCCTTGTGTTCTTCTTTCCCTCTTTAGCCATCTGTTGTCTCATGTGCTATCTTCTGTAACAACACTCGGTGCAATGCGGGTCACCATCCTGCTCCATGACTGGGGTTCTTGGGCTCTGCTCCTGTACAAATAAGCAATTACAGCAATAATAAATCCAAGTCTGACCTTCCTCTCCAAGCCGGGCTGTGTGTGCTGTTTATGTAGCAGGAAGCCGAGCAGGAGCTGGGCTGGGGAAGACTCTGGACAGAAACAGAGCGAGATTCGCTGTTTTCTATGTTCTAAGAAAGTTCCTTGTTCAGTGCTGGAGGAAAGTGATGCTTTTTGCAGTTCCTTGCCGTTGCACATGCCAGGTTGTTGTGAGGGGTCCCTGCACAATCTCTCTATCTCTGCCCTTAGTTCCCTCTGGCCAGAGGGTTACGCTCCTTTCTTATATCCGGGAGGGGCCGGGCTGGGGTGCTGACCAGCCGTGCTTGCTTGCAGGGCTCTGACTCCTGCTAAGAGGGTGGCTCGACAGAGCCCTGCCTCCTTATAGCTCATGTGAGATCTCCTGTCCTGGTACAAGCTCTGTCTGCCTTCACTTGCCTTTCTAGAGCTGTCTGAAAGTGAGCAACGCGTTCTCCTTCCAACAGCCTCTCTGCAGCCACCCAGCTCATCCCTGCTTGAGCTTATCCCTTACCAGGAAAAACGCAAGGCCCCTACAGTAAGTGCCCCAGGCATGGCAGGACCCCTGCTGTACCAGCGTCCTGGGCACTGATCTAGAATGCTACCCAACTACCCTTTAGTAAGGGCTGCAACTCCTTCTGAGAGTGCATCATGAATTGTCTGTGTCTGATATGTAGGGGATAATGTGCATTCATTTGTTTTATTCCGTGCAGCTCCCTGCAGCTGGTTTAAAATGGTGTTTTTGTGATGATTACCTAGGAAACTAATTTCAGAGAGCTTTTGATTGGTGAACGTGAGTAAAGCTTGAACTATCACAGTGCATGAAAGATACCGAGAAATTAAGGGTAGAATTGCAAAGGTGACTTTTTTGGATATATATTTTGCAGAAGACAGGGCATTAAATGATAAGAACAAACTAGTTTCTCAGTTACCTGTGATTTTCAGCATATGGGAGGTGATGGTGCCAGATGATCATTTCTCATTATGGAAATAAAACGACAACTATGTTCTACAGGAATGGACCAAACTGCCAATGCGCACAAGTGTGTTGGTGTAGAATGCTACTGGGTATTTGCGAAGAACTGAGAGGTTGCACACGTTTGTGAGTCGTGTGTGACGATGTGTATTATGTCAGTAAGTGTGTGCATGAGCAATTGTTGATGGGGATACTTATTGTGTGTCTGTGCACGCATGAATGTGTGTGTGTTATGTATGTGTTTCTGTGTGCACAAGTACGTGGCTAAGTGTGTTATATGTATGTGCGGGGCGGAGAAGGAAGTACACATATGTGATTTCTGCGTGTTTCCCATTTCTCAGCTGCCTGAGCTGCTCCATCTTATATAGGAAAAATATCATCAAAAGGCGCTTACACAAGAAAAACAATTTCAAATGAAAAGCAGATGTTAAACGCCCCTCTGCCCTGCAGCAAGCTGCTCTGTGGCGCGCTAACATTTCATTTACTCGAGATTTGTTATGGAAGGAGAAAAAATGCTTTAGATCTTGCCATAAACTGACAGGGCCACGCTGACAAACCCGGGGCTTGAATGTAACGTCCCTGAGCCACCCCAGGCTGCCCACAGCATCGCGCTGCGACACCAGATGGGCATTATCTGACCACCTGCCAGTCTGAGCTGTTCAGTCCAAGAGTGGGGCACCTAGGTCGAGCCCCGGGACTGACCGTTGGCTACACAGGTGTGACGATGCTGCCTCTGGCGGGACACTTCTGAGAGTGCCAGTTCAGGACAAATCGCTTAAAGCAGGGCAGTTACAGCCCCAGGCTGGGCTTTCTCCACCTCTAAGGCACCAAACCAGCCAGCCAGAGAGGGCTTTGGTCTCACCCCACTGGCTAACCACAAGTCACACAAGCAATTCCCTCAGACACTCCAGTCTCCCAGTATCACCACCAGTGCACTCGTCCTGGGGATGAATGGTTATGAAAACCAACACCCCAATAAAAGAACATCCCAAAGAATCAAGCCCCAGACCCAGGTCAAGCTGCACATCAGATCTTACCCACAAATCACGCTGTGGCCAATCCTTTAGAATCTAAAATCTAAAGGTTTATGCATAAAAGGAAAAAGATAGAGCTGAGAGCTAGAATTGGTTAAATGGAATCAATTACATCCAGTAACAGCAAAGTCCTTGGTTCAGGCTTGTAGCAGTGATGGATTAAACTGCAGGTTCAAATCAAGTCTCTGGAACATCCCCTGCTGGGATGGGTCATTCAGTCCTTTGTTCAGAGCTTCAGTTTGTAGCAAAGTCCCTCTAGAGCTCAGAAGCAGGATTGAAGACAAGATGGAGGTGTGTCCAGGGCCTTTTATATCCTCTGCCATGTGGCTTGTGCTCCCTTTGTCTCAAATACAAGCTGCCCAGCCATGCCGTGAAAGGCTTAAAGTTCTGTCCGTAGGCCTGTCTCTGCCCTGCTGAGTCACAAGGCATATCTGCCTCTCTCAATGGGTCGATTGTGTAGCTGATGGGCCATCAAGGAGGCCAGGCAGAGCTGACACCAACTTGTCTGGGGTGTCACCCAGAAGCACAGCACAAGTTTGAAATACAGACAGTACAGAGCCAATACATGCACACAGGTAACATCATCATCACCAGCAAATCATAACTTCCTCATAGACACCTCCCCTGTACAAGATTTGGTGCCACTAAATGACCACGGTTGCCACCATGGTCTAGACGATCACAGTTCGTGTCAGTAACGTCACAAAATGGCTAAGACCAGCTAGAAGGTGAGTCGGTGGCATGACAAGCAACTCAGCCAATGGTCAGACAGCTAGCGTTAGCTCATAGGGATGGAGTTGGCTTGGGATTGTCTCGCATGTTGCAAAAGCAGTTGAGGGAGCTGGAGCCAGCGTGAGCAAGGGGGAGGAAGGTGCTACATGCCATGGGAGGAGGGGAACCGATGCCATGATGCAGCAGGGGAGGAAATGCAGACAATCGGCCAGGCTGGAATGGAGGAATGTAAAGAAGAGCTACTATTGTTAACTGCGAGCCCCACCTAAAGGAGAATCACACCAGCAGTATAGGGCCTATGACTCATAAGTGAGCAGTTCTGAGTCCATCCTGTGGAGGGCAGTGGTGCATATACACACTTGCCAGTTTAGTTGGGCATTTAGGCAAACCTGCGGGTCTCATTCTCCATTGCACCTTGTGAAGCCATTTACATCTGCCCCAAATGGATCAGTCTTCTCACAGTTACACAGGCCTCAATCCAGAGTGACTCCCCTGGCACTCAGGGCTGGATTTACACTGAGAGCCCCGCGCGTTAAATAACAAAAGGGGAAAAGACAGCAACGGCCGCAGACTCCAGGGACTTGCAAACCCCAACAAATAGATTTGGAGGAACCTACGATCTGGTCTCCACATGAAAGCTATTTTGGCACAGCTTCGTCAGTCAGAACTACTGCCCTGGCCAAGGTTGCTGTGCCGGCCCCTCCCCCGGCTTAAACGCAGCTGTGTCGCTTCCATGAACGTCGCTGGCAGACTTCAGGGAGCTGGTGTTCCGACAGCGATGGGAAACCTCTTCCGTCGGTGTCGGCTGTGGCTCTGCGCTCGAGGAATGCTGGCACATTATCGCCAGTCCCGTCTCCGTAGAGAAGACATACCCTGACCTAGGAGCTCAGTGAGGTTTTCGTGTTCCCAGGCTGCCGCCACAGAAAGGTGAACAAGTTCATTCTTCTTTATCTGGGGAATTTGAACACAACCTCCTCCCCGGTCATTATTTATTGGTGTCAGGGATTTTAAACGAGCAAGTCCAGGGCTAATTTGGAGATATTTATTCTGAAGCTTGTCACAATGGAATTATCGAATTTGGCCTGTAAGCTCCATATGTGCTGGTTTCTTATGGGGGCGGAGCGCCAGTAATTATCTGCAGCAGGAAGGATCAAAATTCTAATGCCATATGTTCCTTACTGATTCCACTCACTCAAATATATCTCCCTGTCAGGCACGGTGATGAATGGGGCTCGGTGCTGAAATAAACACACTTGCTAGATGTGAGATTTCGTTTCCCAAAAGCGGATTCAAAACTAGTCCCCTCTGGTGAGACAGATTTTTTCCCCCTCCTTCTTCCCTTTTCAGTGTCCCACATCCTTGTCGGCGCTCAGAGGATCGGTGGGGCCGGCATGGTGCAGCAGTGCGCTGTAAGACTGGGTGACAGAAGCTATCGGGTTTCCATCCTGGCTCTGTCTATCTATGGTCCTTAGCTCGGGTTGCCAGCACTCCTGCTCTGGCCAGGAGCCTCCTGGAATCGGGCTCGATCTCCTGGAGGCTACTGAAGCCAGGCTGGGGGATTTTAGGCCACTAAGAGTCCGGCGGTGCAGCGGGGCTAAGGCCGGCTCTCTGCCTGCCCTGGCCCCGTGCCGCTCCTGGAGGCAGCTGGCACATCCCTGCGACCCTTAAGGCGGGTGGCCAGGGGGTCTCCGTGCGCTGCCCCCACCCCGAGCACCAACTCCGCAGCTCCCATTGGCCAATGGGAGCTGCGGGGGTGGTGCCTGCAGGCAGGGGCAGTGGGAAGAGACCCCTGGCCCCCCCTCCCAGGGGCTGCAGGGAGATGCTGGCTGCTTCTGGCAGTGGCGCGGGGCCAGAGCAGGAAGAGAGCCTTCCTTAGCCCCGCTGCACCATCAACTGGGAGCTGCCAGAGGTAAGCTCCACCCGGACGGAGCCCGCACCCCTCACCCCCTCCTGCACTCCGACCCCCTGCCCCAGCGCTGAGCCCCCTCCCAGACCCAGCACCCCAAACCCCCTCCTGCACCCCAACCCTCTGCCCCATCCCTGAGCCCCCTCCTGCACCTCACCCCCTGCCCCAGCGCTGAGCCCTCTCCTGCACCCAAACTCCCTCCCAGAGTCCGCACCCCTCACCCCCTCCTGCACCTCACCCCCTGCCCCAGTGCTGAGCGCCCTCCCAGACCCAGCACCCCAAACCCCCTCCTGCACCCCAACCCCCTGCCCCAGCCCTGAGCCCTCTCCTGCACCCAAACTCCCTCCAAGAGCCCGCACCCCTCACCCCCTCCCACACCCCAACCCCCTGCCCCAGCCCTGAGCCCTCTGCTGCACCCTAACTCCCTCCCAGAGTCCACACCCCTCACCCCCTCCTGCACCTCACCCCCCTGCCCCAGCCCTGAGCCCTCTCCTGCACCCAAACTCCCTCCCAGAGTCCACACCCCTCACCCCCTCCCACGCCCCAACCCTCTGCCCCAGCCCTGAGCCCTCTGCAGCACCCAAATTCCCTCCCAGAGTCCACACCCCTCACCCCATCCTGCACCTCACCCCCCTGCCCCAGCCCTGAGCCCTCTCCTGCACCCAAACTCCCTCCCAGAGTCCTCACCCCTCACCCCCTCCTGCACCCCAACCCCCTGCCCCAGCCCTGAGCCCTCTCCTGCACCCAAACTCCCTCCAAGAGCCCGCACCCCTCACCCCCTCCCACACCCCAACCCCCTGCCCCAGCGCTGAGCCCTGTCCTGCACCCAAACTCCCTCCCAGAGTCCGCACTCCATACTCCTTAGAATCATAGAATCACAGAATATCAGGGTTGGAAGGGACCTCAGGAGGTATCTAATCCAACCCCCTGCTCAAAGCAGGACCAAACCCAACTAAATCATCCCAGCCAGGGCTTTGTCAAGCCTGACCTTAAAAACCTCTAAGGAAGGAGATTCCACCACCTCCCTAGGGAACCCATTCCAGTGCTTCACCACCCTCCTAGTGAAATAGTGTTTCCTAATATCCAACCTAGACCTCCCCCACTGCAACTTGAGACCATTGCTCCTTGTTCTGTCATCTGCCACCACTGAGAACAGTCTAGATCCATCCTCTTTGGAACCCCCTTTCAGGTAGTTGAAAGCAGCTATCAAATCCCCCCTCATTCTTCTCTTCTGCAGACTAAACAATCCCAGTTCCCTCAGCCTCTCCTCATAAGTCATGTGCTTCAGCCCCCTGATCATTTTTGTTGCCCTCCGCGGGACTCTTTCCAATTTTTCCACATCCTTCTTGTAGTGTGGGGCCCAAAACTGGACACAGTACTCCAAATCACTTCCCTCGATCTGCTGGAAATGCCCCTACTTATACAGCCCAAAATGCCGTTAGCCTTCTTGGCAACAAGGGCACACTGCTGACTCATATTCAGCTTTTTGTCCACTGTAACCCCCAGGTCCTTTTCTGCAGAACTGCTGCCCAGCCATTCGGTCCCTAGTCTGTAGCAGTGCATGGGATTCTTCCGTCCTAAGTGCAGGACTCTGCACTGGTCCTTGTTGAACCTCATCAGGTTTCTTTTGGCCCAGTCCTCTAATTTGTCTAATTTGTCCATCCTGCACCTCAACCCCCGGCCCCAGCTCTGAGCTCCCTCCTGCACCCAAACTCCCTCCCAGAGTCCACACCCTGCATCCCCTCCCACACCCCAACCCCCTACCCCTGCCCGGTAAAAGTGAGTGAGGGTGGGGGAGAGCGAGCGACAGAGGGAGGGCGTGGGGTGGGGCCTCGGAGAAGGGGTGGGCAGGGGCTGACCTTGGGGAAGGGGCGGGGCATGGCAGGGCCTTGGGAAGGGGTGGGGAAGGGGGTGGCACAGGGCTGTTTGGGATTAGACAGTTGGCAACCCTCTCCTTAGCTGCCCCTCACCACTGCAGTATCTGAGCACCTCACAATCTCTACTGGATTCACCCTCACAGCACCCGGGAAGTGGGCGAGTCCATTTTACAGAGGGAAAACGTGCAAGTCCCAGACTCATGCTCTGACCACTAGTCCATCCTTCCACTACAGGAGAGGGCCTGGCTGGGGCCTGGTCCCGGCCAGGACTCCAGGAGTTCCTGCGTGCTGATACTAGTCAGCATTGGCCAATGAGTGCGCGAGGACCCCTTTGACACGTTCGGCCTCTGTGGCTTTGGGAGGGACAAGCAGCCTCAGTTTCCCTGTCTGGAAAAGGCAGAGCTGCCGCGTGTCACACACCCATTCCCAGACCACATCAGGCCTTGAAAAAGGGTGACAGCCGTGCCTGGGCCGCCTGCCGGCCCCTCTGCACGGGGGCGAGTTTCACCCCATGAGAGGCTGAGGCTGAATGTTGCCCCTGGGCAGAGGGCCCAGCATGAGGCCTTGGCACCGCTTAAACCCTCCTTTGTGGCCTCACGTGGGCCGTGAGTGGGCCAGAGGCCTGGGGCGGGCGCTGAGAACGCCCCCCTGACGGCAGACGAGGGCTGCTCTGTCACCGGGCGTGGGGGATGAAAAGCCCCAAGTCTTACAGTTGGGTGGCTAATGACGGAAACTTGAATTATGCTGAAGAAGGGTCTGCAGTGTCCTTTCTTCTGTCACTCCCCTCCCCACCCGCTGCACACACGATCCCCCATCCTCTCCCAGCAGGCTCCTCTCCCCTTCTGCTCCCCGCTGCAAAGACGGACCCTCCTGGGCAGCTCGGCTCCGCGAATTCCCTCCCTCCCCCTTCCCGCAGATGTTATGGCTGATTGGCGGTAGGATTATCCGGGCTGGTGTAGCACTAAAATTAATGATATCCGACAATAGTGGAGAGACATCAGTTCCAGATGTGGCATTAGGATTAAAAACCACATAAATGAGACCATAATCTAATATGTTAATGCCATAGCACAATGGGCTGGCACTAGCAAATGATTCATATCATCACGTGCCAGCAGCCAGGGTTGTTACTTGCAAGAAAATCTCCAGCCGTGAAAGAAAGGAAAGATAGAATCCTTAGCATTTCACGCACGTTCCCGGTGGGTGAGGAGCTCCCAGCGAGAGCTCAGAGCCAAAAAACAACAACCACTCATTAACAGCAGGAATCCATCTAGAACAACCGCTTCACCTGTCACTGGATGGCAGCCACCTTTGGGGAGGAACATGGCAGTGCCCATGAATACTACATGACTGGTTAGGAGAAGAGGGAAAAAGAATCCTGCCTCCCAAAGATACTGCAGGGGGAATAATACCAAACCCTTTTCAGAAGCAGATCTCAAAGCACTTCACTATCTTTAGTTATCCTCACAACACCTCTGGGAAGCAGGACAGTGCTATTCTCCCCATTCTACAAATGGGAAACTGAGGCACACAGCAGCTATGTGACTCACCCATAATAATACAAGGAGTCTGTGGTAAACCAGAGAATTGAACCTAGGTCTCCCAACTCCTAGACTTGTACTTTAAGAACAGCCAGACCAATGGTCCACCTAGCCCAGTATCCTGTCTGTTGACAGTAGCCAATGCCAGGTGCCCCAGAGGGAATGAACAGAAGAGACAATCATCAAGAGATCCATCCCTTGTGGTCCAGTTCTAGAATTTGGCAGTCAGAGTCTTAGCGACACCCAGAGCATGGGGCTGTGTCCCTGACCATCTTGGCTAATAGGCATTGATGGATCTATCCCCCAGGAACTTCTGATTATTTTTTGAATCCAGTTATTCTTTTGGCCTTCACAACATCCCCTGGCAGTGAGTTCCACAGGTTGACGGTGTGTTGTGTGAAGAAATACTTCCCTCTGTTTGTTTTAAACCTGCAGCCTATTCATTTCATTGGCTGACCCCTGGTTCTTGTGTTATGAGAAGGGGTAAATAATACTTCCCTATTTACTTTCTCCCCACCAGTCATGATTTTATAGACCTCTGTCATATCCCCCCTTAGCCGTCTCTTTTCCAAGCTGAACAGTCCAAATCTTCTTAATCTCTCCTCATATGGAAGCTGTTCCATCCCCCTATTCATTTTTGTTGCTCTTTCCCATTTCTAATCTATTTTTTTTGAGATGGGGTAACCAGAACTGCACTCAGCATTCAAGGTGTGGACTATGATATTTTCTGTCTTATTATCTATCCCCTTCCTAATGATTCCCAACATCCTGTTTGCTTTTTTCACTGCTACCTCACACTGAGTGGATGTTTTCAGAGAACTCTCCACAATGACTCCAAGATCTTTCTTGAGCTAATTTAGACCCCATCATTTTATATGTATAGCTGGGATTATGTTTCCAATGTGCATTACTTTGCATTTATCAACATTGAATTTCATCTGCCATTTTCTTGCCCAGTCACCCTGTTTTGTGGGATCCCTTTGTAGCTCTTCGCAGGCTGCCTGGGACTTCACTCTCTTGAAAAATTTTGTATCATCTGCAAACTTTGCCACCTCACTGTTCACATTTCTTCCAGCTCATTGATGAATGTGTTGAACAGGGCTGGTCCCAGTACAGACCCCTGGGGGACCCCCACTATTTACCTGTCTCCATTCTGAAAACTGACTGTTTATTCCTCCCCTTTGTTTTCTGTTTTTTAACCAGTTACTGATCCATGAGACCTTCCCTCTTATCCCATGAATACTTACTTTGCTGAAGAGGTTTGATGAGGGACCCTGTCAAAGGTTTTCTGAAAATCCAAGTATACTGGACCCACTGGATCCCCCTTGTCCACATATTTTTTGACTCCCTCAGATAATTCTAATAGATTGGTGAGGTCTGACTGCCCTTTACAAAAGCCATGTTGACTCTTCCCCTTCCGAAGTTCAATGCTACCGCGGTGGGTTTCTTTGGTATTTTTCCCCTTCCCAAAGATGTTAAATGTAATTATATTATGGTCGCTATTACCCATATATTGCCCAATGGCTTAAGGCATTGGACCACCTAGAAACCAGAGTAGGACCTTGCCCAGGACATGGAGGCTAACACCTGAATTGCTTGTGCAAAGTGCCAGGGGATGTTTAACGTACACCAATGCAGCGGTACAGCACCGCTTATCACCTCGCTGGGGCACTGGCTGAGAGGGACGGGCAGGGCAAATCAAGTGGGGTCCTGCAGGGATCAGTTCTGGGTCTGGGTCTGTTCAATATCTTCATCAATGATTTAGATAATGGCATAGAGAGTCCACTTATAAAGACGATACCAAGCTGGGAGGGGTTGCAAGTGCTTTGGAGGACAGGATTAAAATTCAAAATGATCTGGACAAACTGGAGAAATGGTCTGAAGTAAATTGAATTTCATCCTATAAGGACAAATGCAAAGTGCTCCACTTAGGACGGACCAATCAGTTGCACACACACAAATGGGCAATGACGGCCTAGGCAGGAGCCCTGCGGAAAGGGACCTGGGGGCCATACGAGATCACAAGCTAAATCAGGCGCTGATTAAGCCTCAACTGGAGTATTGGGTCCAGTTCTGGGTGCCACATTCCAGGAAGGATGTGGACAAATTGGAGAAAGTCCAGAGAAGAGCAACAAAAATGATGACAGGTCTAGAAAACATGAGCGAGGAGGAAGACTGGATTTTTTTTTCTTGTTTAGTCTGGAGAAGAGAAGACGGAGAGGGGCCATGATAACAAGGAAAGTTCATGTGTCTTCTTGGGAGTGGTGAGCACTGTGTGTGTAGCGTGTGCAGTCTGTTCTGGTGATTGTAGGATAAGGATATTACTGTGTAAGGCTCTTTCACCGGTAAAGACCCCGCAAACCCACACGGTTACACCTGAGCCCTAGCAACGGGTCAAGGTGGGTGCCCTAGAGTGTGTGAGTAACGGAGAATTTTGTGCAGGTAACGTGACTTGATCACAATCTAGAAGTACCGACGTGGGAATGAATATTGGATACTGGGCCCTTCAGCCCAGCAGAGGAAGGTCGAACACGATCCAGTGGCTGGAAGTTGAAGCTAGACAACTTCAGACTGAAAATCGGGTGCACATTTTTAAGTGACAGTAATTAGCCATTGGAAGAAATGTACCCAGGGTCGTGGTGGATGCTCCATCGCTGACAATTTTTAAATCAAGATGGGATGTTTTTCTAAAATATCCACTCTAGGAATTATTTGGGGGCAGGTCTGTGGCCTGCGTTCTACAGGGGTCAGACTAGATGCTCACACTGGACCTCTCCCACCACATCCCTCCCCCCATCCCCAAGCCCTTCCCTGCATTTTCAAGAGATGGTTTTTTTTAATGTCATTTGCAACAACTCCCTGGATAAAAGCCTCTGGCGTCAAGAGCTGGGGGAAGTTTGAGAAAGTGTCTGCAGCACAAGCCTGAAATCAACGCCAGAGCCAAAGGATTGCTCCTCCGCAGGGAAAGCAGCCACTGGCGAGCAAGCACCAGGCTGTTTACACCTGTGCAGAGTGGGTGTGGAACGCTTCCCTGGGCCGAGGGGAATCTGGCACATCTGCATCACAGCAGGGGTGAAATCCAGGAGGATTCCCGCCTGGGGACCACCTCCAGACCCCGTGGAAGATGAGCACCCAAGCATGGAGTGGGGAGGCTCGGGGACAGTCAGCATTCACTGGATTCTCCTGCTGTTGATCCCCCATGGGACGGTGGGATAGGAGAGTGGGACTGTGGGGTCAGCTGCCTGGGGGACGCTCTGTCAATACAGTGCTAGCACCAGGTGCCTCCCACCTGAACTCTCACTTGGTCAAGCACCCGAGTGGGCAGACAGGCCTTGCACTGGGTCCTGGAGATTACGAGCAAACTTGGACGGAAAAGGGGACTGGCTCCCAGAGACCAGCACCCAGATTCTCCACGGCACCTTTACACTGGACTCGATAGCCCCTGGCATAGGGGACATGCTGGGGAAAGGAGGAGCATGGCTGGCAGATGGGCCGTGGGGGGCTTCTTGGGGAGCCCAGAGCTGCTGAGACCAGTCTGAGTAACTGAATTCAAGCCCGGAAACAGACCTCGTTATTGCCATTAATGCAGCCTGCTGCACACGATTAGCTCCTCCCCCAGGGTACCGCCGAATAGCTGGCAGCCCAGCTACATGGCTCTGTTCACTCGCAGTGAGAACAGGACTCAGCGGAAGGGGAGAGCGCAGGCTGGCTGCATAGGACTGGAAGCTTTTCCACTGCAATGCCGCGGCCGGTGCCGCGGCCGCATTGCGCTCAGTGGGGTGTGTGGGTGGTCTCACCGGGCACCGTTCAGAGCCATGCTTACAGCTGCAGTGTGTATGCACCATTGCCCTCTGCTGGATGGAACCGGAACTGCTCTGCTCTGCATCATAGGCCCTACACAGCAAGTAGGGAGTCTCCTTTACCTCATGCAGTAGGGGCCTGTGCTTATGGAACAGGAGAACCGGGGATCTATCACCTGCCTTGAATTTCTGTGTGGCTGCAGCAGGGTAATAACTCAGCACTCCTAGCTGGTTTGGTCCTGAAAAGGCTCATCAGCAATTAAACAGATTCTCGAACTCCCTGGGGAGCTCTCCCATTCTGGCTGGTGCATGGCTGGGGCTCATGATGGTTTTCTTCTGTCTCTTGTATTTTCGAGCCACTTCATCCCTTTTACGTTGCTCGGGGGTAGATGGGTTTGTCATCTTCCTTTTACGTTGCTGTTGCTGTCACCACACAACCTTATGTGGCCAGTTTTCCAAGTCTCTCTATTGCCTTTGGTTATGGCACCCAATGGCCACTGAGGTGTTGAACATGACTGCAACAAGCTGGCTAGTGTGTCTTTGCACCACTGCCCTCTGCTGGAAGGAATCAGAACTGTTCTATAGTGTGTCATAGGCCCCATACTGCTAGCAGATAATGGAAATTCTCCTTTATCTCAGCTGTTTTTAGAGCTTCACTCTCTACCCCACCCCTCAGTGGTCACCAGGGTGACATTCCAGGTGGCACAGGATGTGTTCTGTGATCTAGGTTTATGCATCACAGATCTAGATGGAGCCCTCCTCCTGTGAAAAGCAAGGCCAGATCCTGGTAATCGAAGCTGCACTCATGGGGCCATGGTTCGTTAGGAGCTGCACAGCACCTAGCCCTTAGGGCACTTGTCCGTTGGCCCCATAAGCCCTTCAATGGGTCACAATCGAAGCAAGGGGGGTGGTGTAGCAGAGGCTGGGATGAGAGACCTCCATTTGCTTTTCAGCAAGGGGAGAGGCGTTGGGGTCAGCCCTCTGCCAGCCAGGCTGTTAGATGCCTGCTTGCTCCCAGAACAGTGGCGATCCCATGGCTTATACTGAACACAAACCCACGCTCACGTCTGGTAACCAGCCCAGCCAGAGGAAAGCCACAGGAAAGCCTCCTACGGCATGAGGTGCCCAGCTTGCTGGCCCAAAGGGTGGAGATGCTGGTTAAAGGAGAAGCCACCCTAGATCTGCTCTGTAGTAACCAAAGAGCATTGAACCTGTGATCCCGAGTCACGTGACGGCAGCATCTCCAGGAAGGCAGTTCCATAGAACCAAGGGATCTCATGAGTCGAGGCTGGTGGAAGGAGGGACCAAAGTCTCCAGGGTGGAAGGAGGCAGAGGAATGGCCAATTTAAGACTCAGATCCAACACCCAAGGGGGTTTGGAGCCAGGTTTCTGTTTCAGCCGGTTGCAGAGTTAGCACGTAGTAGAGAAGTTCTGCATCCGAATACACAGAAATGATCACCTCTCTCTCCATTGAGATGACATTTACCACCACACTGAGATTGGGCATTTGTCTAAAAGCTCTGCTCTAGGAATGATCTGGGGGCAGTTCTCCGGCTTGTGAGATGCAGGTCAGACGCAATAATCACAACGGTCTCTTCTGGCCTTGGAATCGATGCAAGACCAAAACTGCAGTGACTTTGTTTGCTCTCGTATCCTAGGGCATTGTCAGGCAGCAGGTTTCAGTGCCCAGAGCACCAGGCTGGGAGTCAGGAGACCTGGATTCTACCCAATCTCTGGCCTGCTGGGGGCAGTTGGGTAGGCCACTCTCTCTGTGCCTCTGTTACCCCTCCCACTCTTTGTCTGATTAGTTCCTGGAGCAGGGACTGTCTCTTACTGGGTGTATGTGCAGCTCCTGGCACAATGGGCCCCGATCTTGGTAAGGGACTGCCATAGGGTGGGCAGCCCTTTAAGGGGAGAGGGGTCTCAGCCCCACCTGTGACCCAGCCAACTGCTACCCCAAGTGGGGAAAATGAAGATGGTCATGTGACCGAATCAGGCCTCCGGGGGTAGATAATGAAGAGGCCTGGGGAGGAAGGTAGTGGCAGATGGCTGTGGAAACGGCAGGAGGGTCCTGGGATAGCAGGGGAGACTCTGTTGCCCGGCGCTGTGGCTGTGGAAGGACTGTGAAGAAGATTTGGGTTTTTTTGAGTTCTAGCTGTTTAGAAAGGCTGGCGGCCAGTCCAGGTGGAACTAGATGAGGGTACTTGGACGCCGCTGGAAACTGTGCAAGGACTTAATAAATTGGGCCCCGGAAGGGGACTCACCTAGGACTGTGCAGAGTTTTTAAGGAGCCTTGAGAAGGGGAAATGGAGGGTGGGTTGCTGCAGAGCCAACCCAGGCCCCGAGGGGGTGATCTGGGGGCAGGGACCCTGGGACAGAGACTCCAGATGCTATTGCAATATTAATAAGAATTTCCCATTTGTGTCTGGCTGCCCGCCGCCCCCTCAGCATCACGTCTGCCCAGGGTTTCCCTCTCACCAAGGGTCTGTGCTCTGCTGAGTCTCTGTATCTTTCCTTGCTGCCCCGATCTCTCTGCATGCCTCTGGGTGGGGGTCCCAGCTCCTCCCATTTCCTTAGCCTCACTTGCAGATGCAATTAACAAGCTGTTCTCTTCCTCTCCTAGAGCAGTAAATCAAACTGGACCTGGTACAGATACCTGCATTCCCCCACGAGGCCAAAGGGTGGCGCTCACCTGTGTGGGAGATGGAGCTTTCTCAGGGGCCAGGCTGAGATTCTGGAATGAACTCCACAGGCACCAGGGACCATCCCAAATTCATCACCTTCTACTCAAAGTGCCAGTTACATTTCTCCAACAAGAAGAACAGGAGGACTTGTGGCACCTTAGAGACTAACACATTGATTTCAGCATGAGCTTTCGTGGGCTACAGGCCACTTCTTCGGATGCATAGAGTGGAACACACAGACAGGAGATATTTATACATACCGAGAACATGAAAAGGTGGTATATTCGCTGGGTGGGAAACCCACCCAGCTAATCACCCGCACCACTTCCCTCCGCCCCCATTGGCCTAGGACTTTAACAACTTGTGAACCCCTTTCACTAGCACATCAAGTCTGGGAACCACTGCTCTAGTGGGAAGTTATGGAATAAACTACCCATGGGGAAAGTGTCTTCCTAAGAGCTCTGTGTGGCTTGAAAGCTTGTCTCTCAGCACCAGAAGCTGGGCCAAGAAAAGCTATGACCTCACCCACCCTGTCTCTCCAATATCCTGCGACCAACAGGGCTACAGCTGCATCCACCCCTAGCCCCCGTGAGCCAGTGACAGGTTTCTGCCCTTATCTCAGTGGTATGAAATCCTCCAGGTACAGTCTAATGCTGCTCCCTGCCCTCAGAGCCCTATCTGCTGTAGTTTACAGGCAGGCATCACAGTATCCCGTAGGTTTCGGCCATTCTGCAGCATTTCCCTGCTTCTTCTGTCTTTGCTTTGTAGCTTTTGCACTCGGCTCCCGAGCCATGCACAGTTCTGCATTTTGGCTGTGTGCCTTCTCCCCTGTCAGATATCCCATCACTTCTCCAGGAGGTACCTCTGATCCCAACCTCTCCCTTCTCCGGCCCCGCTGTCACTGCTGTCCTATCCTGTAGCAGAGACAGACCTCTGGCACGTGGCTCGCCAGGGTAAGCACCCTGGGGGCCGGGCCAGTTTGTTTATCTGCCGCGTTGGCAGGTTCGGTGGACCGTGGTTCCCACTGGCCACGGTTCACCGTCCTAGGCCAATGGGGGCGGAGGGAAGTGGTGCGGGTGAGGGATGTGCTGACCGCAGCTTCCCGCTACCCCCATTGGCCTGGGACGGCGAACCGCAGCCAGTGGGAGCGGCGATCAGCCAAACCGGCCGACGCAGCAGGTAAACAAACTGGCCTGCCAGCCAGGGTGCTTACCCTGGCGAGCCGCGTGCCAGAGGTTGCCGACCCCTGGCATAGGGCAAGGCACACTGTTGCACTCCTTAGGGGTTAGCGATTCCGTCCCCGCCAGGTAACTTCGGTTCTTTTACGGAAAATCGGTGTTTGCTTTAGAGGGGAAGTAACTGCTAGGCTCACTCATCTTTTCTTGCTCAAAGAGCGGCATTACTGTTACATTCGGTTTCCTCCAACTCTCCTGTCCTCTCCCCACGTTTACCATGACATGGGACCCCAGGAGGTATATTCGCTGGATTAGCTGGGTGGGTTTCCATCCTCTGCGTATTCCCTTCCATGATCTGAATCCATGACAAATTCATTCAGTTTTCCCTTATCTGCCCAAACTGTTCTGTCTTTGTTTTTCTTGCCAGACACAGACAAAATTCCAGATCTTGCCCATTTTCTGAGTCCTGGTTAATTTCATCCCCATGTGCATTTAGTGAAGGCGCCTGCTTTCTCCGAGAACCTTTTCTCCCAAATATATTGACAACAATTCTGTCTACTCCTATAGGGCGCCGTTCCCTCACTCGCTGTGTGCCTGCCTTTTCTTTTCCCTCCAGGCACCTCCTTGTTAAAAAAATATTGAAAAAAATAATCAGCAGATCACAGGGGAGGGTGGGAGCTCAGCGAAGAGCCACTAGAACGACTAGGGGAGCGTGAGGGATTGATTTGAAAGGAGTCATGAACAGCGCTAGATCTGCACAGCCGGGCTAAGTCCCGACTGCAGGGCGAACATGGGAGCCACCTGCAAGTATCTGAAGAGTGTAAGCACCCAGTGGGAGCAGGAACTGCTTCACAAGATGCACGGGGGGTTGAGGAGGAGGAACGGGATGGCGAGAGTTAGGCAGAGCATCCAGAAGAGCCGCTTGAGCGCGAGATGTATCAGGCTGCAGGGGAGTTCCCCAAAGGGTAGTGGCAGGAGCCCCACCACTTGGGGAAATAGATAAATCCCATGACTTATACTGAAAATCACACTTGGTCATGTAGGGAGCAATGCTGCCTGGGCAGAGATGGGCCAATCAAGGCCCAATTAATTGGCTTTCCCCATCTCTAACGGCTTTGATCCAAGGAGACCTAGGCTGCTGCATGGCACAAAACCCAAGAAGAACACGGTGACGAACTCGGAGGCTGTGCATTTGCTTTTAAGGGAACGGTACAGATTCAGATCTGGAAATGGGGCGCTACCGGGGCTTGCTTTAAAACAAACCTCCAGGCAGATGGGGCTGGAGATCTCCATTGGGTTCCCAACAGGGCATCACTAAAGCTGCCGCTGCTGCCGGCAGTGAATGGTCCCCGTGTTGGCACCCTCTGCAGAAATGGACCTTCCCACTCGCTTTGGCCTGTCCGGGTCAGGGGTGAGGAGAGTGGGCTGGGGATAGTGTGAAATCGGCCAGCTGCGGGGTGCTGCAGAGAGCATCTGTCTCCAGGGCGGTTCATTCAGTGCCTCGTGCAATTTAAACAAAAAGAATGAATTAAAAAGAGCCTTTGAGTCACTGCGTTGAGCACTGGCCTCTGGCCAGGCCTCAGCTCTTTGCTGATGTGTTGACACCCATGCAAGGTGCCTGCCAGCTTGCAATATAGAAGACCCAAGGGAGCATCTGTCCCTGAGCTGCTCTGCTCATCTGCCAGCATCTGGCTCTGCGAGGAAACGTCTTCCAGCCTTTCCGGCATGTGCCTCTCTGCCGTGGGCTGCACTTCATGCGTCCCACACCGCTGGGGTAGTAGCAGTGACCCGGGGGGCCACATCTCCTCTCCATCGCGTGTCTGAGCAGAGAGAGCTGGCGTCAGTCACGCAGGCAGCTTGGTGGTCCCTACACTGCCCTCCCTTGACAAGATCTGAGTGGATGGAGGAGAGCTGGGCCTGACAGCAAGGCCTAACTACTTCTTCAGAAAGGAGCCCGTCCCTGCTGTGGGCTGGAACCGGCCACGTTAGAAGGGAAGCTGGAGGAGACTCTTACCCAGCAACATGGAGCACATCCCATTCTGCGATCTCGAACCACTTCAGCAAGCTGGGGATCATCAGCCCCACTTTACAGAGCCATTTATCCAGGGTCCTTCGGCAAACCTGCAGCAGAGCCAGGATCGGGGTTTGTAGCCTCCAAGGGCCTCCAGACACAAGGGGGAAGGGGGCTGCTTGGCCCCTTCCCAGGGCTGTTGTCTGAGCGGCTCCAACGGGCAGGGCGGCGCTGGAAGGAGGATGCTAGGGCGGGAATCCCCAGGCTTCCAGGGCATCTGACTTGTTCCAAACGTTTCTGTGAGCCCGACCCCCATTCCCAATGGGCCAGTCCCCGAGGCCCTGGCTCGGTTTGGACACACGCAGATTCCTCCTGGAGTCAGTGGGAGCCTGGCCTGCGGAAGGACCTCGCTGAGGCTAAGGGAGGCCTCTCAGGACTTGACCCAATGGACTTCACCAGCTTTGTGAGTGTCCTGAAGAAGCAAAGTCTCCCAGGTCCTGGGTGGGCTTCAATCAGGCGCCCAGGCAGGGCTGACAGAATGTCTGTCTCACGGCCTCAATTTCCCCTTCGTGGAAGCACGATACTTCCTTCCTCCTGCAGGACGCCTCGCTTGTTTGTTTAGCTCATGAGCGCTTCAGGGCAGGGACCGTCTCTTGCTCCATGTTTGGACAATAGGGCCCCGATCTCAGGCCTCCGGTGATGCTAACAGCAATAAACTGATGCACGTTCTGGGATTGTCTAGAAAATCATTCAGGCCAAAAAAACCCCCATACAGCTGCCCCTTCCCCTGGCATTTCAGCACCCGATACTGACTGGAGAATTGGGTGGATTCTCATTTGCACTTGGCTAGTACATCCATCCACACATGGACGCGTCCAGGACCATGCAAGATAGATAATCCCCAGACCTAGCAAACATGCCAGGGTCTCTCCCCTTCTCAGAATGGAGCCCCGCTGAGCTCCCATACAGCATGGAGACTTCGCTCCCTTTTACAAAACACACCATGCTTGTATCTTTCTAAACAATCACCACTGAACAGCGCCCCAGGGCTAATAGGAAGAGGACACAGTGCATTCTCAGCTGCATTAGCCTGGCTTTTTGATTGTGCTTATTGGTTTGTTTTCTAGTGTCAGTAATTCCCAGCGTCTGTCCCAGGCATTAGTGCAAGTTAGTTGGGGTGAGAGTCAGGACATCTGGCTTCTTTTCGTGACTCTTCTGCTGACCTGACTGCGCTGCCAGCTCGGGCAAGCCCGTGACCCGCCCTGCCTCAGTTTCCATATTTGTAAGATGGAATCAGTAGCACAGAGGCCAGCTCCCCTGGCTCCCAGTCCTGCACCTTCTTCCCCTTTCTTCCGTTCGTTACTCACTACAGCTGCGTGCGGCTCTAGCTGAGGGGGGTCTGGCTGCACAAACTCCTGCTCACGGGGCTTGGCTAGCACCCTGAAAACAGCAGCGCCCACGTTAGACTCAGGTTAGTCTCCTAGGCTCAGACCCAGGGGGTCAGGTGGGCTGGAGAGCCTGAGCCGCTGCCTAAACCGCGTCCCCACTTGCGTGAGCCCCACTCGAACGAGTCTGTCTGCCCTGGATGGGGCGCTCGCTGCCAGCTGCAGCACAGACACACCTGTGCCAGCTGCAGCACAGACACACCTGTGCAGACACACCTGTGCTGTGCCTGAGGTACGAGCCCACCCAAGGCCGCAGCAGTGGCTGTGCAGTAGTACAGGGGCCCGTCTAAGGAAATGGCAGTTGCTCTGACTCCAAATACAAACCAGTGACCACGTAGAAATCCACAGCTGTCACATGCTACCCACCCCACGTCAGAGCTTCACAGCCTCCTGCTCTGGAAAGAGCTCCCCCTACAACTTGAGGTGAAGGAAAATCTCCATTAGCAGCATAGGGTCTATGAAACACATAGGCACCGCTGCTCTTGCCCAGCAGGGGGCAGTGCTGAGCACACACGCGTGCACACGCTTGCTAGTCAGCTCACTTCTGCTGTTCAAAGTTTAATTAACAAACCTCTGCAGGAGATAGGTGAGAATCGAGCTCCTTTAGAAGCGGAGGCAAAAACCAGAAATAATTAGCTCATAGCTACTCAGTGGCAGACTCAGGATTCAAATGTAGGGCATCCTGCCTCTTCAGCCTGAGCTCACTCCTCCAGACACTGCTGCCAGCAGCTCCTCCCACGAGCGAGGAAAAATAAACCTCCCATTCTAGCAGCATCCTGAGGTGCACAGGTCGCAGTGGGCCCCACCTGCTCCGTTTATTAGCATGTCAAACCTGAAATATTTCCATGGAAACACAAGACCCCCCAACCTCTGTTGCCATTAAAAAAAATCCTCCCCCAGGAATAGCGGAGGAATTGGGAACACAGAATGATTACGATCAAATCCAAGAGACACTGAGGGCATTGGTATGATTTGTTGTCTAAACGTTAATCAGAATAATAATGCCTATTGAGACAGCTGGTTTAAAAGGTTTGATGTAGAAGTAAAAATTCCAATAAAACTCGATTAGCCCATCCCCATTACGCTAATGGTGCCTACTGCTAAAAGCTCCCTTCTATAGACATTCGTATTAATGGGCTAATTACAGGAAATAAAATCCGGGGCTGAACATTAATGTGTAGGCTGATTAATTCGGCACGGTCATCTCTATTTTTGTGATTTAATGAATGCATTTCTTGATGTGCCAACTCTTTGTCTTGACTGGGATTTTTGTGACAATTTTCAACATATTTAGTTGAAAGCAAAAGGAGAGAAAAATGTAATCTCTACATCAACTCTTCCATTGGAAAAAACATTGTTTAAATGCTTATGTCAAAACCTGGAAACAGACAAAGAAACCCACACGTGACTGGTGCAGAGGTGAAAGGATGACAGCCCACAGCTATTGTACAATGTAACGGCATGGCACCCCCCCCCACCCATGAGCGCCTCCTTCTGGGGGGGTGTGTCTGCAGTCTTTAAGCAGTCCTGGCCCTGGTACTGGGCCGTATCCCCTTCCTCCCTGGAGGCAATGGTTTCACCCTCTCTGGGCCACTAAGTGGTTCAGATCCCCCACCCATTGACAAACCGGAGTAGCCCTGCCCCCTGGTTAAGGGTTCATGGGTGCGAAAAGGCTTAGGGATCGCAGCCTCGTGAAGAAGCTCTCAGCTTGCAGGCTTGCTTAGCAGGCTGCTGGGCTCAGCACCCACACGGTCAGCACACGGTCCCCCAAACAAACAAACAAACAAACAAACAAACAAACAGAGCACACGGTATAGTTCAGTCAAGCAGCAAGCACACCACGCACACGGATACACACACTACAGACAACAAACACACCCCAAGGGTCACGTAATCGCTCCTCCTTCACCTGGAGAACTCCCTCGCAAAACTCCCCTGTCAGCCGCTCCTGTTTGCTAGCTCCTGTTTTAGGCCACCATTACCAGAGGATGTTGTGAAGGCCAAGACTACAACGGGGTTCAATAAAGAACTAGATAAGTTCATGGAGGACGGGTCCATCAGTGGCTGTTAGCCAGGATGGGCAGGGACGGTGTCCCCAGCCTCTGTTTGCCAGGGAATGGGCGACAGGGGATGGATCACTTGGTGATTCCCTGTTCTGTTCAATCCCTCTGGGGCACCTGGCATTGGCCACTGTCGGCAGACAGGACACTGGGCTAGATGGACCTTTGGTCTGACCCCGTAGGGCCGTTCTTATGTCCTAGAGACAGAGAAGAGGTGTGGCAGAGAGAGTGGCCATGGGAAGCTGAGAGCTGGGGGTGACACAAAAGGGAGAAGGAAGTTGGAGGTGAAGAAAAGGGCGGAGGAGGAGAAGCAGGGGGAAAGGAGAAAAGAAAAAGCACAGAAGATAGGAGGAGGAGGAGTGGAGAGAGTCTAGCTACCCAAGCCATCTCGCATGCCTCCCCTGCCCTCCCCTTCCTCACCAAAACTACCCCCGTTCCCAGGACACTTTGAAAATCTGGTCATCTGAGATAACAGGGCCTTGTCGACAGTAACCTTGATTTTCACGCCGGGCTCTGCTTTGGTAGCTACTGTGAGCGTGGCTGGGACGAGAAGCTCGAGCCTAGTAGGAAGGGTGGGGCAGAGGGTCTTCTGCATGCTCACGTTCCAGGGTGTTGATAAGGTCTAGGAATCAAGTGGGAGGCAAAGGCAGGAGCGGGTGCAGCACAGGGGAACCTGGGTCTAGCCGAACATCTGGAGAAGCAGGGGAGTGGTCAAGCCTGCGACTCCCTTGCAGTTTTTCAGCATCTCCCAACCTGAAATTTGACTTCCCGTCGCTGTGTCAGGTGGGGTGACGGTTACTGTATTGTATTGTACCCACTGGGTGGGGCCGGGCAGGGCCGGTGCTACCATGAAGGCAAACTAGGCGGTGGCCCTGGGCGCCAAGATTTGGGGGCGCCAAAAAGCGGTGCCCCCAATTTTTTTTTGCAGCGGTTCCTCCCCGAGCGTGCGGTCACTGCTCCACTTCTCCCGCCTCCCAGGCTTGCAGGGCCAATCAGCTGTTTGGCGCCGCAAGCCTGGGAGGAGAATTAGAGCGGGGCAGCGTGCTCGGGGAGGACGCGGGACAGAGGTGAGCTGGGGTGGGGAGGTGCCGCACGGCTCCCCGGGGGGAGAGGGAGCTGCCGCGGGGGAGCTCAGGGCAGGGGAGGGAGCTGCCGCGGGGGGGGCACCTCAGGGTGAGGGGGGGCAGGGAGCTGTCGCAGGGCTTGGGGGGGGGCGCAAGATGGACGTTTCGCCTAGGGCGTGAAACTTCCTTGCACCGGCCCTGGGGCCGGGTTCCGGTAGCTGGGGGCTGCAGGGACCGAGGTCCATCTGCCCCTCTTAGGCCTGGTCTACACTAAGAGGGGGGGTTGAACTAGGGTACGCAAGTTCAGCTACGCGAATAGCGTAGCTGAACTCAAAGTACCCTAGTTCGACTGACTTACCCGTCCAGACGCGGCGGGGTCGAACTCCACGGCTCCTAGGTTGACTCCGCCACCACCGTTCGCAGTCATGGAGTTCCGGAGTCGACCGGAGCGCGCGGGGAGTTCGAACTATTGCGTCTTGATTAGACGCGATAGTTCGAACTCCGAGAAGTCGAACTCACCGCATCGACCCGGACGGTGAGTATAGATCTACCCTTTGGAACATTCTCCAGCTCAAGCCAGATAACGAGCCCCAGGCCCCAGAGTGGCAGGCGCTGTGCAAACTGCCTGCCTCAGACACCTGAAATCCGCCATTATTTTAGGGGTGGGGGTGCGTCTCTCTCTTCCATCCTGGAGCAAGCAAGAGATGGCAAACTGGGCCTGACCCACGCAAACTGGGAGCCCAGGCAGGAACGCCAGCAGCTAGTCTTGCTCTACCTGTCTCTCTGCAACCTCAGCAAGCGATAAGAGAAAGGATCCCAGTGATGAAAATACCGACATTAATCAAAACTCTAAATAGAACATAAAAAATATCTCCTCCCCCTGCTTTCTTTTTGTGCTCTGCTAAATCCTGCCAATGGGGGAGGAGACGACATCTCTGTTACAAGCGGTTGGATGCCATCTTTGCATTTTTCTGGCTCTTGCATTCCCACAGGTGTCCCCGTTTCTTTTCTTTAGAAACGGCCCTTTTGATTTACTTTGCTTCCAGCAAATTTTAATTATCTCTCAGCTCCCATTGTCTGGCGAGGGGAAGCGGCCAGAGATTCCATCGTCACACAGCTCGGGCACTGCGGGGCAGAACCTAAATTCAAATAAATAATCGTTTGTCAAAATTCTCCGTTCCTGGGACTGGGCTTCTGACTGTCAGAGCTGCTCTGTCTGTATCGACTCAGAGCCGTAGCAGCTTTGGCTGGGTGTGTTCTTGTGCAATTTCCCTCAAGGTCAGAGGCGACAAAACTGGCCAGCTTGGGAGGTTGTGAACTGCAGGCCAAATTAAGATTAAAGCAGCAGCAACAGTAGCAGCAGCATCTTATCCATGATGAAAAGATGCCAGCTGGAAAGGAGCTAAAGAAATTGCAGGATGAGCCTCAGCTCCAGATGTCCCCTTTGAGTCAGGTTTTTATTTACAATTATCAATCATCAGCTCATTTAGCAGGACCCCAAGATTAAAACCCTATTCCCAGGTCTTGATAAATTACTGCATTTACCGGCTAGTAGTTGCACCAAAAGTTGTTGATATCAGGTACATCTTCAGGGCACTGTAACATAAATGGAAGTCACGAGGTGGCGCTACTGCAGATAGTGTTACACATACTGTATAGGAGTTAGCACTTGAAGAAATGCTTAGTGTAAACTGTGGTGCAGTACTGTTGAGATGCTAGTAAAGTTTGTTCCATCTGAGTGTCTCTGGCTGGGTTGTTCACAGATATATTGCAGCCACTGCCCGTGGGTTAACTACAAGTGAGCAAACGAAACTTTACACAGAGTCAAAACATTTCAGGCACAAATATTCTATTAACGATTTAGTGATAATTACAAGCAAGGGTGTCTTGCTCAGCTCACCCAGAAGTCTCAGCTGCTGTGTTACTGCTCTGCCTCAGCAAGAGGGAGCTTTGCTGCTGCTATGCTATTGTCAAGGCTGATTTCCCACTCTGGCACTTCGAGTGCAGAAGTTGGGGGCCCGCAAGGATTCTAAAAATTAATATTGGCCACTCCAGGCTTGTATTAAACTCCCAGGGTTACAGCTTCTCTCTGACCTTGGATAGGTAGATACTGCCACCACCCAAGTGCAGAACCCCTTTGAGAGCCCAGGAAAGGAATTCTTTCCTGTGGGAATTCTTTCCTGTGGGGCACCCTCAAGCCCTTTCACTCCCCATCCCAGAAAGAAAACAAAGGAAATCCGCTGTTGCCACCAGCTAATTAAACAACATTTGCACAAACCTCTTAAAATACAAAAATCCCAATCCTGTTCTTAAAAAAGGTAAATTTTATTAACAAGAAAAAGAAAAAAAAAGAAATAAAATACATCTGGGAACAACTCAGTCTATCGCTAGGTTTTAAAAGAGCAACGACAAGGATTAAGCACCAATAATAACTTTCTTGAGGTTCAGCTTAAAGGTTACAAGCAAAACAAAAGCACCTGGGGTTAGCACAGAGGAATCCACAAGCCATAACAAAATCAAAGGGATAAACCTAATCACGTCTCCCTAGACATTCCTGATTTATCTACATATCTGGGGTTTTAAACGAGTAGTTTCTAGATATGATCCTGATGATTTTTCATACCTGGCCCAAGCGTCTTACAGCATAACTGCTGCCCTGTCCGCCTTTCCCCAGGAGAACAACAACAGACAGACAAAAGGGGAGTCTTTTTTCTATTTTAAAAAGTTCTAGCCTTCCCATTGGCTCTTTTGGTCAGGTGCCCACTCACTGCCTGTTACCTCTGCATCGCAGTGAGACTTTTTAACCCTTTACAGGTAGAGCAATTAGAGAACAGCTTCTCAGAGGGATTTTATAGCTACTGGCTGGCTGGGGGTCCGTAAAAGGGAGCTACCCCACCCACCCTTCATTTATCCTACCTCTACATCAGTGCCCTGGAGCACCAGCTCGTCTGTCTGGCCAGCAACTCTTCTGGACTCTGCCAACCAAACCTAGCCTTGCAGGTACTAATCAGTGAACCCCCATTCCTGAGCTCCCCAGAAACATCTCCCAGCTGTGTCCAGTCCCTCTCCCTGGATACACAGAAGTTATTAAGTGTGTTGTCTCCAAGAAGACAGAGCACAAACCAGCCTGTTAGTTCAGCTGAGGCCTTCACCCTTCAGTTTAGTCCGGGGCACTCTGAAGTTTTTGTAATAAAACAAGAATAAACTTATTATTAAGAACAGAGACTGAAGCGCTAATAAGGAAGAATAGAAGACACAGTTTATGGGCACAATTAATAGAAAACAAAACATGCTTTCCAGTGACTAAAACTTAATTTAGGTGAGTTACAATCTTTGTCTAAGCAGGTTGCTCACCACTAGTCAGTTCCAGCTCCTCTTGGTGTTCAGGCCAAGAGGATCCACTTTTCATGAGCTCAAAGGGCGCGGTTCCCCCTTCATCCCCTAGGTTATGGATGCCAAAATGACCATCTGTTTCTGCTTATATTTCCCAAAGTCTGTTGTCTCTGTTTCAAGATCCAGGAAGGCTTCCTGGAGGG
The DNA here is from genome assembly GCF_020497125.1 of Mauremys mutica. Lineage (NCBI taxonomy): Eukaryota > Metazoa > Chordata > Testudines > Geoemydidae > Mauremys > Mauremys mutica. The sequence goes on from NC_059077.1 coordinate 3,123,044, forward strand.
TGCAGGCTCCATCCCTCATTGTGATTATTCAGCCGTCTTCCCCCTGCATGTTTAGCTTGATGGCTTTGTTTACCTCCTATGGAGATGTACTTTTCATTGTCCTCTGAGGTATTACCTGGCTCAACTGATACTGGAGACGTGGGGAAACAGGCAAAGCCACATTTCTTTGTCTAGGACAGACTCGGCTTATGCCCTGCTTGCCAAACATCTTTTTACAAACATATTTCCAGAACTTAATTCTTTATACGCCGCCTATACATGCAGCACGCAATAATGTTAATGACTAGCGTATTGCCAGTTTGCATACAATGCCGTCCATGACATCTTTTAGATATAGATTATGACAGCAGTGTGTTGGGGCAAGGAGTACCTCAGGCCTGAGGTGAGTTATGGTAGGGTGTGCCCTCTGTCATGGGGCATTGAGGGGGCTCCCTGGGTCACACAGGGTAATTACACTGTCATTGCACCCCATTCTAAAGAGAAGGCTAGCACGGCCTCATAGATACTTCAGGAGAAATTCTGCTGCTGTAAAGAAGTGGAAATTTGGACAGATGACCAGGGAGGAGTATAAAAATATTGCTAGAGCATGCAAAGGGGTGTAATCAGGAAGGCCAAGGCAGAATTGGAGTTGCAGCTAGCAAGGGATGTGAAGGGTAACAAGAAGGGTTTCTACAGGTATGTCAGTAACACGAAGGTGGTCGGGGAAACTGTGGGATCCTTACTGAATGGGGGGAGGCAACATAGTGACAGATCATGTGGAAAAAGCTGAAGTACTCAGTGTTTTTTTGCCTCAGTCTTCACAGACAAGGGCAGCTCCCAGACTGCTGCAGTGGGCAACACGGTATGGGGAGGAGGTGAGCAGCCCTCAGTGGTGAAAGAACAGGTTAAGGACAATTTAGAAAAGATGGACATGCACAAATCCATGGGGCCGGATCGAATGCCTCCGAGGGTGCTGAGGGAGTTGGCTGGTGTGATTGCCGAGCCGTTGGCCATTATCTTTGAAAACTCGTGGTGATCGGGGGAGGTCCTGGACAACTAGTAATAGGCAAATATAGTGCCCATATTTTAAAAAGGGAAGAAGAAGAACCTGGGGAAGTACAGACCGGTCAGCCTCACCTCAGTCCCCGGCAAAATCATGGGATCCATTTTGAAGCACTTGGAGGACAGGAAGGTGATCAGGAAGAGTCAGCATGGATTCACCCAGGGCAAGTCATGCCTGATCAACCTGGTTGCCTTCTATGATGAGATAACTGGCTCTGTGGATATGGGGAAAGTGGTGCGTGTGAAATATCTTGACTTTAGCAAAGCTTTTGATATGATCTCCCACAGCATTCTTGCCAGCAAGTTAAAAAAAAGTATGGATTGGATGAATGGACTATAAGGTGGATTGAAAGCTGGCTAGATCGTTGGGCTCAATGGGGAGTGATCAATGGCTCCATGTCTAGTTGGCAGCCGGTATCAAGCAGAGTGCCCCAAGGGTCAGTCCTGGGGCCGGTTTTGTTCAACATCTTCATTAATGATCCGGATGATGGGATGAATTGCACCCTCAAAAAGTTCATGGATGACACTAAACCGGGGGGAGAGGTAGAAACACTGCAGGGTAGGGATAGGGTCCAGAGTGACCTAGACAAATTAGAGGATTGGGCCAAAAGAAATCTGATGAGGTTCAACAAGGACAAGTGCAGAGTCCTGCACTTAGGATGGAAGAATCCCATGCACTGCTACAGGCTGGGAGCGACTGGCTAAGCAGCAGTTCTGCAGAAAAAGACCAGGGGGTTACAGTGAACGAGAAGCTGGATATGAGTCAAGAGGGTGCCTTTGTTGCCAAGAAGGCCAATGGCATATTGCGCTGCATTAGTAGGAGCATTGCCAGCAGATCGAGGGATGTGATCATTCCCCTCTACTCAGCACCGGTGAGGCCTCATCTGGAGTACTGTGTCCAGTTTTGGGCCCCACACTACAAGAAGGATGTGGACAAATTGGAGAGAGTCCAGCGGAGGGCAACAAAAATGATTAGGGGGCTGGGGCACATGACTTACGAGGAGAGGCTGAGGGAACTGGGGTTATTTAGTCTGCAGAAAAGAAGAGTGAGGAGGGATTTGATAGCAGCCTTCAGCTCAGGGCCACCCAGAGGGGGGGGGCAAAGGGGGCAATTTGCCCCGGGCTCCGCAGGGGCCCCCAAGAGAACAGCGGAGGCTCCCGCCTCCGCCCCTCTCCTGGAGCCTCAGCGCATCAAGCGCCGAGTCTCCGTCGGGGCCCCTGAGCCCCGCCCCGCTCAGAGCCGCATGGTCAGGGAGCGGGGCTGGGAGCTCCGGGCTGAGCTCGGCTCCCTCTGCTCGGCGTGGAGCTCCCAGCCCCGCCCCCTCACCACGCGGCTCTGAGCGGGACGGAGCTCAGGCCCCGCTGGCCACACGCTGCGACTGTTCCGGCGAGGTGCTGAGACTCCGGGTGAGGAGGGAGCCGGGGGTAAGAGGCTGGGGCCGGGGCGGGGGGGAAGCGGGACCCGCCGCCGAAGCGCAGCCCAGTCTTCAGCGGCAGGGGGCCCCTTCCGTTCCGGGACCCGCCGCCAAAGTGCCCCGAAGACCCGCGGCGGGGGCCGCCCCCCCGCTGAATTACCGCTGAAGACCGGGCTGCACTTCAGCGGCGGGTCCCGCTTCGGCGGTAATTCGGCGGCGGGGGGGGGCCGCCGCGGGTCTTCGGGGCACTTTGGCGGCGGGTCCCAGAACGGAAGGGCCCCCCGCCGCCGAAGACCCCAGGCCCCCGGAATCCTCTGGGCGGCCCTGCTTCAGCTACCTGAAAGGGGGGTTCCAAAGAGGATGGAGCTCGTCTGTTGTCAGTGATGGCAGATGACAGAACAAGGAGCAATGGTCTCAAGTTGCAGTGGGGGAGGTCTAGGTTGGATATTAGGAAACACTATTTCACTAGGAGGGTGGTGAAGCACTGGAATGGGTTCCCTAGGGAGGTGATGGAATCTCCATCCATAGATGTTTCTAAGGTCCAGCTTGACAAAGCCCTGGCTGGGATGATTTAGTTGGGGATTGGTCCTGGTTTGAGCAGGGGGTTGGACTAGATACCTCCTGAGGTCTCTTCCAACCCTAATCGTCTATGATTCTATGATTTCACAACCTCCCTTGGAAGCCTGTTCTAGAATTTAACTACCCTGATAGTGAGAAAGTTTTTCCTAATCTGCAACCGAAATCTCCCTTGCTGCAGACTAAGGCTTCTATTGCCCTATGTATGGAAAACACCTAGCACTTTGTGGGGTGCTATGTAAAGAAAACACTAAGAACCACCAGCCCAAACTACACACACTCACAATCCATAATCAGCCACACATGCCCCCGCTGATCCTGTTTGAAAGGACCCCTTTGGTAGCACGGTCGTTCGGCTGCCCTTTCCAGTTGCCTATCTCCCCACACGTTACCGAGCCCATTGTGCCGGGGCTGGGGGGGTCCGGAAGGAAGCTGCATGCTTTCAGCAGCGCTCTGGCTGACACAATGAAACCCTGTGATTAGGGACGCCAATTGGATGGAGGGGAAGGAAAAAAATAAATCAATTTTGCTGCAATAAAGCCTCCTACTGTATTAGCCTAATACACACACGCACACACGGCATGACCATGATCCCCTTTGCCCCTCCTTGGGGGCAGATTGTGGCTTTGCCGGTCGCTCCTGAGTGAAGGCGTGTGCAGAGCGGTGCTGTAATGAAATATCGCCTTCCTCCCAGGCCCCTGTGCTCTCTCCTCAGCTCACACCCTCTTCCCTGCCGCCCGAGCTCACAGCCCTAGTGCCGTCCGTCCACCTCCCCCCACGGCCAGGTTCTCGGCAAATGCTCCCACTTCCTCCTCTCGATCACTCAAACCCAACTCTCCCAGCCTAGCCCGGTTGCTCGGGGCCTGGGAGCCATCTCTGGTCCTGACTACCACAGCCTCCTCACTGGCATCCCTGGTTCTCCTCTCCCTCCTGCTGTCTGCAGGCCTGCAGCTGAAGTCACCTGCTGCATGGCCCATGGCTCCCTCACCCATCGTCTCCTGTCCCTTCACTGCTCCTCTGTCTCATCCTGAAGCTAGAGTGCATGGCTCATGCTCGGCTTCCCGCTGGCGTCTCCTCCTGCCAGCCCCTAGAGTCCAGCCTTTCCTTACTGCACTCTCCAGCTCCTGGGACCACTGTTACTGTTATTAATTCATGATAATGTTATGATTAGGGCTGGTTGAAAATTTTCCATAGAAACGTTTTTTTGATGGAAAATTGGGTTTCTGACTAAACAAAATATTTCATGAGGAGTGCCCGCTTTCTGTGTAAAGTTTGGATTTCTTTTGTTGGGGGGAAAAAAGACTGCCTGAAAACCCAATTATTTTGATTTGAAAATGGCGTTGTGGTGCCTTGTCTCCATACTCCTCTATGGGCTGGCTGCCTGGCTGGACTACATCTCCCATGATGCACTGTGAACGAGGACTGTCATGATGCACCCCCACCCTTTACAAAAAAGGGGAGATCATGCTGCATCTTGAGAGATGTCGTTTGGGTGCCTCGTATCCCCTTTCTCCTCTGTGGGCTGGGCTACCTGACTGGAGTACATCTCCAATGATGCACTGTGACTAAGGACTGCTCCGCCCCTCAGTAAGAGGTGACATCATGTTGCCAGCCTGCTTGCGAAGATGCCCTTCCCTCTCTTCGTTATGTGGAGCCTGTCTCTGCCTAGCACTCCTCCTTCTTGGAACACCATCCCATGGTCAAAGAATCCAAAGCCTTCTCTCCGACACCACCTGCGTAGCCATTAGTTGACTTCCACAATTCGACAATCCCTACCCAGGCCTTTTCCTTCCACAGGGAAGATGGACAAGACCACCACTTGCGTCTCAAACTCCTTTTTCCTTCTTCCCAGAGCCACATAGTCTACAGCGATCTGCTGAAGGTCATTCTTGGCAGTATCATTGGTGCCCACATGGAGAAGCAGGAAGGGGTAGAGATCCAAGGGCTTGATGAGTGTCGGCAGTCTCTTCGTCACATCGTGAATCCTTGCTCCTGGCATGCAGCAGACCTCTCGGTTTTCTTGGTCGGGATGGCAGATGGATGACTCAGTCCCCCTGAGGAGGGAGTCTCCAACCACCACCACCCGTCTCCTTCTCTTGGGAGCGGTGGTTGTGGAACCCCTATCCCTAGGACAGTGCATCCCGTGCCTTCCAATTGGTGGAGTCTCCTTCTGCTCCCTTCTCTCAGATGTACTATCTACTCCACTCTCCGCATTAGTACCTGTGGAGAGAACATGAAAACGGTTGCTCACCTGTATCTGCATTGCTGGTAGATGGACGCTCCTCTTTCTTCTTCTGGAGGTCACATGCTGCCAAATTTCTTCACCATCCCTCTGTCCCCGCTGTGCAGCCTGCTCTGATTCTTCAGGACGTTGTGCCTGTAGAAACATATCCTGACGTCTGTCCAGGAAATCTTCATTTTCTCTTATGCAATGCAGGGTCGATACTTGTTTCTCCAGACCTCAAACCTTCTCTTCCAATATGGAGACCAGCTTGCACATTGTACAGACAAAGTCGTTTCTTTGTCCTGTGGAAGAAAGACAAACATGGCACAAGTCACAACAGCTGATCGCTCACCATCCATATTTCCTTCTTTCTGAGAGCTTCCTCATCTCAGAGATGAGACTAAGGTTAAAGGCCACCATAGATGATCCGCATCAAGAGAAGATTGCATCAGAGTCTCTTCACTGGCAAAATGTTCTGAAAAGGCTCACTGCCATTGTGAGAATACTTGCTATCCAAAACCTAGCACTGCATGGCACTTCAGATCAGCTGTATGTGCCAAACAATGGAAACGTCCTTAAAGTTGTGGAGCTGACGGCTGAGTTTGACGCTGTACTCCAGGAGCATCTCAGAAGAGTCACCACCCAAGAAATGTACACACACCACTACCTTGGAAAAACAATTCAAAATGAGATCAGACAGTTACTGGCAACAAAAGTCAAACAGAAAATTGTGGCAGATCTGAAGTCAGCAAGATATTACTCTGTTATTCTGGACTGCACACCTGACACCAGCCGTACGGAACAAATGACTTTAATGGTGTTTGTAACAACAACAGAACCTAGTGAAAATGTCCCTGCAATGGTGACTGTCAGAGAGCATTTTCTAGAATTTATTGACATTGATGATACTACAGGAGTTGGGATGACAAATGTGCTTCTTAAAAAACTGGAAGATACAGGAATTGCGATAGCTGACGTGAGAGGTCAGGGCTATGATAATGGTGCCAACAAGAGAGGAAAGAACAGAGGGGTGCAGACACGGATCCGAGAGTTAAACCCTCGAGCTTTTTTTGTCCCATGCCGTTCTCATTCACGAAACTCAGTGGTCAGTGATGCAGCATCAGCTTCTAGTGAGGCTGCTGAATTTTTTAATGTAATTCAAAGCATCTATGTATTTTTCTCTGCATCAACTCATCGATGGCAAATTTTGAAGCAACATCTGGGAACATCCTCTGTGACACTGAAACCACTGAGTGCCACATGATGGGAAAGTCGAGTGGAGGCGATAAAGCCTATCAAACACCAAATTGGGAAGATAGATGATGCCATAGTTGCCATCATGGAGGATAATGCTATGATAGGAACTGTTCGTGGGAGAACAGTGGCAGAGGGAAATGGAATCACCAGACACATACATAACTTCAAATTTCTGTGTGGCTTAGTGTTGTGGCATGACACTGTTTGAAATAAATGTTGTAAGCAAGAGACCCCAAGGTGTTGACTTTGATATATCTGGAGCAATGGAACAACTGGACAAAGCAAAGTCAGACCTACAGTCTGACCGGTCAGATGAGGGATTTCAAAACGTTCTGAAGAGTGCACAGAAGTTGGCAGAGGAACTTCACACTGAAGCTATTTTCCCACCCATTCAAGAATACAAGAGTCACCGAAGAAGACGACATTTTGATTACAAGGCACGGGGATAATCCCACAAGAGACCCCAAACAACAATTCAAAGTTGAATTCTTTAACCAGGTGCTAGATTGTGCAATACAGTCAGTTGAAGAACATTTCATGCAGCTCAAGGAACTCAGCGTATATTTGGGATGTTGTATGATATTCCAAAACTCCTCCCTATACCTGAAGAAGACCTACACCAGCAATGCAGGGCACTAGAGACAGTGTTGACACATGATGACATGTGCGATATTGATGCGAGTGATTTAGGTGATGAACCGAAAGCCCTTTCAAGATACATTTCAGCAGGATCAACTCCAAAGGCTGTTCTGGAATATATGTGCACAAATAAGATGACCACCCTCTTTCCAAATGCTTTTGTTGCTCTGTGCATACTTCTAACACTTCCTGTAACAGTTGCCAGTGGAGAACGCAGCTTCTCCAAGCTGAAGTTAATAAAAACACATCTACGCTCCACAATGACATGGGAGAGGCTGGTCGGCCTTGCAACCATCTCAACAGGGCATGAGCTGGCCCAGACTGTGGACCTTCAGGAAGCAGTTCAAATCTTTGCAACCAAGAAGGCACGGAAAGCACCACTTTGATTATTCAAACAGATACAAATGCCAGTGTTTACTATGCAGACAAGAAAAGTTACACTTGCTGTTCAGGCATTTGAAAGTTAAATGTTACTTAAAATTTTTGAACAAGGCATTTTAAGTTGTTAGTTCTCCTTTATTGGGGTAGGTAGCAGTGCAGGACCATGAGAGAAGGAGAACAGGAAGAAGGCAGAATTGAGACCTTTCAAAGTTTTGGCACAAGCCAGGAGGCATAGGGGCACCATTTGAGCTCCCCGCCTCAGGTGCCAAAATGTTGTGGGCTGGCCCTGGGTTTAGGGAAGGGCTTCCAGACTTGGAGATGCTTCTCTGAACCCTGCACGCGTCTCCTCCGCATTAGCATAGTTTCATACGACCCTAAGAGCTGCCTGACAGGCTCAGCCCCAAAGCCGTAGCCCAGCGTACTGGCTTTGATGGGGGCCAGCACCAGCGGCTTCAGAGGCACATGAAAGAAATCCTTTAATGGCCAATTATGGAATCTTTTATAACACGGGGCCCTTTCCAAACTCTCTGCTGCTCTCAGCAGACTCACTGATTGGCGGCAGAGGCCCGAGCCTCATGCACACATGTCCATCGGCATGTGCCACGTGGTGCGGAGAGGGGCATCTGCCGGGAGCCTGCTGCATGGAGGCTGTGGGGCCCTGCCCCTCTCCACATCGCAGGAATCTCGGTGCAGGCCTGACAACAGCTTCTTCTTCTCCTCCCTCTTTTTGAGCGGGGGGGTATAATTCTTTTCTGATTTTTAAGCTTTCATTTGATCTGACAGTTGGCTCAGCGGGGGGAATACCCCATCCCAGCACAATGCCTGCGAGATAAAAGGAAACCAGGGCCAGCCAGCACATATTTTCCACTGATTCCCCCCTCACCACCCCATTTTCTTGGCAAAGGACAAAAAGGGAACATGAGCGTATTTCTTCTTTCAAAGCCTGATTCTTTAAATATTGAACTGGGAGTGAATTCCCTTCTGGATGCCTGATTGCTGGCATGCACTTTCCCCTCGCACTGTCTAAACTGTAACAGCTGAGGGCTCGGGATTCGATTTGGGGGCACAATGGGGTTTTGTTAGCGTCTCGGGCTGGGCTCCAGCAGGAATACCAGTCTCAAATAGAAACATAGACAGTCAGGGCTGGAAGGGATCTCAAGAGATCGGCTGATGCAGCTCCACCCTGCTGAGGCAGTGTTAAGACCTTCAGGGCTTTCATTTTAAGCTATGTCTCCTGCACCTGCCTCCCTCCTCGTGACAATGGGTTTTCTTGGTTTCCCAGCAGTAACTTTGCTTTGGAAAAGGAACACGGGAGTTTGGCTTAGGGGTTGTGTACGTTTGGGCTGGAAGGTGTGATTCCCGAACTAGCTCTGCTAGCAGTGTCTGCGGCCTCACTGGTGGCCGGCTGGGCTAGCCACCTGGGCTCGCGGCCCTGAGGACAATCCTGCCTGGCCCCTGAGTGACGGTGTCAGCCCCGGACACACTGCTATTTGTAGGTGCTAACTCCAGCCCCTGTGATTTAGACTGTTCTTAGAGGGGGTCCCTCCAGGGCAGGCGTGAGGCCAGGTTGGGGGGGGGGAGCTTGCTCAGCCGTAATCCCGAGATGCTGCGGTTGAGGCTGTCCTGGGATAACTGGAGATCTTCAGTCTCCAGAACGGTGAAATCCAGCATCTTTGGGCCACACTTGAGGAAAAGAAGCAAAGACGCGTTGCTCACGCCTGGGGTGCCAGCCGAGCAGATCTGAAAGCCCCTTTGCTGAAATCTTGGCTGCCGGTGGGTTGGCCACTGCAGGGGGCCTGGGAGCTGGCAAAGTCACATCCTGTCTCCCTTCTGGCGGTGTGGTGAAACTGCCAAGCGTGTGCGACGTGACGAGTGTGAGCTAGGGGCTGCCAGCGAGAGCAGCGGGGCCAGGCAGGGCCGGCTTTAGGAACTGCAGGGCCCGATTCGAATACCCAGCGGTGGTCCGGCTCTTTGGAGGCACGTCAGTGGTGAGGGCTCCTTCACTCGCTCCGGGTCTTCCACAGCACTGAAGGACCCCCCAGCCTCCGAAGTGCCGCCGCAGAGCCGGAGCGAGTGAAGGACCCCCTGACGCCGAAGTGCCGCCGAAGAGCCGGAGCGAGGGAAGGACCCCCTGACATCGAAGTGCCGCCGAAGAGCCGGAGCGAGGGAAGGACCCCCTGACGCCGAAGTGCCGCCGCAGAGCCGGAGCGAGTGAAGGACCCCCTGACGCCGAAGTGCCGCCGAAGACCCAGAGCGAGTGAAGGACCCCCTGACGCCGAAGTGCCGCCGAAGACCCAGAGCGAGTGAAGGACCCCCTGACGCCGAAGTGCCGCCGAAGACCCAGAGCGAGTGAAGGACCCCCTGACGCCGAAGTGCCGCCGAAGACCCAGAGCGAGTGAAGGACCCCCTGACGCCGAAGTGCCGCCGAAGACCTAGAGCGAGGGAAGGACCCCCTGACGCCAAAGTGCCGCCGAAGACCCAGAGCGAGTGAAGGACCCCCTGACGCCGAAGTGCCGCCGAAGACCCAGAGCGAGGGAAGGACCCCCTGACGCCGAAGTGCCGCCGAAGACCCAGAGCGAGGGAAGGACCCCCTGACGCCGAAGTGCCGCCGAAGAGCCGGAGCGAGGGAAGGACCCCCTGACGCCGAAGTGCCACCGAAGAGCCGGAGCGAGTGAAGGACCCCCTGACGCCGAAGTGCCGCCGAAAAGCCAGACCACTGCCGGGTGAATAAAAAAAATTAAAAAATTAAAAAGGCACCTAAGGCTCGGGGCCCACTTTGGCACGGGGCCCAATTCATGGAAACGGCCTAAAGCCGGCCCTGGGGCCAGGAGCTCTTTGAAAAAGAGCCACCCCGGAGTGAGGGCGTCTGGGGCCTGCTCCAGAATGAAGCCATGGCTGGGAATTCAAATGAAGGCGGGTGGCTCTCAGTGTCTGATGGCTGAGAGAAACTGAGATGACGTTAGGTTGTTACTGTGAGCGTCAGTGATCCCTGCTCTGCCTGGAAGAGCGTGGAGAGCGATGGGGCAAGGTGCGGTACTATGTCAAGTGACTAACGCGGGATGCCACATGCTCAAATCTGGCCCAGTCGCCCCTCTCTCATGACTGGGCCCAACCTGACTGGCACTGCAAACCCGTGTGCCAACCTGCAACGCCTCTCCTGAAATCTGGTCTGGCCGCCCCTCCGGCAGGACCGAGAAGCAGCCGGGCTAAGCCTGGGTGGCGCTGTGTCCCAGCACGCCAGGCTGCAACGCCACTGGCCTCTCCGGCAAGACAGCGGGGCTGCCGGGCCGAATTTGAGTGGTGGGGGAGGCGGCACACCAGAGTGCTGCCTAGGGCGGCAGATTGTACTGAGCCATCTCTGATCATGGGAAAAGTTCTACTTCCACCAGGCAAAGTGGGACAGTCCCATGAGACCTGGGCCTATCGGGAGGCCTGGGTAAGTATCAAGGGGGGTTTAAAAAAATCACTGCAGGGTGGCCATACTGTGCTATCCCGGTGCTGGGTGGTTTGTTCTGCCCGATGCTCTGCTTTCGTGGCTCCGGTTATACCCGCTGCGGTTGATTTAAAAGGCAGATGCCGGCAGCCTGGATATTTAGGTGACATAACAGGAGGCAAGCAGCCAACCATGCTATGCCACCCCCAGCCGTCCCCAGCCACCCATGGCTTAACTGTTCAGTTCAGAGCCATTGGCAGGGAGCTGCTGTCCCATGGCACTGGTGGGGTTGGGCAGTGAGTGACGGGCAGCTAAGCAGGAGGAAAGATCCAGCTCTCCTTCCCGCACCAAAGTATCCTCCCTTAAGCCTCGCTCTGAAACCTGGCTGCGCTGTAACAAACTCACAGCAGCAAACAACGGACTTGGCCATCCTCAGCTAAACTCAGAGCCGTCTGCTCCAAAGCAGGCCAATCTCCAGTGCGAGAAGCATCTCCACTGCCAGTGAAGTGTTCGAGCTTGATAGATCTTCCCCGCTAGAGAACGCCTGCTCGGGGTCAAGGGTGCCTGAGTCTGAGCAAGACTTAACGCCTCTAGGGTAGGGTGGTAGGAAGCACATACATGCAAAGGGTCTCATCCTTCTAAGTGCTGGGCACCTGCAGCTCCCATAGAAGCCAATGGGGACTGGGTGAGCTCAGTATTTCTGAAGATCAGCATGTTGCAATGGGCCGTAAATGAAAGCTGGCTGTTTTGCCTTTGCTTTTTACTCCTTGCATTTATATCTAGGTGTTTAATGCTGACCGGGAATCCATTGCTTTTTTATAAGTTCCTCATTTTCCATGCAGAGGGGCTCAGGCATGCTGAAAAATTGACACCATGTAATAGCCCAGAGAAGTGCCTTTGGATTTACCGTTCCCTCCTGTGGCGTGGAACTACAACGTTTCGACCACCACAGAATTCTTGAACAAATCCAATATTCTCCCCTATAGATATGTATGTATGACCATTCTTCACCCATTTCATTGCAGCATCTGGACATCGGAAATACGACTCCTAACATCTGGAGTCTAATAGGAGACAAACTGTTTTTATTTTCCCTGTTATAAAATATCTATCTCCATATTAACTGTGTGGGGCATTGGACTGATGCAATGCAGGAAACTTTATGGCAAATTTCAGTACCCTGTTAAGTGTGTCTATTTGGGCTGTAATGTGTAGCCAGCAAGAGAAGCAAAATCCCATCAAACATAGCAGTGTTCAGCAGAGAGGGAGAGAGGACACAGGAGCAATCTGGTGCCTGCTTGCCATGGGTCCCAAACAGCATGGAGTAAATCCAACCGTTGGGCCATGAAGAAGGCAGTTTCGGAGGGCATAGCTGCAGACTCAGTGCTTGGCGGTAGCGGGGCATGGTGAGTGGTGCGCCTGGCCCATCTGTGGGTCATTTGTTTGGCTGTTTGTTTTTTCTCTATGTACAGGCTGCGTGGCAGAGACCAGTCTGTCTGCGGATGCTTTGGTGAAGGCCGCAAGGCTCTGACCCTTGGTATAAAAAGTCACTTGTCAGGAGAACTCAAGAACCACGAGAAGTGGCAGCTCACAGGAGTGTTTGGGAGGGAGTTCAGAGAGGGAGTGTGAGAGGCTTTCCTTCCAGGTTCAGCTCTACACGCACTTCTGTGATGGGCGGCGGTGGAACCATGGTGGTGACTTGTAACGGAGGTGCCCCGTTTCCTTTCCTACCTGACGTCAGAAGGGACTTCCTGTGCATGAAGTGCAAGTTGGTGGATGTGCTGGAAGGAAAGATTCTTGGATTGGAGGGGCAAGTAGAGACACCACTGAGAATCAGAGAATCTGAGGAGCTCCTAGACAGCCAGTTCAGGACACGTTAGTACCCCAGCTTCAATGCAGAAAGGAGCTGGCAACAAGGGAGTCACACAGAGAGGAAGTCAGAGAGGAGGCCTGACAGTTCATCAGAGCTAATGGTCACAGAGACGTTCTACATGGTGGGAGACAAGAATGCACAGGCTGTGGCCACCACAGAGAAGAGTAACGGAAGGAATTCCACCCCGCTAGAAGTTTCCAATCAATACCAGGTCCTCAATGTGGAAACTAGAAGATACCTTTCAAGATCCAGTTGGTCCAACAGAAGAGAGAGCTGTTTGGGACATATCTGTGGATGGCAGCTGTAAGAAAATCAAGCTTGCCCACAAAGAGTTCTGCAGGCATCCAAGGTAGACAGACAACCCTTGTTGGGGGTTCAATACTCAGAAGAATTGAAAGAACATTCTGCCAGGGACAGATGGACAATAGGACTGAATGCTGCCTTCCTGGAGCCAGGACACGAGACATCTCTCTGAGATCCAGCAGGCTTCTGAAGTGGCCAGGCAAGGATCCACTGGTGATGGGTCACATCAGCACTAAGGCCATGGCATCCCAGGAGATAATACATGGCTTCAGAGAACGTGGAAGGGTGCTGAAGAAGAACGTCCATGTGATCTTCTCTGAGATGCTTCCTGTCCCATGAGCCAATGATGACAGAAGGCAGAAGATGCTGGAAGTGAATCACGGGCCAGGTAAGTGATGTAGGATGGAAGGTGTTGGTTTTGTGGAACATTGGTCCACCTTTTATGGGGCGAAGGGGCTGCATAGCTTTGGATGGCCTCCACCTCAGGACACGGGGGACCAATCTCCTCAGAGACAAGCTGGCTAGAGGAGCCAGGAGGACGTTAGATTAATAACAAAAGGAGAGGGTGAAAAGTGGAAAGATGTAAGCACTCAGCACAAAATCAAGATGTTGAGAAGCAAATTAATTACGGAACCGAAGGACACAAAGAGAAGACGTTCTTTAATTGCCTATACACCAGGGGCGGGCAAACTTTTTGGCCTGAGGGCTGCATCAGGTTTTGTAAATTGTATGGGGGGGCCCTCCCTCCTATCTGCCCCCCACGGGGCTCCTGCCTCATCCATCCCCCCCCGACCCCTGACAGCCCCCGGACTCCCGCCGCCCCGTCCAACCCCGCCTCTCATTGCTGACTGCCGCTCTGCCCCCATTCAACCCCCTGCTCCCCCCGACTGCCCTGACCCCTATCCACACCCCCGACCCCTGACCACCTTCCCAAACTCCTCTGGTCTCTATCCAACCCCCCCTGCTCCCTGCCCCCTTACCGCGCTGCCTGGAGCTCCGGTGGCTGGCAGCACTACAGCCGCGCCGCCCGGCTGGAGCCAGGCCACGCTGCTGCCGCCACCGCACAGCACAGAGACCGGGTCAGGCTGGGATCTGCAGCTGCGCTGCCCCAGGAGCTCACAGCCCCACCGCCCAGAGCATTGCGCCGGCGGCAGGGCGAGTGAGCTGAGGCTGCGGGGGAGGGGGAGGGGCCGGGGGCTAACCTCCTGGGCCAGGAGCTCGGGGGCCGGGCACGACGGTCCTGCAGGCCGTAGTTTGCCCACCTCGGCTATACACCAATGCTACACGCCTGGATAAGAAACATGAGGAATTGGAATTGCTCATTTAGGAGCATAAATTTGCTCTAGCTGGTCGTGCTGAAACCGGCTGGGGTGGTTTGCGTGATTGGAATGTTTAAATCAATAGTTACGACCTATTCAGGAAGAATCCAATGGGCAAAAGACGAAGGGGAGTGGTGAAAAAATGGCTTTACCTGTTTCTGAGTCACTGGTAACTCAGAAAAAAACGATCCCAAATGTGCATGGATAAGGCCCAACCAAATTCCTGGCAGCGAAAAACACATCACAGACCATGAAATCTGATCTCCCCGTAAAATCTGGCCCCCAGCCGGAGGCTCCTACCCAGCACAGGGCTCCAGCTGCTAGTCCCAGCCAGGGATGAGGGTGGGGGACAGGACTTCCCCTATTTGGGCTGCTCCTGGGGAGGGTCAGACCCACATCCAGGATCTCCTCCAGCTGCAGGAAGCTCCATGGTGGGAGCTGTTACCCCCCTGCCTGGGCGGGAGGCTGCAGGGAAAACGGATGTGTGGTAACCCAGCCCTCCCATACCCTACAACCCTCACCTCTGCGCTGCTGCTGCTGCTGCTGGCGGTGGCGCTGGCTTTAGAGCTGGGTGCCCGGTCAGCAGCCGCCTTCTCTAGCTGCCCAGCTCTGAAGGCAGCGCCCCTGCCACAAGCAGGGTAGAAGTAAGGGTGGCAATTCCATGACCCCCCTACAATAGTTTTGCAACCCCGACCCCGACTACCTTTTGGGCTGGGACCCCCCACGGTTACAATACCATGAAATTTCAAATGTAAGAATTCTGAAACTGTGACACAGACTGACTTAAAAAAACCTGGCTTTGAAATTGACCAAAATGGACCATGAATTTGGTAGGGCCTTAGGATCAATGTCCTAAGAGATAAAGCATAAGACAAGATATTATTTGGTATCTGCTCCAGACCACCAAATCACACTAGGAAACGGGATGTCCGGCTCCTTACAAACCTGTCTGTAATGTGCACGAGAAAAAGCTGCATGCTCACAGGGAACTTCAATTTGAGTGACACATGCTGGAGGTGTCATGCTGCCAGTACTAAAACATCCTTAGAATTTCTAAATATTATAGATGACAATTTCCTAACTCAAAAAGTGCTGCCTCCAGCATGGGAGAATTCTGTATTGGAGCTCATCTGGACAGACAAAGAGGAACTGATCACAGAACTAAAAATTAATGGTAGTTTAGGTACAAGTGATCATGACTTGATTACATTTATCATGTGCAAGCAGAATAAAGTCCAGACTAGTAATATATATGCTTGGTGCTTTAAAAAGGCCCATTTCACAAAGCTGAAAACAGTTATGAGCCAAATCAGATGGGAGGAAAAATTTATTCAGAAAAAATGTGAATGATGATTGGAAATTATTTAAAGAACACTTATTAGATGCCCCCAAAGCAACAATCCAACAACAGAAGAAGAAGGCTGTATTGGCTAAAAAACCCAGGGCCGCCCAGAGGATTCCGGGGGCCTGGGGTCTTTGGTGGCACGGGGTCCTTCCGTTCCAGGACCCGCCGCCAAAGTGCCCTGAAGACCCGTGGCGGGGCCCCCCCGCCGCCGAATTACCGCCGAAGCGGGACCCGCCACTGCAGTGCAGCCGGGTCTTCGGCGGTAATTTGGTGGTGGGGGGTCCCCACCACGGGTCTTGGGGGCACTTCGGCGGCGGGTCCCGGAACGGAAGGGCCCCCCACCGCTGAATTACCGCCGAAGACCCAGCTGCGCTTCGGCGGTAATTCGCCGGCGGGGGGTCTTTCCACCCCGGAGCGGAAGGACCCTCCGCTGGCGAAGACCGGGAGCGGAAGAAGCTCCAGGACCCACGAGAGTTTTCCGGGGCCCCCAGAGCGAGTGAAGGACCCCGCTCCAGGGCCCCCGAAAAACTCTAGTGGGGACCCCTGCGGGGCCCGGGCAAATTATCCCTCTTGCCCCCTCCCCCGCCCGGGCGGCCCTGAAAAAAGCAACCAGGTTTAGAGGGGAAGTGAGGGCAGCTATAAAAAAAATGTATAATGGAAGAAAGGTAAAGTTGATATTCATCAATATAAATCAGAAACTAAGAATTGTAGAAAATTGATAAGGGAAGCAAAGAGACACAAGGTGAACTCTATGGTCAGCAGAGTTAAGGACAATAAGAAGGCATTTTAAAAATATATTAGGAACAAAAAGAATCCTGACAATGGTATTGCTCCATTGCTAGATGAAAATGGTAGAATTACCCATAAAAATGCAGAAAAGGCATTATTAATAAATATTTTTTTCTGTATTTTGGAAAAAACAAATGATATAGTCTCATTATATGGTGTTGATAACACTCTTTCCATTACATTTGTATCTCTGGAGGATGTTAAATAGTAGCTACTAAAGGCAGACATTTTAAAATTGATAACTTACTTCAAGAGTTTTAAAAGAGCTGGCTGAGGAGCTCACTGGACCATTAAAGTTGATTTTCAATAAGTCTTGGAACACCGGAAAAGGTCCAGAAGGCTGGAAGAAATCTAATGTGCCAATATTTAAAAATGGAAAACATGATGAGCCAGGCTATTATGGGCCTGTCAGTCTGACACTGATCCCAGACAAGATAATGGAGTGACGGATACAGGACTCAATTAATAAAGAATTAAAATATGGTAATGTAACGAATGCCAATCAACATGGGCTTATGGAAAATATATCCTGTCAAACTAACTTGATTTTTTTTTTTTTTTGCTGAGATTACAAGTTTTGTGGCTAAAGAGAATAATGTTGATGTAGTACGCTGTACTTAGACTTCTGTCAGATGTTTGACATGGTACTGCAGGATATTTTCATTAAAAAACTAGAACGATATAAAGTTAACATGACAAACATTAAAAGCTGGCTGACATGTCTCAAAGTGTAATTGTAAACGGGAAATCGTCATCAAGCAGGTGTGTTTCCAGTGGGGTTTTTCGGGGATCGGTACGTGGCCCTATGCTATTTAACATTTCTATCTATAACCTGGAAGAAAACCTAAAATCATCACTGATAAAATTTGTAGATGACATAAAAATTGGGGAAGTGGTAAATAATGTAGAGGACAGGTCATAGATACAGCGGGATCTGGATCACTTGGTAAGCTGGGCACAAGCAAACAATAGGTGTTTTAATATGGCCACATATAAATGGAAATGCCGGCCACACTTACAGGACAGGGGACATTATCCTGGGAAGCAGGGACTCTGAAAAAAATTTGGGGGTCACGATGAATAATCAGCTGAACATGAGCTCCCAGTGTGACGCTGTGGCCAAAAAGGCTGATATGATCCATGGATGCATAAACAGGGGAATCTCGTGTAGGAGTAGAGAGGTTATTGGGCACTGGTGCGACCGCTGCTGGAATCCTGTGCCCACTTCTGGTGCCTACAATTCACGAAGGATATTGATAAACTGGAGAGCGTTCAGAGAAGAGCCACTAGAATGATTAAAGGATTAGAAAACCTGCCTTTGAGTGATAAATTCAAGGTGCTCAGTCTATTCAGCTTAACAAAGAGAAGGCTAAGGGGTGACTTGATCATAGTCTATAAGTATCTATGTGGGGAACAAAAATTTGATAAAGGGCTCGTCAGTCCAGCAGAGGAAGGTCTAACACCATCCAGTGCTGGAAGCTGAAGCTAGACCAATCCAGGCAGGAAATAAGGCAGGACAACATTTTTAATGGCCAGGGCGATTAACCATTGGAACCATTGGCCAAGGGTTATAGTGGATCACTGTCCTGCCCTTGCTCCCCTGCAAGCCCTTTTTTCATGGACCCTGCTCCATGCCCAAACGGTGACATTTCGTATTATGCCTGACCCCTCCCTGCAGCAGGCCCCTGTGAAGAAAGTCTCTGGTTCTACGGCCATGGGCCAGAAGTCATTGAAAGTTGATGACTCCAGAATGGAATCTCGACAGATCTCAGCGCTCCACAGTTCAATGCACTTATCTCTCACACTGTCACACAGTTCGTGCTCCTTTCACTGAGACGTCCCCTTTGGTTCCCACCGCCTCCCATTGAAATTTCAGTGAAAAACTTTGTTGAAAAGTTGAAATGCGGAAACGTTGACCAGCTGTATTCACACCATTGTGCGGTTGAAACAGAGCATGGATACAGCCCTTTTTTTACAGTGGCTAGGAGAGAGGTAGTGCGGCCTAGTGGCCAGGATACTGGAATAGTGGGCCCAGGGGACAGGGCCGGCTCCAGGCACCAGCCCAGCAAGCAGGTGTTTGGGGCAGCCAATGGAGAGGGGCGGCACCTCTGGCTCTTCAGTGGCGGGTCACTCACTCCTTCTGGGAGCGAAGGACCAGCCACCAAATCACTGCCAAAGACTGAACCGGCGGTGGTAGTGCCGCAGATTGCGATCGCGGCTTATTTTTTTTTTTTCTTCCTTTTTGCTGTTTGGGGCAGCAAAAATCCTGGAGCCGGCCCTGCCAGGGGACCTGGATTTTATTACCAGCTGTCAGTGATCACTGACAGTCTCCTCTGTGATCACGGACAAGGCGTTTCCCTCCTACTCTTGGTCCATCTGGCCTGTTTAGCCTGTGAGCTCTTTGGTGCAAAGACTCTCTCTTGTGACGTGTGTGTGTGTAGCATCAAGTGCACTGAGCTTGGTTGGAGCCTCCAGGCACCTATTATAATAATCATACAAGGCTAAAACTCAGACAGCAGGAATGTGAAAACTAAAGGACACGTGTGCTACTAAGCTAACTGGTGGGTGCACAGTGATAGTGTCAAATTGTGGTTGCAAAGGAGGGAGAAAGATATGCTCAAGTAACTGGGCAACCCACCCCCTTTAGAGCCCTCTGTGTCTCCGGAAGTCAAGGCACCCTTATTGTTATCGTTTGGTTTGTTTTACACAGTGCGCCTAAGATTTGTGGGCACATTTTGCTGTATCTCTCGCTGTGTGTATGTATGTAGCCCCGGCACAGTGAGGCACTGATCTCAGTTGTAATACAAGTGATAATAGTCAAAGAATAAGGTAGATGAGATTGAGAGCATGTAATTAGCGATGGAAATTGTTTGTTTTGGAATGAGGCGAGCATGGCATTAAAACTCTCTTGGGGGCCTTAATCGAGGTTCTTTTTAAATATAATTTGGGATGTTTCAGCAAAGCATCACACAGAGGGGAGTTTCCTTGATCTCTGAAGAGGATGACTTAGCCAATGCTGTGACTTCACAGTTAAATTCTCTGAAAGATTGTTCTAAGGGGGAGGACAGGGATAGCTCAGTGGTTTGAGCATTGGCCTGCTAAACCCAGCATTGTGAGCTCAACCCATGAGGGGGCCATGTAGGGATCTGGGGCAAAAATCTGTCTGTGGATTGGTCCCGCTTTGAGCAGGGGGCTGGATTCAATGACCTCCTGAGGTCCCTTCCAACCCTGATATTCTATGAGGGCTGGATGAAAAACACTGTTTTTCAGTGGACAATCAGGTTTTTCACTAAACAAAATGTTCATGAGAAGTGTGTGCTTTATGTGGAAAATTTCTATTTTTCATAAAAATACCACATGCCTGAAACCAAAATGGTTTGATTTGTATATGCTGCTGCAGTGCCACATGGGAGCTGTAGTTTGGTTGTCTTTGTTCCCAATCTCTTCTACAGGCCAGGCTCCCTGGCCAGACTACAGCTCCAGGGGCTCCCATAATGCACCACTTCCCCTCTCCAAGAGGAGACCATGGTGCTTCATGGGAGATATATAGTCCGACAAACAGAGCCTGGCCTAAGGAGAACAGGAATATGAAGCACCCAAACTACAGCTCCCATGAGGCACTGCAGGAGCATTTCCAAATCAAAATCAGTCAATTTTCAGCCAAAACTTTTCAGTATTCAAAATCCATCAACACATTTTGAATTTTTCTATGAAACCCCTGCCGTTTTGTGATTAGTTCTAATTGTAACCCTTCCCTCCAGATATCAAAGAGGCTCCAATACGCAGCAAAGGGGGAATACATATATTTCCCGATAAATCTCTGGCACTGCGATTGTTGCCTTCATGTGCCCTTTGATCAGGAATGTGTCATGTGGGGAATGAAACATTTTGTTTAATAATCTGAAAATTCGTATATTCCAAGATATCTTGGGGGACTGCTCAAACTAGATACCTAGAATTATTCATGCCCAGGGCTGACGTAGCTGTAGAGTTCTCTGCATCAACCGTCTCCCAGGCAAAGCAAAGGCTGCTCTGAGATCAGACATGACACATTCTCTTTGGTTAGCATCAGAGAAAGCTTCTCTGAGATCTCATTAAAAATCAAGAAGATTGTTTAGATAATTTGGAAGCTGGTTCTGATGCTGAACTTTCTGATTTATGGCATTTTAATAGGGCTGCAAACAGCTTGGTGTTTGTCTCTTCAGATTCTTACATCTTTAAGAACAATGAAAAATAGTTTGGAGACGTTGATTTTGTAGGCTGCTCAAGCTTAATTCTTCTGTCTTTCTGCCTCCCCCCAGCAGTTGGGCAATTGTTTTTCCTTAACAAAACATCACCAACATATTAGAGTTATAGAAAACCATGTGCTCCCTGTTAGAGGGATACCAAACAGAGACAGCCAAAAAGGGTTAAATGAGGTGCCCTGGCTCAGAACACAGACAAGTCTGATGGCCTGTGGGACTCATTGCTAGGAGATATCATTTAGGCCAAGAACTTAGCGGGATTCAAAAAAGGCTCCCACATCTATATAACAAATGCAGATAGATGGACAGGATTAGCTAATGGATGGATATGACCTTTGCTACCATCACAGTGATTGCTCTGCTTACATGTTGTATCCCATTTCCCTACTTTTGTCTAACTTCTGTATAGGTTGTAAATTCTTTCAGACAAGGACGGCTCTGTGTTTGTACAGCCCCTAACACAATAGGGCCCCGATCTTAGCTGGTCACGAGGCACAACCGTAATAATAAATAATCATATCTAGTTACAGTAACAAAGATCTAAAAAACCAACCCCAGGGTCTAGGAAAGGCGGTAAATGTAGACAACCTCTGACGAACAGGGTGAAACTCTCTGGCACCGTTATTCTGTTCGTGCCTGCTAAGGGGTTTCTTGCACCTTTCTCTGAAGCATCTGGTGCTGCCCACTGTTCAGAGACAGGATACTGAGCTAGACAGACCACCGCACTGATCCCATCCGGCAATGGCAAGACAGGGCTCGCCGGACAGTCTCAGTTTGTTGTTTCTACACTAATCAGTTTGAGACAATATTTTCAATGGTCAAATTATAGATCTCACACCCGCAAAACCTACATTTAAAGATCAGTATTAAAGTTGCAAAGTGTTATGTCCTAGGGGCAGCCGGTGTAGGAAGCAATCACTTGAGGCCAGAGAGCAGACAGCTAACCAAAACCTCCATTTTATTTACAGAAACAGAGAGCTCACTCAGCCGGTTGAAACCGACTGAGCTATCCCTTAATAGTCTAACTCAGTTGCCATAGTAACAAAACCCATGACAACCAAATACACAACATATTCCTCCCCCCCTAATAAGAACATCCCCTAAATAAAACACACACTAAACTAGAGAAGGAGGGTAGACTGCCTCCATTCCCGGCTAAACCCTGGGGATTATTTTGCCCCATAACCGTGGGTTCGCCCTAACTAAAGATCCAGCCGATGAGGAGGCCTTCTGTCTCTAGGTGGATTACGGCGAACTTCTGCTGTTGTTGCACCCGAAAGTACTAGGGGCTCAGGGTCCGCAGCACGAATAGGTGAGGAGGTGGTATCAGCTCGTGCTGGGCAAAGGGGTATCTCAGCTGCCGGCAGTAATGGAGGAGAACAGTCAGGAACAGGTGACTCATGATTCGGTGTCTCACCAGGAGGGGTGAAGTCAGACCCCTCAACTGCAGATGGGTCCTGAAGACTGGCATGACCTGGCAACAGCTGATCTACATGTCGCCGCCAGGTAAGATTCTCTGCAGTCCAGACTGTATAGGAAACAGGTCCTGTTTGAGTGATGACTGTGGCCGGGACCCATTTAGCTCTGGAAGTATAATTCCGAGCCAAAACTGGCTGCCCTGGGCTAAAGGTTCGGTCTTTTGCTCTGGGTGCCCGTCTGATGACTTGATATTGCTGCTGATGTTGCACAGTTTGTCTGGGTTCAGAAGGTTTCAGCAGATCAAAGCAAGTGCGCAGCTGTCGTCCCATCATTAGAAAGGCTGGGGAAGCCTGGGTCGTAGCATGAGGTGTGTTTCTATAGGAAAGTAAGGAGGTATCCAGACGCTTTAGAATGGAGTGTTGTCCCTTTGCTGATTTCAAAGCGTTTTTCATTGTCTGCACAAATCTTTCAGCTAATCCGTTGGTGGACGGATGATATGGTGCTGACGTGATGTGGTGTATCCCATTTGCCTTCATAAAATTTTGAAACTCCTGAGAGACGAACTGCGGTCCGTTGTCGCTCACAAGTTGTTCTGGCAGACCAAAAAGACTAAAGAGTCCTCGTAGTTTTTGGATAGTACTCTCTGCAGTAGTGGACTGCATTATAGAGACTTCTGGCCATTTAGAATGGGCATCTACTGCCACCAAGAGCATGCTTCCTTCAAGGGGGCCAGCAAAGTCAACGTGAATACGTTGCCACGGGTTTTCAGGCCAGTCCCATGGGTGTAGGGGTGCCCACTGGGGTGCATTTCTTACACTCTGACATGACATACAAGCTTTTGCCTTCTCTTCAATAGCACTGTCCAATCTAGGCCACCAAAAATAGCTTCGTGCAATTTCCTTCATGCGCACTATTCCACAGTGACCGGAATGTAGCTGTTCTAACATCTGTGATCTCAGGGGTGGTGGAATAATGACACGCCTCCCCCACAACAAACAACCAGATTGGACCGATAACTCCGTCCGCCTGGACATGTAGGGAACAAGGTCGGGTGAGACCGGAGAGGTTTGTCGAGATTTTCCATGCATCACCAGGTCCATAACTTGGGATAATACTGGGTCAACGCGGGTTGCCTTCTTTATCTGAGTAGCAGTGATGGGTGTATTCTCTACCTGTTCAAAGTAGAAGATTTCCTTTTGGGCACTATCTTGATGTTTGACCGGTAAAGGCAACCTTGAGAGGCCATCTGCATTGCCGTGCAGAGTGGATTTCCGATATTTGATTTCATATGTGTGTGCAGAAAGTAACAATGCCCAACGTTGCATACGACTAGCAGCTAATGGGGGAATGCCTGTGTAGGGTCCAAAAATTGATGTCAGAGGTCGATGGTCTGTAAGAAGAGTAAACTTTCGCCCAAACAGGTACTGATGAAACTTCCTAATTCCAAAAACAATTCCTAATGCCTCACGTTCGATTTGGGCGTAGTTAGTTTCTGCTTTGCTTAGAGTGCGTGAAGCAAAAGCAATAGGTCTTTCTTCTCCCGAAGGCATAATGTGTGACACGACCGCTCCCACTCCATAAGGGGAAGCATCGCAGGCCAATTGCAGGGGTAAGGATGGATCAAAGTGCGTTAGAACTTCAGAATTTAACAATGCATCCTTAGCTTTGTTAAATGCAACATCACAGGCTTCAGTCCACTTCCAGGCCTTGTTCTGCCCAAGGAGCTCATGAAGTGGTTTTAGCAGTGTGGCTAACTGTGAGATGAACTTTCCATAATAGTTCAGTAGTCCTAGAAATGAGCGTAGCTGGCTTACATTTCGAGGTGGGGGAGCCTCCACAATAGCTTTAACTTTTGCAGGGGCCTTATGAAGACCTGCAGAATCGATGATGTGTCCGAAATATTCAACAGAGGGCTTGAAGAATTCACACTTGTCTTTGCGAACTCGTAGGCCATACTCTTCCAGTCTTTGTAGGGTAGCCTCTAAATTCTTTAAGTGATCCTCTTCATTTCTTCCAGTGACCAGGATATCATCCAGATAGCATTGAACTCCTGACAAGCCACACAAGATCTGGTCCATAGCCCTCTGGAACAGGGCGGGAGCCGATGTGATTCCGAAGGGTAGGCGACAGTATCGATAAAGCCCCTTATGAGTCGCAATAGTCAACAGCTCTTGGGACTTTTCATCGACGTGCATCTGTAAATATGCTTGACTCAGATCAATCTTACTGAACTTTTGTCCCCCAGCCAGGCCTGCGAAGAGGTCATCGATGCGGGGAAGCGGGTATTGCTCTGCACACAACACTGGGTTGACAGTGACTTTAAAATCACCGCAAATCCGGAGAGAGCCATCTTTCTTCACTATTGGAACGATAGGAGTGGCCCATGAGCTATGGGTAACTGGTATTAGGACTCCATTGGTGACCAGGCGCTCCAGGTCTGCTTCAACTTTTGGCCTGATGGCATATGGCACAGTTCGGGCTTTCAGATATTTTGGTGGACTGCCAGGTTTAATGTTCAATGTCACAGTGATTCCCTTCATACTTCCCAAATCATCTCCAAAAACAGCAGCATGTTTCCTTAGTATAGGGGTTAGACTGGTTTCTTCTTTAGTCATCCGGTGCACTTCTGCCCAGTTCAGCTGAATCTTCCCAAGCCAAGACCTACCCATTAAGGCTGGGTAGTCACCTCTCACCACAAACAGTGGCAATTTAGCCGCCTGTCCATTGAGCTCCACCTTAACATCAATAGTGCCCAACATGGGCACAGCTTCACCTGTATACGTCTTCAGAACAGTTTTTGTTGCCTTAAGCGGAAGATGCTGTAGCTTTTCCTTATACACAGTCTCAGGAACCAGCGAGACAGCTGCACCGGTGTCTAGTTCCATGGAGACAGCAATATCAACAGCCTTCTGTAATGTAAGCTGAGCCTCTGTCAGTAGGCGCTTCCGTATAGCTTCACTGCAGAGGCCACACACTAACCTGTCACGCAGGGCATCATTTAACATCTCTTTAAATTCACAGTGTTCTGCTAGCTTTTTTAAAATGGCTACAAATTGTACAACTGTTTCATCTTCCTTTTGGTCTCTTTTGTGGAACCTATATCTTTCAACAATTACCAGTGGTTTTGGGGAGAAATGAGACCCCAGGATTTCCACAATGTCACTGTAAGATTTAGTCTCAGGCTTAACAGGGTGTAGTAAGCTGCGTAGCAGAGAGTAGGTTTTAGCCCCTACAACAGTTAAGAATATTGGCACCTTCTTCGCTTCTGTAATGTCATTTGCAATACCAAAAAGCTCAAAACGCTCAGTATACACATGCCACTGCTCTGTATTCTCATCAAAAGGCTTCAGGGGCCTGGTCAGAGTAGCCATGATTTTTAGTTTCACTTTCACAGTCAGTGCAAACAAGCAGCTTTTTTTCTTTGTTTGGTCTTTACCTTGACTTCTACTTCCTTCTGTTACTGGAGCAGCACCAGGATCCCACCCTCGTCGCCAGTGTTATGTCCTAGGGGCAGCCGGTGTAGGAAGCAATCACTTGAGGCCAGAGAGCAGACAGCTAACCAAAACCTCCATTTTATTTACAGAAACAGAGAGCTCACTCAGCCGGTTGAAACCGGCTGAGCTATCCCTTAATAGTCTAACTCAGTTGCCATAGTAACAAAACCTATGACAACCAAATACACAACACAAAGTCAAGCACTGCAAAGATAGGAACAGCCCGTATTAAGGTTGCCCGTGCACCCTTAATTCAGCCTCCCGTGCGTACGAATAATGATAGTCTTTAATGGCATGATCACACACTATATTTCCACCGGACCCCTGCCTCTTCCAATGCATGGGTGGATCCTGGCTCTGGGGATGAATCAGGGTCATGTAGAGAAGGAGGCTGTTGTCTGTAGGACCCCCTGCCTCATCTGTGCAAAAGTTGGAAGATGCAGAGAGAACGAGACCAGGGGCTGCAGGGGAAAGAAACCTCAGGGTCTCACGGTTAATTCCGCTCTGGAGAACAGGAGTTTAGATTCTGGGGTTTTTTCATGGCTTTTGTCTGGATATTTAGCTCATTAAGAAGAGGGTGGAAATCAGTGTTCTAGCTGCACTGCTGCAGTGATTCTACGAGCACGTAGCAACCATCAGATGGGAAAGGAAACCTGGTGGCAGGGTTGGCTCTGAACCTGACGTCTCTCACCAGACAGCCTTGCACATGGCCAAAAAGTCACAGGTGTGCACCACACGCGCAGGTGATTGTGAAGGGAGATAATGGACTCTCGGCCTCCATGCTGTGTTTGTGACAGATTCCCAGCATGCACCTGCACAGCCGCTCCCTCTGCTGCAGGGTGGCGTTACTAGCCGTTCTGCACTGAAGCAGCAGGTGGGAGTTTCACAGCGAGTTGTGGTTGGGGGAGAGACGCCGAGCCGCAGGTAGTCACGCTCTAAAGTGAACACAGGGGCCCCAATCCCCAGCTGCTGCAGATCTGGCCCAACAGGCTATTTTAACTGGCCAGTCTGCAGGAAAGCCCCAAATCCTCAGAGCAGCCTAGGAAACAAAATACAGACAAACCTAAGGAAGAGCAACGTGTACGTTAAACAAATGTGTGGGCACCGCGCTGAAGCACCTGCCAGCTCCTCCTGAATCAGAGCAGAGTCTCTTCAGTTCCATTCAGGTTCATTAACCAGCCCTCATCCTGTAATAGCTGAGCGCCGGCCAGCCGGGGATTAAGGGACATGACTAGCACCTGTCC
Organism: Mauremys mutica; assembly: GCF_020497125.1. Taxonomy (NCBI): domain Eukaryota; kingdom Metazoa; phylum Chordata; order Testudines; family Geoemydidae; genus Mauremys; species Mauremys mutica. The sequence continues at coordinate 3,150,040 of NC_059077.1, forward strand.
TGTGTCGCTCTTTCCTTCTCCCGTCCTCTCCCCAAGGAGTAGCTGTGTGGGGCTGGTTTTCTAGATGCTTGAACGTGTTCTCTGCACACGCTGCTCAGTGTGTGTTAGGGAAGGCGGGAAGGCGGGGGGCTGGGGGGGGGCATGTGCGCCTGGCACCTGGAGCAGAAGGTGGGGAGATCTGTGTTGGTCCTGGGCATAAGAGGTGGGTGTATTAGACCCAGGGAGGCTAAAAGCTGCCGCAGACCTGCCGCCGGACGTCTGGACTTCCCGTCCCTGCGTCGCCCCTTTTCCAAGGTCCCCACAGCCCACCGCTGCCTGGCTGAGACCCTCCTCTCCTCCCCTCCACCCCCTCGCCAGAAGTCCCCACCACACCGCGGTCCTCCTCCCCTCCACCCCCCACCCCTGTGAGACCCCCCGCCTGCTGCGTCCCTCCTCTCCTCCACTCCCCACCGCCGTGACCTCTCCTCCACCCCCGCAAGACCCCCCCCGCCTGCTGTGTCTCTCCTCCCCTCCACCCCCCAACCCCGCGAGACCCCCCCACCTGCCTCATCCCTCCTCTCCTCCACCCCCCACCCCCATGAGACCCCCCACCTGCTGCGTCCCTCCTCACCTCCCCCCCCCACCGCCGTGAGACCCCCCCGACTGCGCTGTCCCTCCTCTCCTCCCCTCCCAACCCCGCAAGACCCCCCCGCCTGCCTCATCCCTCCTCTCCTCCACCCCTGCGAGACCCCCTCGCCTGCTGCGTCCCTCCTCCCCCCACCCCTGTGAGACCCCCCGCCTGCTCCGTCCCTCCTCCCCTCCACCCCCCACCCCTGTGAGACCCCCCGCCTGCTGCGTCCCTCCTCTCCTCCACCCCCCACCGCCGTGAGACCCCCTCCCCTGCTGCGTCCCTCCTCTCCTCCCCTCCACCCTCCACCCCCGTGAGACCCCCCCGACTGCGCTGTCCCTCCTCTCCTCCACTCCCAACCCCGCGAGACCCCCCCGCCTGCCTCATCCCTCCTCTCCTCCACCCCTGCGAGACACCCCCACCTGCTGTGTCCCTCCACCCCCCACTCCTGTGAGACCCCCCGCCTGCTGCGTCCCTCCTCTCCTCCACCCGTCTCCTGCAAGACCTCCCCTGCCTGCTGCTCTCCACATCTAGGGTGAACAGATGTCCCAATTTTATAGGGACAGTCCCGATTTTTGGGTCTTTTCCTTATATAGGCTCCTATTACCCCCACCCCATCCCGATTTTTCACACTTGCTGTCTGGTCACTCAACCCACATCCCTGCGGGCGGTTGGGGCCTCGTGGGGGAGGAGGGTGAAAGAGAGGAGGGATGTGGCCGCAGGGGCCGAGTGGGGATGGGGCTGAGAGGGAGCGGGGCCTGGGGTGGAGTGGGGTGCAGTGTGGGTGGGGGCACAGGTGGAAGAGGTGGGACAGGGAGCTAGCTTGCCCCAGGGGAGGCTTTACCCACTGCCCATGGTCCTGGGACCCTGGGGGAGTTCGTCCCACAGTCTCTGACCAGCACCTACGGGTACATCTGTGCTACAAAGAAACCCCCATGGCAGCGAGTCTCAGAGCCCGGGTCCGCAGACTCCGGTTCGTGCCACAGTGCTAAAAATAACCATGTAGACGTTCCCACTCAGGCTCTGAGCCCTGCCCCCTGCGCCCGGCTTCAGAGCCCGAGGGGGAACGTAGCACCAGTGCTGCCAGCTCTGAGACGCGCCACCACGGCGGGTATTGGGCAGCGGCTCGAGGCCCAAAGGAAGCTCCATCTCCTGCCCGGAGAAGCTTTCTTCTCGCTGTGGAGAGCTCTGCTGAGCTGCCCGCTGTGGTCCTCAACCCCGACCTTTATGCTGTTCTTTGGCCACACAGCGCTTGGACTCCACCTAGACCACGGCAGCACACAGGGGCCCAACCGGGACACAGTGGGAGGCAGCCCCAAAGAGTCGATAATCTAACCAGCCAAGGGAGGCCTCTGCGGTCTCCTTAGCCTCGTTTTGCCGAGATCTGAGGCACAGAGAGGCCAGGTGAGCAGCCCAAGGTCGCACAGCCTGCGCCAGTGCTGGAGGAGGCCAGGGCCTTCGCCACAAGACCATCCCCCTTCTCAAACGCCTTTGAAATAATTGACAACAGAACCACACAGCTCCAGGGGGGGAAACAATACGGCGGAATTGATTGTTGCTGTTTAACAGAACGAACAAGCGACTGGACTGTTCCCTGCTCAAGGGAGATAGAGGAATAATCAGCTGGGTCCCTGAGATGCAGATGGGAACAAGGGTGGGGGATGCAGCCGCCGCAGGTCCGCAGCACGGAGTGCCAATGACCATCGTCTTGGGTTTCTGGATAGCTGCTTTGGTGACATATTTGCTTTTTCCCTCTCCCGCTTCCGACTCCAGAGTAAATCCACCGTAATGCACGCGGTGTCTGCTAGTCACAGAGAACTGCTTAGCTTAAATCCTGCTTAAATTCCCTCGGCTTATCTCTTAAATGGGATCTTGGTTATAAATAGCGTCCTGTGGACACAGGAGCCCTCTCCAGCAGTGGCTTGTTTGGTGAGGAGTTTTAGAGAAGTTAGAGCAACCGGCTGTGGAGAATCTAAGAGATAATAACAAGGCGATCGGCATTAAATCTGCTTCACCACTCGCCCTAATGCTGTTGGGCTGTTTGTAAATCCCTCAGGGAAAACTGTGTCATTAGCGCCATCAAAGAACGGAAAGGGCCAGCAGGGTCCCATTGACTCCTCCATCTGCAATCCACCCTGGAGTCCTCTCCCCTACCACAGAATGGCTAGGGGCAGGCAGGCTGAGGCAGCAGACGGGCCGTTCAGCCCAGCCACAGGGGCAGCTTTACGTTTCTCACATCTCAAATATCCTCTCCTTCCGTACATTTTATTGGCCCTCTTTGCCACAGCATTTGTGCATCTAACTAATAACACCTAGCGCCTCAGGAGCATGAACTAATTACTGCTCACCATGCCCTCTCCTTGTCTAGGTCACAAAATGAAGTCGACCTCATTTACGCGGGCATACAGCCACCACAGTAATTACATTGCTCGGGTGTGTCTGCACTTTGCTCCGTGTGTCAGTGGTACCTGTCTGCACCAGGAGCACGTGTATCGATCGGACTGTCAGGGTGGGGCATTGTGGGATGACTCCTGAAAGCCAGCAACAGTCGACGTAAGCATCGCAGTGTCTACACTGATGCTGCATCGACCTAACCACATCGACCGTGACTCTACGCCGCTCACAGAGGTGGAGTTATGAAGTCGGCAGGAGAGAAATTTAAGTGTAGACACTTCCATAGTGAGATCAGAGTAAGCTGCCTTGCGTTGACCTAACTAAGTCATGTGGCCCAGACCTAAGGAATTTCACCTCACAACAACCCAAGGTGTACAATTATCACCATCTCATTATTATTTATTAGTCATATTACCGAATAGAATCATAGTATCATAGAATATCAGGGTTGGAAGAGACCTCAGGAGGTATCTAGTCCAACCCCCTCTTCAAAGCAGGACCAACCCCAACTAAATCATCCCAGCCAGGGCTTTGTCAAGCCTGACCTTAAAAACCTCTAAGGAAGGAGATTCCACCACCTCCCTAGGGAACCCATTCCAGTGCTTCACCAGCCTCCTAGTGAAATAGTGTTTCCTAATATTCAACCTAAACCTCCCCCTCTGCAACTTGAGACCATCACTCCTTGTTCTGTCATCTGCCACCACTGAGAACAGCCGAGCTCCATCCTCTTTGGAATCCCCCTTCAGGTAGTTGAAGGCTGCTATCAAATCCCCCCTCATTCTTCTCTTCTGCAGACTAAACAAGCCCAGTTCCCTCAGCCTTTCCCCGTAAATCAAGCCTAGCGCCTAGCAGGCTCAGTCCCGCATTGTGCAAGGTAAGAACATAAGAACAGCTGTACTGGGTCAGCCCAGTATCCCAGTGACCGGTGCCAGGTGCCCCAGAGGGAGTGAACCTAACAGGTAATGATCAAGTGATCTCTCTCCTGCCATCCATCTCCACCCTCTGACAAACAGAGGCTAGGGACACCATTCCTTACCCATCCTAGCTAATAGCCATTAATGGACTTAACCTCCATGAATTCATCCAGTTCTCTTTTAAACGCTGTTATAGTCCTGGCCTTCACAAACACCAGGATTCCTGCCCCAAAGAGATCACACTCTAAGTGTAACACAAGAGGTAGGTACAAAGAGATGGGACAAGGAACAGTGCCGGTTGACATGACAGGTGAAGGTTTAAGTCACCAGCAGCCTTACCGGTGTCAGAGTTTTGGGAGGCTTCAAAGCGGAGGAGAATGTTAACGGATTCGAAAGAGGGGCCGTAGCTCAGAGAGGTTCAGTGACTTGCTCAAAGTCCTGCAGGGAGTGTCTAGCAATGCTGGGGATTAAACCCAGCTCTTCCACGTCCTCATCAAGCATTTTAGCCACAAGCCCGTCTGTCTAGGCCAGGGCGGTGCCCCTTTTACAGAGAGGAATCTGAGAGGTGAAGGGACTTACCCAAGGCTACAAGAGCAGGTGTGTGAGCCCAGGTCAGAGCTCAGGACTTACTGGCTCCCAGTCCTGTGTTCAGACCACTGATAACAACACTCCCCCACTCCCATCACCAGACATCTCTCCAAGGCCTCCTCCAGACAAATGTCCTGCTGGACACAGCCCTGCGGCATCTAACAGGGCCTTCCCACTCTGCCCGTCCCACCTCCTGCTGGCAGGCCACAAAGGCAGGGGCAGGGGCCCTGAGTTGGGTGCACAGCTATTTCAGGGCAAGCCAGAGAGTTCTGCAGAGGCTGCTCATTCAGAAAGGGACCGGCCGAGTTAATGGTCTGTCTTCCATCTCTCTGCCTTAACGCTTTCCCCCGGGCAAATCACCACAGTGGCGTGTTTTGCTGTAAAGGAACTTTCTTAACAGCTACAGACAGGACTGAACCAACCCTCCAACTCAGAACCCCCCTGGCTTTGGTGTAGGTCTGGAGCCAGAGACGGGCTTTGCTGCTTGAGTCAATCGCTGCTTTGCAATAAGTCACCATCGGCAGGAGCAAGTGGCGGGTCAATAGGTTGTAAATATCATACAGAAGCAAGGAAATCCAGCCTAGGAAAGACATTACTGGACGTAACACCTAACCTATCCTGTGAGGTCACGGCAGGGTTGCTCCGTACAGCGTCCTCGCCGATGCTTTCCCAAGTCTGATGCTAAACTATTACAGCAAAGGCCCTTTCCTTATTTCCCTGGGGACCCAACCCCACAGCGGGCGGAGATTAGTATTTATCCAGAGGTTCCTGGCTCTGAGCAGAGAGGAGAGAAGATGAGGTGTCTGCCCCATACAGCCTGCAACTGGATTCAGACGGAAACTACACACATGATTAAGGGTCAGATGCACCAGGGGAAACACGCAAGGGTGTGTGTGTCGCTGTATGTGTGTGTCCTCCTTCTCTTTGTGTGTATGTGTAAGTAAAAGAAATGGGCTGTAGAGGAGGTTGATGTCTGAGGCTGTTCTGAGTGATGGATCCACCAGGGGAAAAGGCTCAGGGTGGGATTGGGAGAAAGGGAATATCATTCCTGATACTCACCAACATTCCCCTTTGCTCAATTTCATCTCATTTCCCTTCTCCCAGCTTAAATCAGTCCTCCCCCCCCCTTGGGGTTTAGTTACCCCTTTCTCACGCTCAGCCCATTGTCTCCCTTCGACTCCTTGCAGGGTTCTTGTGAGCTCTCCTGCCAACCGGGTGCCATTCCGCTGGCTCCCCTTTCGTTGACACCTGTCCGGTAATGTGCTGGGGCTGCGGCCTGTGACACCGACCAGCAATGTCTCATTAGACTCATAGAATCATGGACTATTAGGGTTGGAAGAGATCTCAGGAGGTATCTAGTCCATTGCTTCCTTGTGCTCCTCCAACGGTTTGCAACCATCTGTTGTCTCTTGCCTTATGCTTAGACTGGACACTCTTTGGGGCAGGGACCATCTTTTTGTTCTGCATTTGTACAGGGCTCAGCACACGGCCCTGGTCCTTGGCTGGAGCTCCTAGGGGCTATGGTAACACAAATCAATAAAATAAAATAATAGCTGGTTCTTCTAAAGTGCTTCTCTTCAGTAGATCTCCAAGCGCTTTACAGCGGAGCACAGTATCGTTGTCCTCATTTTACAGGTGGAAAAACTGAGGCACCGAGCAGTGATGGGACCCGGACTGTCAGGGATGATTACCTCCCTCCTGGCCCCCTGACCCGGTGTCTTCCAAGCCCCACCGTCAAACAGCTGACTGATGAACCCAAGCAAGACAGGAGTGATGTGGAGGGCAGAGGAAAGCATTCTGCGGAGTTCCCAGCCACGAGGCTGCCGTCCTTTGGCTGAAGGTGCCCACCCACAGTAGGTCAATTGAGCCCTTGGATTCCTCACGGATGCTGAACTTTCACCTAGCAGCATCCACAAGGGGTGCTTTCCATCATCTCTGGCTGGCCAGAAGACTCCATACCATCCTGACGGACAACGACCTGGCTATTCACGCCTTCATCTCTTCCCTAGTGCAAAATATGGCCCTAGGTATGTGTTAGATCTACTAAGACCAAGCTTCTCCGGGCAGCAAACGTCTGTTCTCCTTTCAATACTGCCCAGCAAGAAGCACACACTAAATGAATAGCTAACCACAAGGCACCCGCTTCACCCCTTTGGTTGGTAATTCAGTCAGAATAATCAGGCTTGTTTGCCTTGTCAGGAATACTTGATCCTGCTGCTGCACAGGGGGATGGACTAGCTGGCTCCTTCCAGCCTATGATGGAGCAGCTGGTTCCTTCCAGCCTATGAGTGGATGATTTCTCCCATACACACTAGGTTGCAATGTTCCACCATGCTCTAGGTTCTTACCGATGTTTTCTCCCAATATTGGGGCCATTCTTTTACTGGCGATTGCAGGTCTTTCTACAGGACCGTAATGACCAGTATTGCCCCCCCCCCTCGCCCCCGGCTCCGTTTGCTTTGACAACAAAACACAACAGGAGAGGCAGGTTCCTCCTGGCAACTCAAGGCTTCTGGGGTCCAGAGGGAAATGACACTTGAAGAGGCACCTCTGCCTGGCTGCTCCTGCTCCCTCCCTCAGCAATTCCAGTGCGGCTCGTGCCAGAGCCCAAGGAGGAGGTCAGCTGGCTGAGCTGAACATGTGCACTGGGAGCAATGCCAGTCTTTGTGCGGGTCACCTCGCCCCAAAGGGTTTGCCCCTCGATGGCGCTGCTGGGAAATGAGCGAGGCTGTTTGACAAAGGGTAATTTGGGTATAAAAGCTTCAGGAATGTCAAAATAGATTTGTGTCCAGTACGGAAAACGCCTCCTCTGGGAGCCTGAGGCAGAGGGAGGAACTGTTGCTTTCAGGACAGACGAGACCTTGAATTAAATCTACAAACAAACCAAGCTCTGCTCTGCTTGCTTGGTGTGGTTCGGGATGGGTTTTTTTACTTGTTATTTATTGAGGTGCTCTGGATCCAGATTCACTTTCTTTGTTCAATATTTATTATTGTTCCAGCTGAAACACTAACTCCTGGGCATGCTCAGAAAGGAGCCTCGGATGAGGACAATAATAAAAAAAGGGCTGAAAAAATGTCTGCTGCATTTCCAACGGTGGCTTTCAATAGCGGAGGAGGTCTTCACTGGGGAGAGCAGGCGACTCAGAGCATCGGGAAGGAGACCCAGTGCCTTTCGTCTTGACATCCCTGGTTCCGATGCAGCCTGGGTCAGCGGTGACTGTCGCTAATAGCCATAGGAGAGGGAGTGGACGGGTTACATTCTGAGTGCTAGTGAACAGGTGTTCATGAAAATCGGCATCCTTGTTTGGCAGAGAGATCCAGGAATAAATCTTACATCCAGGATCTGTTGCGAGCCAGCGGGGAAGGGATAATTTGCCCTCAAATGACCTGCTTTGCACTTCTTCTCGGAATAATAATAGTTAGCTCTTCTATAGCACTTTCCGTCTGCAGTTCTCCAAACCCTTTACCGCCAAGAGGCATCATCATCATCTCCTTTTGGCAGATGGGGAAACCGAGGCACGGAGCGGGGAAATGACTTGCCCAAGTTCAGGCAGCAGAGCTGGGGAAATGAATGCAGATGTCCTGACGCCTCGGCCCAAGCTCCACACACTTTGCCATGCTCCCGGCAACTCAGATTGTAAAGGTGTCAGTTCAGTACGTCTCACCAGGGTGAAATTACCTTTAAAAACAAAAAGCCCCCAAAGAAGAAGCAGCTCTAGCTGTTGTGTGAGGCTTTTTAAATTAAGGACACAGATGTTTCTTTGTGATATTCAAAAGCTTTAGGGCAAATGCTGCTCTCCGTTACGGCTTTGTGAATCTGAAGCAAATGCTGGTGCCTTCCTCGGAGTTACTCTGGCTTTCTTGGGTGGAAGTGACGGCAGAGTTGGGCCCCTGGAGCTTCCGAGGAAGGGAAATTTTCCCCTGGTGGCACCTTGCTATTAATGAGATTAGTAACAGATGCACTGGGAGCCTGCCTGATGGCGCTGCTGCTCCGGGAGCATTTCTCCATTCTGCTTATTGTCTGTCTCGGCCAGTTCTTTGGTAAACAGATGGAATTTCACTACAGCGGCTGGGCGTGCTGCTCTTCTGGTGCTGATGAAACGCCACTTTGGAACTTCTTACAGGTCTACCTCTTGGGAGATCCAGCTGATATCCCTCCGCATGCTTGGGGAGCTGGGCGCAACCAATATCCCTCCGCCTGCCAGACCAGGGGCTCCTCTGTCGATACAGGTGGCCTTCTGCCCTACCAGCAATCACCCCTCTGTACCGACCCCAGCAGACATCCTGCCACCGCCCGCAGCAATAACAGCTCTCAAGCCTGACCGCTATCCCTCGGCTTCCCACTGCACCAGTTGTCATGTTTTGCTGCGGTGGATGCGCAGCACTGTCAGCCATTGCAGGCTCTCGCCCTTTCTGCCGTTCAGCTGCAGAAGACCCAGGGAGCAGATGCCATGCCAGCCTCTCAGGACTCCGGAAATTTACCCTTTCCGTGGCCTCCGTTGGGCCAATACGGCGCCATTTGAAATATGGTGGAAATTGCTCATTGTCAGACAAAACTGCCAGAACAGTCTCTGTTCTGTTCTGCTCCAGCGAGGTTCTTACCCTGCTCCCATCACTGGTGAAAAGCTATGACATAAGCCTGCAGCATGTGAGTCTGCAGCTAGGCCTCTCAATGTGCTGCAGAAAGTTCCAGCCAAGTGGGGTTCCTGTGAACAACCAGACAAAGCTGGAACTTGAGTTGAGTGGACGGCTGTTTGTGGGACTGTCCTTTGTCGCTGTTTTCTTCCTGTTGAAGAAGGAATCTGATTCCAGATATCCTAGTAACTGGGGGTGTCTGAGCACCATCACCACGGTGCCAGAGTTAAGCCTATAGGGAAGTGAGCTACACAACGCAGCAAACAAATTCATCAGTCCCCCTGCCACCACACAGCAAAGGGATGATAAGAGCACTCTTTGCTGTCACTAATCAGTGAATTAAGCCTCACCATACCCCATTTTACAGATGGGGAAACTGAGGCAGACAGAGTTTGACTGATTTACTTAGGTCACACATAGTAACAAGGGGACAGGCTCAGGAATAGAACCCAGGAGTCCTGGGTCTCAGTCCCTCTTTTCTAACCACCCAGACTAAAAGGAGAGAAATACAATTTAGGTGCTGGGATGATTATGGAATAATGCTTTACCAGGGAGGGGACCTTTGGGGGGGGAAGCTCACCTGGACTGCATTTAATTTATTTAGGCAGCTCCTTTGATGCAAGCATTGCTGCCTAAGCATAGCTGGCACTGACTTTGCTTCAGCCCTCACCAGCTGCGCTGATCCCAGCCTCTCAACACATGAAACAAAGGCAGCTGCATTAGCTTGTGCTAATTGGGCATTGTGTAGCCTCACAGCCGGCAGATATTCCATGTCACCTACTCACAATTAGCTCCTAACCTCAGTACCCTTAGAGAAAGACTGTCACACCAAAGGTGAGTTGATAAAAACAGGGCCTCTGGCATCCAGCTTGTGTCAATTAATACATACCGTGCTGCACATGGACTCTCCCTCCTTGCGGAGAATGGAGAGACGTTGGCTGTGAGGGGTGCAGAGCAGATGAGGCTACTGGACAGACCGTGTCGGTCTCTTTGACTCTTTCATACTGACCAACATGGGCTGTGCTGCCTACTAGCACTACACAGGGTCTCTTTGAGTCCCACCTAATTCAGGGCCTGGAGAGGAAGGATGGTCCAATGGTTAGGGCTTTCCCGTGGGACTCGGGAAATGGAGGGTCATAGAATCATAGAACATCAGGGTTGGAAGGGACCTCAGGAAGTCATCTAGTCCAACCCCCTCTTAAAAGCAGGACCAACCCCAACTAAATCATCCCAGCCAGGGCTTTGTCAAGCCTGACCTTAAAAACCTCTAAGGAAGGAGATTCCACCACCTCCCTAGGGAACCCATTCCAGTTCTTCACCACCCTCCTAGTGAAAAAGTGTTTCCTGATATCCAACCTAAACCTCCCCCTCTGCAACTTGAGACTATTACTCCTTGTTCTGTACCTCTGAGAACAGCCGAGCTCCATCCTCTTTGGAACCCCCTTTCAGGTAGTTGAAAGCAGCTATCAAATCCCCCCTCATTCTTCTCTTCTGCAGACTAAATAATCCCAGTTCCCTCAGCCTCTCCTCATAAGTCATGTGCTCCAGCCCCCTAATCATTTTTGTTGCCCTCCGCTGGACTGTCTCCAATTTTTCCACATCCTTCTTGTAGTGTGGGGCACACTGTTGACTCATATCCAGCTTCTCGTCCACTGTAACCCCTAGTTCTGCAGAACTGCTGCCTAGCCATTCAGTCCCTAGTCTGTAGCAGTGCATGGGATTCTTCCGTCCTAAGTGCAGGACTCTGCACTTGTCCTTGTTGAACCTCAAAAGATTTCTTTTGCCCTAATTCTCCAATTTGTCTAGGTCTCTCTGTATGCTATTCCTACCCTCCAGCGTATCTACCACTCCTCCCAGTTTGTGTCATCTGCAATCTTGCTGAGGGTGCAGTCCATCCCACCATCCAGATCATTAATGATCAAGTCCCACCCTACCCCAGACTTCTTGGGTGGGGTGGGGCACGTCATGGAGGGCCAGATTTTCAAAGGTAGATAGGTGCTTCGTGAACTTTTCAAAAGCAGCTCTACACCTAATTCCTACTGCACCATACACACCTATATAGCTTTAAAAATCTGGCCATTAGTCGCTCCGTGCGTCAGTTTCCCACCTGTTTAATAGGAAGTAATGGGAGTGCTGTGCTGTGAGGATAAATACGTTAAAGATTGTGAGGTGCTCAGGCACAAGGGTCATGGGAGTCAGATTAGTACCTTAGACTCATCATTGGATGGATTGCACTACAGTATATCCAGAGAGCTGTTAGGTGTCCACGTACGGTGGTACGGAAACTGAGGCACAAAGAGCCAGCATCATCGCTGGAGCTAGAGCCAGGAGCCCTGATGCAGCGCCTCATCGTCTGTCCAACAGGACACCTCTGGTCTCCCGGTTCTAATCCCCTCATTCTAATTCACTGTCATTATAGCACTGCTTTGTTCTAATTCACTGTCATTATAGCACTGCTTTGTTCTAATTCACTGCCATTATAGCACTGCTTTGTTCTAATTCACTGTCATTATAGCACTGCTTTGCAACCTCTCCTGCAAATCCCCAGCCTGGTCTAATGAGGCAGTGGATTGTAAGTTTATTAAAGGTCACGGGAGGAATGTACTGTACCGGCTTCACCCTTGCAGCCGTCTCCGCTCATAATGAGGCCTTGGGTCGCAGTCAGCCTGCGATGAGAGGGGAACCCAGACAAGCCCTAATGGAATTAGCGCGGAGCGGCTGGTAATGTCATTAACCCCCTGGTGTCACTAACCTTCGGGGCCAGCCCAGAATCCCCCAGAGGCTCCAGCATGCAGACAAGTGGGAAGAAGGGAGGGAAGCTGCCCAGTCTATCAATTCGAAGGCCAGAAGGGACCACTGCGATCACCTCCTCCGACCCCCCTGTGGAACACAGGCCAGAGGCCGCCGCTGAATGAATTCCCGTTTGAACCAGAGCCGATCGTTTAGAAAAACATCTACCCTCGATTTAAAAATGGCCAGTGATGGAGAATCCGCCGCAGCCTGTGGTAGCTTGTTCCAATGGCTAATGCCCATCCCTGCTAAAAATGTACACCTTATTTCCAGTCTGAATTTGTCTAGCTTCAACTTCCAGCCGTTGGATCATGTTAGACCTTCCTCTGCTCGATCAAAGAGCCCATTACCAAAGAGCCCGTTCTCCACATAGGTAGTTATAAACCACGATCAAGTCACCCCTTAGCCTTCTGTCTGATAAGCTCAATAGACTGAGCTCCGTGAGTCTATCCCGACAGGGCATGTTTCCAGCCCTCGAAGCATTCTGAATCATGCTGGCCTGGTCCCTAGCCTCACGGCACTGAGGCCAGTGGGTTTGCACCAGGGTCCATCGATCTGAAAAAGTACCAGATGCAGGCTTGGTCCTGTGGGGGAGGAAGCCCCTGGGTGTCTTCAGGGGGCGAGGGGAGTTCGGGAGCTTGCAGAAGAAGCACAAGAACAAGGAATGTGTAACATTTCCCTGTGTCCTCTGTATTGCCCCCTCGTGGCAGAGACGTGAAAGGCCCCGGGGCTGTAGTGAATACGCAGGGGCATCTTCACGGAGGCTGCTGGACACAGACAAGAGCTTGTGGTTCCCTCTGCTGCCTGTTCTCTCCTCCCCCCGCCCGGTGGGGACACAGCAGCGGGGCCCAGCACCACCGGAAAAGCTGGGGGACTGGAGAGCCCTTAAAGGAGCCGGGTCCCTGCTTCTCAGGACACTCTCTCCTCCCTCCCCCCAGCAGGACTCAGCACTTATGGTGAGAAAGGAGCCCTGAGCTCCAGCCCTGCTTCCGCAGCTTCCTTGTCAGCTTGCGGTCAGGCGGCCACTGTCCAGACACGACTAACTGGTAAGGGCACCCTCCCCACCTCCTTCCCAGAGCAGGGCAGAGGACCTGCAGGGCTCGGCACGGCCTACTGTTATTATTTCCATTGCTGCTCCGCCACCCTGCTGCCACTACCGCCAGGACAGACTGCTCCCAATCTGCCTACTCCCAGCACTCAGCCAGGCTACCGTTCCAAAGGGTGCCCAACCGACCTGCCTTCCCCGTGGTGAACCAGACAGCGTCCCTCCATCAGATCATCGCACGGCACAATCCACTGCTTCTGCCATCACAGTCCAAACTGGGAGGAACCGTCTAGGGACGCAGAGCAGACATGAAAAAACCACATTCCAGACCTCTAACACCTATGCGCTGCAGAGGGCACTACCTAGCACGGGCTGGAAGCAGACAGCACAGTACCTCATGAACTAAAGGTGATGCTGATCAATGCAAAATCTGCTGCCAACAAGCAATACACGACCTCAGCAGCAAGGAAGCGCCCAATACAGCTTGCATCATCACGGCCATGGCTCTGCTCTAGCCCACCTCAACCCCCAGGTGATCTGAGGGGCATCGCAGACCTCGGTCAGACAAGAAGGTGGTGGATAAGTAGGAGCATGGCCAGCAGATCGAGGGGCATGATTATTCTCCTCTATTCAGCATTGGTCAGGCCACATAGAATCATAGACTAGCAGGGTGGGAAGGGACCTCAGGAGGTATCTAGTCCAACCCCCTGCTCAAAGCAGGACCAATCCCCAACTAAATCAGCCCAGCCAGGGCTTTGTCAAGCCTGACCTTAAAAACCTCTAAGGAAGGAGATTCCACCACCTCCCTAGGTAACCCATTCCAGTGCTTCACCACCCGCCTAGTGAAATAGTGTTTCCTAATATCCAACCTAGACCTCCCGCACTGCAACTTGAGACCATTGCTCCTTGTTCTGCCATCTGCCACCACTGAGAACAGTCTAGATCCATCCTCTTTGGAACCCTCTTTCAAGTAGTTGAAAGCAGCTATCAAATCTCCTCTCATTCTTCTCTTCTGCAGACTAAACAATCCCAGTTCCCTCAGCCTCTCCTCATAAGTCATGTGCTCCAGCCACCTAATCATTTTTGTTGCCCTCTGCTGGACTTTTTCCAATTTTTCCACATCCTTCTTGTAGTGTGGGGCCCAAAACTGGACACAGTACTCCAGATGAGGCCTCACCAATGTCGAATAGAGGGGAATGATCATGTCTCTCGATCTGCTGGAAATGCCCCTACTTATATAGCTCAAAATGCCGTTAGCCTTCTTGGCAACAGGGGCACACTGTCGACTCGTATCCAGCTTCTCATCCACTGTAACCCCTAGGCCCTTTTCTGCAGAACTGCTGTCTAGCCACTCGGTCCCTAGTCTGTAGCAGTGCATGGGATTCTTCCGTCCTAAGTGCAGGACTCTGCACTTGTCCTTGTTGAACCTCATCAGAGTTTGTTGAACCTCATCTGGAGTACTGTGTCCAGTTTTGGGCCCCACACCACAAGAAGGACTTGTGTTCTCCAAGCACATGGACTCAGGATATAAAACAGAACACAGGGGCCCCATGCTTCGCCTTTCTCCTGCCACCACCTACGCTGCAAGCAACAAGGACACTGAGAAGACTGGAGATTCCAGCAGAGGAGACTGGTTCAGGTTTCAGCGGCAAAACCAGTGCACTATGAACTGCACTATCTCACCTGGTGCCTTTCCCCGTGCGGTTCATGACTGGCTCTGGGAGCATTCAAGCAATTGAGCTTGGGGTGGGGCTCCACATGTGGTTGTGCTGAGTGATAACAGCACCTGGAGGGGTTTGCTGCTTGTCACTAGCAAAGCATGGTGAGAGACAGCCCAGGCTGGAGAGTTAAGGGGACACAGTGGGCCCACAGTCCCAGGCTGCACCCCAGGGACCCCATCACACACTGATCCTAGGGATTTCAATTGTTTCACTCTTCTAGCTCTCTGCCTGTAATATCCTTCGTGGTGAGTCCTCCTCCCTCAGTTATAGCCTTGGTCTTACCAATGTTCACTCTAAGCAGGATATTCTGCAGCCCTAGTTTTAAATATTGTGACATTTTTAATAGGGGGTGTCATTCGAAGTGCCTGTCATTTGGCTTCCTAATAAGTGTTGGTAAGTTTATAAAGCCCATTGGGATGAAAAAGAATATAGAATATTCCCCTCTTAACACACAGTGTCACTCCGAGCACACGGAGATAGGACCAGTGTATCCTGCAATGTTTTTGGAAAGAGTGCGAAGGAGAGAAAGCGAAGGAGCAAAGGGCTCGGGGCTCTGAACCATGCTCGACAGTGTAAGGTGGCCAGTGGCCTCCCATCACAGCCTCCAGAAACACCGCACAGTTCCTTTGTGTGGGATGATGCAGACAGGTTCAGGCTGCAAACTGCCAGCCCATCTCCAGCCCTTCGGCAGTGACACAGGAAAAATTGGACCGACTGCAGAAATAGCCGAGGGACCAGGCAGCTCATGTAATAACCACGGAGGCTTTGGCCACTCAGTCATGGGATCCAAGCCAGCCTGGGTTGGCAGGGACGTGAAGATCCAGAGATTCTAAGGCCAGAAGGGATCATTAGATCATCTCCTTTGCCCTCCCGTCTATCACAGGCCACAGCAACGAACCCAGCAGTTCTGGCACCCAACCCATTGTTTCTGGATGAGCTAGAGCAGAGGTTGTAGAAAGACTTAAAAGGCAGCAAGTGTTGGGGGAACCCATCCTGTCCCTGGGACAGCGGTTCTATGGGTTAATTACTACCACTGTGAACAATTAGCACCTTGCCTCCTGTGTGAATTTGTCTACTTTCAGATTCCATCCACTGGCCCTCGTGATGGCAGGTCGGTGGCTTGTGCGGAATGAATTTGGTGGCCTCTGTGCAGTTCTCAGCAGACAGGTGGCTCTTGCACAGGGCTGGCTCCAGTGTTTTTGCTGCTCCAAGCGGTGGAAAAAAAAAAGCAGCGATTGGCGGCACTTCGGCGGCAGCTCCACCGCAGCAGCTTCATTCTTCGGCGGCAATTCGGCGGCAGGGCCTTCCCTCCGAGAGGGACTCGCCGCCGAAGAGCAGGACGTGCCGCTCCTCTCTATTGGCTGCCCCAAGCACCTGTTTGCTGCGCTGGTGCCTGGAGCCAGCCCTGTCTGTGCAGTTCTCAGCAGAGAGGTGCTCAGCAGACAGGTGGCTCTGTGCAGTGCTCAGCAGACAGGTGCTCAGCAGACAGGTGGCTCTGTGCAGTGCTCAGCGGACAGGTGCTCAGCAGACAGGTGGCTCTGTGCAGTTCTCAGCAGACAGGTGCTCAGCAGACACGTGGCTCTGTGCAGTGCTCAGCAGACAGGTGCTCAGCAGACAGGAGGCTCTGTGCAGTGCTCAGCAGACAGGTGCTCAGCAGACAGGTGGCTTTGTGCAGTGCTCAGCAGACAGGTGGCTCTGTGCAGTGCTCAGCAGACAGGTGCTCCGCAGACAGGTGGCTCTGTGCAGTGCTCAGCAGACAGGTGCTCAGCAGACAGGTGGCTCTGTGCAGTTCTCAGCAGACAGGTGCTCAGCAGACAGGTGGCTCTGTGCAGTGCTCAGCAGACAGGTGGCTCTGTGCAGTGCTCAGCAGACAGGTGCTCAGCAGACAGGTGGCTCTGTGCAGTGCTCCACAGACAGGTGGCTCTGTGCAGTGCTCAGCAGACAGGTGCTCAGCAGACAGGTGGCTTTGTGCAGTGCTCAGCAGACAGGTGCTCAGCAGACAGGTGGCTCTGTGCAGTTCTCAGCAGACAGGTGCTCAGCAGACAGGTGGCTCTGTGCAGTGCTCAGCAGACAGGTGCTCAGCAGACAGGTGGCTCTGTGCAGTGCTCAGCAGACAGGTGCTCCGCAGACAGGTGGCTCTGTGCAGTTCTCAGCAGACAGGTGCTCAGCAGACAGGTGGCTCTGTGCAGTGCTCAGCAGACAGGTGCTCAGCAGACAGGTGGCTCTGTGCAGTGCTCAGCAGACAGGTGCTCAGCAGACAGGTGGCTCTGTGCAGTGCTCAGCAGACAGGTGCTCAGCAGACAGGTGGCTCTGTGCAGTGCTCAGCAGACAGGTGCTCCGCAGACAGGTGGCTCTGTGCAGTTCTCAGCAGACAGGTGCTCAGCAGACAGGTGGCTCTGTGCAGTTCTCAGCAGACAGGTGCTCAGCAGACAGGTGGCTCTGTGCAGTGCTCAGCAGACAGGTGCTCAGCAGACAGGTGGCTCTGTGCAGTTCTCAGCAGACAGGTGCTCCGCAGACAGGTGGCTCTGTGCAGTGCTCAGCAGACAGGTGCTCATGCCAGACGCACCCCCAGCCGTAGCAATCACTAATTGTTGGCTGTCTCATGCGAAGGGCTGTCTGACTGAGGCGCTGTTTTGTTCTACTCAGGTTTTCGTACCGGGCCCACCACCTTGCTCTCTGAGTGCCTCCCTGCCCAGAAGAGGTCCCTGCCGGCCAGCAGGAAGGGTGGCTTGCTGTCCTGCTGTCTGTTCTGGGGACAAAACGCTAGCTAATGTACAATGAGGAAGATGCCTGCCTGTGGCTGGTTGGTCTCTCCTGTCTCTAGCTTGAGGACCCCAGTCCCCAGGGCTCCGAACCCAGCACCTTACACGAGGGACGCATTTATGCCATGCGCTGATTCTTTGTTTTTAACTGAAAAGAGACTTTTCTCATAACTGATGTAACATCCTTACGCTGGGGAATGCTCATCCTGGGCCTCTCACTGGTGCTTACCGCTCTGCAAAGGCTAAGTTAGTTCGCAGCTCTCCTTAGGGGCAGCTTAGCACTGTGAACTCCCATCTCACACATGGGGAAACTGAGGCACGGAGTGCTCAGCTGACTTGCTGAAGGTCACACAGCAGAACCCAGGTATCCTGGCTCCCCAGTCCTGTGCTCAGACCACTGGACCCCATTCTTCTTTCCTTCTTGCAGACGTCTGGCTTTCAAAGCGTTAGCCTCTGGGAACAGCTGCAGGATCCAAAGGGCTGATGTGGGAGGGAGGGGTGCACAGCATGGCTGGGGTAAGCAGCGGGGTGGATTGGCCACTCTGTCGTTATCTGGGCCTCTGCCTTTTACTGCCATCACCTGCCTCTGAAACGGCCTAACCAAGAAGCAGAGGGAGCTGCTCCAAGCCGGTCCCTACTGCAGACGCAATGGGTCGCCGGTGGCATCTGTCTCTCTAAAGTGCTTTTACTGCACTCTGCACCATGGCATCTGAGCTGGCAGGGGAGCTGAGAAGGATTTTTATTAGCAGAAAGCAACAGTGATGCCCCCCCACAGACCCCGCCCCACAGATTCCCACAATGTGAACCCCATCTGCAGAGACCCAGAGTCTTGAGGATGCCACCTTGTTCATTCCCCATTACCCAGCCTGCACCTTGCCCCCTTCTAGTCATCCCTCCCCACCTCTGCCTCCCCACAGACCCCATGTCCCTCTCAGCCCCCAGACCCCCTCCCCGCCCATTCACCACCAGCTGCCCCCTGCCTCCTCTGCTATTCAGCACCTTCCCCGTGGACTCCTGCAGACTTAGGGCGTGTCAACTCAGCAAGCAGAGTCTGCAGCTCATGAGCACATGCCTGTGCTAGCTTGAATCTAGTTAGCACGGCTAAAAACAGCAGTGATGAGATGATGGCTCGGACCCCGGCGTGGGCCAGCACACCTGTGCTTCCGGCCAGGCTTGTACAACCCGAATTGCTAGAACTTCACTGCTGTTCACACGCAGTGCATCCCAGTAGCTCACGGGCCTGAGATACTAGACTCGGCTGTGACAGACCTTCCAACAGCGGCCAATGCTGGATGCTTTGAAGAAAGGCCTGCGACTCACAGTGTACCAGGTCAGGGTCCCGCTAAGAGACTGAACTCCATCATGCAGGGACACCAGAGATAGGAGCTGCAGGGAGCAGGGGTTTCACCTCTCAGCTGAGGGGCCTTGGTTTCGAATGATTCCTCCACGCATGCACTGAGGCAGCTCACATAAAGCCCACATGACTACCTTGTTACGGCTGGTCTGTCGGAAGAGGGATGATGTATCCAGCTGGATCAATAAGATCATCTTCCGCGGTCATTTCACACAGAAATTGCTCTCCAGCCAGCAAGAACGGCTGGAGGGGGGTGAAGGAAACATACGTCAGGCCCTTTTTAATTTTCTTGCTATCGACCATGGTTTGCGCAAGAGCCGAGTTGTCCCCTTGATTAGTAACTTTACAGCTCACAAGCCAGCTGCGTGTGCATTGTAGTTATGTGGGATCGGCCTATTTATCTGTGTGGACCAGTCTCCAATGACTCAATGAGCTGTGCCAAGAATTTCATCCTGATTGCCCGGCCATATTGATGTTTTACTTTATTGTTAGAGCTTACACAAAATTCAATGGAAACATGTTTTCACAGCAGGCGCACAGCACGCTCTGGCTTTATCACCGGCCCCTTAGTTATGCCGGTGTTTGAGATGCAGGACGAAGTGACTTTCTGGACAGAACAGAGCCTCTGGCTCCTTCCAGACCAGGTTACTGAGGCTCTGGAGGGCACAGGGGAGTGGGAATGGGATTCGGAGCTGTGCTAGGCTAACGGTTCCAATCTGGCCCAGGTCCACAGGACGTACAAGTTGTCACAGCACAAAGGCTCTTGGGGTCGGAGTCTGCAGCACAGAGGTGCCCATAGGCCATGACAAACGACACTCATTGCATGGCTCTCCTATCTTTGCATTACAGCAGCATCTGGAGGCTGTGACTGGAACGGGAGCCCCACTGAGCCATGCAGCAGGCCCGTGGCAGAGCCCTAGGCCAGCATCCTCCTGAGGCAGCAGCCTGGCCTCCCGGCTAGGACACCGGACCCAGCCGACCAGGGTTCTACTCCTCGCCGAGCCGCTGGCCTCGGATAAGTCGCTTAGCAGAGGCTAAGGACTGAATGGGCCTGGAGACCAACCTCATCCCTCGAGCTGGTCCCTGCAGAGCACGTGGGACACGTACACAGGGTGCGCTGTGCGGCGTCGCTCCGTCTGTGGTGGGCATCACAGGAGGCCCCCAGGACGGCCTGTCTGGCACCTTGAATGCTCCTGTTTGGTGTTCAGTGCCCCCAATGGCAGAGACAGGGACTGGCCTGGGGCCTGCCAAAGGGACTATCCCCCCAGCTTGGGGTCAGGGGGCTCGGCAGGGAGTCCCTGGGAAAGAGGCGTTTAGGAGAGGAGGATGGGGCGGGGAGCATTGGCAGGAAGAGCCTAAAGGAGCAGCCGAATGAGGTGAGATGGATGAACGTTAGGAAGGCCAATTAATGCCCCGTGAGAGAAGCTCGGAACCTGGCACCTTGTCAGCTGACCTCGTCCTATTGCACAGCAGAGCCAGCACAGAGCCAGCTCGCCCCTCGCACTGACAGCTGAGCAGGGGCGTCTCGCTATTAATTAAACATCTGGAGAATCTGGCAAGGAGCCCACTTAATTATCTCTGATGCTCTCAGAGGCCTTGACGAGACCAGCCCCTCCTCCCTCCAGTCCCACAGTCTCTTCCTAGAGCAGTTCAGGCAAGATCTGAACCTCGGCTCTGATCTGCCAGGGAAATGCCCCGGCTCTGCTCTATAGGCAGAGAGAAGTCACGGGGGGACGTGACAATGCAACACTGCAGGGCAGGCCTGATGGGGGAGCCAGGGGTGGGCACGTGTCAGTCAAGTCCTTCTGCAATATGTGCTTCCATCATTCAAGGGGTGGCGCGCGCGCGAGATAACTGGGTGGAGGAAGTGTCTGCCCTTCCTATGGGGGTGGGGGGTGATCCCATGCACGGCTACCTTCTGGGGGAGGGAGTGAATACTCAGCTGCTCATGGAGCACCACGCAGGGCAGCAGACAGTCTTGGGCCACCGGCCATTGGTCTTCCTGATGTAGCCCTCAGAGCCATCAGCCAGGGCTTTTTGGGCCCAGCTGGTTAAAATACCATATTGCTCCCTAAGTACGGTGCCCTCTGAAGACCACACCAGAGCTCTGTTTGTCCCAAACCATGGCTGCCCGTTTGTTCTGCACCAGCAGCCACAGGGAGCTGGTTCTGTTCCCCAGCGCTGCTTCCAAATTTGAGAGCTTGGGCTCTGGTCTCTCTTTGCTATCTGGGCAACCTGCCTCTCTCTCCCTGTGTACCACCCTTGCCCTGAACTTCCTGGAGCTGAACTTCTGAGGCCTGCAGGAAGGGCTTTGTCAGTAGAGGCTCTGGCGTCTGCCCATCAGGCCAGCTGTGTGGGCCAGACTCATCAACTGACCCAGAAGGAATTCACCCCCATGCGGAGGGGCAAGCACGAGGCCTAGCCACTAGAGAAGTCCCACGTAGGTCTGTGGCAGTGGGTGAGTGCAGGGACGGTTGCAAGATAATTTAGGGGAGGGCACCCCTTTAGTTTAATGTTGTTAACATGTTTCTCCCAGCTTTCGTATTTGCACTTGGAGCTTGCTGGATTAAGAACATGTCTGAGAGAGAGAGAGAAAGAAAGAAAGAAAGAAAGAAAGAAAGAAAGAAAGAAAAGCCCTGGATTGCATAGTCTCATCAGGTCTCTTTAGCCTGTAGTTTATCTTTGTACTGTGAGTATTGGTTCATGCTGTATCACAAGGAAAGGACCAAGAGGTCTGTAAACTAGTTACCTTAGTGGAGCTAAGCAACGGCTGAGTTGTTAGGCTGACACAAGCAACTGACAGGCATGTTACCTTAAGTCACAAGCTGAAATAGAGAGCAAGTGCGCTACGTCAGCTGACTGGTGTGAGGCAAGAAACTGCAGACACGGTTACTGATATTTTAAGGAACACGTTAACTGAAGGCATTAAACCGCAATAACGCTGTAGCACCCGAGTGATGCAAATACTAATGCGTCTGAGATAAACGGTTGATTAAGGTATCAGAATTGGGGACCCCAACGTAAGTGGGGTGTGGAAGTCCAGAGAAGGAAAAGGGGCTGCCACCCGCATGAATATGCATCAGATACAGATGGCAGCAGCGTAACACATCACAAAAGCTGTTACCCAGCCTGTGCAAAGCGGGTCACGCCGGGATGACGGCCACTCGCTGATACCCGAGGGGCTCCCCGCATGGGAGGATGTGCGTAATACAAGCATTGGCCATTCTGTAGCCTCTCTCTCTCTTCTTTGCTATATCGCAGTGCATACCATCTTCCTCTTGTTCATAAGATAAGAGCGTAGTGAGTTGTTCCTTGTGCATCTCGGGGACCTCATTCTAATAACAGCATCTCCACTGTAGCTGATCTGGGGGCTGACCCCTCTCAGCCCACTGCAAACCAAATGAAAGTTAACTTTAAAGTGCAGACTAGGCTACAAGTAACGGTGCGTGCGAGAGGACGGGAGGTGAGAACTAGGGTTCCGGGTAACCTTAAGGCAAATTTTCATTTTTATGGGCCTCCGTTTTGGGTGCAGCTGCTGCCACTGATTTTCAGTAGGGCCAAGAATCTGATTTAGTCAAAGCCAGTGGGATCTGTGGGTGCGAGGTGTCTGAAATGGGAGCCAGAGTTTCACAAAATCAGAGAACGCTTCTGCAGACATGGGCTCTCACAAAACAAGCAAAAGAAGGGACACAGCCTTGCAGAGCGCTCCAACAGGTCCATCATTCCTGTTAACAGTAGTGGGGACGCAACGCCCCTTGGTGCTGCAATTGTCACACAGAGGGTGCTTATGGAGGTGCCAGGAGAAATACATCTGCTTGTTGTATTGTTCCTAAACTTTCAATTATAGCAGCAAGATATGGGAAACACTTAGATTGCAATTAATACATGGGAGGTACGATGAGGTAATTAGCCAAGAGTTAACGGGATGAATGTGACGACCATATTCCTCGCTAATTGATGTTTAGTTAATTTGCCATCGGCTGTCTTGTTAAATGGTTATGAATTACGTAAGTGACATTGCAAGTCGGAACGTGTTAACAAGGCTGCAATTATGCATGGCTTGCAATCATGATGTTTATAGCTGTGCGTGGTGACAACTTTGATCTTGGGTTTATTGCAGCGCCAGATCGTCCCCCATTATGCAGCTGCTGTGAACTGACTGGCAGGTTTGTTGGGCTGTTTTAACACCAGTAGGGAAGCCCCGGTAGGCTGGGGGTTGTGATGAGTTTCATTTTGCCCATTTTGTCACCTCTTGAGACATTTATGGACGTACGAGCCACATTCAACAAGACCTGTGTCCCCTTTATTCTGAACACAAGGGGCACATGCACAGACTTACATAAACCAGAGCAAGGAGAGAGACGCGTTGGGGCCAGATACATCCATGGTGTAACTCCATTGACTTTGGTAAATTTGGCCCATCCGTTCATGTAGTCCACCCCAAAGCCCTGGCCAGGACACAGTTGACACCTATTGGGTATCCTCTTCACTGGTTTAAAAACATCTCCATCCTTCCCCTATGGAACCCACTTCACAATGCCAGGATATTTTCCGGGATATCCAGACTTGGGGGCACCCATCTGAGTCCCATCGCATCATGTAAAGAGCTCTCTTGATGTTGAATCAGTGCAGATCCCAAGTCAACAGGCCTAGCCTACCTGCACTAAACCGGACCCCTTGTGAAACCTGCTGTCCAGCTCCTGAAGGAGGGATCTCAAAGCTACGTGTTATAACATAACTGTCGGTCTCACAGGAAGTGCCTCCCTAGCCCACAGAGTGACTTTACAATGGCTGTGAATTGAGAGTGATATAATCTAGCACCTGTTTTAGCTCCAGTGGTGCAAGTAGAAATAATTTTTTGCCGATACTGCACTCATGGGAGGGACACTACGGGGGGCACGTGACCTCCCCATGTGACCCTCCATATGATTCCTCCCCACCCCACGGCCCCACGCTCTCCCCGTCCCCTCTGACAGCCCCCTTACCTAGCTAAAATTTTAAGATAACAGATGCAGGTGCAAAATGATGCTTTGGGCCCTTGGAGCCACCTGTACTTCCCGGTGTCACTAAGGATCCAGCAGCACCTCAAACTGAAAACTTCTTAAATGAAAGAAAGATGGGAAGGCCAATCACCCCACTTTTCCTTAACACGCTATCAGTGCTGCCCCTGTGTCCAGACCAAGCTTCTGCCAGCTTGCCTTGATCTAAAAAAAAAAAGGTAATAATTGGAGATACACCAATCTCCTAGAACTGGAAGGGACCTTGAAAGGTCATTGAGTCCAGCCCCCTGCCTTCACTAGCAGGACCAATTTTTGCTCCAGATCCCTAAGTGGCCTCCTCAAGGATTGAACTCACAACCCTGATCTTAGCAGGCCAATGCTGTCTTCACTACCAACGCTGTAAAAAACCCACGCCTGCGAGGACAGCAGCTCCCAACACTGGAAGCGCGGCTCCCAGCGCTGGTGCACTGTCTAGAGTGCCACTATACAGCGCTGAACCGTGCATCGCTCTCTCACGGGGGGGTTCACTCCCCGAAGCGAGAAGGTTTCAGTGCTGTAAAGTGGCAATGTAGACAAGGCCTCAGTATCGCTCTCCGCCAGGCACTAGGAAAGCAAAGATGCTGCACCATCTGGGTTCGATGGAAGAGATGCACAGAGCTGTGTGCGCCATGTGCAGCTTGAGAGAACTACAGCCCAAATTGTTTTATTATTTTCCTCAGCATGACCTACAGGAGCGGGAGGGGTAGCTCAGTGCTTACACATTGGCCTGCTAAACCCAGGGTTGTGAGTTCAAGCCTTGAGGAGGTCACTTAGAGATCTGGGGCAAAATCAGTACTTGGTCCTGCTAGTGAAGGCAGGGGGCTGGACTCCATAACCTTTCAGGGTCCCCTCCAGCTCTATGAGATAGGTATAGCTCCATACATATTAAAGGGGCAATTAAAATCAACCACGTAGAACATACATGAGAACTGTCTCTGGGCAGATAAGCAATTGATCAAAATCACATTCTCGGATCTCTTTGCTATTGAGTTCAGTGGGAACAGGGTTTGACAGTTGAAGAGGAAAGAACAAAACCACTCAAGCAAGGGCTGCATTGCTTGTACCACAGGTATCAAAGGCTGCTGGCTTATGTGAGAAAGTCAGCAATCAATGAGGCTAGAACAGTCTCTGTACCAGATCCAACTCATAAGTCCATCTGCAAAGTATCACGGAAATATGAAGGCTCCAGATTACCTTAAAGTCCTCAGTCCCATGGTTAGAATGCTCCCATCAGTATATGTTCATAGTCCAGAGGCCGGAGCAGGAATCAAAAACACTGTCTGAACACCTTCCATCCCCCGCACCCCTCTTGGGGACTCCTGACCAACTTAACAGCACAATACAGATGCTAACAAACTTAAACAAAGCCGTTCTTTAACTTTGTTAGCATCTGTATTGTGCTGTTAAACCCATACAAAGAATGAATGCCCTCCCTAGCCACGTTCTGCTCCTGTAAGGAGCAGAGTGCAGCTCCACACACCCCCTCCATGGGTGGGGGGGGGCTAGCCTCCCCAAGTCTTTCTGGTATCCCGTACCTGCTAAAAATCTCTTGCCGGTACTGCGTACTGGAGCACACCACCCTATTTGCACTCTCGCTTATCTCTAGAGATTAGGGGCTTTGTTCTCCTCTTTCTTACACTGGCTTTCCCTGTTGTAACTCCACTGATTTTGGTGAGTTACTCCTGGCTCTAGGAGTAACTTGGGCTCTAGGAGACCAGGATCAGACAAAGATCCTGTAACAGGATGTACTGGCCTTTAAGGCAGGTTACAGCCCCTTCCCTGCCCTATTCCTGCATTCAGCTGAGAAAGGGAGGCATTCTGGGAATTGTAGTTTCCAGGGCTAATGTGAGTTAAGGTGGTCACAGCAAGGAATGCTGGGAAGGCGTGCCGGGGATATAAGCAGCCCCTTCACACAGAAGAGACTGGGATTGGGACTGGGACAGGGACAGGAGTAAGACCTGTACGGAGGTTCTCTAAAGGAAGAAAGACGAGGAAAAAGGCAGCCAGTCTGGGTTTCTTCAGCCCAAGGGCCTGGGAAAAGGCCTAAAAAGACAGCCAGGTGGCTGGATAAGATATACCAAGGGAAAGCATTGTTTGGACCAAAGACCCAGGAGGGAAAATCAGGGACTATGGCAGTGTGAAGGAGGGAGCTGTGTGGGGAAGAGAAGCGGGGCAACTTGCGGTGGCACCTGATGCGTGTTGCACTGGACAGAGCCCATGGGGAGAGCTTGTGGAACAGTGAAGGGGAGAGCTTCCCCTGGGCTCGGAAAGACCAGCAGGGGCACTGCTGTCGTACCCCACAGGGGGGAGACGACGGACAGACTCTAGTGGGACCCAGAGAACGAGAAATCGGACGATGACTTGGACACTCATGTGGATGCTGGTTTCCTCTTTGCCCAAGACGGGGGTTTAGCCAGAGGGTCAACGTAACACACACAACTGCAAAACTCATTTTTTCCCCATGGGCATTTGAGAACGGAGGGGCATCGTAAGGATGCGGCTGAGCAGGGCGATTGGAGTGTTTAAATGGCTGGTTCCCTGGTGGCGGGTTATCTCAAACTGTATTGCTGCAGTTCACAGATATAGGCCACGTCTTGTCAAGGACACATGGACGAGCCCCCTCAAACATTTCAACCAATCAAATAAAGAACAGCGGCATGGGAAACTGAGTCAGCGACCGTATTTCTGCTAAGAGAAGGTAACGGGCCCCCCAGGCTAGCTGCTCAGTTTAGATCTAGCTGAAAAATCTTGGGGGCTATAAAACTGAAATGGGAATTTTCACACCCCCAGCTTGTCCGATGGGCTCTTTTCTTTCTGGCTGGAACCAGAAGCTGCAGAAATGGCATGAAAATTAAATAATGGCCTGGAAAACGCCATCTGAACTCTTTTGTGTTTCTTACAGCTCCTGATGGGCCTTGTTACACATCGACTGACTCGTAAGTTGCAGGGTTATTGAGCAGCCGTATCTGATTTTGAATCCTCTGAGGGGAGGAGTTCCACCCGCTCCAGGACACAATGCCAGCCTGGGCAGACAGGTTCACACCAGTTCGGCTCAAGCTAGTGTGCTAATGGTAGCAGTGTAGACATTGGGGCACGACCAGTGGCCTGGGCTTGGAGGCAGGGGGTCAGGTGGGCTTGGGTAGCTAACCTGTGCCACTGTCCATGTTGCAATGTCCACACTGCTATTTTTAGCGTGCCAGCTGAGGCAGAGCTAGCGTAAGCCTGTCTACCTGCACTGCGAATCACACCTAGCTGCAGGGTAGACAGACCCCAAGAGACTTCCCCAAGGTCCCGTCGGCCAATCTGTGGCAGAGCAAGTCCCAAAGAGCCTCCAAAGCCGTGAATGTTCCTTCCTCTCTCACCTACAGCGCTGCAGGAATGCGACCGATGAGCATCACCTCACTCCTGTGCCGCTGCAGTGAAAGGGGCAAAAAATAAACAAATCCAACAATCTTGATTTATCCTCCCTACAGCCTTGGGCGGCTCTTACAAACCGACGTGACAGGCCTGTGAGATCAGCCAGGAAGGCGAGGCAGCATAGCCTGGCTAGGATAGGGGAGGCAGAGGGATCAGATGGATTAAATAAATCAAACTAGATGGTCAAGCAGATCAGACAGAGAGATGAGCTAGAACATGGGCAGATGGCCGCAAGGCTGCTAAAGGGAGACATCCTAGGTGACAGATCATCTCACCTGAGCTTCTGCACATCACGGGCCACTAATCCCCCCGTTATTTCTGTTTGGAGCCGAATAACCCGGATTAGACTAAAGCAGTACAGCCCCTGGGGGTAACTATTGTGTGCCACAGGCAGAGGACAGGAGGGCTCAGGGGGCCACCAGTACCCGATCCCCCTGCAGTGGGATATGTCGAGATGATCTCTGCAAGCTCCTGCTGCAGGGGAAGGCAACCCCCGCCCCCAGCCTCCTTCCTCTCTGCTAATCGTGAGCCGCTAGGGTCCAGGAGGTGTTGGTTTGTACATTTTCTCCCAGGACTGCTGGGAGTGGAAGGAAGCCATGGCTGCACGTTGCCAGGGTTGCTTTGCTCATTATAGGAAAAGTGAAGGGTGAAGACAAGTCAATGAATCATTGCTGTTTGGTTTGGCTCGGCCGCCCCGCTGTGTTTAGAAATGTTTGATTCTTTTTCTCCTTTGAAAGGCTGCCTCCCCCACCCCAACCCTTTTGCCTTTTTTTTTTTGCCTCGATTATCCTGAATTATTCCAAGATGGTAAAACAGACGAGCTCATCCCTTTCTTGGGGTTTCTCCCCTCCCAGCAGATGTCAAATAAAAGATTCCGGCTTTGGACGGCTCGTCCCCAACGGGGCTGGGAATGTCCTGGAACGCGCTCGGCGTCCCGCGCTGAGGAATGTCGGGGAATTGTCTGTGCTAGCTGCTGCATAAAGCAAGACCACTTTCCGGAGGAACAAACTTGCTCCTCTCTAGCTGGTGTTTTTTTGAAAGGGCCTTATTGAAACATCTGCTCTGTGTTTGCTAAGGACATGTTAATATTTCTTGATTTGTGCATTTCTTCGTTGCCGGGGAAGTCGAGATCTCTTGATTACATGCACACACAGGCAAAGAATGCTACCACCATTAACCCCCCCAGCCAGGCACTTCCTGTTACTAGGTTCATGCTAGCGGGCACAAAGAGGCAGGCTCAGATATGTGGGGTGGGAATGGGGCAAGGGGCATCTTACACCCCTTCTGCATAAGGGCCAGGCAGAACTGCAGTAGGTGCCAGGACTGCTTCCTCCCTGCTCCCTGGGGAAAGCGTGGCCTCTCCCGTCCCCTCCTTCTGCATCAGCTTGCAGAGCAGGAATGGTGCACGTTGGGGAGGAGTGCGCCGAATGCCCATGGCCCGTGATGTGGGTGTGCTCCCAGTGCGACACCGAGCCATTCGCCATCTAGTCCTAGTTAAGGTTATTCTCTGATGATTGGCCTCCTGCGGGGTTCAGACGAGGGGCCTTCAGCAACACACTCTTGCTGGAGCTAAAGGAGTAACTCCATTAGTCAGTAGCAGTAGTAGACTATTATCCTCACACAGACAAGCCACTAGAGAGGGCGTCTGCATTCTCTCCCCACTCTCGCTGCAAGTGGGCCCACAGATTTGCTACATTAGTTATACACTGCGCCAGCCTTCACGGGATCTGTGCCGGAGTTCGATCGCTCTGCTCTTACGTTCAGTCCCCACTCTTCTCCCGAGCTAGAGCGATTCATTTAAAATTAAACCTATTTGTTCAAACACAGGGCGGACGTACAAAGTCCAACTCACGCAGGAGATGAGAATTTTCACTTGGCATAATTAAAATCAAACAACAGCCGAACCCCTAACCATGGAGTTATTTATAGAGGTTAATGGTGAGCATGTAGTTATACAAGAAGGTCTAACTAGGAGTCAATGGCTGAAATTGAGAAAGGGGGATTTTAGGGTGAGTATCAGGGAAAATTTCCTGACAGTGATGTGCCAAGCTGTGGAATAATCTTCCCCTGGAAAGGTGGGGAGCCCCATTTGTTGGTAGGCTCGATACTGGATTAGGCCTGGTGAATAGATCATAGGGAAAAATCCTGGAACCCAGGTTTAGAGAGACTCACTTCCCATTGCAGACTGACGCCGGCAGCCACCACTCCATTTAACAGGCATTTGCAGGGTCTCGTGCAGCCCCTACCACCGTAGCCTCACAGCCATTGATGGATTCCTCCTCCTGGCATCCCGCAGAGGCAGGGAAGTACCACGATCCCTATTTTGCAGGACTGAAGCACAACTGGAATCAACAACTTGCCCCAGGTCACCTCCGAGAGGCCAACTCGTAGCCTTAACCCACACCTGTCATTCCCCTCTACCGCAGCCTAGAGGAGTCTGAGCCACAAAGTTTGGATGCGGTTCCAGGTGCGAACACCTCCAAAATTCAAGGGTTTGGACGCGGAGTTTTCTTTTGGTCCGCCAAAGACATAGGAGCAGCTAGGTAAGGAATAGTGTCCCTAGCCTCTGTTTGTTTGTCAGAGGGTGGAGATGGATGGCAGGAGAGAGATCACTTGATCATTGCCTGTTAGGTTCACTCCCTCTGGGGCACCTGGCATTGGCCACTGTCGGTAGACAGATACTGGGCTAGATGGACCTTTGGTCTGACCCGGTATGGCCATTCTTATGTTCTTATAACCCAACTGTCAAGCCCTCCTCTAACATAATCCAGTCCAACTCTTACTGTAGCTCCCAGAATCTCCAATAGGATCCGGGCTGCTCTGCGCAGGGGGCTGTACAAACATGAGTCATTACAATGTAATCTATTTATCAAATGCTTGCAGAGCCAAGGTGCCCATCACCATGATTTCTTGGTGCCCGTCTTGAAGATCTCAATGCAAATTACCCCAGAGTTTGAGACGTCCGGATGCAGGGCTTGTTTCAAATCCAACGGTCGTCATTATTGTTCTGTAGCACATTGGCAGAGATTTCATCATGGCCTTCTCTAGGGATTAGGCCATTAGAGGATAACAGCCTACCACTACTACCAGTTAATGGAGTCACTCCTTTTAACTCCAGAAGTAGCTGTGATGCGGTGGTCAAGGTTAGAGGCTTGAAACCTGCTGGTGACCCTTGTGGGGAAGATGTTATGGTAACACAAACAAGAAATGAAACCGAGAAGCTGACTGATCACCGTAACAATGATAATGAAAGCCCAAGGATATTGTCAGGGGCGATCCAGGTATTAATTAGCTTGCCCTTCAGTGGGACCTTCACACAAGCAGAACTTCAACCCTTAGGGATAGGAATAAAGAGTGCCGAAATATGGAATTACTTATGCCCAGTGTAATTCGCCCTGGCATGTTGGCTGAACTCCGGCAAGCGGCTGGGGATACAGACTGCACTGATTGAACACGGACACTTCAGATGCAGCGCGAGGAAAACAGCCTATCCCGGGAGCCTTCGCCTTCCCCTCGGTCTGCTTCGTTGAAATGGAAACATGTTTTATTAATTTTGCCAAAAGAAGAAAAAAAAACCCGGGGCAGGTTTGTCATCTCGCTGTCTCTATAGCAAGGGGAAGGGATGAAATATGCAGTGGGACACACGCTGAGCAGCTCCATGTGTGCTCGCCGCACAGGGCCGTGCTTTTCAGAACACCAGCTTCTCACACATGTGCTCACGTGCAATCAGGAAGAGAAAGCAGGGGGGTTCCTGCAGCTGCAGGGCAAGACTGAGCTGGGGAGCAGGGCACGGGGGAGACGAGGAAGCAGGGAGCCCCTGTAGCTGCCGGGCAGGGCTTTGCGGGAGCGGGGCACCGGAGTGGGTACACTGGATACAGTGTCTGAGTCTGGTGGCCACATTCCAAAAGAGATGCTGAAACACTGGGGGCTCTTCAGAAAAGAGCTACAAGAATGATTCGAAGTCTGGAAAACCTGCCTTACAGTAAGAGAGTACAGGGACAAATCTACTTCCTCAAGGAGAAGGTTAGAGATGGCCCCGGGGGGAGACGGTATCTGGCAGAATCTAGCAAACAAAAAGCAGAGCAAGATCCAAAGGCTGGAAGATTGAGTCAGAACTGGACAGAAGATGCCGCTTTCCTAGTGAGGGTAACTAGCTATTGGAACAGCTTCCCCAGGGAAGTAGTGGGTTCTCCATTCCCTGGCGTCTTTCAGTCGAGACTGGGTATCTTTCTGAGGATGCAATCTAGCTCAGACACGAATGCTTGGACGCGAGGCCTTAAAATAAATGAACCGAGAACCTCCCATTGAGAGAAATTATCCTTATTTTTCCCAGACAAGATCAAGCACATTCCAAACTACCTGGCAAAGCTCTGAAAGCAGAAGGCCGATGCCACCTGGCCAAGAAATTGGCCCATTCACACAAGTAGTAGCAATGGAAGCAGTGACAGCTTTCAAAGTCACCATCTACGATGCTGGTCCGTGCCCTTTCTGGCTGGTGAAGGAGGACCTGGGCAGGGCATCTCAGATCTCTGATAATGGGGATCGCCAACGACTGCACCCAACCTAACCCAATCAATGCAAAAGAAACCAGCAACCTCACATGCCACAGCCCCGTTCCCAACCTCTGCTCCATGTTAGCAGAGTCGCTGGCTGAACATAGTCCTCAGCACCAACTCGTTGCATCCAGCCCCTTGATTCCCTGCCAGGCAGGATCTAGACCAGCCATGGCAGAGACCCAGCGCTCTAGCGGGTGACTCCCTCCTGTCCATAGACAGGGCAAGCACAGCCGTCCTCCTCCCCCGCAAGTGCCTCACGGCATATAGCACTGGAGCTCGCAGTGAGAGGGTTGGAGCTAGAAGCAACTGCCTGAGGATGTAGCTGAGGTGAGGTGCTCTCTGGATCTTCGACCTGCTCTCTCTGCACTGGACTGGGACGGAATCTCACTGGCCAGGTGCTCTCTCAGCTGGCAAATTATTGAGGGGTTGGAAGGCAGGAGGTGATTGTCAAGCTGTCTGGAGCGGCTCAGAAGCCTGAGTATGAACCTCAGGGCAGGGCACCCTCCCCAGATTGGCTGTGAGTTCATCAATCAAGAGTGAGTGCCTCAGGCACCACAACAGCCTTCTGCATCCCAGACAGTCCCCTTGGGCTCTCCAACCTACATCACCACCCAGGGAAGCTGCCTTTGCGATAGATGGTCCTTTACATCCAAAACCACAACAATATTCAGGTGCCTCCCAGACCCGAAGGACCCATCACTTACCCCAGGTCAATTGCACCGTAGATCCTACAGCAAATTGCTTATGTCAAAAGATCTTTCTTCAGCATGCCTGTCATACCAAGCTTTCTGAGACACTAAGTCCATCACAGCCTTTACATTCTCTTTAAACCAAGTGACGTAGTCCCCTGCCGGCTGTCCTGGCTCCTCTGTACCACCCTCCCAAAAGCCTCAAATTAAATCTCGGGTTCCCCTCACTTGTCGCCATAAAGGAGATCAAAACAGGACAACCCTGTAGACTCTTGGGGTACACTCCTCTACACAAATGACAAATAAGGGAGCAACACACGCCAGTCATTCTCCCATCTGGTAACATACATCTTTAGCAGAGCCTTCAATGTCTCACTGAATATTTCCACCAGACAATGAGTTTCTGGATGATAGGGAGCAGCCTTGATAAGCCTCACCCCACACAACTCCCATAATTTTTGAAAGCTACAGACACAGAATTTGCGCCAGGGTCTGACAAGATTTTCCTAGGAAATCCGACTCTGCTAAAAGTGATAGATAAGGTGATAGCCACAGTTTCAGCTTCTATGCTGGATAGGTCTGTGGCCTCAGGATACCTGGTGGCAGAATCCACCCCAACCAGTACATGTGTCTCTCCATTCCTGGAAGGTGTGGCGAGGGGGGTCGTACAGTATCTACTGGCACTCTGGCAAACCCCTTCTTAATGATGGGCAACAGCTGCAAAGATGCCTGGCAGGGGCCTTTAACCCATTATGCTTTTGATATAAGACACATTCATTGTTTCCTGCCTCAGTCATGTGAGGCCAATAGAAATTCTGTTTAAGCCTCCCACAGATTCTCTCCTCTCCTAAGTGTCCAGCAAATGGGCAATCATGAGCTACCTGCAGCAATGCTGCCCTATGTTGATCAGGCACAAAGACCTGCTTGCAGACCTCACCAGGACACCTCTTTTTCCCTCTGGGAGCCTCCCGGTACAACAAAATTCCTTCTAGAAAAAAAATCTGCCCTTTCCTTCCCCGGCCGGGGTGTTCTTCTGAGCCACGTTCCTCTCCTGGTGCAGGGATGGATCAGCATGTTGAGCCCCAGGAAACTCCTTTTGAATCTCACTTAAGAGCGGACTCTGGTAAAGCAGCGGAATCTCCAAATCCTCCTCGAAGGACAACCTGTGACTCCGCTGACAAAGGACTGGGGGCGTTACCCACCCTGGCCATAGACAGATAGGCCAGATCGAGTCATACTCCTTCTGGTTGCGAGTTATGACATTAACTGACTGAGACATGGTTAAACTATCATTACCTATTAAAATATCAGTGGGAAGCAGCATAAAAACCTGTCTGGCTTTCCCAGTTGATCCGGTTAGGAGGACAGGCATGTGCTTATCCTCTGGGATATTGGGCATCCCACATAATCTCTCAAAGGTGGACAGGCACGCTTTTTTACAGTCAGTTTCTGTATAAATTGGGCACACTTTCTCCCTTGTGTTGTGGGGGTGGTAGTTGTGGGCAGGAGGCACTGGGGGGTGGAGGGGAGTGGGAGGAGCTGATTTGCAGGGCTGCCAGTGGGTACTGAGTGCTCCAGTCCCTGATCTGCAATTCCGCCATCAGTCACTGGTGCTCATGTCCTTCCTGGGCTCTCCAGTGTTGCAATCAGGCCAGTTTCCTCTACAGGGTCTGGGACAGAACGGTTCTCGGACTCCCTCGGGTCAGCACTTATGAGCAAAGCACTCAGCTCCTGAATTGGAGTTTTCTTTTTAGGGGATATTCCCCTCTCCTTGCATAACTGTTAAAGGTATTTTCTGTCAAGACCCTCCTATGGCTATGGGTCACTCATTGTGTCTAATTTTTCAGCTTGAAAACTCTCAATATCAAGTTTAAATTTTAACAGTGCTGGGTTATGATTTAGACACCCAACTGGCCTATGACATGTGAATCCTGTGACGACTACGCCAATTGTCACACTCTGTGGAGTGGCTCAGGAGCATAAGGACCAACCTCAGGGCAGGCTTTTAGAAAGCAGGCCACCCCCTCCCCAATGGCAGTGAGTGCTATACTTAGAGTTCACCCACCACATATCAAAATGTGAGCTCCTCAGGCAGCACAACAGCCATGGAGTCACAGAGAGTTC
The DNA here is from genome assembly GCF_020497125.1 of Mauremys mutica. Classification (NCBI taxonomy): domain Eukaryota; kingdom Metazoa; phylum Chordata; order Testudines; family Geoemydidae; genus Mauremys; species Mauremys mutica. The sequence continues at coordinate 3,184,675 of NC_059077.1, forward strand.
CCCTGGGTGCCCTGCTCTACATCACCACCCAGGGAAGCTTGCCTTTGTGATAGATAGTCCCTTACACCAAAAATCACACCAATATTCAAGTTACTCCCAGTCCCAAAGGATCAACCACTTACCCCAGGTCCAGTGCACCTTAGATCCTACAGCAAAGACAATGCTTGTAGCCAATCCTACGCTAAATTAACTGAAGATTTATCATCTAGAAAAAAATGAGAGTTATTTACCTAGTTAAAACAGGTAAAAATACACACATCAAATGAGTTACAGTCATAGATTCCAAAAGATGTTAGAAGCTTCTATAATCATAGACTCATAGAAGATTAGGGTTGGAAGAGACCTCAGGAGTCATCTAGTCCAACCTCCTGCTCAAAGCAGGACCAATCCCCAACCAAATCATTCCAGGTTGCTATCAAATCCCCCCTCACTCTTCTCTTCTGCAGACTAAACAAGCCCAGCTCCCTCAGCCTCTCCTCATAAGTCATGTGCCCCAGCCCCCTGATCATTTTTGTTGCCCTCTGCTGGACTCTCTCCAATTTGTCCACATCCTTTCTGTACTGGGGGCCCCAAAACTGCACGCAATACTCCAGATGTGGCCTCACCAGTGCCAAATAGAGGGGAATAATCACTTCCCTCGATCTGCTGGCAACGCTCTTACTAATGCAGCCCAATATGCCGCTAGCCTTCCTGGCAACAAGGGCACACTGCTGACTCATATCCATCTTCTCATCCACTGTAATCCCCAGGTCCTTTTCTGCAGAGCGCTATATGTCCTTTAGGGCTAACCCAGGCTAAGCAACTGGGAATCCCTTGCTTATGCTTAGAAATCTTACCCTCTCAAAGTGCAAGCAGTAGAGAGATACTGTTCCTTCTTGTCAGGGATTTTTATTCCCTCCCCCAGGATTCAAGCTGATGGGATGAGTCCACCTGCCTGTCTCCTGTCTCATGGACATGTGTAGGGGGGGGGTTAAGCAATCAGTAAAGTCTTGGTTCTTTGATGCTTTGCAATGGCTCATTTGATTTCAATGGGCCTTCTTGGTGGGCAGAACCTAACATGTTCTGTAGGAAGCCAGCATCTTACATTTATTAATACTCCTTTCCTGTGTGATGACTTACACAATGACACAAGATGACAAAGCAAACACTTCATATAACCTTCTATCGTGGGATATGGATATTATAAGTGAGATTAATACATGCATCATCCTACAAGCATGTCAAAAGTCTAAACACTAAACACATTCTTATAAGCTTAAGGTCTATTTTAACAACACTAACATACAGGTGAGCCAGACTGGTTTCCCGCGCTGCATTTGTCAGTGTTCAGTTGAGGCCTAAGGGCCTTGGCATGAGCTGGCATCTGGTCTGCCAGCATCACACTGATGAACATTTTGGCTCATTTTATATTTCATGATGGCTACCAAGTCCTGGTAAGAATGACAAGGAGCCAAGGGGTGAGTGGGGGCTGTGATCAGCAGGGGGTGCATGGGGTGGTGGGAACTGTGTATGAGAGACAGTGGGGACTCCCCGAGCCTCCGTCACCCATCCCCCCACCCCCGAGCTGGTTGGAAAATAGATTTTCCACCCTGCAAACAATTTTGAGATTTTGGAAAAAAATCCTCTCAAATCGGGCTGAAAAGCCAAAATTTGGAAATAAAAAAAATATCATTTGGGGTCAATCAAAATGGTTCATTTTTGATAAATGCCAAACATTTCAATTTTGACCATTTTTTATTCATAGTGCTTTTTTAAATATATAAAAGTACATTTCAAAATGAAAGGTTGAAACTTTCCCTGCTGAAAATGTCGAAACCAGCCAGAGTGCGTTTCCCCCAACTGTTTTCTTGAGTAAATTTTGTCAAAAATGGATACAATTTCATGAATAATTTCAGTTCCATCTTCTGTTTTGACAGACAAAATTTCTCCCAGCACTCAGCCCTAACCCTGTGGCCGCTATTTGGGTCACTCATCAGCCTGCAGACACTGCTATTTAAAGAGAAATGGCCCATTGTGGACATCACCGGTGATGGGGGCTGAATGAACCCTGAGTAGACTGACCATGGAGACACAGCAAAGGCCCATGTTCCTGGTCAAGTCACCCAATAATTATTTTTTTTCCCACTCTCCTGGATGCTCTGCTCACTTCCTGGCCACTGCCAGGAGTTCACAGCAATGCTACAGGAGGGGAAGGGAAGATGGAAAATGTATCCATTTGAAACTGAAGATGATTTAGGGATCTTCCATTGGGTTTGCCATGATGGTGGAGCCATACTGGGCCCAGGATATTGGAGTGACAAGGTGGGTGAGGTGATACCTATTATGGACCCACTTCTGTTGGCGAGAGAGGCAAGCTTTCAAGCTACCCGCAGTGCCTCATGAAAGCTCTTCGAGAGCTCTGTGTGGCTCGAAAGCTTGTTTCTCTCACCAACAGAAGCTGGCCCAGGAAAGGAGATTACCTCAGCCACCTTGTCTCTTGAGGATTTAGGGAGGCAGGTTACAGTTTTCCAACTGGAATCTGACCAGGGGTGTAAATCGTTTGTCAGGCCTGACCCGGCTCATGTGACCAGAGCTAGGAATTAAAGAGCACTCCAGTGCATCATCCCTTTATCGCATGGTGGTTTAAGTAAAATAAATCTTTGCCGCTCCCCCAGTTTTGTGCAAACAAAGCCAACTTAACCTCCCCTTCCTCCCGAAATCTGGAAGGGAACTTGGCAGGGAGCTGGGGGGGTTGCTTGCAGCCGGTCAAGTTTCTCTAGAAGCAAGTAGTGTCAAAGAGAAATCAAAGAGGATGACTCCTCCACACTGCTCTGTGGAGCAGGCCCAGAGCCCTTGAGGCTCTAAACCACATGGGATCAGGAAGGGGATTGCAAACCACTGGTCAAAATCACTCAAAAACTCAAGGAACAAGGTAATCTGCAGAACAGTGGCACTTGGCAGAACAAACAAACCACCAGGTGCCAGGAGAGACCATTGAGCATCACAGTACAGCCCTACATAGCAACGGAGGTCAGACTGGATGAGCATCATGGTCCCTTCTGGCCTAAAAAGCTCTTAATCTATAACGACAGATCATGGGAATTTGCGCAGTTAACAGGTGGACTCATTCAAAAGCCAATGACTTGCAGTATAGCCAGATTAACACAAGGCTGTTGTGAGAACTGGACTGGCTGTTGCAAAGAACGGGGGAGGTTTGCAAAACAGTGAAAAATGTGCTGCCCACAGGGCTGCCAGCAGGCAGCGAAAGAACAGCAGTTCCTCTTGCGAGCACTCAAACGTCTCGGCCCTCTAGTACAAACATTCCTAATCGAGGGAAAGCTGCACAGGATCTCCGATAGCAGCAGGTGGTGAGAACTTCACGTTTATGGCTCGCCTGAAGGGTGGTGCGTCCAGTGCTCAGGGAAGTCACAACCACAGAGCGAGCCCCTTTGCAAGGACACTCTGCCTCCCCGCTGCCAGGTCGGTGAACGTCACTAATCAGAAACAAAGCTCCTTTCTGAACTCTGCCTGGGCTGCCCTTTAGGAGCTGTGCTTGGAGAGTAGTGGATGCATCGGGATTAATCCCGATACTTTCGTACGCCCCATCCTTCCTCCCAAAGCACTTTACCAACCACCTCTCTGTACACGCAGGAATCGCTTCACTTGACCTGCGCCCACCTCTAGGGGGGAGAGCGGCAGCTGTTTAACAATCATCAGCATCACTTGGCTTGAGACAGGAAGTGAAGAATTGTGCTGCATCTAGTTTCAAACTGCATGGGGGGAAACAGAACGTAATTAGCTGAGCCAGAATTTGGCCACGCATTGGGTCTAACAATCCCTGCTGCGGCAAAAAAAGCTGCAGGCTCTTTGATGGCCGTACATTCATCGTCATATAGTTGCCGCCTGGGGACGATAGGCATGATATAAGCACCTGGATAGCTCGATGGATTCAGATTAGATTCACAGAGATCAGAGCTGGACAGTGCCTATCCGGCCCCACCTCCTCCTCGTGCAATGCAGGATTGTTCCCTGTAGTATGTTTTCTTATGCGTTGTCTAATCTAGTTTTAGACGGCCCCGGCCTTCACTTGGAGAGGTTTTTTCACAGTCTCATAAATCTTCCTGCCAGGCCGTTTTTCTTGATGTTCAGTCAAAATTTCCCCTTTCTTAATTTCATGCGGTGCATACTCCCTTGTTCTCTGTAGAGAGATACCAGAGGTAGACGGACACCAGAGAGCGCCAGACAGAACCGGTGGGTTTAAAAGGAAGCTAAAGGAGTTCGCCTGATCGTGATGGCAGGAGGGAGCACATTAAAGGCGGATATATGCCAAGTGCCTTTAACCTTTAGCGGCTGGAACGCTTGGTGCTCAGAGCGCTGTCTGGAATACGCTTTTCCCCACCTCCCGCTGCGCAAAAAGGACCAGAATTCGAGATGACGACTGGCCTCCGATGACCTGAAAACTCGAGCGGCGCGACTTTGAACTTTCTGAGCCAGTCTCATGGCTTCCATGTGCTTCGCAGGCCTTTTTGACATGCATGCAGAGCTGTGCCCCTGGGCGGCCCCGCTGCTCTCAAAGCAGCCCGGGGAGCGAGCTAGCACAGACGGGACCTGCTGCCTGCGACAGGGCAGAACTGAGTGAGCTACTGAACAGCGGGCAGGAAAGCCTGACTGGCAAAGCAATGAGCCCCGGCTTGACAAGCAGCTCGTTCCTAATGAGACTCTCTGACTGGTACCTGCTTTGTTCAAAAATTGTCTTGTGCTTTAGGTTTTTGTTTTTTTAAATAATTGGAGCTATACCAGTCTCCTAGAACTGGAAGGGACCTTGAAAGGTCATTGAGTCCAGCCCCCTGCCTTCACTAGCAAGACCAATTTTTGGCCCAGATCCCTAAGTGGCCCCCTCAAGGATTGAACTCACAACCCTGGGTTTAGCATGCCCATGCTCAAACCACTGAGCTATCCCTCCCTCCAAAGCTATCCCTTTCCCTTCCCCTTCCCCTTCCCAACCTGGTCCAGCAACTAGAGCACAGGGCGGCTGCTCCTTAGTGCAGAGAGGAACCAGGGGGTGGCGGAGGAAGCCTGGGACTAGAAGTTTGGAGACCTGGCTTCCTTTACTGGCTCTGCCACCGACTCCCTGCATGACCGTGGGTAAGTCACGGCATTGCTGCGTGCCTCAGTTTCCCCACCTGTGAAATAGGGATCACGAGACCCTGCTAAGAGGGTGAGAGGCTTAAGTCAGTGTCCTCCCTCAGGGCTGCCCAGAGGGGGGGCAAGTGGGGCAATTTGCCCCAGGTCCCGGGCCCTACAGGGGCCCCCACAAGAATATAATATTCTATGGTATTGCAACTTTTTTTTAAATGGAAGGGGCCCCCCAAGACTGCTTTGTCCCAGGCCCCCTGAATCCTCTGGGCAGCCCTGTCCTCCCCTCCCTGTATTTAACAGCCTAAGGCAAAGGCTGCGTAGGACGCTTGCCTGTGCAATGGCCGGTTTCTTGACCAACACACTGGGACTGAACCGAGGACTTGCGGAGCTAAAAAGCATGAGCTCAAGAACCAGGCCTCCGGAGCCAGCAGCTGTAACGCCTCGTCTCCTCTGTGCATTGGCCCAGCAGGAAACCTGTACCACGCTCCCCAGCAGGTGACCCCGGGTTCTCTTCCTGGCTTTGTCGCCTCACCCTGGGCAAGTCACTTTCCTTCTCTGTGTCTTGTCCTTGTCCACCCAGTTCTTTGGGGGCACAGAGTGCCTCTCCCCAGGGTCATGGGGGGCACCTTCCGCAACAGAGCCCCGAGCTTAGCTGGAGCCTGCAGAGGCCACTGCAATATAAATTATACTGGAGAGCCCAGACAGCAGTGTGCAGAGAAGATGCTGTACCCTATAAAGCTGGGTTGGGCTGCAGGGGCTGGTGCCAGAGCCTATTTATTTATGTTGCAGTTTTGCTTATTTATCAGATCCTGTGATCACTAAATTATCCATTACCATTTGGAACGAGGCACTTCTGAAATTGCTTTCGCTGGTTTAGACGCAGGCTCTGCAAGTATTCCCCTAAATGCATTTCCTGACGTGCGGTGGATGCCCCCAAAGCTGGAGCGATAGATTTATTGGCCAGAGCTCTGTGGATCGCCTACTACCCAAGGTGCTAGTGTCCCTTTAGGGCATTTCGGCATTAAGTTCAGACAGCAGGAATCCAGTCTGGGGCCATGTAGGAAGAGGTAAGGCGAACACTGTGCCAGTGTAGGCGGCAGATCTTGTTAGCTAAGTGATGCAGAGCCTGGTAGGTATCTGGCGGGGAGACCTCCCAGTGCTTCAGGGAGGGCTGCAGATGACCCGAGGATTTGTGACCTCCATTGCAGAGCCAGTGCCCCAACGTGGTGATGTCTGTTGCTCACCAGAGCCCGTTCTTCCCTCTCCATTGGTGCTTCTCGGGGGATGGGAGCTCTGTTGCCAGGGGTGGGATGCGCCAGATGGGACTTCAAACCTGGCTCCTGGCAAGCACAGGGGTGGTGTTGGCTGCAGTGTGCAGATCCCGCTTCAACGGGAGTAAAACGACGGCCGTGTTCCACCCAGAGGTAGATGCACAGAGCCACAGAGGCGGCGTTCCCCCTGGGGCGCAAGCATCCTCCAGTCATGTTAGTACTGGGGTGGCTGATAAGCCACCGTGTTCCAGCAAGGCTCCATGTGCCACCTACCCTGAGCCCATCCCAGTGACCGCCGAGCCCAGGGAGAAGGGGAGCGGCGGCTGGGAGGGAAGAGGCTATTTCTTCCGCAGAAGATAAAAGAAATGGTGACGGGTGCTGTAACCGCAGCGGCTCGTTGTATAGCTGGCAGAGCCCCTCTCCCCTAGCATCTGGTGAGCAGGGCCGTCCCATCTGACGCGCAGAAGCCCAGGGGTGAGCTATGTCTCAGCTGTCATGGCTGACACCGACGCACAGTTCCTTCCATCCCACCGGGCTGCTCTTCCGTGGACGGCCTGCCCGCCGCCACCTGAGGCCTCAGAGGAGCCCATCCTGCGGTCTCGCCTCCCCCGGGGATGGCGGGCACAGAAGCCAGGGTCTGGAAGGTCTTTTCCATCTTGCGACCCTGGGAAACGAGACTGGAACGTCACGCTAAGAGACGGAGACTCGGAAGAGTCGTACGCATTGCACCAGCTGATGCTGGAAAATCCCCCCCCACCCCTTCCCTCCGGTTATTATTTATTAGGGGTTTGGCAGCATTTAAGGCCCCCAGCCACAATCAAGGCTCCTCTGCGCTGGGCGCTGTACACACAACTAATGAGAGATAGCCCCAAAAGAGCTGTTTCAACAGACAAGTGCGGGGAGGAGAAACAGAGATGGGAAATGCTTTGGCTAAGGGCACAGAGCAGAGCCCAGCACCTACCCACTAGGCCACTCCCTTAATAGAAGAGGGCTGAAATGGGTCCTGGGAGGAGTTCAGCCGTACCACGCTGAGGCCAACCAACTCATGACAGGGGAACTGAGCTTGCCACCTCCCCAGCAGCGCCCTGGCTGTTCCAAGGAGCTGGGGCTGGTGATGGAACACGCGTCTCTTGTGTGACGGTGCCTCGTGGCCATAACTGCCTTTTAAACTAGAGACTTCTCCGAAGTGGGACACCCTCGAGCTGCTTCGGAGATGCGCCGACCTGGATCCGTATCTTAACTCCGCGGCTCGGGCCTTGCTCTGCAGCGAGCCGACCTGGGACCCAAACCCAAAGCTGCTGTGGGGCAAACTCAGCCGAATGTCATGGCTTGGGGCCGTCTTTGTGCGACTCCCCTGAGGCCCTGCTTGCCTTAGATCAGCAGTTCTCAACGCGCGGGCTGCGGGCTGCTTGCCGGCCAATCAGCACACAGCTGAGGCCCATGTGACACCTCAGGGCCATACAGGTAGTATATGTACGGTGTGGATGCCGAGTTGTGCCTTAGATCTATGCTTTCACCGCACTGACAGGAAGGGAAGGGGCCAGTGTCAACGAGAAGAGAGGAAGCATCCCCAGGCACTCGCAAAGCGTGGTTTTCGCCCCATTTACTCCTCCGCTCCAGGAAAACGGATGGATTCAAACCTGCTGGAGGAGCTGTCAACAGATGCTGGGAACGCGGCTCTCCTCTCCCTGCTCATTCAGCGAGCGTAACATCAGCCCACATGTTGCAAAGATTTTCGGAAACCAGATCCTCATCCCTTCTCTTGCGGTTTGCATGGTTCAAGCGCCCAGGGTAATGAATTAAGCTGTCAGGGAAGATAATTACCCGGCCTTAGATCTCAAGGTGGCGATGGAATTCTCTAGCACAGAGCGCTCCTCCGAGCACAGCTGCAGCGCTGCCCTGGGCAACAGCCAGCGTTCGCCACCGAAAGCCGACCAGCTGGATTTGCAAATAGGCTCCTTTTTAAGTGACGGAGCTAATTTTGGCTGAAGGGAAATGTATTCGATGCAACCTGGGCTCGGTACTTGTCTGGGGATTGCCCCATCAGCAGATGAACCAGATGCACTTTGCACATGTTAATTCATTCAGCTTCCAACTGCTCCACCACGAGGCGGGGAAATGGGACGGCTCCCATTTTGCAGAGGGGGAGGCTGACGACCAGTGACTCAGCCCAGGTCGTGCAGCCAGTCAGTGCTAGAGTTGGACACAATATTCTGGAGACGTGACTCCTACCCCTCTGGGCTGACCACTAGGCCTCACACTCCCTTCCCAGCTGGGACTAGAACCCAGGAACCCTGATCCCCACGCCCGTCTGCATTCCCTTGCTGGGAGACAAAGGAGTGGCTCCCAGGGCTCAACACAGTCTTTCCTCATTTACAACGGTGTTCGCAGCTACGGCCTATTTCCTGCTATTGCTTTGAGCAGGGATGGATACTGACGAGCTGGATCAGCCCCCGTTCAGTCATCAGAGAGCTGCAGAAGGGAGCCGTGGTTAATGGCAGCAGTTCTCTCCCAAAGGCTCTGTGATTCCCCACTTTGTGCTTGGGCTGTCAGTCAAAGTCCGCGGCTTCGCAAGAGGAAGGCAGCTGAGCTGGGGCAGCCAGGGCCCTCCATCTGACAGCCAAGGCCTCCGGGATCTTTTGCCAGCAGCCCCTTACACTTTAAAGGCCCTGCTGTCTCCAGCAGCGCGTGCAAAGAGGTACCACGCTGGGCATCTCAGCAGTGGCTGGTCACTCGCTCTGCAGAGTCCGGTCCCCATCTCAGAGATCAGCTCACGACACGTTTCCCGTTCTTGGCCACCGGTGACTTCAATTATCACTCCGCACCGGGTCGCCGGGAATGGCATGACGGCCAGGCGCGCGACGACTTGGATTGTCCCTGCTGTGGTAGCTGGTGGAGTATTTCCATCCCCGGGCAGCAGGATACGGCCTGTGCTGCACAGCTGAGGCCTCCCGCGTTCATCCCATGATGCCGGCTCACCACACCTGGCTCTTTTCTACGCGGTGGACACCGATGCAGGCAAACCCCCATTGGGGGCGAGCGATACAAGAACGGGCAGCAGCACCGGCTCATTACACCCCAGGGCAGTGGTGCCCAGATTCTTCCTGTCAGCCCCCCGCTACCAATAATGGAATCTGTCACCCCCCCATTCCTGCACAGCAGGCTCCTCAGAGGAGCTCTGGGGTACCCATGGAGCTGGGGGCAGAGCTGTGGCTGGGGCCGGAGCTGGGCTGGGGGCAGAGAGGGGCTGGGTGGAACATGGGGGCTGGCCCAGGCCTCGCCACGTCCCCCCCCCGAACATTCCTCCTCAGCCCCCCCAGTTTGAGGACCACTGCTTCAGGGGCAGGGAGCAGGAAAGCAGTGGGGGTCGGAGGCTGAAGGGGGCAGCCAGCCTGAGGACCAGGTGCTCTGTTCCTGCTCCTCAGGTGTCTCACACCCTCACTCCCACTAGTAACTGGCGGTTCCACAGACGGAAGCAGGGATGGGTGTAGGGGCTGAATATTATCCCCCTGACGCCCCTCCAGAGCTAACCCCTTTGCTCCTAGCCCCATCCAGACTGCGTCTGTCACTGCCAGAACCAGTCGGACATTTTCCTCCAGTCGTTGGGTTTATTTATTAGTTGGTTGGGTTTTTTTTTACAAAATGGCCATTTTTGCAACGTGTTGGCATGTTTGGGGCTTTTGTCAAAAAACAAGAGTTGTTCATTTTTGGCCACCGAAACCTCTGGACGAATCTAAAAGTCCATTTGTGTGAAGAAGAAAAAAAAAAGGCAGACGACGGCATTTCCTGCCCAGCTGTAATCACCACACACACTCCTCTCTCTAGACACGGGATCATCACCAGACCTCTCCATCCACAGCTGTCTTCTTCTGTGTCTCACTGTGCACACCCTCTGTCTATCCACTGATCACCACCGTATCTATCAGACCGTAGACACGCGCATTAATTAAAGTGCCGGAAGGTGTGTGTGGAGGGGGGATGTTCTTAAAGGTTTAAAACGTCCCTTTCACGAGGCTGAAAAACCACTTATTTTAAAAGAGAAATGACCAGCACGAGATTGCTCACCAGGCAGATTTTGCCCAAGATCTCATTAGAACCTAATGTCCCTTTGCTAAGCCCAAGCCTGGCTTCTGAGATGCCTATCCAGCCTGGGCGATGCTGAGATCTGAGCTTTAATTAACACAAAGCAGTACCATTCTGCTCGGCACAACTATCCGGAAGCCCGATTGTTGATTGAGACGAGCCATTTCTCACCAGGTAGAGAGAATGAGACTTGGATGGGAACATAAAAGATTGTTTTAATTAAAGCATTAAAGCATTTCTGAGCCTCCTGCTGCCTGTGGCCAGTTAGGAGCGGAGGCGGAGCCCTGGATTACAGACTGAAGCCAATTTCCATCTGGATTGGAAGAAAAAACCAGAGTCCCTGTAGTTTGGATGGATAAAATGGAACAGGCTCGTGAGCTGACATGGAAAAAGTTGCTTCCATCCAGAGGAGGCTTTGCAAAGCACTGTAATTTTCAGTCTGTACACGAGAGTCGTATCGTTCCTCTCTGAACTGCGGCCACCTCTGGAATGCTGCAGCTGTTTAACAGCACAGAGCAACACTACACACAGGAATGTAGGAATTGCCTGGCTGACCCAGACCTGGGGTCCTTCTAGTCGGGTATCCAGTCTCTGATTGTAGCCAGCACTAGCCGCTTTGGAGGAAGGTGTAAGAACCCCGCACTAGCAGATGTGGGGTAATCTACCCCGCCACGTTAGGTCTCATCCTGGTATCTAAAAGTACGTCTACACTACAATAAAAAATGTGTGACACCGAGTCACAGAGCCCAGGGTCAGTTGACTCAGGTGTGGGGCTAAAAGTAGCAGTGAAGACATTTGGGCTTGGGTTGGGGTTTGGGTTCTGAGACCCCCCCCCCACAGGGTTTCAGAGTCCGGGCTCCAGCCTGAGCCTAAATGTCTATATTGCAGTTTTCAGCCCCGCCAGCTGCAGCTGTGCCATGGGTCTATTGCAGTGTAAACGTACCCTACTAGTCAGAGATCAGCTTAAGTCCTGAAGCAGGAGGCTGAATATCCTTTCCAAACTTTTTGTTATACTTAATTATAACTCTGGACATTCTCGTTAACCTTACAAATCTCAAGTCCCTTTTTACATTTTGTTATGTTCTTTGTCTCTCAGTTTCCTGTGGCAGTGAGTTCCACAGGCTAAACAGACATTGTGTGAAACAGTATTTCCTCTTGTCGGTTTTAAGTGTCTCACCTTCTAAGTTCATTGAAGTCCCCTTGTTCTTGGGTTATGAGCCAGGGAGACCAGAAGCTCCTCTCTAGCCCAGTCAGTATTTTATAGACGTTTACCTGGTCTCCTGTTATTCCTCTTCTCTCTAAGGTAGCAGTCCCGATCTTTTCAATCGCTCTCCGTAGGAGAGTTTTCCCAGGCCATTGATCATTCATGTCACCCATCTTTGACCGCCTCTCCTCTAGCTCTGCCATATCTGTGTGGAGATGGGGTGTCCAGTGCTACACACAGACTCCAGATGGGGCCGCCGCACTGGTGTGTATAAAGGCATTAGAATATTCTCCGCATTATTCTCCATCCCATTCCTTATGCACCGGGACATCCATGAGCTGCAGGCAGCACTGAGCAGGTCCCTTCTTGAGCTGACACGGTTAAATTAGAGCCCTGTAGCGGGGTGGTCACCTGCCCCTGCCCTGAAAGGGCTTGACGCCAGCCCTGGGAGACGGGGCTGCGAGCTAACGGCTCGCTGACTGGGGAAGCAGCTGCAGCTGGGCCACGCCCCAGTCGGATGGCCGCTGGCCCTACAAATGCCAGTGAAGCCAGGCGCTGACAGGACTCTCTCTCTAGCTCTTGAGGGAGAAGGGCCTGGCTGCCTGGGAGCAGAGCAAAGTACCTGAGGTGGAGCAGGGCTGGGGGAAGGCCAGAGGCGCTGGGGGAGCTCTGGCCTGGAAACCCCCCAGGCTGCAGGCCTTGCTAAAGGCCAGACAGGTACTGGGGTTGCCAGGGGCAGCCCAAGGGTAGGCAGAGGCAGCAGGTCCTAACCCCCCTTGCCGGTGCTGAGTGGCATTGACACTGCAGTCTGCCCCAGTGAGCGGGGGCTAGATCGAGACGGGCAGTAACCATCGTCTGAGGCGAGGTGGGGATAGAGGGTGGCGGTTCCCCGGGGAGGGGAGACCCAGATCTGTGGAGGGGGGGGTAGTGCCAGGGGGCAGCACCCCGGCCTGAAAGGGGCACCGGGCTCCAGGAGGGACTCGGGCCCAGAGGCAAGCGGGACACTGGCCTGCAGAGGGCGCTCCGGAGGCTGGAAGTGCTAATTCCTGGAGACGACCAGCAGGAGGCGCTGCAGGGGTGAGTCCCGCCCCATGACAAGCCCCAACTCAATAGTGCAGGACAATAAAGTGAAGAACGGTCCCTTAGCTCACCAAGCCTGTGCGGGAGGAGAGGCTGGTATCGCTCGCTCCCAGCGGTGCTGGAACAATTTGTACAATGCGGGTGCTGAGAGCCACTGAACCAAACTGTAAACCCTGTGTATAATGGAAACCACTTCAAGCCAGGGGGTGCAGCAGCCCCCCGCCCCTCCCAGCACCTGTGCGCTCTCGGCTCCATGATTGTGTTTCTAAAGCTGCCATGATTTTGAAATCAACGGGACGTGGTGGGTGGTATCCATGTAGCTCTACCAGCAAACCCTCCTAGTGCAGACACAATTCAGCCTGCTGTTCCAAAACCACTTTGGCCAGGATAGCTCCTCCCAATTCCTCAAACGAAATAAGCTGTTCTGGCAACAAATATTTTTCCGCAGTATAACTGTGTTTTCACTGGGGCTTTGGACACTAAGGCTTATGTTCTTATAACAGTATAAAAATGTCATAATCATCATCATACCTCTATCTGACATCACTATCCTGGGGAAAGTTTCTAGTGTAGACCCGACTTGAGACTCTCAGATACTATGGTGACAGATAGTGTCTCTGTATCTGTGTCCCCCCACTATGATCCAGCAAGGTCGTCTACACTCAGCTTCCAGCTTCCCTGGCTAACGGAAGTAATAGAGCATAAGCTTTCGCATGACCACATGCATCTGACAAAGTGGGTATTCACCCACGAAAGCTCATGCTCCAATACTTCTGTTAGTCTATAAGGTGCCACAGGACTCTTTGTTGCTTTTTACAGATCCAGACTAACACAGCTCCCCCTCTGATACTTGACTTCCCTGGCTGTCACCTTCTGGCCAGGGTATTCCCAGGCTGCACAGCTCATATTTATGCCATGCTATTCCCTTGAAAGACAGACTGCCTGCTTGCTTTCTCTTCGGAGACAGGAACCGGTGTAATCGCTCACCATTTTAGGTTAGCACACAGATCTTTCTAAGCAAGCACATTTATTCCTAAGGTAACAGCATTACAGAGAAAACATACCAGAGATCACTCCAACTCCAGCATAGGCTCTGGCAAGCGAGCAGTCCTTCATAACTCCACCCGGGGGTTTTCATGTGGTTTCAAGTTCAAAACCCTTTGCTCAGAATGAGATCACTCATGAAAAGTCTAGTCCATCCTTCATACAGTTTGGGGGTCTTTGATCTGGAGTTTCACTGAGCTGGTAATCGCTAGACAATGTTTTTTTCTCAAGGTGCAGCTTCAAAAGGATGGATTCAGAGGTAGGTCATTTGCATCCCCTTCACCCCAAGTACTTCTTATGAAACCAACTTCACACCTATTGTCCCAAACATACGTATTGTTCTGAACATTTCCCTAAGGTTTTCATTACTTACTTCTCCTAGAAAAGTTACCCACAATCCTACAATAACACATAAACAGTTGCATTTTTAATTCAGTAAGGTTTGTCCAGAATATTGTAGAAAATCGCCATCTGTCACAATAAGCATCTAGACAGACAGACACGACGTAACTGCAAGGACCTCCTGGAGCTGCAGCTGCTTCAGCAGGTGTCAGTTCATCTAACTGTAAAGGGACTGAAGTCTAGTGGTTACAGCCGGGACCAGGAGCCTATACAAACACTGATTATATTCTCCTGTGATTGGCCAATGTAGGAGACATGCTGCCAGCTCCCACCAACAAATGGGAAAAGGATAAAGAAATTCAACCTTCTCCCTCCCTGGAGTCTGAGCAAGGGCCGGTTGTTGTTAATTTGTCTCAAGTTCAACCATTTTTGTAGCAGCATCAGTTTTTCTTCATTTTTATGAGCAATTCGAAGCAGGAAGAGCCATAATGGTTTTGCTTTCCCACGACTGGGATTTCCCCTGCCCCTGCGTGACCGTGGAATCTATGGCCTAGATTCTCCTTCTGTTGCCCAGGAGGGATTGCAAGTGAGGGTTAATGGAAGTTCCTGTACTGGGCATTTTACTTCTTCAAAGCAATGCATGGACACTGACTAGTTAAGCCAGGGAAGTGGCCTTATCCGCATTGTGCAGATAAGGAGCAGCTGCAGAAAGGAGTGAAATGGTCCAAGCCAAGGGAGAGTCACTGGGAGAGTCAGGATTAGAACTCAGGACATGCAGATGCCAGAAATGTTCTCGTGCCAATAAGCTCACCCTGAAATTCCCCTTTCCTTACCAAGGCTTGGTCTACACTCCAGAGGTGGGCTGACATAGGGCAGCTTACGCTGACCTAACTGTGTCAGTGTAACACTACAGCCTCGCTCCCGCCGACGTAAGTACCCTCCTCCGCCGACAGAACAGCTCCACCTCCAGGAAAGGCATAGTTAGGGCGACGCAGTGCCTGTGGAGATGCTGCATTCCTTACGTCGGCCATCTTGTCATTTTCACGCTGCAGCAGCGACACTGACAACAAAGCCGGCTCCCTCTCCAGGCTGGGCTGCCACCCAGGCTCCCGGCTTGGGCTACTGCCCGGGGTCCTAGCTCCCTGCTGGGAGCCCTGTTGCCCCCAGGGGTCCCGGCTCCCTGCTCCCCACCGGGAGAACGGCCACTGACTAGACTCTGGGGGCAGATCTCCCTATCAGAGGCTTTCCCCTCCCCGCTGCTCCTGGGAGGCAAGAAGCCAGGGGGCAGCTGGGCTCCCGGGGGTGGGGGGAGAGCTGCATGGAGCTAAGAGCCCTGGGTCCTAGCCTGCCCCACTGCCCCTCGTGAGTCGGTGGAAGCGCTCCGGGTGAGGACGCGCACCACCGGCAGAAGGAGGGTAATGTGGCCATCAGCCACCGCAGCAATTACTTCGAGTGAAGATTGCACTGTCGACGTGCCCTAAGAAACAAAGCCCAGTGAAGACACAAAGATGTGTGTTCACCCACAGACAGATGTTCACAGACCGGCACCCGACTCGCATGCACACACCACGCAGACCCCCGTGTGCACTGGGAGGTGCTCACACACACGTCCCCTGCCTGCCCTGGAGGATGGAAAGGAACGGATGAATAAGACTGAGACAAGAAGCCACGAGGGCCTTTCACAGCAGTCCGACTGCTAGCTGCCTGCGGTTTTGCCTTTGGCCAGAGCAGCAAACCTAAACCGTGGATGCAATTTCTTAATTAATCGGCAGTTAGGAACGGCAGCCCATGAGACTGCAACTTCCAGCCCCCGAAGCCGCCTGGGATGCTGGTGACAAGGTATCAGAGAGTCAGCACTGCAGCAGGCCGTGGTTAATACACTCACAACAGGGGAGGGACTGCGCTGCCAAGAAGCTGGGTTTTCCGAGCATCTGGCCCGATTTCCATGAATCACGAGCCAGCTCAGCACAGCTCCCGTTCTCCGGCGCTGGAGGACAGAAGCCGAGCGCTGTTCAGTGTGTCATCCAGCCCCTCAGAGGATAAGAGACTACTACAGCTACCAGCGAGGGTAGGGTTGCCAACTTTCTAATCACACAAAACAGAACACTCTGCCCCGCCCCCTGCCCCGCCCCTTCTCTGAGGCCACGCCCCTGATTGCTCCATCTCCCCTCCCTCCATCGCTCGCTCTAGCCCCATCCTCACTCACTTTCACCAGGCTGGGGCAGGAGGTTAGGGTGCGGGAGCAGGTGCAGGCTCCAGCTGGGGGTGTGGGCTCTGGGGTGGGGCTGGGATGAGGGGTTTGGGGTGCTGGAGAGGGCTCTGGACTGGGGCAGTGGGTTGGGGGGGTGCAGGCTCTGGGAGGGAGTTTGGGTGCAGGAGAGGGTTCAGGGTGGGGGGTCCTGGCGGCGCTTACCCTGGCTCCCAGGAAGTGGCTGCCAGGTCTCTGCAGCCCATAGGTGCATGGGCAGCCTGGGAGGCTCCGCGCACTGCCCTCGTGCCCGCTGGCACGGCCCCCGCAGCTCCCATTGGTCACAGTTCCCGGCCAATGGGAGCTGCAGAGCCGGCACTAGGGGCAGGAGCAGCCTCCTTGGCCACCCACGTGCCTAGGGGCTGCAAGGACCTGGCACCCACTTCCTGGAGCCACACAGAACTAGGGCTGGCAGGGAGCCTTAGCCCCAGGACCCCACTGCACCTCTGACTGGACTTTTAACGGCCCGGTTGGCAGTGCCAACCAGAGCTGACAGGCTCCCTTTTCGACTGGGCGTTCTGGTCGAAAACTGGACGCCGGGCAACCCTAAGCTAGAGGAGTTACTCCCCAGCGAGGGCTTGTGATTGCGGGCATTGTACGGTGTTCCATACTTCGTAAAGTCAGTGAGGGGTGGGGGGATCTTTCCATTGGCTTAGCATGAGACCTGTGGAAGTAGGGCAAAGCACATCTCAGGGTAAGGGAAGGGGAAAGGTCAAAGATAAGATGATCAAATGCTGTATTCAAGTGGCAGCTGCTCTTTCCAACATGAACATGACAGAGGCCCGGGTGGTCTCATGCACCGGACATGAGCTGGGGACACAGGAGACCTGGGTCCTTATTCCCTGCTCTGCATTCGGCAAGTCACTTTCCCTTTCTGAGCCTCTTTCCCCCACCTCCGTCCTTTGTCTGTTGTGTCTTTTTGAACTAGGGAGCTCCTCAGGGCAGGCATCGTCTCTCGCTACGTACCGGTATTTGTACAACACCAAGCATAATGGGGCCTCTGGGCGCCACCACAACAGAGGTTGTCATTGTGATGCAACAGTGGGGATGCCCAACAACCTAACAGAACATTCGCCTCCAGAGATGGACTCTTGTACAGGTTGTGGACTACAAACTGGGGCGTGTTGGCAGAACTTCCTGGTTCCTGCCCGGATGTATCTGCCCTCCCAGCAGGAGGTCTCAGCCCTGACTGAAGCTGGGAGCACGGGGCAGGCAGGCAAAGAGGAGGCTGCTGGACTGTAATCCTGTTCTGTGTTTCGTTACAGAATAAAACCTTGTTCCTGGTGGTTTGTCTGAGAAGGTCCGGTCGGTGGTGAACACACAACACAGAGCACACGGAGGAGCCTCAGGGCCAGTTTCCCAAAGTTGTGTAAAAAGAATTCACAAGGCAGGCGTCCCCCATGCTGGGCCAGTGAACAGGAGCGGGGCTATACCAACGACTAGAAGGTCGCTCTAAGCTCTCAGCCACCACGGCAATGGCCATGAGATAAAAACTCAGACAGACACCACGGCTAGATCTCAAGCCATACAGCTGCAGGCACTTGACCCGGCAGGAAGAAAGGCTCTTTTATAACAGCGGATTTAGACGAGGCGAAGCTGCCCGGCGTTTGTATACGTCAGTGACCAAATGCTATCCTGGCAAAAGCAGCATCCGCAGGGGTTCCAGAGCAGAAGTGAAACAAGGGGGAACAGTGAAAGCTGAGCTGTATGGAAAAAAAGCCAAACAATCAAAAATGCCCGTCCCCAGGTCACTCATGTTTATAGTTACATAAAGTTTAAGGCCCGAGAGGACTATTAGATCATCTCGTTGGCCCTCCTGCACAGCACAGGCTATTACCTTTCACCCAAACAGTTTAAAATGCTCACAGTCGTTCTGGCTCCAGATGTGATGATAACACCCCCCCCCAATGCATTTTAGTCACCTATGGCCAGTGCAGGGACCAGTCTCATTTTCCTGTTATTGCAACATACATCGATCTTAGATTGCAGCTCTCCCGTCTCCCCAGACAGTGACTGGGAAACCCAAACATACGAAAATACAGGCATCCAACGCTGTAAGTTAGGCCCTATTCTACTGAACGCAAGTGAGCGTGTGCTGGCCTGGAATTTACACTGCTCTAGTGCTCCAGGGGCCAGGGCTGTGCAGAGAGAAAGCGAGACAGGGCTCAGGGCTCTTGGTATTTCGGGAGGTGGTTGGTGCCGCGTAAAGACCTGGTTTTAGGCATTTCATCTCTGGTTACGTCTTCCAATCATGCAAATGTCAGTCCAAACATTTAGAGATTGCTCCTTATCAGCTAAAGAGCCTGGAGCATTTACGGCAAAGGAGCAGAATGCAACCCCCCAGACACAGCTCTCAAGGGCCCAGCATTTCCCCCGCTCCACATGAAGCTGGAGTGCCCCCCGCACACACACACGGAGGCAGGAAGAGGGAGACGCAGCGCCGAGGCTGCAGGTTGGCTCGTTCCCACGCATGGCCGGAATGCCACAGCACCTGAAGGTTCCTGCTGGAATAATTTTCCATGTCTTTCCTTTTAGGTCTTTGTCGCAAATCCCATCCCCGCTGTGGGCCCTGGCATGTGGAGAGCATGGGCAGTGGGTATTGAAAACCAGGGCAGGCTAAGCCTCCCCTGCCCCGGGCTGTCGCCCCGCCCATGTTCCCCTGGGAGGCCCCGTCCTCTCTCCCCCTCTGCCCTGAAGCCGGCAGGGGCTCAGCATTGGCCAGCAGCCTGGGCCGGGGCTGGGGGGCCGGTGGCTTGACCTGGCACTTGAGGGGGCCGGCCTGGCATGGCTGGGGCGGGAAGGCTGGGTCTCCTCCGGCCGCAGGGTGGGGAGGACTTGGGGCTCCGGTGTGCCAGGGGACTGGGCCTTGGGTGGAAGGGGCAGGGATGGCAGGGTAGCCTTCCCGAGGGGGGTTCACCCGCCGCTCCTGGTGGAGGGGGACACAACTGAAGATCCCAAAGGGATTCAGGCCTTCAGTGAGATATCATACAGCCCCACCAAAAGGCTGCAGCTCGACCCACCCCTTACTGCTCAGGGGCTGTCGCTCGTTTGTCTATCCACATCGGCTGCGTCTGCACTCGCCTTCCCACCACTGCTCCAGCACCACTGCCTGGACGTCTAGCCAGATAGTCCCCCTGGGCAATACTACCTACATTGCCTACCGCCGCTCACAGCAGCTCCGTGGGACGTGCCAGTTAAAACACCAGCAGTTGCCTTGTCTGCGTCATTGCTGCAGCCAGGGGAGCTGCTGCCCTGAGGAGTTTTAGGCTAATGAGTCCAGCATCGTCCCCTGCATGAAGCCCACATCTTGCTTACGGATGCAAAAGCGCCTTTGAGCTGAGACCAAGTTCAGGAGCCATCACACCGGTGTATTGCTATATGGACCAGAACCCCGGCCCCCTTCCAGACCGACTTGGAGCACGCCCCTGCCGGCACCAAATCCTTTGCACAGAGTGGTTTGACCTTGTAGAAAATGCCACCGTCTCGCAAAGATCTGCTCTTCCTTCAGAGCTCACTGTACTGAAAAGCCAGCATGGACGAAACACCCCAGCGCACAGGCTCTCCATCTCTCCATTGATGTGCCAGGGGGTTCACGCCAGCTGCCCACGTGGCTCTTACCGTGGCTGGGCTGCGCCTCTGGGGCCCCCTCCCCGCCGGCTGGAGCAAGAGCTGCCTGGGTCCCTCCTCCTCCCCTGGGTGGGGGAACCAGGGGACGGGGACACAGGCAGAGGGCTGCTTTCGGCCCCACCCCACCCTGGGCAGGAGAAGGGCTGTGGGCTCCCCAGCCCTGCTCTGGCTTCTGGCTTGGCCGGGGGCGGGGCCTCCAGTGGAAGAGGAGGGGCCGCGAGGGCCAGCAGTGGGACCTGCCTGCCCCACTTTTGGAAAGGCTTCGCCACCCCTGGTTCACTCCGTCACCCTCCTGTAAGAGCCGAGGCCGTTTTCTGCAGCCACATTAGGACAGCAGCAGCCAGGAGCCAAGAAGCAGAAAGTCACATCCTCACATTCCATCTAAATTACATTACAACAATGTGCTACCAGGCTGTTCAGAAAGCCCCTGGCCTAACAGCACCCACCATCAGCCGACAAAGAAACAGATCTTAAGATGTTTAAAGAAAACTTTGTTTGACAGCATCTGCCTGGCAAGAAACCACTTCTCTATTGCTTCCCCGTAGGGTTTCTGTCTGGTTCTTTCATTGTTTCTGTCTGTTGCGTAACTAGTTTGGCAAGATTTAAATCAGCTAAGGTGAGGGGGTCTGACTGGGTAAAGAAGTGTTTCGTAATGGGCAAGGATTGGTGAAAAAATACTGTTTTGTAGGACTTGACTTTACTATGTAAACTGGGGCCAAAAGGAACTCCAGGACACACCCCATGATCAGAGCTGTCAGACCTCGACACCCTGCCAGCCACATCGTACAGACAACCTGCTCCTGACTGGCCAGCAGGAAAAGTTCATCTGCCTTACTGGGAGTGGGGAGCACGGTGTGCTTAGGGTGTGTATTCTGCTTTGGTAACTGTTAATGGAGAGGTTAAGGATATTATTGTGTAAGGATCTTCACAGGTAAAAGGCCCTGTAAACCCACAGAAGATTATGCCCTGATCCCTAGGAACTGGGTATGGGTGGCTCTGAGCCCTAGGAACGGGGAAGGGATGGCAGGAGCGTAAATTAACCGAGTTACATCTTAAGCCCATGGCAGAGTAAAAGTGAGGTGACCTACAGTGTGCGGGTAACTCAACCTGGCGTCATCTGCGGAGCCAACGCAAAGATTTGTGGATTCACAGGATTGAGCTGGATCTGGGAACTTCACTACTCAAAGTTGGTTGCAATGTCATCAGCTATGGTCCGTCTGGGCTGGAGCAATGGTCTTTAATAGACAATACATGTTTGATGAAGGCCTTCAGGCGTCTCCCTTTTATGATGTCCTTTCTTCCCTCTTGGCTTCCCCCCGCCCCGCCGCTTGCTTCAGAGTCAGGTGAGCATTACCTCATCTCAGTCCCAAACTGACCAAGGGAAGGGGGGTGACTCACTGGAGAGTCCAACAGATCCTTTGTTGCTGCCTAGGCCAGTGTCCTTTGTTCCTGTGAGGCTGGGCTGGGTTTGTCCCAGACATGCCCTGATGAGGTGTGAACTGCCCCTCTGCTCCTGGAGAGTTTTGCCTGGGCTTGTTTTAAGCCATGAGGAGACATTTTCAGCCTCATAACTATATACGTGAAATGACAACCTACAACAATTCCTAGGACAACAATTCCTAGAACATCAGTATAACAACAATGCTCAGGGCATCACGAGCCTTCCGAAGACACCCGACACGACAAACTTTGCATTGGAGACCACACAATCATATTATAAGGATGAACATGGGGGTGCTGGGTGTTCCCCCGAGGAATAGAACATCACAGACACTATGAAACACAAGCAATATCTTGTCTTTAAACCCCAGAACTGCCCCCGTTCTGGAGATTTTCATAAACTGATTTAAATGCACGAAGAGAGCAGCTGACCTGGGCTGTACTATCAGGGTGCAAATGCTAAGAAATCAGACCTCTGAAATTCACGGTGGGTGGGGAGAGGGAAACATGTTGTAGACAACCAGTATCGTGCCGTGACTCTGCTTCAGAAGTCCCGTGAGTCCAGTGCTGCTAGCGAGAAAGGACAGGCCAAAAGCCTGAAAAACAACCCAGATGTGTTGTGAAAATTCAGAGAGTAGTTTGCTCACAGGATGGGCTGCTCTGCCCACCCCCTCCACTCTCTGCCTCGTCGGTTGCAACTTGCAACTAAAAGCAAATCCCATCTATCAGCCTATGGTATTTATAAGGCGCCTGACTTCTTGGCTTCCAAACTGGGCTGATGGAAGATTTTTCCATTGAAACTGGTTTTCAACGGAAAATTAGGCTTCTAACATTTTCCCCCCACACAAAGTATCTGCTTTCCAACGATAATTTTGACTCTTTGTCCAAAAAACAAAACCCACAGAACTGTCAACCAGAAGTTTTCACTTTTTCAATAAAAAGGCAAAATTTTCCATGGAAAAAACCAAAACCCATTTTCCGAGCCTCCCACGCTGAACAGCCCCGGCAGCTGCCCAGTTGCGTCCTGTGGTCACAGCAAAGTACCACACACCGACTAGTGTCCAGGCTTGGCACTCAAGGCAACCGTCCCAGGCCCTTTGCTCAGTGCCTTTGCCCTCAGTAGCTGCTTCCTCTTCTTGCTTAGGCAGATGCACAGATAAGGCCACTGTCTACATTGCAATAAAGGACCCGCGGCACAGCCGCAGCTGGCCTGGGTCAGCTGACTCGGGTGCACGGGACAGGCTGCGGGGCTATAAAATTGCAGTGGTGACAATGGGGCAGGCTGAGCGGGGGCATGGTATGACCTCTCCCTGGCTCCCTTTGCAGGGAACGAATCCCTTCCCTGATTGATGTGAATCCACCCCATCCCACAGATCGCACATAAGCTCCTTACAGCTGGGGAGGCTTCTGTGTTTGTGCAGTGTCTGGCCCGTTGTGTGCTCCCTACAGCCACGACTGATCACAGTATGAATGGTGAAGCCCTGGTGCCAATCTGTACGTTCCAAAGGCCGAGCCCAGCAAAGTCTGCTGTGGCTGGTATCACTCAATCCATGCTGTGTTAACACACTCATTTTGCTTCCACTCTAAATCACAAGTGCTGGGTACGCGTGGCGTCTAGCAAGCTGACGGGCTGGTGTGTTTTACTGTCTCTGGTGAGGCAGCGAACGTCACACTGTCTCTGTGAGCTCCCAGGGAAAGGGACGGGTCCCTGCAATAGGACGATTCGGGGTGAATTCAGGGCTGGACGGGGACTAGGGCGAGTCTGCAAGGAGTAACCAGGTTGGGCAAAGCCAGGGCAAGGCTGGTAGGGTCAGAACTCTGGACCAAACCTGCCCAGGCACAAGACATTCGGGGTTAGAGAACAGATGGCGAGCGAACCCCTTACTGGCCTGGGTGAACCCCAAAATGTCACACGGAGAAACTAGACTCATTCCATGCTCTGCCACCGATTCTCTGGGGGATCCTGGCCAACTCACTTAATGTAGCTTCTGCCTCAGTTCCCCATGAATAAAATGAGAGTCATACTTCCCCACCTCCCAGGGATGCTGCGAGGATGAAATGCATTCATGATCGAGAGGTGCTCACAGATCTGCATGGTGGGGATGGAGGAAAACTCTTTGAAAGCACAAAACTCTTTGGAGTTTTGAGTTATCGCTGGGTGTTTGCATTCTGCTCCTTCGCTGTCCGTGCTCAGGGCTCTGCAGCTGATACGGAGGAATCCTTAAATGTTAGCACTGACCTTAACACGATTAGAAGATGTAACCAGAGGAGATGAAATGCCTAAAATCAGGTCATTGTGCTCTGCCAAACATCTTGTGAAATACAAAGAGCCCGCGCTTCGGCTAAGAGAAGTAAGAGTTTTTCCTGCATAGCCCTGTCTGCAGAAGAACTGCAGAGCAGACTTAGAAGCCAAGGCTGCATGCACTGGCTTCCATTCTTTACAACAGGGGCTAACTGAGCGGAGGAAACCAGGCATGCAAAACAGAACAAGGCATCGTGTGCACATAATGACTGCAGCAAAATCTCTCTCAGGCCCCTAACTGGCCATTGGCAGGTGCAATTGTCCAGAATGAGCATATGAGCCATGCAAATCTAAGTGCTGCCTTCAGACTCCACTGGACCTACAGTGTTGCCTGGTATCATCTCTTCATGAACCACTAGTTACAATTTTATGTCCATTTCTATTTGTTACTGGGCTGGCCTCAGGGTCCAGCCAGGATCGAGGTGTCATTGCACCGGGCACTGTTCAAACACACAGCAAGACTCAGCCCCTACCCCATATCTCGCTAGGTGCTTAGGGGCCGTCCATAAACTATGTAACACATATTTTGGTGATGTCCAAGACCCCCTTATAACACTTTGTAACACTAAAACAAACACTCTGTCTTGTAAAATTAAGGACCCACCCATCCCTTAGTGCATATAGCCCCTTCCTATATAGCCCTCAGCCCTGAGCACTAGAGGCGGTCAGGAATTTTTCAGTGACTTTTTTTTTTGTCAAAGGATGCCAATTTGTCTAAACCAATGCTTTTTGCACGAAGAGAGCAGTTTCAGCAAATTTCTCAGCTTGAAACACTTTCCGAAAGAAAAGTTTTCAGTGTAAAAAATCTCCCATTTTGTTTTTTTCCAGTTCAGAGTAAGTTTGATTTCAAGTTGTAAGCCTAGTGGAGTAGAATTTAATTTTATTATTTTGCTTTTTTAATAAAGCAGGTCAAAATCAAAACAAAGCATTTGGAAAGTATCAAAATGAAATGTTTCAACTGACCTGAGTCTAAATATTTTTTGGTTCATGCCTTTTTTTTTTTTAAATTTAGACCTTTCGTCATGATTCAGGTTGGGGAAAATTTCTAAAATCTCTTGGTAGGATGAGAAAACCGTTTCTCACATTGCGCCCTACAATCGCTAATGGACTTTATCCCTTGCAGTAGGGATTGATCATCCCTATTTTAGGGATGGGGAAATGAAGCTCAACGGACATTAAGTAACTTGTCCAAGTTGACACATGCAGTTTATGAAAGACCAGGAGGAGAACTCCAGTTTTCTGAGTTCCCATGCCAGGCCCGGGCCAATGGGCCATTCTGCCTACCCTTTGTGAGTTTACCCTCTAAGGGCTGTATGTCCGGAGGTCCTTCTTAGTTCTTATTCAGTTGCTTTCCATTGACTTTCCTGGGATTTTCCCTCAATGAGGATTGAATAGAGACCCCAAGATTTGCCTGATAGGCTTAGACCGGGGCTGGTCCAGAAGTTTAAAACAAAACCTTTTCCTGTCTGAAAATGGGGTTTTGTCCATAGTGAAATTTTCCGCAGGAACAGAACGATGTCATCAGGATAGGCCATCAGAAATATCGAAACACCGTGTTCCAGTTCAGGTCAGGTCAACCGGTCTGTCTCATCTGCTCGCAGTGGTGCCTGAGAGCTGTAGTTCTTTGTCCCACTACGCTACTGGATGTGGACTACATCTCCCATGATGTGCTACAGTCTCATTCCTATGTCAGAGCCATGGTGGCATTTCATGGGACTCCCACAACTATGGGACACCAGCCCCTTATGTTAGTGGATGTGACTCCACTGACCCCAGGGGAGTGACTCATGATTTACACCAGTCTGAGCGAGATCAGACTCAGCCCATTAGACTGCAAGCTCTGCAGGCCACCTGCCCTGCCTCCCACCTTCCCCGTACAGCTCCGAGCTCACCGGGGGTGCTAGACATGCACCAGTGTATCCGCAAAAGCTTTTAGCTCATCCAGCATTTCTAATACGCTGGCTGGCTGCGCCCTGCTTTGATTGTGTCTGATTAACATGCAAGCGGGCCAGATTTGACAGTCACCCCTGGGGATGGGATGATCGTGAGCTTTTAGAAAGCGAGTGACAGGGCCGGCGCTGGCTGCACTGCCTGGCTCATTAGACAGCTGTCTCCCTCCTTAGCTTGCTCTCAGATGAGCGTTTGCTTTTGTCACTCCCCGAGGAGGCCGCTTTGGCTGCGAGCTGTCGTTTTAATGTCAGGGTGCGCAGCGTGGGCAGTTGTTCCGTACGGCCAGCAGAACGGCACAGGGGGAGTCCTGGGAAGTGGCCAGACGTCTCTGGGCAGTGGGGGTGCCGTCAGGCCAGACAGCAGCGGTGCAGATCGCTCCTGGAGGAGCGGTTGGGATGTGAAATCCAACAACCTCCCCACACCTTCCGGCTGTGGTCCTGCCCCCATCCCGCCCTTTCACCTGCAGCCCCACCCATTCTCCCCCCCCCACTACAGCCCCCGTTTGCTCCTTTCTTTCCTCCCCACCCCACTGCGGCCCCAAGCCCGGAGAAGCTCAGTGTCCCCGCCAGGACCCCGGGGCTGCAGTGGGGAGTGAGAGCTGCCCAGCCCTGAGACTACAGCAGGGAGCCAGAGCTCCTCCAGTCCCGGGAGGGCAGGCCTCCCCCAGCCCTGCCCAGTGCTGCTGCCGGGGAGTGGAGGGGGTCAGGCCATGGAGACTTCCCCCACCCCTGCGCTTGTCTGGTGGGGGCGGGGAGCCCCTTTTTCTGGGGCCCTCCATTTGGCTGGGGCCCCTGGGCACGGGCCCTGTAGGCCCCTTGGCTAATGCGCCACTGTGCAAGGCACTGCAGGGCTGTTGTCCCCACAGTGCTGCAGGGAAACTGAGGCACGGAGTGGCTAAGGCCCACTTCTCAGCTCCCATTGACCTCCACGGGAGTTTGGCATCTAAACACCCTTGCAGAGCAGGGCCTCAGTGATGTGCCCAGGGTCACCCAGGAGGCTGGTAATTGAATCTACGTCTCCTGAGTCGATTCATAATCCACGTCACCCGGAACAGATGCTCCCCAGCCCTTACGGAGACAGGAATCGCAGGGACCGGTCCCAGGACTGCCCGATGGGCCTGTCAACTTGCTTGTGTGGTGCATTCACTGAGGGCAACTCAGTAGGGGCAAAACGGCGCCTGGAAGGTAGAAATCACAGCGGGCAAACAGAGCATTTGCTTGCTCTGACGGCCGCATGTGATGGGAGAAGAGAATCGTTATCGCTGCCACGGTTACCGCTCCGAGTTAATGCCTGTCTTGCCATGGTGCACAAAGGTCCCGATCCAGGCTGGGCAGCCACTGAGCTGTACAGCCACGTGGTATGAGACGGCCTCTGCCTGACGGAGCTTGCGCTCCAAAGAGACAATACAGAGAATCGACACAGCAGCCACACGGTACTATTCTGTCCGTTTATAGCGCCTGCCGAATGCCGCCTCAACCCCCTTGCGAGCTCATCTCGTTGATGGGGGGAACCGATGGAGAGGGCAATCAGATGACTTGCCCCGGGACACAAAGGAAGGCTGTGGCAGAGTCAGGAAAAGAGCAGTTTGCCTGACACTCAGGCCTAGCTCCATGAAGGTATCTGGGATTTAGGAGCCTAAATGCCTGTGACGATCTGAGCCTCGGTCCTGTGCTGTCAGCACTAGACAAAGCTCCCTTTCTAAAAGCTCCTCCGAACGGGGATTTCCTCGGCGGCTTTGCCTTTGTGCTGAGTTTTGGGGAAATGACGTCATTTTTCAATTAGTTACCAGCACACTGAAAGCACTTGAAGGTAAGTGCTACTGCAGATGGATGGCTGCTGGCACAGTTCCCAACACTCCCAGGACACCGAAGGAGCCTGGAAACTTTTCAGCCTGTGACTGCAGATTTTCTGGTATGTTTGAGGACAGCTCCAGAGGCCATTTTATTTCAGTGGGATTTGGATCAGGCCCTTAGTGGACTAGGGATGGATGGAAGAACGAAAGAAAGACTTGACTAATTTCCTTGACAATATAATACAAAACCTTAGTTACAACTTCAAATGTTGAGGGTTGGCATATGTGCACAGGGATGAGATGTGCAGTGCGACAGGTGTCCAGAGGTGAGGTGTGCAGTGTGACAAGTGCCCAGAGGTGAGGCGTGCAGTGCGACGTGTGCACAGGGCGGAGGTGTGCAGTGTGATGTATGCACAGAGGGGAGGCGTGCAATGGAATATGCGCAGAGATGAGGCATTCACTATTATGTGTGCACAAAGGTGAGGCGTGCAGTGTGAAGTGTGCCCAGAGGTGATGTGCGCACAAGTGAGGTGTGCACTGTGATTTGTGTGCACCTGTGAGGTTTGTAGTGTGGTGTGCCCAAAGGTGAGGCATGCAGTGTGATGGGTGTGGACAAGTGAGGTGCACAATGTGATGTGTGCACAAAGGTGAGGCATCCACTGTGATGTGCACAGAGGTGAGCCATGCAGTACGATATGTGCCCAGAGGTGACGTGTGCACTGTGATGTGTGCACAGAGATGAGATGTGCACTGTGACGTGCACAGAGGTGAGATGTGCACTGTGACGTGTGCACAGAGGTGAAGTGTGCAGTGTGATGTGTGCACAGAGGGGAGGCATGCAATATGATATGTGCACAGAGATGAGATGTGCACTGTGACGTGTGCACAGAGGTGAAGGGTGCAGTGTGATGTGTGCGCAGAGGTGCGGTGTGCACTATGATGTGTGCGCAGAGATGAGATGTGCACTGTGACATGCACAGAGGTGACGTGTGCAGTGTGATGTGTGCACAGAGGGGAGGCGTGCAGTATGATATGTGCATAGAGGGGAGGTGTGCACTGTGATGTGTGCGTAGAGATGAGATGTGCACTGTGACGTGCAGAGAGGTGACGTGTGCAGTGTGATGTGTGCACAGAGGGGAAGCGTGCAGTATGATATGTGCATAGAGGGGAGGCATGCACTGTGATGTGTGCATAGAGATGAGATGTGCACTGTGACGTGCAGAGAGGTGACGTGTGCAGTGTGATGTGTGCACAGAGATGAGATGTGCACTGTGATGTGCACAGAGTGAAGGGTGAAGTGTGACGTGTGTGCAGAGGGGAGGTGTGCATTGTGCAGAGACGTGCCCTGTGTGACATGCCTGTGGGGGGAGCATGGAACCATAATTAAGGCTGCGTGTGCCGTGTGCAGTGTTTTTCCTCCTCACTTGGAGGCGGGGCGGGGGGGTGGTTTTTTGCAAAGAGCTGTCCCACCCGGTGCTGGATGGGCATTAATAGATTGTGAACCGGTGTCCCGTAACTTGGCTTTTCCTTGCTTTCGGGGCTGTGTTGGGATGGAGGCTGTCACAAAACCCAGCCTTCAACTCTTCCTTAAACTGCTTCTGCTTCTGGACTAGAGCCACCGGCCAAACCCATGGGACATGGTAGCACAAGCACACCTGGAGCTAAGCCAGAACTCTGTGAGCTGCCAGGATGTAGCCGGCTTTTCTGGGGCCAGTGGCCAGAGGGCCAGGCGAGCCTACGTGCTACGCCAGCGCCCGCTCAGTATGCCCAGCTGGCTCAGGAGCCGCTACAACGTGCACGCTTAGGGCCAGGCCGGGCGCTGCAGAGATAAGTTATAAAGTATTTGGCGGTGCAGGGGTGCAGAAGGGGTTAAGTGTGAACACGGAGACACACGGAGGCACCTGCCTCTCCTAGGATTCCTCCCCCAGCCCTTTCCCTTTCTGTGCAGACACCATCAGATTAGGAATTAATTATAAATGTGAATAGAAAAATCACTTTGTTTAAAAAAACCAACAACCCAGAGCTGTACATTAAAAACAAATTACGCTCAGCAGGCAGGTGAACCGGGACCCGCCAGGCAATCGGGAAGGCAGCGTGCAGGCAGTAATTGAAAAAGTGAGGGACGAGCGAGCGACTTACCCATCAACAGAATAGCTCCCGCTGCATATGTGCAATAACAAAGCGAAACAATCAGTGCCGGAGCCTGGAGGACAGCAGAACAGATGCGCGGCCTGGCCTCCCAGCCTGCCTTCGTTCAATGGCGCCGGCTGCTTTCAGCTCATTTGAGGGAGCATATTGAAATCTCAGTTATTAGACTCGGATCCCTCTTCCAGGCAATTTTCACTTCCCCTCTCGGCCAGCCTGGGAGAACCGTTCGGCACTGCCCCACTTCCCCGTCCCACCGGGTCTTTTGGTTGCTTTGAGTCTGAGATGCTGGTTTACTCTGGGCAGAAGGAACCACTGGAATTCCTTGAGCACCATCCTAGGAAATGCTCTTGTCTGGGAGGGACCTAGAATTGAAATCTGTCTGCTTGGGAATTACTCAAAGGCTTCTCCCCAGCGGGGACCCGAGCAGAGCCATGGTGCTGTCTGGAGACCACTGCTGAAGCAGGCCAGGAGACCCCACTCTGTGTTCTGGGGCAGGACTTCAGATTAACCCAGGAACAGACTATCCCAGAGGTAGCGGAGGTCGATCTCACCAAAGCCCCAGTGCATGGCTGTTCTCTGCCAGGGCTATGGACATCGCTTGTTCGTCTGGATGCATTCAGGGCGGCCGCTGGCCCCTAGTGTTGTCATTCCAACCTCCTAAGAGCCTCCCAATTTCCTCCGACTCAACACGCATTGTCACCAATCGCTGGCGGTGTGACAACCGTGCAGCTACGCTCTGTCCTGCAGTGCCCCCTCCCCAGGCTTTCCCAGCTGGGAACCCCTCTCTGCTTTACTCGGTCCAGGCTTTCCTTATTTTGAGAGGTCGTTAACTGCGAGAAGAGAGTTGCCAGCTCCCTGCAGGGGGACCATCTCCACCACTGGTTGCTCCTGGGAAGGCCAGTGAGACTCGGACGCCCAGCTGAGGAAGCCAATCCAATTTTACTCTCTGCACACCGGTACCAGGTACTTCTAACACACGGCGAGGGCCTACAACCTTGTGAGAGCCCTCTGGGTCCTGGTTTGTTCGCTGCCCAACCTCCGGGCAAGGTGGGCAGAACTGGAGGGGGCTAACGAGAAGGGTCTACTCAATGCAAGACAGTTCCCTGCAGCTTCCACCACTTCCCTAGTGGAACTGTTCCACAGCCTCATGAGCACTAGGAGCGTTTTCCCGTGATCGCTTTCTGTCCATTGCCAGCCAGGATCAGGGCCTGTTTGTGCGCGCGCACACACACACACACACACACACACACACACACACACACACACACACACACACACACACACACACACACAGTGAAAGTCTTAAAATGAAGACCTTAAATCTGAATAGACAAGACAGAATTAGGATCTGAGGCCCGGCGAGGTGTGATGAGTTGGCCAACACCATCTGGCGTCGGGGGCAGAGCTGGGAATCAGATTCAGGAGATCTCAGTAACTGCTGCCTTGCTCACAAAGAGATCCGCCCTCCCACGCAATGCCAACTGGCCATTCTCTCTCAATTCAAACCAACAGGCAGCAAGTGTTCCCCCAAATTCTTTGCCCCTGCCCCCAGCGACAATGGGAAGAATCCCAGTATCCAAAGCCTAGTGCAAATATTACTCTGAGCAAGATGGGAGGAGTGTTAAAAACAAGACAAACTAAGTACAGCTGGCATAAAATCCATGCAGTACATTGAACTGGAATGATTCTGACAATAAAGCAACCCAATAAATATTATGAAATGAAACCAGCCCTGGGGGAGCCCTGGCTATCGATTGTTTAGCGCTGGCATTCACGCTGCGGAGGACGTGCCAGACAGGTTTGCTTTGCTTTTCGTCTTTCCCTTTGAAAGGCGGGAGGGAAAGAACTCTGGAATGCAGGTTGCAAATGAAGTTCAGTGTGGAGCCCCAGCTGGGAAGGGCGTCTGCAGGAGGGAGAGGTGGAAGGAGAACGGCTGCTAGAAGAGACATACGCATGTGCATGCGTTTGTATGTGAACATGTGTATGGCATGTGTAGCTAATTCACCTCAGTCCTGCCCCTGCTATCCCAGGGCTGGGATCCTAACACACAGCTCTGCCGGCGTCCCTCAGTCCTGACCAGCAATCCACCTGTTAGTCCAGTCCTGGGGTCACCCCTCACCAACTCTGCCAAAGCCCCTCAACCCCACCCTGCAGTCCCCCCTCTCCCAACCAGGAAGCAGAAATTCAGTCATCTCAGACTGGGTGGGCCGACGGGAGTAGTGTGAGACCCACGATGCACAGTCAACCTGAGGAACTCCTTGCCAGAGGATGTTGTGAAGGCCAAGACTATAACAGGGTTCAAAAAAGAACTAGATATGTTCCTGGAGGATAGGACGGGCAGGGATGCAAAACCGTGCTCTGAAATGTCCCTAGCCTCTGTTTGCCAGAAGCTGGGAATGGGAGACAGGGGATGGATCACTTGATAATTGCCCTGTTCTGTTCACTCCCTCTGGGGCACCTGGCACTGACCCCTGTTGGAAGACAGGACACTGAGCTGGATGGACCCTTGGTCTGACCCAGTGTGGCCGTTCTTATGTCTCAGCAAACTCATTGCTACGTGAGTTCTCTGGTAGGGCTGCGGAAAGGAAGGCTCCCACACTAACCTAACAAGCCACGACATCTCCCATTCCCAGTGCCGACGGAGTGGATTTTATTGGTTTGTGGTCACTAAAGCCACCCAGTCCTCCATCCCCAGCGATAAAGACTCCCCCAGACAGCTCTCAGGCATGAACTGTGCGCCACCACCGCACGCTTGCAACGCAGGCCCTGCCCGGGAGGTAGGGGTGAGGTGCGGCGGTGTGAGAAGCGCTGTTCTTCCGGTCAGGTGTTCGACCTCGGCGTGATCCGCCTGTCACCATAGTACAGGGGAGGGCCAACTACGGCGTGCGGGCCGGATCCGGCCTGTCAGGACTTTCAATCCGGCCCACGGGATTGCCAGCCCCATGGCACAGCGGGGCGAAGGCGAGATCCCTGCCTGCCCTGGCCCCGCACCGCTCCCGGAAGCGGCCGGCACCACGTCCCTGCGGCCCCTGGGGGAGAGGGGGCAGAGGGCTCCGTGCGCTGCCCTCGCCAGCAGGCACCGCCCCCGCAGCTCCCATTGGCCAGGAACGGGGAATTGCGGCCAATGGGAGCTTCAGGGGTGGTACCCGCAGGCGAGGGCAGCGTGCGGCGGAGCTGCCTCCCCCCCCCGGAGCCACTGCCGGATATGCTGGCCACTTCTCTGTGCACTGCTGCCGTCCTGGAGCTGCCAGAGCCCACACCCCAAGCCCCTCCTGCACCCTGCACCCCAACCCCCTGCCCTGATCCCCCTCCTGCACCCTGAACCCCTGCCCTGAGCCCCCTGAACCACTCCTGCTTCCCAATGCCCTGCCCTGAGCCCCCT
This sequence comes from Mauremys mutica, assembly GCF_020497125.1. Lineage (NCBI taxonomy): Eukaryota > Metazoa > Chordata > Testudines > Geoemydidae > Mauremys > Mauremys mutica. The sequence continues at coordinate 3,217,706 of NC_059077.1, forward strand.
CCCACACTCCACACCCCCTTCTGCACCCCAGCCCCTGCCCTGAGCCCCCTCCCACACTCCACACCCCCTTCTGCACCCCAGCCCCCTGCCCTGAGCCCCCTCCCACACTCCACACCCCCTTCTGCACCCCAGCCCCTGCCCTGAGCCCCCCTCCTGCATCCTGCACCACTCCCACACCCCAACCCCCTGCCCCAGCCCTACATTGACGGCCCTGCATACAATTTCCTCATCCACATGTGGCCCTCAGGCCAAAAAGTTTGCCCAGCCCTGCCATAGTACCTACCCTAGTACCCTCCCCGTCCCTCACGGGGCCCCAGGGCCCATGCTCCAGCCCCAGTCCAGACAGCTACAATTTTACAGCCCTGCAGCCCCAGGAGCCCGAGTCCGCTGACACGGGCCAGCCATGGGTGTTTTATTGCAGTGCTGCTATGTAGATTTTCCTTTTCCTTGTCTTTTTTTTCCTCTTTTCTTGCCTGTCTGTCTGTGGCAGGTGCAACCTGGTGGCAAAGCCCTGGGGCAGAAGTGAGCCTGGCGCTGTCTCGGCTTATCCCCATCTCTTGTGGCAATGGAGGCCCTGCCCGGAGCCCTCGCCTGCTGGGCTCTAGGGGTGGTTCATGGGAAGGATAAAGGTCCCGTTGGAAGAGTCGGGGAGAACCCTGAGATCCTGGACACACACGAGCCCCCAGGTTTGCCTGCCCGGTCGCCGCCTTGCGTCCGTCTGGCCCGGGGCTCGGGGAGGTGTTTGGCAAAGGGAACTTTGAGAAGTGGGGCATGCCTTGGACTTGGAGATGAGGCCATCTCACCACGTTCAGATCCACAATCTGACCTAGGTGTGAGTCAGGCCAGTGGCTGGGAGGGCTCTTCTCCAGCCTTCTCTCTCCCCAGCCCCTCCTCCGCATTGTGCATTCTGCACCAGCCACCCAGTGCTTCCCACTCTCGGTCTTGTCCTTTTTCTGCCCTGAAAATATCTCTCCTCTTAATGGCTTGCAGAGAAAACCGTCTCCTCCCGCCTCGCTCACCCACACTGGGAGAGAAGAGCTTAAAGAGCCTCTTATCCGAGCCATTTCATCTCTCCCTAAATTGATTTCTGCGCTGCAGCGAGCTGATGGAGACGCCAGCCCTGCGTGGGCCAAGGCAGAGGGCTAGTGATTGCGCAGGGGGAGGACTGTGTGGAGACAGGGTCAGGGCAACCCGGTAGCAGCCGCTGTTCCACCTTACTGGATGCTACTGCACCAGGCCCGGCTGGAAAGGCAGATACGGACAGCCGATGCCTTTTCAGTTTATGGCCTTGAAAACGCACACGCCTGCCACAGTCTGTCTTCACTGCAGAGTTAATTCAGGCTCCGGCCCAGGTGCACATCTAACTCCCCTCCCGTCCACACATCAAATCCTCTCACTGGTGCTTTCAACCTGGCTGGGCTGGGCTGGGGTTCAAGGCTGCTACCCGGGTGCTGTTTGCACCCCAACTGGTAACGTGGCCTCTTTGCAGGGAGGATGCTGGCCTCTCAAGTGCTCAGTCGTCCTCGAATACCGTCCCACAATGCCCCCAGGTGCCCCGAAGCACAAATTCTCCTAGGACCCCCTGGGAAAGAATCTCGGAGCAGCTCAGCTCACCGCAGCGCCAAGGACCAGAGAATGGGCCCCCAGGCGTCCGAGCGACACGCAGGGGGAAGCGCAGCACCAGGAGGATCCCAGCTCTTCATACCCAGGCTAGGTTAACTCAGGGGCTCGGTCCAGACTGCCAGTCCCCCAGGTTAACTCTGCAGCGACCCACACATGCATGCGGACGTGAATGCATCCACACCCGCCCAGAATCGCTCCTGCTGCAGGCCCTAGGCTGCAGGCCCCCGCAGTGGAAAGGGCGCCTGGGATGAGGGTCTTAGGGGTGCCTTGCCCTGCTGTGTCGGGGTGCCAAACTGGGTGTGGTGAGAGACGGGGCGAGGGCATACGCTGGTCCAGCACTGCTCCCAGGAATGCTCTGCCCCAGGCTCAGGAGGGGTCTCTAAAGCTGTTCTCCCCTGATGGCAGGGGGGGCAAATCTCCCCCCCCCCACTGGGGAAATCTCCCCTTGGATGCAGCAGCGACCCTCACTGGCACAGGGCAGCAGGGGCCCAAGCACTGATGATGGTGCGTCAAGCCCTCGGCATATTGTCTGCAGCTACTGACAAGCCCCAGTGCGCAAACTCCAGGGGGTTCACCTTAAAATGGGCTCCCCCCACCCCTCTTCACCTGTCTGCCTCCCTGCTTCATCCCAAGTGCCTGTAACTCCTAGCAAAGCAAACGGATTGGGGGGGGGGCTGCTGGGAGGGGGCAGAGCCTGGAGAACAGGGGCACCGGGGGACCAGCGATGCCCCCTGCGGAGGATGTTGGGAGTCCCAGTTACAGGTGTAGCTGAGGGCTGGCAGGTTCTATAGGAAGAACCCTCTCCACCTGTATGGCTTTACGAACCCGGGAAGGGAGCTCTCAGTGATGCCCGACCCCTTCAGTATGTGCAGAGCTCACCTCCTGCCAGGGCAGAGAGAGAGCTGTGAGCGGGCAGAGCCCCCCAGGCCTCCCACTTTGCATCCCACGTGCCATCTTCGGCAGGACCCCAGCAAGGAAGGCAAAAGAGGCCCCCCCAGCTCAGAGCAACACATAAGAACATAAGAACGGGCGGCCAGACTGGGTCAGACCAAAGGTCCATCTAGCCCAGTGTCCTGTCTGCTGATAGTGGCCAGTGCCAGGTGCCCCTGAGGGAATGAACAGAACAGGGAATCATCAAGTGATCCCTCCCCTGTCGCCCATTCCCAGCTTCGGGCAAACAGAGGCTAGGGACACCATCCCTGCCCAGCCTGGCTAATAGCCATTGATGGACCCGTCCTCCATGAACTTATCTAGTTCTTTTTGAACCCTGTTATAGTCTTGGCCTTCACAACATCCTCTGGCAAAGAGTTCCACAGGTTGACTGTGCGTTGTGTGAAGAAATACGTCCTGTTGTTTGTTTTAAACCTGCCGCCTATTCGTTTCACTTGGTGACCCCTAGTTCTTGTGTTATGAGAAGGAGTAAATAACACTTCCCTATTTACTTTCTCCACACCAGTTGTGATTATAAACCTCTATCGTTAGCTGTCTCTTTTCCAAGCTGAATAGTCCCAGTTTTATTAATTTCTATTCATATGGAAGCTAATAATTTTTGTTGCTCTTTTCTGAACCTTTTCCAGTTCCATCAGATCTTTTTTGAGATGGGGCGACCACATCTGCACGCAGCATTCAAGCTGTGGGCGGACCAGGGATTTCTATAGAAGCAATATGATATTTTCTGTCTTACTATCTCTCCCTTTCTTAATGGTTCCCAACATTCTGTTCGCTTTTTTGACGCCGCTGCACATGGAGAGGATGTTTTCAGGGAGGGTGTGAGGGACGAGGGGGATCCGCGAAGGGCACACGCTGCTTTGCAGATTCCCCCACAGTGAGTTCCTCTCGTTACAGGTTCAGGAACATGTCCCCACAGGGGAGTCTGGCCCATCCGCACTCCCTGCTGTGCAAAGAGGACCAGCTGCCACAGGTGTGCTCGGCTTAGCACACAGCTCCGAACTCTCCCCAGCCTCACAGCACATCCTGCTTCCTCCTCTACAGGCCACACCCCCAGGGCTCACTCCCAGTCGTATACAGCACAGCTCAGACTGTCAGGGGCAACTAGACCGACCCCCCTTTCCACCTTTGCTCCCTACAGCTTCGGACAGGCGCAGGACAGTCACGCGGGTCAGGGTCTGGGGAAAACACTGCCCCATCTGTGCAAAACAGAGCCCTGGAGTAATGGCGCCAGGGGACCACAGGATGACAATGACTGATTATTTATTATGTGCACTCAGGTAGCGCTTCCGAGTCCCAGTCATAGCCCAGAACCCCACTGTGTTTGGTGCTGTACGAACACAGAACAATAAACCCGACAGAGTTTCCAAGCTGGGTATAAGACGGGAGACAACAGGTGGAGATGAACAGACGTGTGAGCAACAGAAACAATGAGACAGTATTGGACAGCCTGGTAGGCAGGGGGCAGACAGCTTAATTGTTGCCAAGTCGTCAAGTCCTGGCAAAGGAGATTTGAGGGTGGATAACGAGGTCATTTTGTGGATGTTCACAGGGAGCACCTCCCAAGCGTGGGGGCAGCATAGCCAAAAGCAAGAAGGAGCTTGTTCAGAAATGTAACAAGTGGGCAATGCAGGTTGGCATCATGGGCCGAGCAGAGGTGGGAGCCAGCAGCTGGATATCGAAGGACAAGTGCAGAGTCCTGCACTTAGGACGGAAGAATCCCAGGCACCATTACAGGCTGGGGACCAACTGGCTAAGCGGCAGTTCTGCAGAAAAGGACCTGGGGGTTACAGTGGATGAGAAGCTGGCTATGAGTCGGCAGTGTGCCCTTGTTGCCAAGAAGGCTAACGACATATTGGGCTGCATTAGTAGGAGCATTGCCAGCAGATCGAGGGAAGTGATTATTCCCCTCTATTCGGCACTGGTGAGGCCACACCTGGAGTATTGCATCCAGTTTTGGTCCCCCCCACTACAGAAGGGATGTGGACAAATTGGAGAGAGTCCAGCGGAGGGCAACAGAAATGATTAGGGGGCTGGGGCACATGACTTATGAGGAGAGACTGAGGGAACTGGGGTTATTTAGTCTGCAGAAGAGAAGAGTGAGGGAGGATTTGATAGCAGCCTTCAACTACATGGAAAGTCTCTGGTAACGTCCAAAAGATTGGCAGGGCTTCAGTCCATAGTCCAATGTGCTCCTGTTAGTTGTAAATCCACAGTCCAGACAATCAGAGCAGGAAAGAAGCAAAATGGAGATAGCTCAGGGGTCTTTTATACCCTTTGCCATCTGCCTGGAGATTTACAGGGGTTTACAGAAATTTTCACCATGACCTGTTTCAAAAGCTCAGCTTGTGGAAAATTACTGGCACAAGATGGAGTCCAGGGTCACATGTCCTGCTGACTCCCAGGGGCAGCCACTGGCCATATTCATGCTAAGACCTCCACAGGAAGACTTATGGGGTGGGATGAGATTTTTTTATGGCCCATTGTGAGAGTGACGTCTTTAATGGGCCGTCAACACCTAGCTGCCTGGATTCACTGTGGATTTTGCCCAAGAATACAGCACATAGATAAGATATTAGTGCACGGCCAACAGTCATAACTTCAAATACCAAAATGATACATGCATATAAACAGGATAATCACATTTAGCAAATCAGAACATTTCCATTGACGACTTACATGATATATTTTATACAAGATTTGTTGCAATTGTCTAAGCGTGGCAATATCCTTGATATAAATGGTCATATTTCAATCATACAGCATCACAGGCTGTTATCTGGCTCTAGTCTAGATGATCTAATGGTCCCTTCTGGCCTTGAAATCTATGAATTCTACATGGCAGAGTGGCTAGTTCCACAGTATTCGTAGCAAATAAATCCCCATCCACATAAAACTGGGGAAAACCCAGAGAGCGTTGGCAAAGGCCTGTGATCATTTGAAGTCCTAAGACTAGTCTGCAAGTCTTTTTTACATCAGTGCACAGTGGGGATCCCTCACTCTGGTCTTCCTCTCTGGCTCCAACTCTTGCCAATTTTGCAGAACTTTATCTGTTCTAGACTATATGCAGAAACCAGTCGCCCCCAAATGTGTCATCACCACTATGGTATGACTGGCTTATTTACTTCCCCAAAACATCCTCCACTAAGATAAAAAGAAATACATTTCAAAGCAATTGCAACATAAAATCAGATGTCCCAAGACATGTATTTCCTCATCAATTGCACAAAAACAAAATACAGCTTGTAGGGAGGGATGATCATCTGTTTGAACCATAACTGCAATTTACCAACTCAGAACTTCAGAGCTCAGACATTTTTTGTTGGTCTCATTTTTCCTTTCTGAAATCTCTCCTGCAAAAAGCTTGCCTGGCGAAACCAAAGAGGTAGACCTACGTGGACAGAGAGAGGAATGAAATAATTTGATTTGCTGTGGGTGTGTAGTTCATAGCTTTTATTACCAACTTCTGGGCTGTACGACAGGAATGGAGACTCTACTCTCCAGATATAATTGTGTAAGTCAGGTGTATCTCTCCTGAAATCAACAGTCACTGTGGGATTTACACCAGTGTCAGGGACGGCAGCCCAGGACAAAGCTCAATGCATTTCATACACGTTCAAGAAGCATTCCCACCGGTTAAAGAAATGCCTTTCTTTAGCAATGGAGATGTATTCAGCTCTGTTTAGCATTTATTAATCAAGTGTGATGTATCTAGATAGGCTGAGATACTCAAACGGAAACTGCTAGTACTGCGTATATGCAGATCAACCTGCAATTCAGCCCAATTGCGCAATGGGAATTTGGAAAGTAGGGCTGGAAGGGACCTCAAGAGGTCCCCTAGTTCATCCCTCTCCCACGCTGAGGCAGGATGAAAACCATCCCTGACAAATGTTTGTCTAAAACTTCCACTGGTGGGGATTTCATTACCTCCCTATGTAACCTGATCCAGAGTGCTGACCTATCCTCAGAGTTAGAAAGGGTTCTTTTAATCTACCATCTTCAGAGTTTTATTCTGCCACCCAACACTAGAGTAGCTGAGTGCCTGCCATATAAAATCAATAGCGAAGTCCCTAGTGCACTTTATGGAGTCTCTGGTGCTTCTCCACTGATGGCAGAAAGGCCCTTTGAAAGAGGAAGGCTTTGTTCCTAAAAATGGCCAGTCTCCAGATTGGTTTGATCTCTGGAAAACTGTTCCATAGCTGCATCACCTTGACTGTGAATGCTCTTCCCCCAGCTCTCAAGTCCTCCATCCAGAGCTCTGGGACCTGGATTGTCCCAGAGGAGCATAGCTGTCACGGTGTTTCATCGATCGAAATTTAGTCTTTGACGTAGCTGGGGCTTGATCCATTAACTGCTTCAAAAATTAGGACCAAGGCCTTAAACTGGCGTCGGAAGCGTCCAAGAGCCCTTGGAGGGGCTTGTGCACAGACCCGATGTGGTGACAGAGGCCTGTGCCCTGGAGGAAGCAGGCAGCTGCATTCGGTACCAGCTCCAGATGCAGTGAGTTACAGGAACGCAGCCTGGAGGTGACAAACGCAAGCATGACTGGGGCCAGCTCCTGGTTTGGGTGGAAGGATTGAATTTTCCTAGTGAGTTCAACGTGTGAAAATGCATTTGGGGAAATGGCTGCTCCCTGATCATCCTGGCTTAGCGACGGCTCAGACAGGATCCCAAGATTCACACCACTTTGGCGAATGGGGGCTGTGAGCCTTCCATGGAAGGAGAAGCCAGCATCTTGGCCGGCTCTTCAACGCATTTTAAACCAGCGGCCCTACATCCCAGAGCTCATTTCCTGTAGGCGTTCTGACACCTTAGTACTGGTTGCATCAGCAGACCATGGGATACACAGCTGAGTATCATCAGCATACTGCTGCTCGCTCAGCCCAGGGCCTCTCATAACGTCTCCCAGACGAGTGCGTCAAAATTAGACTCGCAGCTGATTCCTGAAATTTTGGCCATTTTTTCAGTTGCCAAAAACTGAATTGTTTTTAGTTTTTTACCCAAAATATTTGGAAGAAAAATGTTGGTGAAAATGAAAAAAAAAATGTTGATTGACATTTTTAGCAGGGCAAAAAAACAAAACAAAATCCCCACCAACTCTAGAAATGTGGGCCTGAATTCAAACTGATGACAGGTTGAGTTGCTTTTCAAATGTCCATGCAGATACGATGGGCCCATCTCATGAAATCCAGGTTCTCATCTAATTCCACATCCAACCTATATACAACTTTGGGGGAGAAGAGAAGGTGGGCTCAGATTCAAATGAAAATGCCCACATCGCCAATACAAATGAAACACTTGGTATCAATCGCTCTTCAAAATCATGCTTGTGGTGTTCCTCAAATATGCAAGTCCATTCTCCTGGGGAAAATCAATTATCGGCTTTCTCAGCTGCTGTATTTACACCAGTTTGGGAAACAAGACAGAATAAACAGGCCTGGAGTTCGTTCTCGCATTGCCAAGAGTGTGGGTGAACTCTGCCCAGTTGTGGGATTAGAACTGGCCAGAAAATGGAATTTCCCTCCCGTGAAAAATTTTGATTCTTTGGGGAAAAAAGTTTATCACGAATTGAGACAAAGAGTCAAAAACTCAAAATGTTTCAGAAGAGAACAAATGCAGAAAGATTCCATTTCAGGAGAATCAAAATGGAATTTTTCAGCTTGCTCCTGGCTATCCAACTCCCCTGGGAGGCAGATGTCTGGAGAATCCTGGATTCGGGGAGCTCAGGTTGGCAGGAAAGCAGGCAGGCTTTCACTCTGGCCAGCCAGCCTGCCTGGCTTCCATTAAAAGTTTGTATGCAGTGTTGTTGTAGCCCTGGATATTAGAGAGACAAGAGGGGGGAGGCAATATCTTTTATTGGACCAACTTCTGTTGGGGAGAGACACAAGTTTTTGAGTTTCTTCTCTGCAGAAGAGCTCTGGATAAGATCGGAAGCTTTCCTCTTTCGCCAACAGAATCTGGTCCAATAAAAGCCATTGCCTCCCCGACCTTGTCTCTCTAATATCCAGGGTACAGCTACACTGCATACAAACAAAGCCAAAGCCCCAGGGCTTCACCCCCCGTAGGGAGCCTGTAACCTGAGCCCCGCCAGGCTTCAACTTTGGCCCCGAGCGGTGGGGCTCAGGTGTTGTCTCTGGCCCAGGGCCCCAGCAAGTCTAAGCTGGCCCTGGCGACCCCAGTAAAATAGTATCATGAACCAGTTTGGGGTCCTGACCCACAGTTTGAGAACCACTGACCTAGGCAAATTCAGACTTAATTTTTTATCAGTGAGAGCAATTAAACATTAGATCAATTTACCAGGGCTCGGGTGGATTCTCCTTCATTGACAATTTTAAAATCAAGGTGGGATGTTTTCCTAAAAGATCTGCTCCAGGAATTGTTGTGGGGCAGTTCTCCAGCCTGGGTTCTACAGGAGGTCAGGCTAGATGATCACAGTGGTCCCTTCTGGCCTAGGAATCCATGAATCTCCACCTCTGGGCCATGATCCCAGAGCATCTGTGGGAAATTACTCAAACGACAGTCCCACAAATTGCAACATCATGTTAAAAACCAAACCCAGAGTTATTAAAAAGAAAACCAAACTGAAATAAAACAACTGGCTTTGCATAACATCCCTCCTCTGAACAGCCTGCAAAGCTCAGTGGAACAGGCTAGATTTTCAAAGGTATTTAGGTACCTACAGATGCAGAGAGTACCTCGGGGGATTTTCAGAGGCACCTAAGCAGGTGATTTCAATGGGAGTTAGGAAAATCCCATAGGCAGCTAGCTGCATCTCCAGGGACCTAAACACCTTTAAGAATCTGGCCCATGTCCCCTTTTCAAAAATGGCTTAAGTGCTCCCGGGAGCCTAAATCTCAGACCTCTCTCAGGTTCCTTAGGGCCCACTTGCCTGCTATACCTGGCTTCTTATCATCCCCTAGACAAGCCTTCCCGAGGAGCGTCCCCATTCCCCCTGGTGTATCATCCTCCCCTCCCCACCTCTTTTGCGGCTACCGCGGCTGCCTGATTCTTGTATCTCCTCCCTGACTCTTGGGCGGCTGGGCCTCCCTCTCACGTGTGCTCAACAGTAGCCCTCAGCGAGACACCTGCTGCGAACGGCCCTCCTTGTCTGTGCTCTTTAACTGAGACCGCAGGGTTGGGCTCCCCTGTGTTATGCACACTCCTTAGCCATGTGAGGGGTTTGGGACGGCCTGTGTGAAATGCCCCAGACGACAGCCAGGCCGACAGCCCCCTTCTGCTGCAGCCAAGCTATGAGCCCAGGGGCTGAGAGGGAAATGGGCACATTGGGCTGCAGGCAGCATCTCTTTGACACTGTCAGTGGAGGAGATGCTTCGGTGCATCAGGGAATCCTGGCAGGAGTTAGCCAGTTGCAGCAGGAAACCGTATTTACGTGGCAGAGGAATTTCACAAGCAATCACGATCAGTTCATTGTCCTTAACCCCGCCCCTAAGCGGCCATGCCCACCCCTCCCGGTTATAGAATAAACTGCCCTTCTCTGGTAGCTAAAGTCTATAAATGGGCAGAAGAGGCAGGAGCTTCATTATCCATTGCTTTAGGAAAGCGACGGCTGACTTTTCGGCACCGATTGTGCTCTGTGTGCAATGCACTTTGCCTATTTGCTCCTGGGTGACATTAGTGTTTGTGAATGCATTAGTGTGTGTGTGTCAGAGGGGTAGGCAGGTTTCAGACGTTTCCCAGCATAGCCGTGTATCCTGCGGGTTAAGTTCTCCTCTCGGTGACAAAACTGGAGTAGCTCTGTTGAAATCACTCTGGTTTACACGAGTGTAAATGAGATCAGAACCTGGCCCTGCAGGGATATCTGATGACATCTCCCGAAGGCAAGGGAATCCAGGGATGGCAGCATGCAGACTAAAAATGAAAGAAGGCAGAGGAATATTTTCAAGCTATTGCAATGAGCTGACAATGGCACCGCTGCCCTCTCCAGGGAAGAACAGGAATTGCTCAGCTCTGTGCCACTGGCCCTGCACAGCCACCCTTCAACAGCGATTCTCCTGGAGCTGAAGGGGTGGAAGATGCAGGGTCTAGCCTTGCTATTGCTGTGAACAGACAAGTGGGATAGATGAGCGTCACGTCATGAGAGGTGCTCAGATGTGGGCAGGTTAGAACCTGAACGGAATAGAACGAGGAAGCCAGAGGTGGCTACAGTTTTGCTACAGTATCAGCAGTAACCCCATGAGGTAGAAGGGAAGAGGAGGGATACCAGGGTAGATGGGCCCATGGTTCTGACCTGCGGTGGGAGGGAGGCCCCTTGCCCATTCTTAGTCCAATCAACGGTATTCTTTGCTCCCCTGCGCCCTGCTTCCGCACTCGGCCTGCCCTGTAGCATTGCCTGAGTTCCCATGTGCTTTGCTTCTCCTACTGAGCACGGGTTAGGGAGCAGGTCTGGTGACATTCAGCCATAACTCATAGAAGACCTGCCCTCAAGTTGCAGATGAAGGGTGGAGCCATTCAACTCCACGTTGTTCAAAAGACAGCGAACATCTCTCCCTGGCAGCTGATGGAAGCCGAGAGTGTTCATAGGCTTGCAGCTCTGGAAGCCTCCTGAGTTCCCCCCATCTCTCCAGCGTGCTCCAGAGCCTGCATCTGGGGTACCGCACTCATGTGTGGGCACCTAAGTACCAGATAGATATTGAGCACTTGGAAGCAGTTCAGAGAACAGCAGCAGACAGTGATTAAGGGGGCTGGGGAGATGGATTGAGAGGGGAGAGTAAATCACCTAAATTGTTTGGCGAAGCTATAACCTGAGTGGGGCGGCAAGGTCGTAAATAACGGCCTGCTAGTTCCTGGCGGATGTAAGCACCGGGGCAGGAGAGCTCAGCTGAGCGGTGGAACTGGAAGCAATGGGGAAAAAATCAGCAAAGAAAAAGGTAGGCTGAATACCGGGGAGAAGTTCCTGGCAATGAGATGGAATTGCCGCTTGGGGAAGGGGTGGGAGCCCCATCTCCTGGGACATTTTAAAGCAGACTGGACCAAGCCCTAGCGAATAGACCACAGAGAACTGTCCTGCCCTGGCTGAGAGAGAGGGACTAAATGGGAGTTCCCGGGGTTTAAGCAGTACGACTGGAATAAAGATGTCTTGGCTACAGACTTGCTCTGTTAGGAGCGACCTTGCCGCTAGCAGCAGCAGCTCTGTCTCTCCCGTCAGGAAGCCCTGCTAGCCCACGGCACGATGGCAGACTCGTGAGTCGGTGAGGAGAAATGGACGGACACGGTGGAGTATGAAACCAACCGCAGCTTGTCCCGCCTTCGGGCAACCCCTCGGTGCGGTGGGTGAGCACCGTCCCCCGCCACGGTAACGATGGGGAATCGGAATCATTTCAATTCCTTGCCGAAGGTCTCAAGGTGTTCAGACAGGGCGGGGCCAGGAATCTAGCTGCCCGGACACCCCAAGCTGGGCCCTGAACACAAACCAGCCTTCTTCCCATTTAGCAGCCAGACCAGCAGCGCTGGGACCCTGCCCGTCTGAAATAACCCCCCTTTCCTACCATTGTGTCGAACTCTGAGGGCCTGCAATGGGGGTGGGCCTACCCGGGGAGCTGAGCTGCAAGCTGGTACCAGCAGGACCTGCAGGCAGCGTCTCACCAGATGGATCCTCTCCTCCACTGGGATGGTAAGGACCATGCCAAGCTCGTCCCCGCTGAGCTGAGCAGTGCCTGAGAGCAGCCCCTGGCCCGCATCCCTGGTCCCTGCGGCGCACGGCCCAGGGCAGGCGGCGGGTCCAGGGCTCCCCACAGTGGCCTTGGGCTCCCTGAGTGGGTCTTACCATGGTCTGGCTCCGGCTTCCAGCCTGGCCATGGGGCGGGGCAGGGGGCTGGACCCCAGGAGGAGGAGGGGCTAAGGCCCACCTCAGGCACTTTTTAAAGTGGATGGGGGGCATGGCCCCCTTGGCCCTCCTGGTTCTGGCAGCCCTGGGCCCTCAGGGTGTGTGGGGCCCAAATGTTCTTTGTGCTCAGGGCCCCAATAAATCTGACTTCGCCTCTGACTGTGGGTTAGAGCAGCAGCGGGTCCCTGAGGTCTCCGGCACAATACAAGTGCAGCAGACAGACAGAGACAGGTGGAGAGATCCTGTGTGAACAGTTTAGCAGCAGAGAAGGGCCTGATCACAACGCCTGGGTTGGAACGGATCCAGACTTCCCCAGAACTCAGTCCTGTTCCCTGTGAAGCAAATTACCGAACCTACCACTGCAAATCAGCACTAATGAGCCCTACTGCTGGAAGCCTCCGCCGAGAAGCAAAAGACGAAGTGGTCCCCAGAGACTAGCTGGCACTTTACAGGCATTGACTGAGCACCGTGCACTGTGAATGCCTGTGGAAGTACCAGTTTGCCACCGGCGATTGTAGCCAGTCACGTCGGCGTACATACAGTCGCTCCCCTGCATGCGTCTGCAACCCAGACCCACTCCGCCCCCGCTAAGGGCTGCTGGGTCCCATACAGAAATAGATGAGCCTGCTACAGCCTCAGCTAACGGAAGTGGGTCTTTTAGCTCAGGCAGGAGACGCTTGTGTTGAGATCCCGAGGCGCCCAGCTGCTGACAATCTCTCCCCCCACCAGGGGTACAGCACTGCAAGGGGTGACCCATACAGGGACCTGAGTGGGGACCAGCTTTGCCGGCCAGGGGAGTGCCGAATCCACCCCCACTGGCAACACAACGTACACCTGCTGCTGGGCTCGTCAAACAAACGTAACAGCGTGTGGCACCCGGGCTATCTTGAGCCTTGTGCCCAATTGTCACTGACATCAGCGGGGACGTCCGAGCCTGGCTGAGGGGCCCGAATGGTGCATCGTCCTTGCCCGCACCTCCCTTCATGCACGAGGGGTGGTAGTGGAGGCTACGCGCTGCGCTTATGTAGAGCCCAGCCGGTCCCTGCTGCTCAGAGACGCCGGAACGCACAGCAGCTGTCCCTCAGCTGCAGCCGTCACGGCCGCGGATAATCAGCGCCAATCACAGGTGCCCCCACATCTGGGTCTCCTGCTGTCACACGCACGACGTGTCATTTGCAGGGACGAAATCACCCGCTGATGATTAGGTAGCTGTGAATCAACAAGCTAATCACCGCCATGGAGCTCTTTGCTCCAGTCCTCCCGGAGAAGGGGAGCGTGCACGAGCGGGTGCCCGGGTTTGGGCGGGAGGAAGAGAGAACTGAGAACGTTTCTGCAGGCCCAGCAGATTGTTACTTGGCACAGGGATGCTGCTAGGCCTGGGGGCAGGTCTGCTTCCCTTACCTGCCATCTGATCGACGGGGCTTCAGGGCAGGGTGGTCTGACGGGCAGGAGGCTCAGGAGAGCGCTCTGGGTTGGCTCGCTCTCCCCTGTCTGGAGTCAGATCCAGCCAGATTGCAGCAGCCACCACTGGAGTCCGCAGTTACTGTGATGGGATGTGTTAACCCTTTGAAAGCCTGACCCACGTTAGGGGCATGCCATCCAGGGCAGGTGGAGGGTCCGGGACTCTGGAGCGCCCCACAGCGGCCCAGGCTCCCTGGATGACTCTTACTACAGCCTGGCTCTGGCTTCTGGCCACGCCAGAGGTGGGGTGTCAGGGGAAAAAGGGAGGAGCAGGGGTGGGGCCCTGTGGCAAGGGGAGGGACTAAGACCCACCTCAGCCCCCAGCTGAAAGAGGCTGGCACTTAAGGTTGCCAATTTTGTCTGGACGTTTTCCTTGAGGTTTCATCACATGACATTAATCTTTAATTCCTGGGCACTCCAGGACAATCCTGGATGGCTGGCAACCCTACTGGCCTTGTCCCTGAGCCTCGGGAAAGCGCAGAGCAGGGCCACAGGGAATCGGGGACAGATGCTGTCCCAGTCATTCAGCCCAGGACCGGGACTGTCCCGCCCAGTTCAGAAAGGGGGGTCACCCTCCTCAGAGGTGAACTTCTGAGCACCAGGTCTTCCCCCGCCCGGGGTCTCCCCCGTGGCACTTTTCACTTGTTGCCGCAATTTTTCAAGGAGGAGGGAAAGCGACTGTTTAATTTGCATGGTGAGGACTGCACTGAAGTCCAACGAGTGACCCTTATCGCAATCAGGCTAATGATACCTATTTTCACAGCGTGTCCTTTTTGTGCATTGATCACGGAATTGCAGGGTCCCCTCAGTAATCATGCCCCCACCTTGGTGTTTATCACACTGAGCCAGCTGAATAAATCAGAGCATCGGAGAGCAAAGCCAAAATCTCCGGGTCAAAATGATAAAGTCACCAGCAGATCCCAGGCACTCATCACTTAGCTGGGTTTCCGAAAAAGCCTTTTACAAGGTCCTGCACGAGAGGCTGCTAAAGAGACAAAGTAGTCACGGAGCAAGAGGGAAAGTGTTGTAATAGGTCAGAGCGCAAAGACTGGGATCAAACGGGCCATTTTCATCATGGCAAAAAGTTAGCAGCCAGGCCGTGAGGTTTCTTACTAGCTCCTGTGTTATCTACTATGTTATAGCCATTGGGATCAACTGGGATTGTTTAGTCTGCAGAAGAGAAGAATGAGGAGGGATTTGATAGCTGCTTTCAACTACCTGAAAGGGGGTTCCAAAGAGGATGGATCTAGACTGTTCTCAGTGGTGGCAGATGACAGAACAAGGAGCAATGGTCTCAAGTTGCAGAGGGGGAGGTTTAGGTTGGATATTAGGAAAAACTTTTTCACTCAGAGGGTGGTGAAGCACTGGAATGGGTTCCCTAGGGAGGTGGTGGAATCTCCTTCCTTAGAGGTTTTTAAGGTCAGGCTTGACAAAGCCCTGGCTGGGATGATTTAGTTGGGGGTTGGTCCTGCTTTGAGCAGGAGGTTGGACTAGATACCTCCTGAGGTCCCTTCCAACCCTGATATTCTGAGTCTATGATTCTATGATGATATTGAAAGGGGCTGGAGCAGAGAGTAGCAAAATTTGCAGATGACACACACTTATGTAGGTTAGTCAAGGGCTGTGAGGGACTTCAGAGAGACCTAAACAAGCCAAGGTGAATGGGCAGCCTGGCCAATGACATTCAGTGTTGATAAATTCAGAGCAACGCACATTGGAGTAGAAAACTACTCGACACCCAAAGGGTTCGAAACTAACCGGGTCAGCACAAGAAAGGGACCTAAATTGTAGACAGAGCAGTGAAAAATCTCTGCTCAATGTGCTGCTACAGTCCGGAAAGCAAACAAGACGTCAGCCTGCATTAGGAATAGGATGGAGAATAATGCCAATATATTCTTAATATATTCTTTTCTATAAATCAGTGTTGTGGCCGCATCTGGCTATCGATGCTGGTGCCACACACCCCATCTCAAAAAGGAAATTGTGAAACTCAGTGGGGCTCAGAGAAGTGTGAGGATGATCAAGGGCTGGAAAAAACTCTCCTATGAAGAAAGACTGAAAAGATTGGGAATGTCACCTTGCAGAAAAGAAGAGCGGACTTGATGAGTGTCTATGACATAAGAAATGGTCTGAAGGCGGGAGATCAGGAATTCCTGTCTCGGTGTCTCAGAACACAAGGAGACACTCAACAAAATTAAAAAGGTGGAAAATTCATAACAGAGACAAGGGAATACATAAGAACATAAGAACGGCCATACTGGGTCAGATCAAAGGTCCATCTAACCCTGTGTCCTGTCTTCTGACAGTGGCCAATGCCAGGTGCCCCAGAGGGAATGAACAGAACAGGGAATCATCAAGTGATCCATCCCCTGTTGCCCATTCCCAGCTTCTGGCAAACAGAGGCTAGGGACACCATCCCTGCCCATCCTGGCTAGTAGCCATCGATGGACCTGTCCTCCACGAATTTATCTAGTTCTTTTTTGAATCCTGTTATGGTCTTGGCCTTCACAACATCCTCTGGCAAGGAGCTCCACAGGTTGACTGTGCTTTGTGTGAAGAAATACTTCCTTTTGTTTGTTTTAAACCTGCTGCCTATTAAGTTCATTTGGTGACCCCTAGTTCTTATAATATAATAAATGGAGATATACCTATCTCATAGAGCTGGAAAGGACCCTGAAAAGTCATTGAGTCCAGCCCCCTGCCTTCTCTGGCAGGACCAAGTACTGATTTTGCCCCAGATCCCTAAGTGGCCCCCTCAAGGATTAAACTCACAACCCTGGGTTTAGCAGGCCAATGCTCAAATGACTGAGCTATCCCCCACTTGAGTTATGAGTAGTGAACAACACTTTCTTATCTACTTTCTCTATACCAGTCATGATTGTATAGACCTCAATCATATCCCCCCTTAGCCGTCTCTTTTCCAAGCTGAAAAGTCCATCTTATTAATCTCTCCTCATATGGAAGTTGTTCCATGCCCCTAATCATTTTTGTTGTCCTTTTTTGAACCTTTTCCAATTCCAGTATATCTTATTTGAGATGGGGCCACCACATCTGCACGCAGTATTCAGGATGTGGGCGTACCATGGATTTATATAGAGGTGTAAACGGGTCGGACTCACCCCTGCGGCGCCTCCTGCTGGTTGCTCTCCAAATTTGCTCTGTTCAGCCCTGGAGCACCCTCTGCAGGCTGGTGATCCCCCTGTTCGTAGGCCCCCGTGTCCCTCCTTGGACCCGGTGCCCCTTTCTCTGGGGTGCTGCCCCCTGGCAATAACCCCTTTCTTACTCGGTCTGGATTTCCCCTTCCTTGGGAACCCCCCACCCTACTATCCCCACTTCGCCTCAGTAGTGGCTACTGCCCAGTCCCTATTTAGCCCCCGTTCGCTGGGGCGGACTGCAGTATCCAGTACTCATCATCGGCAAAGGAGGTTTGGACCTGCTGCCTTGGCCTAACCTTCAGTTGCCCTCTGCAACCTCCCAGTACCTTCTGCCCTCTGCTAGGTCACAGCCTGGGGCTTTCCAGGCCAGAGCTCCCCAGCTCCTTAGCCTGTCCCCAGCCCTGCTTCACCCTAGGTACCTTGTCTCATTTACCAAGCAGCAAGGCCCATCTCTCTCTATCACCAGAGAGAGACTGTCTGGGCTCCTGGCTTCCCTGCCTTCTATAAGGCCCTGCTCCTCAGTTTGGGGCATGGCCCCCAGCTGCAGCCATTTTCCTAATCAGCTCAGCCCTGTCAGGCCACTTTCTAACCCCTTAAAACCCCGGAGCAGGGATCCACCCTGCTACAAGAGGCAACATATTTTCTGTCCTATTATATATCCCTTTCTTAATTATCCCCAAAGGTATTAATAATACCTTTTCACACCAAGTGGAATTAGACTGTGGAACTCACTGGCACAAGAAATAATTGAGGCCAAGATTAAATGTCCAGGAGAGATGGGACATTTATATGGAAATCAAGACTATCCTGCGCTGAATAGTTAGTGCTAACTGATTTTGAAAGGGATATAAAAGCTCCTGCTTCAGCGCTTAAACCAGTTTCTAACTACTGGAGACAAGGATGAGACCTATGTGATGGGCAGATTATCCCACATCTGCTACTGCAGGGTCCTCACACCTTCCTCTGAAACATCTCATGCTGATCACTGTCAGGGACAGGGTTCTGGACCAGATGGACCTCAGGTCTGATCCATCCTGGTGATTCCTGTTTTCTAGCATCCAGGATCTGCACTGTACATTCTGAAACAACCCTACAGCCAATGGCACGTGACCTTCACTTTATGAACACTGAGTCCAGTTGCAGCTTAAATTGTATCTCTGTCCATTTCTCTCGCTCTCCTTGAAGATACTCAGTCACATCGGGTCTGATTTTTGGAGGTGCAGAGCCTCCACAGCCACAGCTGAAGTCAATGGGATCTGCTGGGGCTAAGCAGCACCGGACAGCCGCTCCGCTGTCACCTTTGCCCTGTTACCTGATTGACAGCATCAAGGTCTCTGTGGAAACAGAGCTCAGACTTTCTTGCTCTAAAAACCACAGGCCCCCACGCCTTGAGCTGAAGAATCACCCTTGACTATTAGCAGTATGGGGCTTATGACACACAGGTGAACAGTTCTGATCCACCCAGCAGAGGGCAGTGGTGTTCCTGAGCCAGTTTAATCCTATACTAGGTTTATAGCTTCTCCTGCTGGTAGGTACAAATGACAGAGATTGCTGTGTTTGTTGGGTGGCCTGATGCCTTCTGAGCTTCAGCTGGGCCAGGCAACTCCTCAGTTACCGCCATGTGCAAAGTAACCAGGCCGCACTCTCTGGCTCCCTAAGAAGTGCCCAGGCAATGGAACGCTCTGCCATGTGTGATGGAATCCATGGAGAACCATGGCTGACATTAGGAAGCCATTGACCAGGGATGGTTTAAGGATCAACCCTATCACAGCGCAGGGGGATGGACTGGATGGTCCCACCCTAATGAGCTCCTGGACCTCATTCAGACCAGGCAAAGTCAACAGAGTTGCAGCCACTTATATCACTTCTAAATGCAGCGCCAGCCCCCTGGCCCAGGTGCTAGTTAATGGGTCTAGGGAAGACAACCGGCTAATGTCGAGTACAGTATTTCTTTCCCCTTCCTGCACCTCTGCTCTGGGACTGGCCAGAGTTTAGTCTTTTCAGGACCTTGATGTGTCTCTGTTTCATACTGAGTTCGATCTCTGATAGAAGGAGAGGGCCACACAATCTCCTACGTAAAGCATTGACTAAACCTCTCTCTGAATACACAGCGGTTTGCTTACAACCCTTGATGCTACGGCGAATACTGTTACTAACCACTCTGCTAAAGACAGGGAGGTGGGGGCTGTTTCCAAATGTTAATACTTGTTACCATCACAAGTTCACTTGCAAAATATAATCCTGCACATGCACACGTACATTGAGTCTACTCAGGCTCTTTTCTGGGAGGACTTACCCAGCTCAGTCTCTGCAGAACGGAGTTCAAACCCCGCAGGGCACGTCAGCATCTTACAGCTGGGGTCGTCCCAGTGTCTCCTGCAAACTCCTTTTGAGTGTCTGCAATTTACACTGCCTGCAGCCGGTCTAGTGGGGAGCAGGAGGCTGCAATCTGAATCCAACAGACTGGCCAAGTCTCTGGATTGCAATCCGCACAGCGGCGCCATCTTGTCCTTGTGCTGCTCCACCCAGTTCTCCAGTCCAGCCTGGCTCTGGTCTCACTCCCCTTGTTTGTAAACTCCTCCCACTCCTCTTGCATTCCCATTGGTTCCACTCTGAGAGTGACTCTGGGTGTGTCGGGCCAGGCTGCTTGCCCACAGTGGATATCACCCAAGCAGCTTCAAGCAGCTAACGAGCACACCCAGCATGGGCCACACCCAGTTTCTGGTTCATAAGGTTGCCAGGCGTCTGGTTTTTGTCTGGAACGCCCGGCCAGAAAGGGACCCTGGTGGTTGCGGTCGGAACCACTGACCGGGTAGTTAGAAGTCCGGTCGGCAGCGCAGCGGGGGCCGAGGGCTAAGGCAGGCCTACTCCCTACCCTAACTCCGCACGGCTCCCGGAAGTGGCCGCCAGGTCCCGGCAGCCCCTAGATGCGTGGGTGGCCAAGGAGGCTCCGCGTGCTGCCCCGGCCCCAGGGGCCGGCTCCGCAGCTCCCATTGGCCGGGAACCACAAGCAGTGGAAGCGCGCAGAGCCTCTCTAGGTTCCCATATATCTAGGGGCTACAGGGACCTGGCGGCCGCTTCCAGTCAGCCACAGTAAGCACTGCTGGGACCCTGCACCCCCAACCCCCTTCCCACACCTCAACTCCCTGCCCTAGCCTGGAGTTCCCTCCCAACCCAAACTCCCTCCAGGAGCCCCCAACAACCAGCCCCAGCCCCCTCCTGCACCCCAACCCAGAGTCCATACCCTGCCCCCCTCGCACCTCAACCCCCACCCCAGCCCAGAGCCCTCTCCCATAACCCTTCATCCCTGGCCCCACCCCCGAGCCCGAACCCCCAGCTGGAGCCCGCCCTCACCTCCCCCACCCCACCCCACCCCACACCCCCTTCCCCAGCCCAGTGACAGTGAGAGAGGGTGGAGGAGAGCGGGCGATGGAGGGAGTGGGGGAGGAGTGAGCTGGGGCGGGGCCTCAGAGAAGGGGTAGGGGCGGGGCCTCAGGGAAGAGGCGGGGCCTCAGGGAAGCGGGGGCAGGGGTGCTCAGTTTTGTGTGATTAGAAAGTTGGCAGACCTACTGGCTTATTCTAGCCCCCCCAACATACTAACTCTGCCTGGCTCTGGCAAGTCTGCAGGCAGAGACCCCGAAACAAAACACCAAGAGCTATGTACCTTCCCCACTGGTCCTTCCCTTACGTACACCACTAGATACCACAGTGCAAGCATGTGGGTTACACGAGCTCATTGTAGAATAGATTCTGTGATGTGTATGGCTCTTGCTTTAGACCCTAAATTGTGGTGTGGCATTGCTGTGGGCTGTTAAACAGCGGCATTGTTCCACCACAGAGGTGGCTGCAGTTGAGTCACAGGTGAAGTGTTTATCTTTCTAAAGCCCTACAGAGTCTTTCCAGCTGGTTGGCCCTATGTAAGGGCGAGGCATTGTCATCTAGGGAGTGGTTATGCGCACAGGAAGGAGTGCTGGCTAGTGGTCTGGGAAAAACCACACAGCCAGGACTCCTGGGTTCCATTCCCAGCTCTACTGCTGACTCGCTGTGTGGCCTTTGGCAACGCCGCTCTGTGCCTCAGTTTCCCCCTCTGAGAATCTGAGACACTGGTGTTATCTCATAGGGGGGTTGGGAGGCTGAATTAACTGATGTTTGAAATGACTGAAGTGAAGGGGCTCTGGAAACGCCAGTTGTGTTTAGCAACATCTTGGACCCCTCAAACACCAGTTCATAACAGCCAGGGCCATCCTACTAGCTCACCAGTTCCTACTGGGGACAGGTCACTAGACTCTGCTAGTCACACTTGTCGACCCGCTGCATTCGCAGCAGGGGCTGGAAGCTGTTCCCAGCCCATGGCTGCTTGGTGACCTAGATGAAATGAGTTGCTGGGTTCTCAGTCTAGTTCCTCGTAGGTAAGTGTCAGCATCTTGAAAACCATCCCTGGTGGCATTCAATGACCTCTGCGCTGGCCATCCCAGCTGGCGAGCCAGTACAGAAACCCTCTTCTCAACACTGCCCAGAGAGCCGGTGGTGACAATGGGATCAGAACTCAGGGGCTAGCCCTGTCCGGAAGTCCGTGCCATTGAGTCCTGCCCATGTGGATCTAGTTCTGTGCTATTCCCCATGCCTGTGCTCTCGGGGGTAGCCAGGCTACCTGGCCCCACTGTGCAGCTAAGACACATGCACAGAAGGAAAGGGGATGGCCTCAGGGGCTGGCCCATCTCAGGGAGACAGGACAGAGACGTGGATAGGATAACGGGCTTAGTCAATAGGTCAATTAAGTGCCACACTGGTAATTAGTACAATGGGTCAATGATAGGATATTGTTAGCCTTTTTCCAGAGGGTATGGCTGGAGAGTCTTGCCCGCATACTCGGGGTTCAGCTGACCACCATATTTGGGGTCGGGAAGGAATTTTCCTCCAGGGTAGATTGGCAGTGGCCCTGGAGGTTTTTCGCCTTCCTCCGAAGCATGGGGCAGGGATCGCTTGCTTAAGGAGTGGGTGGATCGGCTTATGTGGCCTGCATCTTGCAGGAGGTCAGACTAGATGATCATAATGGTCCCTTCTGATCTTGAATTCTATGATTCTATGACCTGGTTTTCCCCTGCCGTGGGCCTTGGGAAAATACTTACACTGGTGCCAAATGGCCCTGATGAATTGGGCTCATGGGGGCCTCAGGTTCTGCTAAACCTCCTATGGGATCCAAAGTTTGCTGACCTCTGAGTACCCCTGAATCTGACCGGCACGTGCCTGGGAGTTGAAAGACATTGGCTCAATCCCCGGCTCTGTCAACAGCCCTGGGCAAACCACTTATCCCCAGATCCCCAAAGCTAGGCACCTAAATACCTTTGAGTCACTCCGTGCCTCAGTTTCCCCATCTGTACCATGAAGATAATAGCTCTTGTCCTGCCTCACAGGGGTATTGAGAGGATCAATGCATTAGAAGTCGTCAGGTGCTCAGATACTATGGTAATGGTGCCCTTACCTAGCCCTGGTCTACACTGGGGGCGGCGGGGTGTTGATGTAAGATACGCAACTTCAGCTACGGGAACAGCGTAGCTGAAGTCGACGTATCTTATTTCGACTTACCTCCCGTCCTCACGGCGCGAGATCGACGGCCGTGGCTTCCCCATCCACTCCACTTCCGCCGCTCGTCCTGGTGGAGTTCCAGAGTCGACGGGAGCGCGTTCGGGGATCAATATATCACATCTAGACGAGACACGATATATCGATCCCTGATAGATCAATTGGTGCGGGTAGTCTGGACGTACCCCTAGAGCAGGGGTAGGCAACCTATGGCACCGGAGCCGAAGGCGGCACACGAGCTGATTTTCAGTGGCACTCACACTGCCTGGGTCCTGGCCACTGGTCAGGGGGCTCTGCATTTTAATTTATTTTTAAATGAAACTTCTTAAACATTTTTAAAACCTTATTTACTTTACATACAACAATAGTTCAGTTATATATTATAGACTTAGAGAAAGAGACCTTCTAAAAACGTTAAAATGTATTACTGGCACGCAAAACCTTAAATCAGAGAGTGAATAAATGAAGACTCAGCACACCATTTCTGAAACGTTGCCGACCCCAGCCCTAGAGAGACCCCTGGGTTAGGAAGAAAGGAGCCACCTTAAAGTGTGATTGGAACAACTGAGTGTCATGTATTGGCAGTATAGGGTCTATGACACACAGTCAATAGACTGCATTGGTTGCTTCCTTTGTATTCACCCCCCCTCCACAGGTTTCGGCTGCCTTAGTTTCCTCCACCCCTAATTATGTCTCAGCTCCTGCAATCAGCCTCTTGTCAGAGTTTGCTATTCTCTACACATCTTCCATAGCCAGCTCCATCTTCTCCATGGGCCCTGAGCCTCCCACAATGCCTAGAAACAGAGAATGAATCGCAGGAGTAGATCAAAAGCCGCGACCATGCCCTCGGCTCCCTCTGCCCTGCCGCGTTATGCTGCCCTTAACCTGGGTTTCAGACGCGCCGAGTCTTAGGCTGCTTTAAAACCTCAGCTAAAGATGTTACTTACTGACGGGTTTTCTAGCGCCAGCTTTTACTTCGTGCTGTTTTGGTTGTGTAATTACCGCTCTGGGTCAGGGAAGCAGGCCAGCTCTAGGACACAGTCAAATCACAGACGGATCAATAATAGATTCTCCTCCCGGCCTCCGAACAGGCTTAGCCAAGGAAGCGCTCAGGTGCCCGGCGCTTAACAAGGCTCAGACGCAAGCATCTGAAGTGCACAGTGCTAGGATGAGACACTTTCTCTTTCGTTGGCCATGAAGTCCTGCCGCCGCTTCTTTCTGCAAGGGGTTTGGAAAGAAGGCCAGAGCTGGAGCATTCCATGGCCGGTAACAGCATGTTTTTAGAGAGGGGTTTTGCTGTCAGACATGAAACAAGACATGAAACATCCCCATGTAGCATTAGAATTTTTCTGCTTTTGCCTTGTCACGGGCATATCAACCAGGACCCCATGAGGCTAGTTTTAGATAAGCCCTGTTGCTACGGTTGGCCCTCCATAACCTCTCTCACACACACACAGAGTGTGACAATACACACTGCCCCATGCCACGCAAAAACAGTCTGGCACTCACAGACACACGCACCATCACACAGATGCCTCCTGTGATTGTACGTTGTTCACACAGCCACACAGACTGTCTCAAAACGCACAATCTTGCATAAATGGGAATCTGGAGCAGGAACGGACAGGTTATTTTACCTCTGTATCTGAAACTGGGGCGGCCGCTGCTGGGATCCTGGGTCCAGTTCTGTCCCAGATTCCAGGAGAATGTTGAGAAATTGGAGAAGGTTGAGAGAAGTGCCATGAGAATGATTAAAGGATTAGAGAAAACATGGCCTGCAGTGATAGACTCAAGGGGGTGACTTGATTGCAGTGTATAAGTACTTGTGAGGGGAACATGGGATCTTCTGTCCAGCAGAGGAAGGTCTAAGACAAGCCAATGGCTGGAAGTTGAAGCTAGACAAATTCAGAACAGAAATAATTGTATGTGAGAGTAATTAGCCACTGGAACCATTTACCAAGGTTTGTGGTGGGTTCTCCATCGCTGGCCATTTTAAAATGAAGGTTGGATGTTTTTCTAAAAAGTCTGCTCCAGGCATCATTTGGGGCGCTCTATGGGAGGGCAGATGAGATGATCACCGTGGTCCTTCTGGCTCTGGAATCTGTGACTCTCTCACAACCACATGCCTTTAAACAAACATGCTCTCACAACCCTGCGAACAGCAATACACAAACGCACACTGTTTCACACACACCATTGTACATACACTATCCCACACATACACACTGTCTCGCGCCCAGCTGCTGTTAGACACACACAGTCACATACATCCAACCAATCCGTCTTTCCCTCTTAAACACACAGACACATGTGCACAGATACACACGCATACGCACACAAACACTGTCTCTCGTACGTTGTCTTACATTCCCCCAGAGCCCCTCTCTCACACACACACAATTACACAAACCATGGTACACAAATTATCTTGCACACACAGTTATTCTTCAGCTGCTTGGCTCGTCAGTTTCCCCGTTTGATGAGCCCAGCTCCGAAGGCGCAGTATACCTGGTGTGTGGAAACACTGCTCTGATGGTTATTAGCAAAGAAAGAAAAGATCAATCGGCGGCGCAGCCGGCATTTCCTGTGCAAACAGAAGGCCAAAAGAGCCTGGAGCATGTAGGCGCCGTACAAAGACTCAGCTTCATGCAGCCTGTGGTGCCGGTTTCATGCTTGAAATAAGAATTGCCTCAATACAGAGCCTGAATGTGTCGCGGATGGTGCTTCACGTAGCTGTCCAGGGCTTGGCTGGGAATAAACTGGGAGGCCAAGGTCAAGCCGCCTGCGGTTTATTTGCTGACGGATCGACAACTGGTGATAGCAGACGTGGCGTAACGAGCATGTGCACGGCGATGCTGGGATAGGGCCAGATTCGGAGCTCAGGAGAGGGGTGTCAAATCGAAATAATGCCATTGGCTCCAGTAGGGTGACTGGTGGAACTGAGAACAGAATCTGTCCCACTGAAGCCCCGACCCTGATGGGGTGCCACTGCGCTGGGTGCACAAGAGATCATCCCTGCCCTGAGGAGCTTATTTGCTATATTCGGGGCACATACTGAGCCCAGCTCCCATGGCCGTTGGAGGATTATACACGGAGAGACGAGTTTCTTGGCTCCCCCGTGTTTTAGTCTGAGGGAAAGAGGCCAAATTTGCTGCTCAGCCTTGTTGGATTGAACCGGACATGCTGCAGGGGGGAGCTGGGCAATCCCGACCTGCAGCAGCACCCTTCCAATTTTGGACTTTGGCACTGCACACTATCCTGAACCCCACCCCATTTCCTATTCCAGCCCCGAGTTCTGCCCCCCCGCAGCCCAGCCCTGCCAATGCCCCTCCAGCCTGCCCCGTAGCCACCAGTGCTGGGCACCCACTACAGCTCTGCCAGTGCCACAGCGTTTACGGCCAGAAGGCACCATTAGATCATCTAGTCTGACCTCGTGGATAGCACAGCCACCGCCACGCCAAGCCCAACAACCAGATTGCCTCTCTGTTCCAAGCCCTGGCATCATGCTTGCCCAGTCCTGGGGCCCCCACCCTGTCCCAGCTTTCCTGATGCCTCTCAGTCCCAACCTGCAGCCTCCCTCCTATTCCAATCTGGGCTCCTCCTATGCAGAGACTAGGGTGACCAGGCAGCAAATGTGAAAAATCAGGACAGGGGTGGGGGGTTATAGGAGCCTATATAAGAAAAAGCTCCCCAAATCAGGACTGTCCCTATAAAATCGGGACATCTGGTCACCCTAGCAGAGACTACCAGATTTTTAACTGTTTGGTGCTGCTGAGAAGAGTGGCTTTGCATGGCAGGAGCAGAGTACCTGGTGTTTTAAGAGCACTCTAACTTTGTTCTTCTTGTCTCTTCCAGCCAATGCTATTATTCATCCTACAGCTTCTCTGATTCTTTGAAACACTGATGCAGTTGGATCCGCAGCCAGGTTTCTAGGCAGATGGCTCTCCGGGAGCTCCTTCCGTCTATACCACACTTCCTTCCATTTGCTGTGTGCCAGGTGGCTGTCAAACGACAACCATTTACAAGAAAGAATTGCTACAAGGAAAAATGAAAGGGGAATTCGGACATTCCCTGCCCAGCCAGTGCTATAGAAACCAAGTCTTATCTTCCCAGGCAGGGCTGTTCTCGACAATCCATTATTGTTACAGTGCCACCGAAAGGCCCCAAGCAATATCAGGGCTGCCCAGTGCCGGGTGTTGCACAGACACGTGGCGAGAGACAGTACCTGCCCTGGATCGCTCCCCGGGCTGGACTCTTTTGAAATCCTGGCCCCAAACGTGGGGATGTTGAGCTTGTTTTGAAAGCGTCGTCTTCACGAGGGGAGGAGAAACTGAGGGACAGAGTAGGTAAGCAACTTGCTCACGCCTACACTGCAGGTCTATGATAGAGCAGGGAGCAGAACCCTAAACTCTAACTTCCTAAGCTGCTGCTCTAGGCCCTGGGCCATGCTGCGTTTGCCCAAAGCGAGCTTTAAATAACCCAGACGATGGAGCTTCCAGCTGTTAATTCAGGCTCTGACTGCACTACGCGCAAGGAGCGTGCTTCCCAGCTCGTGTACACATGCTCGCACTAGTGCAAGTACAAAGAGCAGCGGAGCTGCCATGGCATGGGCAGGGGCAGTGGAGCACGGGTTAGCCGTGCTGAGTACATACCCCTGGGTTTCAGGGGTGTTTGTTCTGGGCCCGGCTCAGGCATGGCCCCATGCTACCGCGGCTGCACCGCTATTGACGTGCGCCAGTGACCGCGAGCACGAGTACGGCAGCTGGGGAATCACACCCCTAGCTCGTAGTGTAGCCGTAGCCACCATGTAACCTGTGTACCATGGGCATGAGGGTGCGATGTCACCCCCTAGTGGGCTGGAGTCACTGACAAATTAGGGATCTGCTACTGGGGACCAGCTATTACCGGGGCTCTTGGACCATGTGACTGGGAAAGGCCTAATTCCCACACCCTCTCCTGTGCAGCAATGTGTCACGAACGGTTATTTGTACTGCAGTAGCGTCAAGGAGTCATGGACCATGACCCCCATTGTGGTAGGTGCCGTACCAGCCCAGAACAAAAAGACAGTGCCCTTAGCAGAAGACGACAGACAACATTTGGATATAGGCAGACGGGGGCACAAGGATGCCCCGTCCCAAGGATTTAGTGGCACTGCACTTTCCTGCTGGCATCGTGCACTCAGAGGTTTGGCTCCTATTCTGACAGCAGAAAACTCAGCGGTTTGCTTTCCCAAGCCTGGCCCCCAGCGATTTGCCCCAGGTCACGGCAGAGATGGGGAATGCAGCCCCATCCCCTGCAGTCGAGCGCCTTGGCCACAAGACCTGCTGTTCTTTTGCAGCTGCCGCTGACTGGGCTGCCCTTTGGAAAACACAACCTTAAATACACAGCTCATTCCCTGAGCACAGCAGAGATTAGAGGTGGTGTGTACCTTGCAAAGAGCACGCAAGATGTCTATTTCCATGGTTTCGTGCTTCTATAAAACAGGTGTTCTCCGGCGGTCGCAAGAGATTTAGAGAGGCTTATTTCGGTTCTTAGACATATCACGTTGCTGGCTGAGCTCTGCTGTGGTTAAGGCTTTGTTTTGTGGAGGGGGCAGAGACAAGAGCAGAATCAGGACTCCTGGGTTCCCAGCTCTGGGGCAGGGGCGGCTCCAGGCACCAGTGCACCAAGGGCATGCCTGGGCAGTCAGTCCGCCTTCAGCGGCGCGCCTGTGGGAGGTCTGTCGGTCCCGTGGTTTTGGCAGCAATTCGGTGGCGGGTACGCCGAAGGCGCAGGAATGGCAGACCTCCCGCAGGCACCCCACCGAATCTGCATTACCAGCGGACGTCCCGCAGGCATACCGCCGAAAGCTGCCTGCCTGCCGTGCTTGGGGTGGCAAAATACATAGAACTGCCTCTGCTCTGGGGAACAGGGTGGTGTCATGATTACAGCAGGGCACTGGTAACCCGGACACCTGGGTTTTATTCCTGACTTGGTCACTGACTAGCTGAGTGACTTCTGGCAAGTCACCTCCCATCTGTTTGACTCGGGGGACTACAACTGGTCTATGGAGCTTAACGTAGGGGGCTTGGATGAAAGATACTGTAGGAGGGTCCAGTGTGCATTATTATTTTATCTTTAAAAGAGACCAGATAAAATCAGACCTGGCCCTGAACCAATGCATAACTTCCACAACCCAACACAGCAGGTCAAATTACAGCATCAGACGCTGGTGTAAATGGGTGTGATTTCACTGCAGTCAGTGCATCTGCTAGCCTCAGTCACTGCACCACTTTCTTTCACAGCACGAGGCGGGCTCTGTGGCTAAACTGCAGCCACCTCTGGGGTGGAGCACAGCAGCTGTTTAGCAGCACAGCGCAATGGCCACGCCACGGGGTTGAGGAGCGGAGGAGAACAGCTTCCCCAGCTGCGAATTTAGGAAGGCAGGGTTGGCATTTCCCAAGTGGAGATCTGAAAAAGAGACGAGAGAGAGAGACGGGAGGAGACCAGGAGCATGTTGAAGAAGTGGGAGAGAACGCCAAGGGATCCTTAATATATGGAAAAGGCAATTAAGAGCCAGAGAAACAAAAAAGCGAGAAACCAAAAGGTAACTGAGTAGAAAATTAAAAATTACTCAGCTACAGAAAAATATATCTAATGACTTCAGCGCAGCCAGGCACCTGGGGGATCCCAGACCCCAGCGGGGGCTTGCTTAAAAACAAAGGAGATAAGGACCAGGGGGAGGCAGTGAGCTGCAGCTGAAATGTTCCCTGGGCTCTTTCAGGTGAACTTTGATTCTTTTCCCAGAGAGAGACAGAGCTCCCAGGGCAGCAGGAATCGGGGCGGGGGGGTGGGGGGGATGAGCGTCACCCCATCAGATTAGGGCCAGGCTCCTAGTGCTGGCAGGGATATGGGGTGCAGAACTCAAACCCCACCCCCATCTCGATTGCAACGAGCTTCCTGGCTACCAGCGTATGCCCTTCAGGTGCACGGGCCATTGGAGGAGCAGCCCCTCGGCAAACAACAGTCACCTCCTCTGCTGGGCCTTGTGTTCAGGATGCACCTAGCGCGCGATGTCCTGGCTGCCAGGGCTGCATGGGGCACGACCCGGGTGGTGGGCTGAATACACAGCAGGGGAACAGCCCTGAGAGGCAGGGACTGGGAGTGTAGAACCCACCATGGGATACAAGCCTCAGCATCCCAATGAAGGTCCCTGCATC
Source organism: Mauremys mutica (assembly GCF_020497125.1). Taxonomy (NCBI): domain Eukaryota; kingdom Metazoa; phylum Chordata; order Testudines; family Geoemydidae; genus Mauremys; species Mauremys mutica. The sequence continues at coordinate 3,247,519 of NC_059077.1, forward strand.
ACACTGGGCTCCCTCCACCCACCCCCCGTCCCCTCTCGTCCCCCTAGAACCTCCCTGGCTGGAAGTGGGGCAAAAGTTACCTTCTTCCTCTGGGATGGGTGGATTCCCCAGTTCTAGTCCGGGCCTGTCAAGGCTGAATCCCCACTCTGGCACTCCAAGTGCAGAAGGTTGGGGCCCGCAAGGATTTAAAAATTAATACTGGCCACTCCAGGCTTGTATTAAACTCCCAGGGTTACAGCCAGGGTCGATGCAACCATTTAGGCAAACTAGGCGGCCACCTAGGACGCCTAGTGGTTGGGGGTGCCTAAAAGCCCGCTCAGGCGAGGAGGTGGAGTGGAGGTGAGCTGGGGCGGGGGCAGGGGGGCACGGGGAGGGCCACCCACAGGAATGTGGGGGGGCGCACAGGGGAACTGCTCCCCACCCCAGCTCACCTCCACTCTGCCTCCTCTGCTGAGCACACAGCCCCCGCTCTAATCTCCTCCAATCGGCGCAGCAAGCCGGGGCGGGGAGGAGAATTAGAGCAGCGCCGGCGTGCTCAGCGGAGGAGGTGGAGCCGAGGTGAGCTGGGGTGGGCTCCCCGGGAGGGGTTAGCTGCCACGGGGGGGTCTCCCTGGGCGGGATTAGCTGCCACGGGGGTCTCACCGGGTGGGGTTAGCTGCCACGGGGGGGGTCTCCCCGGGCGGGATTAGCTGCCACGGGGGTCTCCCCGGGCGGGGTTAGCTGCCACGGGGGGGGGGGGTCTCCCCGAGCGGGGTTAGCTGCAGAGAGGGGTAGCTGCTGCGGGGGGGGCTCCCCGGGCAGGGGGGGTGGTGGGCTCCCCGGGTAGGGGGCTTGGTTAGCTGCCACAGGGGGCAGGGTTAGTGGGGGGGTGCAAGGTGGAAGTTTTGCCTAGGGCGCGAAACTTCCTTGCACCGGCCCTGGTTACAGCTTCTCTCTGACCTTGGCTTGGTAAACGCTGCCACCACCCAAATGCAAAAAAATCCCTTTGAACCCAAGAAGGAGCACCTGGGAATTCTTCTCTGTGGGGCACCCTCAAGCCCTTTCACCCCTCCTCCGCGGAAGAGCCGAGAAAGAAAACAAAGGAAATTAGCTGTGGCTACCAGCTAATCAAACAACAGGCACAAACCTCAGGACACCAAAAATCCAACCCTGTTCTTAAAAAATGGAAAATTTTATTAAAAACAAAAAAGAAAAAATACATCTGGAACTTAGGTTTTTGCTAGATTTTAAGAGCAATTCCAAAAAATCAAGCCCCGAAATAGCTTTCTTGGGGGTTCAGCTTAAAGGTTACAAGCAAAGAAAAGCATCTGGGGTTAGCACAGAGGAGAGCCACAAGCCAAAATAAAAAATAAAGCTGATTGTGTCTAACTAAACATTCCCTATCCAAATTATTTCTGCTAGAGATGGAAGGTGAATTTTCATACCAGGTTCAAGCCTTACACAGCACTGCTGCTCCGTCCCTGCAGCCCTGAGAACAACAGACAAAGGGAAAGTTTTTTTCCCAATTTTAAAAAGTTCTACCTTCCCATTGCCTCTTTTGGTCAGGTGCCCATTTCCTTTTCTTTTACCTGTGGGCTTGTTAACCCTTTACGGGTAAAGCAAACAGAGAGCAGCTAACAAGAGGGATTTTACAGCTAACTGGCTGGGCTGGCTGGGTGTCCATCAAAGGGAGCTCCCCCCGCCATGGGCGCCAACTTATATGGGCTTGTGGAGCGAAAGCCCCATGAATATTCAAAATCAGGGGCTCTGCTCCACCAATATTTGGAGCTAGGTTTCGCCCTTTTAAATCCCAGCCGCGGCAGGGAATCAGAGGGCTCTGGGCTGCCCGCTGCGGCAGGGAGCCCAGAGCCCTTTAAATCTCAGCCGCGGCCGGGAATCAGAGGGCTCTGGGCTGCCCGCTGCGGCAGGGAGCCCAGAGCCCTTTAAATCCCAGCCGCGGCCGGGAATCAGAGGGCTCTGGGCTGCCGGCAGCAGCGGGGAGCCCAGAGCCTTTTAAATCCCAGCCGCGGCCGGGAATCAGAGGGCTCTGGGCTGCCGGCAGCAGCGGGGAGCCCAGAGCCTTTTAAATCCCAGCCGCGGCCGGGAATCAGAGGGCTCTGGGCTGCCGGCAGCAGCGGGGAGCCCAGAGCCTTTTAAATCCCAGCCGCAGCCGGGAATCAGAGGGCTCTGGGCTGCCTGCAACCGCGGGGAGCCCAGAGCCCTTTAAATCTCAGCCGCGGCCGGGAATCAGAGGGCTCTGGGCTGCCCGCAGGGGCAGAGAGCCCAGAGCCCTTTGAATCGCAGCCGCGGCGGCTGGGATTTAAAGGGCTCAGGGCTCCCCGCGGCTGCCAGCAGCTCAGAGCCCTTTGAATCCCAGCCCTTGGCTGCTGATTGCCCCCTCCCCAGACCCCTGCCCCAACTGCCCCCCAGGACCCCCACCCCCTATCTAAGCACCACTGGTCCTTGTCCCCCATTACCCACTCCCGAGACAACTGCCCCAACTGCCCCTTGGGACCCCAGCCCCTATCTAAGCCTCCCTTCTCCTTGTCCCCAACTGCCCCCTCCTGAGACCCCACCCAACTTCCCCCCAGGACCCCACCCCCTACCTGTCCCCTGATAAACCCCCTAGACTCCCATGCCTATCCTACTGCTGCCTGTCCCCTGACTGCCCCTCCGAACCTCTGCCCCATCCAACCCCCCCTGCTCCTTGTCCCTTGACTGGCCCCTGGAACCCCCTACCCCTTCTCCAACCTTGTAATCTTGTGGCACTGACGCGTTGTAGCTTCATTTTATATCGGCTTACAGGGCGGGAGTGGGGGGGGCCACCACCATTTTGGGCCCCACCAAAAATTATACAAACCTGCCGCCTATGCCCCCCGCCCCTTCATGTATCACAGGGCGGCACCCCTCTCCCGTCACTCAAATACCCCTGCATGAGACAGGCCCAAAACAGAATCAGAGGGGCATCTTGGGGCAGACTCGCCACTGGCACCCCTGGCTTGGTGTGGCAGGCTTGCCTCATCTAGCACATCCAGCCGTGGCCACGCCAGCCCTGCGGAGCTGTGTCTCTTCCCATGATTCAGCCCCCCAGCCAGGTCATTTACAGTGATCCGCTCCCCCTCCGCCTTCTGGGGGAAAGAGTCCAAACTCTAGTCCAGTGTCCTTACATCAGGTCTCCGGCCCCCAGCTCTGGGCCCTGTCGCGACAATCGGTTCTACACCGTTCCCCGAATTGCGAGATCAATTGTAAAAGTTCGTAAGATGTTACAATGGCCTGTGGTAACAAACGCTGATGGGAAAAGGTACGAAAGGGAGACAGACGGGCTGAATCAGCCTGAACAGATCGACCAAGCCGAGCTGACTGAAGGACTGTGCTGAAATTGTGCTTGTTAAAAACTGGTGACATGGAGCCAGACATTAATGAGCTAAAATTGAGGTATCGGCTAGTAGGCCCAATTGGTGGACAAAATCTGAGGGATGGGCCGTTACCCCACCACTCTCTTTGGGGTCCTTAAAACAAAGACTTTTGAAAGAACGAAAGGAAGAACAGAACAGATGGGGGCAACAAGAGCTTGGCCATGGTGGCTGCCAGCCCCTCATTTCCTGGGATCTTGGCCTTGGTCATTCTGATCCGGAGAGGTGTCCTGACCAGGACGGACCAGAGTTGGGGACTAAGACGACATCACCACCCCTACGGCTTCAGTGGATCCCAAACACCCCCTGGGAGGTCAGTTTATTACCATCTAAGAGAATGTCAAACAAGGGGGCTTTCTGAGATTGGCCTTTAACAACAGTAGCAGCAACGTCTCCAGCCCATCACTGCTAACTTCTCTCTTCCCCAGGGCAGTTCCTTATTACCCTCTTTGATACCCTCAGAGACTGTCAAACAACAGGGGGTTTCCCTTCTCATGACTCTCTCCAGCTAAAGGGAACAATGAAAGCCTGACTTAACGCTTTACATTTCAGATGCTTTGTCTGTTTTTCCTTCTCTTCGGTGTCTCGAAGAAAAGGCTCAGAGGATGCTTGCCAGGGCGCTAAGCCTGCGGAGGTCTCTGTATACCAAGCCCTGGCCCTTCCCAAACACTGGTTAACTGTGGACAGTGACTGGGTTATGTTAGCACCTTGAGCCCATGTAGTCCATCTCAATTACCATAACGGCTCCACGGTCCTTACACCTTCCCATCTCAGGGCTTTCCGAAGTCCTTATCCCCTACAACCCAGGGCTCTCACCCCCTCCCTCGGGGGCTGGTAGGGAGCCCAGGCCTCCCCTCCCTCTGCTCTCCAGCCCAGGGACTCTCTAGTGATTAGACAAGGTCTAAGCAGACACTGCCTGCTCCCTTCCCGGGCTTCTTCCCACCTCGGCCCCTCAGCAGGCCTCTGGCACAGCACCTCCCTGGCTCCCCTGCATGCCTCTCCGGCGCCATGTCTCCATCTTCTTAGGCTGCTGGGCTCTCAGCCTTCCTTCAGGGCCAGGGCTCCCCTGATCAAAAACAGAAACTTACACCACCTTCTGCCCTCCTCAGGCCTGGCCCTTCACCCTCTCCATTCCCCCTGCATCGTGCCTCCCTTGATCACCTCCCAGGGCAGGCTCCCTGGAAACCCAGCTCCTGGTTTGCTACACAGAGCTGGCTCCACCCCACTGGCTGCTCCCTGGCTCTCCTAGCCTTCCTCCAGAGCCTTCCCAGGAGAGCGTCTGCTGTGGTGTTCATTGCAGCAGCGGAGCACACATGGCGAGTCACACAAACCTCGCAGTCATCAGAGCCAGTTCTCTGCAGCCTCCTGGCACTCTGGCGTGCAGCGCTGGCACCAGCTAATGCCAGGTCCCTGCAGGCTGCCTGCAGCACGGGCCGAGTGCCAGAAGTCAGCTCCAAACCTCCCCCCCTCCCACTCCCTGCCCCACGGCTGCAGTGTTCCGAGCCCCTGCACCGCAGCAGCCTGTACACTCTGTCCCGGTGCCAGGTCACTGTCCTCCCTCACCGGGGCCCTAGAGACGTGGCTGTTGGAAGATTTGCCTTCTAGGGCCACGTCCCTGGGTGGCAGGGGTCAGGCAGTTTCACTCCAGGTCCATGCAGAGGCTAGAAGGCTGCACACCCAGAGGCAGCCGCTCGGCGTGATGCATGTGTGCTGCATTCAGGGAGGCGGCAGCCCGAAGGCACTCGGTGCGGGGTACAGCGAGGAAAGTGCCGTGGCCAATGGACATCTCCTTTGGGCTCCCGGCCAGGATTTAGAAATAACCAAAGAAAGAACAGTGCGGAGTAAATGTGGGGCTCAAAGGAGAGAATCAGACTTGGGTAGGGAACAATGGTCTAGCCATCATCGATCTGTCTGTCTATCTAGCGTGACAGACCCAGGCCAGTTGGGAACAGCAGAGAAGTCGAAGGGAGATGTACTGGCCACTGGCTGAGCAGTTTTCTGTTCCCTGAGTGGCCAGAGCAGGGGCTGCTCCAGGCTAATGAGAACCCCTGACTCCAATCAACCTGCTAAGAGTCAGGTGAGGCTGTTAAGCACCTGACTCCAATCAAGGCCCCTCCGATGCTATAGAAGGGCTCACTCCAGCCAGGCCAGGGGAGAGGAGGTGTGGCTGAAGGGCTGGGTACTGCAGACACCCTGAGAGCACTGGAAAGGGAGCCCCAAGGGAAGGGTGAAGAAGGTGTTGAGAGAGAGGGAAGAGGGGGAGCGGTGGGGAAGTGGCCCAGGGAAATGTAGCAACTCTGGCAGTGAAAGGTCGGCTGCCAACAGCTGCTGCCATTAGGGTCCCTGGGCTGGAACCCAGAGTAGAGGGTGGGCCTGGGTTTCCCCCCCAACCTGTCACTACAGAAACACCTCCTGGGAGGGGAAGTCAGGCCCCTGTCAGGACAAGTGGCTAAACTGTTCTTAGATAAGGCCCCAGGGACAGCAGGGACGGTGGGAGTTCTCTCCCCAACCTCCTTGCTGGCTTAGGATGAAAAGGGCTCCGCAGACTGTAACCCTGGCCCCAGAGAGAGAAGGGCTACGTGGAGGGTCGCAGTGAGCCCCTGACACTAGCATAAACCGCCTGGAAGCGCGGGACCCACGGGGACAAGGTCAGAGCTCTGCCACAGTATGTATCTACCTATCCCCATACACTCACTCTCTCTGTCTAATCAGAGAGGTGATTTTACCCTGTATTTGGCACTGGTGCGACCGCTGCTGGAATCCTGCATCCAGTTCTGGTGTTCACAATTCAAGAAGGATGTTGAGAAATTGCAGAGGGCTCAGAGAAGAGCCACAAGAATGATCGGGAAACCTGCCTTACAGTGAGAGAGTTATGGAGCTAGATCTATTTAGCTTCACAAAGAGAAGGTTACAGGGTGACTTGATTTCAGTCTGTGATACTTTCATGAGGAACAAATATGGAATAATGGGCTCTTCAGTCAAGCAGAGGAAGCTCAACACAATTCAGTGGCTGGAAGTTGCAGCTAGATCAATTGAGTCTGGAAATAAGATGTACGTTTAACAGTGAGGGGAAGTAACCACTGGGACAACTTACCAAGGGCCCCGGTGAATTCTCCATCACTGACCATTGGATGTTTTTGTGAAAGATCTGCTCTAGGAATTATTTTAGGGCAGGTCTCTGGCCTTTGTTATGCCAGTCAGACTCTATGATTGCAATGATCCCTTCTGGCCCTGGAATAGATCTGTCACCCTGTGCCCATCACCATGGTATCTGAGCATGGACATTGGGCTGAATCTGCCCTAGGTCTGTCTCAGGCTTTACACCAAGCTCAGCGCCCGATGGGAGGGAGTTCAGGCTGTGTGGTGGGGATGGCCCATGCACGGCTGATGTGAGCAGTGACGCTCACTGTTAAGTCCCTGACTATTGGTTCTCAGGGCCTTGGTTTCAGTGGCCTGGGTCATGTGCTCCACAGACGCTGCTGAGCTGTGACTCAGATGCTGCGCTCACAGAAGAGCGCTGGCATCTTCGGAGGGGCGGGAATAGTCTCCTCACTGCAGCAACCAGGCAGATTCCTCCATGTACAGGAGGCCAGGAGAACTACATCTGAAGAGGGCAGTTGACTGGAAAAGTGCTTCGGGGGCAGGAACCAGAGTTAGGAAGTGAGAAGTGTGCAAAAAGGGGGCTAATTCTGCCCTGCACAACCCCACAGAAGCCAGTGGGAACAGCAGGCACTTAGCACCTCGAAGATCAGGCTGTTCATCTAGGGATTTAGGCAAGAACATAAGCATGGCCATACTGGGTCAGACCAATGGTCCATCTAGCCCTGTATCCAGTGGCCAATGCCAAACGCTTCAGAGGGAATGAATAAAACAGGGCAGTTACTGAGTGATCCATCCCCTGTCGTCCAGTCCAAGCTTCTGGCAGTCAGACACCCAGAGCATGCGGTTGCATCCTTGACTATTTTGGCTAATAGCCACTGGTGTGTCTATTATCCATGAATGTATCTCTTTTTTTGAACCCAGTTATACTTTTGGCCTTCACAACATCCCCTGGCAAGGAGTTCCACAGGTTGACCATGCGCTGTGTGAAGAAATACTTCCTTCTGTTTGTTTTTAATATGCTGCCTATTAATTTCATCAGGCATATGGTGACCAGATGTCCTGATTTTAGTCTTTTTCTTATATAGGCTCCTATTACCCACCCACTCCCTGTCCCAATTTTTCATATTTCCTGTCTGGTCACCCTAATCGGGTGACCCCTGGCTCTTGTGTTATATGAAGGAGTAAATAACACTTCCTTATGCACTTTCTCCAACCCACTCATGATTTTACAGACCTCTATCATATCCCCCCTTAGTCATCTCTTTTCCAAGCTGAAAATCCCAGTTTTTTTTAAATCTCTTCTCATATGGAAGCTGTTCCATACCCCTAATCATTTTTGTTTCCCTACTTTGTACCTTTTCCAATTCTAATATCTTCTTTGAGATGGGGCAACCAGATCTGCACGCAGTATTCAAGGTGTCAAGTATCAGAGTATCAGAGGGGTAGCCGTGTTAGTCTGGTTCTGTAGAAGCAGCAAAGAATCCTGTGGCACCTTATAGACTAACAGACGTTTTGCAGCATGAGCTTTCGTGGGTGAATACCCACTTCTTCGGATGCAAGTGGTGGAAATTTCCTGGGGCAGGTATATATAAGCAAGCAAGAAGCAAGCTAGAGATAACGAGGTTAGATCAATCAGGGTGGATGAGGCCCTGTTCTAGCAGTTGAGGTGTGAAAACCAAGAGAGGAGAAACTGGTTCTGTAATTGGCAAGCCATTCACAGTCTTTGTTTAGTCCTGAGCTGATGGTGTCAAATTTGCAGATGAACTGGAGCTCAGCAGTTTCTCTTTGAAGTCTGGTCCTAAAGTTTTTTTGCTGTAGGATGGCCACCTTAAGATCTGCTATTGTGTGGCCAGGGAGGTTGAAGTGTTCTCCTACAGGTTTTTGTATATTGCCATTCCTAATGTCTGATTTGTGTCCATTTATCCTTTTCCTTAGAGACTGTCCAGTTTGGCCGATGTACATAGCAGAGGGGCATTGCTGGCATATGATGGCATATATTACATTGGTGGAAGTGCAGGTGAATGAACCGGTGATGTTGTGGCTGATCTGGTTTGGTCCTGTGATGGTGTTGCTGGTGTAGATATGTGGGCAGAGTTGGCATCGAGGTTTGTTGCATGGATTGGTTCCTGAGCTAGAGTTACTATGGTGCGGTGTGCAGTTGCTGGTGAGAATATGCTTCAGGTTGGCAGGTTGTCTGTGGGCGAGAACTGGTCTGCCACCCAAGGCCTGTGAAAGTGTGGGATCATTGTCCAGGATGGGTTGTAGATCCCTGATGATGCGTTGTAGGGGTTTTAGCTGGGGACTGTATGTGATGGCCAGTGGAGTCCTGTTGGTCAACTAAGACTGCACTTATGTGATGGCCAGTGGAGTCCTGTTGGTCAACTAAGACTCCACTTTCACAGGCCTTGGGTGGCAGACCAGTTCTCGCCCACAGACAACCTGCCAAGTAACTCTAGCTCAGGAACCAATCCATGCAACAAACCTCGATGCCAACTCTGCCCACATATCTACACCAGCAACACCATCACAGGACCAAACCAGATCAGCCACAACATCACCGGTTCATTCACCTGCACTTCCACCAATGTAATATATGCCATCATATGCCAGCAATGCCCCTCTGCTATGTACATCGGCCAAACTGGACAGTCTCTAAGGAAAAGGATAAATGGACACAAATCAGACATTAGGAATGGCAATATACAAAAACCTGTAGGAGAACACTTCAATCTCCCTGGCCACACAATAGCAGATCTTAAGGTGGCCATCCTACAGCAAAAAAACTTTAGGACCAGACTTCAAAGAGAAACTGCTGAGCTCCAGTTCATCTGCAAATTTGACACCATCAGCTCAGGACTAAACAAAGACTGTGAATGGCTTGCCAATTACAGAACCAGTTTCTCCTCCCTTGGTTTTCACACCTCAACTGCTAGAACAGGGCCTCATCCACCCTGATTGATCTAACCTCGTTATCTCTAGCTTGCTTCTTGCTTGCTTATATATACCTGCCCCAGGAAATTTCCACCACTTGCATCCGAAGAAGTGGGTATTCACCCACGAAAGCTCATGCTGCAAAACGTCTGTTAGTCTATAAGGTGCCACAGGATTCTTTGAAGTATCAGAGGGGAGCCGTGTTAGTCTGGATCTGTAAAAGCAGCAAAGAGTCCTGTGGCACCTGATAGACTAACAGATGTTTTGGAGCATGAGCTTTCGTGGGTGAATCCCCACTTCGTCAGATGCAAGGTATGGGCGTACAATGGATTTATCTAGTGGCATTATGTGACTTGGTATCTCATTTTTATCCTTTTCCTAATGGTTCCCAACATTCTGATCACTTTTTTGGCTGCCGCTGCACATTGCATGGATGTTTTCAGAGAACTCTCCACAGTGGCTCCAAGATCTTTCTTGAGTGGTAACAGCTAATTTAGAGCCCATCGTTTTATATGTAGAGTTGGGATTGTTTTCCAATGTGCAGTACTTTGTATTTATCAACATTGAGTTTCATCTGCCATTTTGTTGCCCTGTCACCCAGTTTTGTGAGGTCCCTTTGTAACTCTTCGGAGTCTGCTTTGGACTTAACTATCTTGAGTAGTTTTGTATCATCTGCAAATTTTGCCACCTCATTGTTTAACCCTTTTCCAAGATCATTTATGAATATGTTGACTAGGACTGGTCCCAGTACAGACCCCTGGGGGACATCACTATTTACCTCTCTCCATTCTGAAAACTGACTATTTATTCCCACCCTTTGTTTCCTGTCTTTTAACCAGTTATCGATCCATGAGAGAACCTTCTCTCTTATCTCATGGCAGCTTACTTTGCTTAAGAGCCTTTGAGGGACCTTGTCAAAGGCTTTCTGAAAGTCCAAGCACACTATATCCACTGGATCCCCCTTGTCCACATGCTTGTTGACCCCCACAAAGAATTCTGGTAGATTGGTGAGGCATGATTTCCCTTTACAAAAGCTGTGTTGACTCTTCCCCAGTGTACCGTGTTTATCTACATGTTTGATAATTCTGTTCTTTACTATAGTGTGAACCAATTTGGCTGGGAATGAAGATAGGTTTACTGGCCTGTAATGGCCGGGATCAACTCTGGGGCCTTTTAAAAAAACTGGCATCACATTAACCATCTGCCAATCATCTGATACAGAGGCTGATTTAAGCGATAGGTTACCTACCATAGTTAGTAGTTCTGCAATTTCAGACTGGAGTTCTTTCAGAACTGTTGGGTGATACCCTCTGGTCCTGGTGACTTATTACAGTTTAATTTATCAATTTGTTCCCAAACTTTCTGCATCAACACCTCAATCTGGGACAGTTCCTCAGATGTGTCACCTAAAAGAATGGCTCACGTCTGGGAATCTCCCTCACAGCCTCTGCTGTGAAGACCGATACAAAGAATTTAGCATTTAGCTTCTCCACAATGGCCTTTTCTTCCTTGAGTGCTCCCTTAGCACCTCCACTGTCCTGTGGCCCCACTGATGGTTTGGCAGGCTTCCTGCTTCTGAAGTACTTAAATTGTATTGCTGTAACTTTCTGAGTCTTTTGCTAGTTGCTCTTCAAATTCTTTTTTCGCCTTTTTGGTGTGCTCCGCTCACTGCTAGGGGTGTCTCCTTATGGCCGCATCTGGGGATTAGCTCCACACAGGTCTAACGCTCCCTTCTGGTGCTTGTTGTACGCCCTATCATATCTCGTGCTCTCTGTGACTCAGGGGTGGCCCTCTGGCCAGATCACTATCATCTTCCCCTTCCAGGGAATCACAGTCTTTCTGTACCAGTGGTCTCAGGCAGTATCCTCAGGCCACTTCCCCAGGTTCCAGTCCAGGGGCCCTTTACCTGCAACGGCGGCCTGCTTTCCCTTAGACCCTGATGTTCCTTCCCTGGGCTCCTTCCTACAGCTTCTCTCTCTCCTGTCTCTGGATGTACCAGCTCTTACTGCCTCCTCCCAGAGAGTGACTGCGGACTACTGCCCTGCAGCCCCTTTCTGTTGGCAGCTTCCCGGCTTTATCCTAGTCCTGCCTGTTCCTTCTCAGTTGGGTGCCATCATCATTCAGGGCCATCTAATTCCTCAGCTGTGGCCTAGCTGGTTAATTGGCCCCCTCTCTGCCTCATTAACCCCTTCCGGACCGGTGGGGTGAACACCCCATCACAGCCTACCTAATTATATTTTTACACTTTTATTTGCCAGAGTTTATGCTCCTTTCTATTTGCCTCTTTAGGATTTTACTCCCAATTTTTAAAGGATACTTTTTTGCCTCTAACTACTTTGTTATTTAGCCACAGTGGTACTTTTTTGGCCCTCTTACTATGTTTTTTAATGTGAGGTATACATTTTATTTGAGCCTCCATCGTGGCGGGGTTTTTAAAGTTTCCATGCAGCTTGCAGGCATTTCACTTGTGTGATTGTACCTTCTAATTGCCATTTAATTAGCTTCCTCAGTTTTGTGTAATTCCCTTTTTTGAAGTTAAATGTTACTATGGTGGGTTTCTTTGGTATTCCCCCCACCCATGAGGATGTTAAATTTAATTATATTATGGGTGCTATTATCAAGCGGTTCAGCTCTATTCACCTCTTGGACCAGATCCTGTGCCCCACTTAGGAGTAAATCAAGAATTGCCTCTCCCCTTGTGGGTTCCAGGACTCTCTGTTCGTAGAGGCAGTCATTAATGGTGTCTAGAAATTTTCTCTCTGCATCCTGTCCTGAGTTGACATGGACCCAGTCAGTATTTGGATAGTTGAAATCCCCCAGTTTTACTAGTTTTCTATTTTTATAGTCCTTCTAATCTCCTGGAATATTTCACAAGCAGCATCACCATCCTGATTAGGTGGTTGGTAGGGTATTCCTGCTGCTCTATTCTTATTAATCAAGCATGGAATTTCTATCCATAGAGATTCTGTGGTACAGTTTGATTCATTTAAGATTTTTACTATCTTCGACTCTGCCCTTTCTTTCACATCTAGTGCCACTCGCCCACCAGCGCAACCCACTCTGGCATTCCTGTATGTTGTCATGTCCCATTGCTTATGATCATTCCACCAAGTTCCTGTGATGCCCATTATAGCCATATCCTCACTTAATACCAGGGACTTGACTTCACCCATCTTAGTATTTAGACTTCTGGCGTTTGAATACAAGCACTTATAACACTTGTCACTTTTTCTCTGTCTGTCATTATGTGATGTAATTGAATGGGGTTCTTTTTCATGGGACTGTTTCTCTTCAGTTCCTGCCTGTACGTCATCAACTTCTATCCTCTCCTCTCCTCTTTACTAGGATACAGCACATTCTTGTTAAGAAGCCCTCCCCTAGCAATGTCTTTGTGTGAACCACGTGCTCCTCCACAACTATGAGCTTCCCCCAGCCCTTAGTTTAAAAACTCCTCTACCATCTTTTTAATTGTTCGTGCCAGCAATCTGGGTCTGTTTTGGTCCATCCTTCCTCTACAGGCTTCTTCTTGCCCAAAAGGTTCCCCAGTTCCTGATAAACCTAAACCCCTCCTCCCTACAGCATCGTCTCATCCAAGCATCGAGACCCTGCATTTCTGCTTGTCTAACTAGCCCTGTGCGTGGAACTGGAAGCATCTGAACTTTACCCCTTAAATCGGAAATGTTGGCCCTTCCGTACGGATCTTGATGGTTATTAAACGTTTGTATTGTGGTAGCGTCTGAGAGCCCCAATCAGCGTCTGATCCCCGCTGTGTCAGTGGCTGTACACAGACCCACAGAACGGTACAACCCCTGCCTTAAGGAGAGGAGCTCTCAAGTGTGCCAGATTCCATGGGCCGTGCTGTATTTCAGCTGAATCTGGCGGCTTGTTCCCCAATTCCAGGGGTTCAGTGTTGTATTTAAATACCCCCAGGGCAGGATTAAGGTACATTGAAGGAGCTGGGTAGGTGCCCCAGACCCGAATAGCTGCGGGGTGGGTGGTGGGTCTATGGGTTAGGCATGAGGTACATCCCAGCTGTGTGGATTCCCAGGATTGGGGCAAAAAGCATGCCATCAGTAATTATGAGGCAGCATGGGCAGTGAGCAATGACAAGTTTGATCACCCTGCTAGCTCTGCATTTCAGCAGGAAGAGAGATTTCTGCTCTGAGGCCTGCTCAAGCCAAACCATAAAGTTTTTGCTCAGAAGAAGACCTCGATTTTGAAATGTCCCCCCGTTGGCTATGGCTGTGGCTTGGCACCTGCGTTTGAAGGTCCCAGGGGAGGGAGGATGGACATAGTCTTTGTGCTGCAGCCCACCTGCATGGAGGGACTGCCAGGAAGCTCATTAAAAGGGCCCCATGGCAGCTTTGGAGTGATCAGACCTCGATGGGCAAGAAGAGCACATTGAGAGTAGCTCATCCGGGAGCAGAGCTTTCCTCTCTGGCTAGTAGGGAGGCAGGGAGACAGATTCTGCATTGCAAGGTACCCTGCGTCCTCAGTCACCCCTGGGCAAAGTGGATGGGAAAGGTGGGGAGTGGAGAATCCTGACTGGGTGATGTTTCCACTCAGTTTGTACAGGGTGAAGTGATGGTGCAAGGTGCAGGGCGGGGTGGGCCGGACGCCCACCTGTGGACTGTTGCTGGGCACAAGTGTTGCTGCATCATCTTGCCCCATCACCTGGGGTGGAGCTGCCCACAGGTCTAGCAGCACCTTCTGGGCCAAAGTTCCTGTATCACACTGTCCCCTCACTGCTGTGATGGCCCCATAGCACTCAGACACTGATGGTGATTTGCACTCAGTTCCCTGCAACCTCTTTCTCCCACGGGACCTGAAGTCCTTTACATGCACTAATTCCTAATGATCATTATCAGCATCGGGATCATTTATTTGTAATGCACCGTGCCTGACACCTTGCGGGCCAGCAGCCCGAGCCTCCTGCCATGGACTCCAGAGCAAAGAAGAGGGAAATGCACCAAAGCTAAGGGAGTCGTGCTGGGCATATACCAATGACCGAGGGAATTGGGCCCAAGGTGCTTTCACCAAAGAGCTTACAACACGAGGGCCCGATCCTGCAGCGGGGTCTGTGCAGAGACCCGGTTCTCATGCATCTTGCCAGCTACATGATCTCTGTTTCTCAATCACCAGTTTCACTGTCATTTCTTTGGAGAAGAGGGAAGAACTGGGAATTACAGGCTTTACCGGGAGCTCCTGCCGCACTCCTGGGCCTGCCGCCTGGAATCTACAGGCTAAAATGCTGATTTTCATGGCTTGACCCTGCAGGACTTGGCCTGGGGTGCAGCAGGGAGTGTGAGGTTTCTGCACCACATCACAGAGAGCAGAGGCTGCATGTGGACACAAACTAGGCACTTGGGGCAGACTCTCATCCAGCTACTGTAGCTTCATTGTGTGATCTCTGTAAGCAGGGTCTGAATGAATGTTTCCCTGACAGCGAGCTGGGAGGTGGAACGACTGGGGTGTGTTTATGTAAATCTGCTCACATATTCAGCAGATACAGCGGTGTCGAAATGATCAACTTGGGCTGGTGTTAGGTACAAATCACCTTAGTACTGAATGCTGGGGTAGTGAAATATGGTTACCAACGTTGTAATTATTGTAGGAATACAGGAAAGTGCGACTGTGCTTAACCTGTCCCAGATGAGGGGGCCACCCTCACTTGAAAGAACCTCATTAAGCCAGGGGCTCGAATGTCACAGCCCCGTGAAAGTAAGAGGGGTGGGGACAGGTATTCCTAGCCAAGAGACTGCACACCCTCATCAAGGGTTCTCCCTGGACTGGTTTAACCTGTCCCTCTCCCTCTCCACTGCTCAAAGAACAGAGCTAAATAGGTTTCATTAAGTGCCTCTTTGTTATGTTAAATGCCCAATCAGAGCTGAAATCAGTTGGGGTAGGACTGTGTTTCTGTCCTGCTTGCTAAGAGCTAAGAATCACTGAAAGCCAAAATCATTTGAGATGGGGCAGAGTTTCTGCCCAGCCTGCAAAGAGCTGCACATTAGAGGTTGAGGCAGGTGGCAGCAGAGGGTGACTGACAGTCCGCTGGTGAACGAATGGCTGGTGTGGCGGAGACGCGCGATGAGTGGCCAGCGGGGCAGCGAGAGTGGCCAGGAGAGCGGGGCAGTAAGTGCCTGAGCAGTGGAGCGAGTAAGGTTCCTCTTTACCCCACCCACAGGGGAGGTGAACTCTGCAGCTGCACCTCTGAACTCTGGGTCTGCACTGACCAAGGGCAGCAACTGTGAGTGGGGTGCGGAGAAGGGACGGGCACATGAAAGAGGCTTTTGGTTGCTGGACCTAAGAACCTGAGGGGAAAAGGACACTCAGTGCCTGACTTACCTGGAGATGGGTCTTTTACTCATGGTCTATGTTCATGAACCGTTTGAGGTGTTTTCCCAAACTAACTCTGAGTTACTTCCTCCTTTTATTAAAAGTTTCTTTTCTACACTCAGACTCTGTGCTTGCGAGAGGAGAAGTGTTGCCTCTCGGAGGCGCCCGGGGTGGGGTGTAGTTTTCCCAGGTCACTGGATGGGGGCTCGAGCTGGTTCTGTTGTACCGATGTAAAGGGACCCCTAGGTATTGAACCCGGCCCTGGTTGCCGCCGGCTCCCCCAGGCAGAAGGGCTACACCTCCCTCATGGCTGTCCTTTACCGTGACACGCAGCTAGAGAGCTAGAGATCTCCCTGGCTCTGGGAGCCTCTCCCTTTCCCTCTCTCTGTCCCCCTTTGCGCTCCCTTCCCACTCTCCCCGTCCATGGGTGAACTAGCTCGTTAGCTGCCCCGCCACTCAGCCTGATCTGGGAATTAGCCCCAGCTCCCGTCTGTCCAGCCCTGCTCTGGGGAAACTTGTTGGCAGGACAGGGCCCAGAGTGCTGATTTAGGCCTGGGTCTCCGCACTCTGGGGCACACTCCTGTGCTGAGCGGGGGGTGAATCCGGGCCCCCGACCAGAGAGAAGGGGGCTGGGGCTGGGCTGTCCCAGGAGACGTCACTCCTGGGCAGGCCGAGGAGACTCCGAGCGACAGGCTCCCGTCCGATCTCACTCCTGCCCTGAGGCAGGGGGAACAGGGCAGCTGTACAGCAGCCTCTCCTCTATGCGGGCTCCAGTTCCCCGGCACGCCCTGTTCCCATGATCCCCTGCTCTGGCCAGGATGGGAGGGAGAGGCCCAGGAAGAAGAAATGTCCCCAGACACCCCACGGTGAAGGGTGAAAATGCAACGTGGCTTCACACTTTGCAGACAAAAAACAAACAAAAAAATAGCCAGTGTGATTCTGGGCTGCAGCCACAGAGGCATTAACCCATCAGCGCTCAGGGATGCAATAACCATCTCTCTGTAGCCCCAGGAGATCCCTTAAGAAGCTACTGCTCTGGCTGGCCTCACAGCCAGACAGATGCTGACATGCCAGAGGGAATTCAGAAAACAGCAACCCCAACTAGCGAGGGCTGGTCTAGGAGAAGAGAATCAAAGAGCTAAATCTGGAGCAGGGGGGGCTGATTTGCAACCTGGCTCTCGGCACCTGCAGGTTTGTGGATACAATTCCCTGTAGGTGTAATTTTGTCTGTGGTTATTTTATGGGTGCTGGTCTGGTCCCCGGAGGCATCAGATCCCTGATTTCACCTCCCTTCCGCCTGCAGTTATTTTCTCCTGCAAACTGAAGGCAAGGAGTATGTGGCACTATATGTGAAAGGAAGTGTAGAATCAAATGAAGTAAAAATCTTAAAGGAACCAAACTGTACCATAGACTCTCTGGGGACAGTAATTCCATGCTCAAATCATAAGAATATAGCAGTAGAGAGATTACCGACCACCTGACCAGGATGGTGATAGTGACTGTGAAATGCTCAGGGAGATTAGAGTATCAGAGGGGCGGCCGTGCTAGTCTGGATCTGTAAAAAGCGACAGTCCTGTGGCACCTTATAGACTAACAGACGTATTGGAGCATAAGTTTTCGTGGGTGAATACCCACTTTGTCAGACGCATGATGTATTCACCCACGAAAGCTCCTGCTCCAATACGTCTGTTAGTCTATAAGGTGCCACAGGACTGTCGCTTTTTAGGGAGACTAGAGAAGCTATTAAAATAAAACACTCTATAATACTGGGGGGATTTCAACTATCCCCATATTGACTGGATACATGTCACCTTAGGACAGGCTGCAGAAATAAAATTTCTTGATACCTTAAATGGCTGCTTCTTGGAGCAGCTAGTCCTGGAACCCACAAGGGGAGAGGCAATTCTTCATTTAGTCCTAAGTGGAGCCCAGGATCTGGTCCAAGAGGTGAATAGAGCTGAACCGCTTGGTAATAGTGAACGTTATGTAATTAAATTGAACAGGGAAGTGGCAAAATTCACAGATGATACAAAACTACTCAAGATAGTGAAGTCCCAGGCAGACTGCGAAGAGCTACAAAAGGATCTCACAAAACTGGGTGACTGGGCAAAAAAATGGCAGATGAAATTCAAGATTGATAAATGCAAAATAATGCACATTGGAAATATAATCCCAGCTATACAGATAAAATGATGGGCTTTAAATTAGCTGTTACCACTCAAGAAAGATCTTGGAGTCATTGTGGAGAGTTCTCTGAAATCATCCACTCAATGTGCAGCGGCAGCCAAAAAAGTGAACAGAATGTTGGGAATCATTAAGAAAGGGAGAGATAAGAAGACAGAAAATATCATGTTGCCTCTGTATAAATCCCGGGTACGCCCACACCTTGAATACTGCGTACAGATGTAGTCACCCCATCTCAAAAAAGCTATATTGGAATTGGCAAAGGTTCAGAAAAGGGCAACAAAAACGATTAGGAGTATAGAACAGCTTCTGTATGAGGAGAGATTAATAAGACTGGGACTTTTCAGCTTGGAAAAACAACGACTAAGGGGGGATATGATAGAGGTCTATAAAATCATGACTGGTGTGGAGAAAGTAAATAAGGAAGTGTTATTTACTCCTTCTCATAACACAAGAACTAAGGGTCACCAAATGAAATTAATAGGCAGCAGATTTAAAACAAACACAAGGAAGTATTTTTTCCACACAACACGTTGTTAACCTGTGGAACTCCTTGCTAGATGACATGAAGGCCAAGAATATAACAGGGTTCAAAAAAGAACTAGATAAATTCATGGAGGATGGGTCCATCAGTGGCTATTAGCCAGGATGGGCAGGGATGGTGTCTTTAGCCTCTGTTTGCCAGAAGCTGGGAATGGACGACAGGGGATGGATCACTTGGTGACGACCTGTTCTGTTCATTCCCTCTGAAGCACCTGGCATTGGCCACTGTTGGCAGACAGGACACTGGGCTAGATGGACCCTTGGTCTGACCCAGTGTGGCCATTCTTATGTTCTTAAGGAAGGGAGCTGACATCTGACCGGGGCTGTTTAGCACAGCAAAGAAACTGGTGGGGGAGCACAGTAACCGACAACTAGCATCCAAAGGGTGGAACTACCCAATTTGTGTGGCCCAAGAGCATATAAAGGAGGAGCAAAGGGATGGGATTGGGCACAGGGAAATACAGGCTGGGTATGAAATAAAATCTCCAGTTAATGAGCTCTCTACAGGCCTGGGAAAGCCTCTCAAGGGAGCTCCATTGCTTGGGGCATTTGCAACACGAGTGGACGAAGCACTGAGGAATAGGCCACAGGGATCCCGTGTTATCCTCCTGGGCCTGGCGAAAGTGACCTTAGCAGGCCTTTCCCAGCGCAGATTTCTTCCTCTGGGGCTACGTTAATTGCTGCCTAATATTCTGTCTCCCTGAGCCTCTTGCCCTGCGTGGCCTGGCCCTGGACCCACCCAGGGACCCACATCACGGCAGGGTGCACAGCTGGTGATGTGCCAGGGTCCTTTTTGCAGGATGCTTCGTTCCCAGGAGGGCAAGGTGTGGGTAGGCAGGGGGCTCTCCTCTGCCGTGCCAGCCCACGCACTCTCAGGGCAGGTTGATTCAGCACCTACGGGGCTTGCCCTCTGCAGAGCTGCGAGGGCTGCCCAGCCTACAGCACAGCCTGTCCTCTAACGGCGCAGGAGGGAGAGAAGACTCCAGGGGATGGAGTTAAAGCAGGGCTGGGGCAAGAATGGGCTTCCTGCCGGGAGAAAGGCTCAGCCATCCCGGGTTTCCAGCCCAGCCAAACCCTGCAATAGTAACTAGCCCCCCGATCCTCCCTCCCCAAATGTCACTATCACAGGAGAGCATGGCCTGGCTTACCCCTGCCGACAACTTCTCTTGACACCCGCTGCAGCTGCCGTAGGGGCTGGCAGTACAGGGCAGGGCGGGCTGGGAACTTCTTCCCAACGGGGAACAAGACATCCCCATTGTTATCCGATTGCACCGTCAGTCAGGAGCACGCCCCATATGGGGCAGCAGCAGCTTCTCTTCTCCACCTCTGCTCAGCTCCAGCAGAGCTCAGGGAGAGAGGTGATACTCCCAGCTCCACCCATGGAATCCAGCATTTAGCATGGACCCTTGCTGGGTCCTAAACAGAACCTGGTGAAATGGGACCAGAAGTATTTGCGGATGCAGCTACACTGGTGGTTTTACGACGGCGCTTGTGCTGCTCAACAGATAGTAGCAACAGAGCCCTGGGGCTTTCACAGCTTGTCGTCTACCCCTGCTCAGAGCCGGTAATGTGGGCTACTGGCTGGCTGCAGGTTGGAACCGGGCTGAGATCCAGAAGCTTGGTCCACACAGGCCATTTTGAAACAAAGAGGAGGGCAGGAGCCAGGTAGCTGATAAACCGAAAGGTGCACGGTGCTTGCAAGATTGATAGCAGTGAGGTTTTCATTTGCACACCGACACAAGACAAACAGATGAGGTTTCAGTACAGCAAGTCCAATTAATCAGGCCTTTGACAGCTGTGAAGCTGGGCATTAATTCCCTTCACCAGCAGGCCGGGGGGGGCGGGGGTAATAATTACATTTTCCCAATAAGAGAAAAAATTTTTAAAAGGACATTCACCCTCCACCCCCCACCCCAAAAAACCATTTCATAATGACAGCCACTAAGATTGTTACACTAATTGCAAAAGTATTTCAACCCGTCCCTCAGTTGTGTAGTGGAAAATCAAGGCAATAGACTCAGGTCCTGAAAATATTGTTCTTGAGGCTTTTGGGTTAGTTTCTAATGGGACTAGATCCACTGTCCAGAACTTCCAAGCCAAAGGACTTGCATTGTGAGACCCCTTTCCCTTCAACAGCTGGGGCCAGAGCCCGAGCTGGTGTCAAGCAGCCGTAGCGCCTTTGGGGTCAACAGGGCCAGACCCACAGGTGATGTGAATCAGTGTCACTCCACTGAGGTCAGCTGAGGCTGTGGGCCAAGACCCACAGGTGCTGACCCTGATTTTTCCCGGTGGGTGCTCCACCCCGCTCCGCCCTGAGGCCCCGCCTCACTGCACCCCTTCCCCAAGGCCCTGCCCTTGCTCTGCTTTTTCCTGCTCCCCCGATGGCCCCCTCCCACCAGCTGCTCACTGCTCTCTCCCCTCCCCGAGCTGAACAGCTGTGGTTGGTGGGTGCTGAGCACCCCCTATTTTTTTCCCATGGATGTTTGAGCTCTAGAGCACCCCCGGAGCCGGCGCCTATGCACCGACCGCTCTCCGAATGAAATGCTGCAACTCTCTTTGCAGCAAGGCGAGCAGTACGGGGAGACTGGTTCTCTCCCCAGGCCCCTGCGTCCCCAAGATCTGCACGCTCCCCATCCCAGGCAGCCCGGGAGAGGATCAGGGCCTCAGTTTGTGTGGCCCTTACTTTCCGTCCCATTCCTGGCCCATCTTTTATGATGTCTGGCCTTGTGTGTGAGAGATCAGGACGCCCTCTAGCCACTGGCCCTGTCACAGGATAAAAGCCCTACCACTGCTCCCAGCTATAGGAGAGTGCAGGAGTTAGGGTGCAAGATGTAGACCGGGGTTCAATGCCCCAATCTGTCGCAGGTGTCCTGGGCAACCCTGGGCACATCACTCAGGGGACATCTACACTGCAAATAAAGACCCCGGGAGCAAACACACAAATTCAGGAGCTAAGAATAGAAGCTGTTTACCCTTCCCGGGGTACTTTTGAGGGGAGGGGTTGAGAGGGACGTGACCCAGCAGGATGGGGCTAGCGGGGGTCCTGACTGCCAGGCCGGAGTGCTGCTCATTAAGCGGTGCTCTCTCTGCTTCCCGGCATGCTAGAGCTCCTCTCTGGCCTCCATCTTAGCCCCCGGTTCTTCCATGCCCCCCCTGCCCTTCGGGCCCCCTCCATCCCCTCTCATCTACAGCTCCTTGGCTTTTTCATGCTGCCTTTGGTGCAGTCTCACTCCCACTGGGCATCCAGGGACTTCTCTCCCCGCCATAGGTCCTGACTTCTAGTTTTCCCTGGGGATGCTCCATCCCTGCTCTGCCCCAAAGCCTCACCTGCTCTCCGCCCCCTCCCCAACACCCGCCCTTACTCCGCCTCTTCCCAGCCCCTCCACCCCCTCTCCAAGGCCCCTGCCCGCCCGCTCCTCACTGCTCTCTGCCTCCCCCAAACCCCTCCCTGAGCTGCCAAACAGCTGTTTGGCGGTGGCCTCCTATCAATCGTTAGGCAGTGGTGCTGATCAGCTGTTTGGTGGCACCCCTGATTAGTTCATTGGGGCACCGCCAAGCAGCTGATCAGCGTCATTGTCGTGGAACAGCTGTGGCTGGGGGGTGCTGAGCACCCACTGCTTTTTTCCGGGGGTGCTCCAGCCCCAGAGCACCCCTGGAGTTGGCACCTATGCTCCCCTCATTCCGTCCTCAGGCCTCTCAGCCAGCCTCCCGTCGCAGTTCTCTGCCCTGCACCTGACCAGGACCGAACAGAAAATAATAAAAGGACAAATAACCTGAAGAAGAAATGAAAATTTGCTCTCCCCAGAATGACTCCCTCCACCCGGATATCTCAGACGTCTGGGCTAGTTGCGTTATCTGTCTCTGGCAGATTGGAAGCTTCTTTGAGCAGGGAGATCTAGGGGTCTGTTCCCATTCACATCTGTCTATTTATCTACTTCCAAGGCCCCACAGCACTTCAGCATCTTGGCCTTGTACGTCTGCAAAGCACCTTGGGAGCTGTCTCATAATAAATAAGGGGAACCGTTTTCTTCCAGCTGCTTCGCCCATCCTTAAAAAGCCTATAACAGAATAAAGACGAAACAGCAGGATTTGAGAGAGAAATGACAGGACACAAGCCGTTGGTGTCTGGGTCTCTGCAATCTCTACAGTGTCAAGAGTGATTTAGGCAAAGGACACACGAATGCCAGAAGGCAACCAGTGTGACGGGGACTGTACAGGTGGGGTTTGGGGATGAACGATACACCGGGTTGGTTCCAGATTTCCAAACTCAGCAGTGGGAGCTGCGAGGGTCTGAGCTCAGTGGAGTATCTGGCCCCTCTGAATGACGAGTCCGGCCATGGTCCCGTAACAGGTAGATGAGTCAAACAAGCGGATGCAATGGGGGAGGCGAGAGGCATCCCAACTAACGGGATGGTTTGGCACAAAGTAACCAGGTTGGGTTTTTTCCAAATTCCTAGCCAAGCAGTCATGGTAATCACAGTAATTGGCCCCAAACTCAAATTCAGTCCAGGGATGAAAATATCAGGGCTTTTGTGAAAAAGATGCAAAATAGTGATTCTTGCCTGGTTTTGACGAGGGTGCGACCCCACTTCTGTTCTGACTTGTCTCCACTCCCTGGGCTAGATCCTCAGCGGGTGTCACTTGGCAGAGCGCCATCGGCATCAATGGGCCAGATCCTTGCTGGTGTCAATCAATGTCGCTCCGCCGGAAGCCTGGGGCCAGATCCCAGCTGGTGTAAATGACCTGTAACTCCAGTGGCGTCAATGGGCCAGATCCCATAATATGGCTCCGCTGAAGTCAGTGTCGGTGCGCGGATTCCCACCAGCTGAGCACCTGGCCCTGTCCCGCTACGCTCTGCTTGGGTGGTGCTGCGGCTCAGCAGGGGGATGGATGCAGCAGGCAGACGCCTTTCTCTCAGCCCGGGAGAGATGGGCTAATTAGAATTGCCAGGAAATGGCCAGGAGGCTGCAGGAAAACTCGGCTGCTCAGTGAGGCCTGGTCTACACTTGGGTTGGTGCCAGTTGTCCCACGCCCTTGGTTAGTTACCTGGCGTAACCCCTAGCACTTGTACAGGTCTGTGGGTGCAGATCAAGAGAGTTGATTCATGTTGGGGCTTAAATTCTCATCGATTATTTCCCGGAGCCCCCAACACCCCCCACCCCTAATGTGCTATAAAAATCCCAGGGCCCAGCGGAGGGTGGGGGGTGGGTTCGGGGCTCTGGGCTTCAGCTGCTGGAGCTGGAGGGGGGTGGGGCTAGGGGCTTTATCTCCATGTGGGGGTTGGGAGGAGTCCCAGGACTCTGGGCTTCTGCCCCATGGCAGGTGCTAGGGCTTGGGGCTTCAGGCCTGCGAGAGGCCAGGGCTTGGGGCTTGGGGCTTCTGCCCTGTGGGTTTGGAAATATTGACCAGAGCTCCACTCTGGACAGGTCTTGTTGAATTGAAGCCCTTGTTCCCGCCAAGGTTCAGGGATGAGCTGTGGTCTGATCTCCGTTACTCCTCTTTAAACCCCTCACTAAGGGTGGCGTTGATTTAACTCGATTAGCTTCTAAACTGCTCGAGTTCCATCAGTACAGAGCTGGGGCTGGATCAATAGCTGTGCGAACGGAGACAGTGGAATCCCTTGACCTTCACCCTCTCTGTCTGGGGCAGGAAGCACCCGGCTCTTTCTCTTTGAAAGGATCTCCAGTAACCTGGCAGGGCCCTGGGGCCAGCGGAGAGACGGGCTGTTAAAGCAGCTGATAGCGAGAGGCCGTAAACTTCTGAAGGCGCTGTTAGCTGTGACCCCAGACCTCCGTCTCCTTTCCCAGGCACCTCGGGATCCCTGCGGGGAATTTCCTACTTGGATCTGAGTCAACTCAGGGTTGTTGTTTTTTTTTTTAAACCAAACCAAACAAAATAAAGTGGAAGGTGGAAACGTTTCGCCTTTTGCCTGCCTTCCCTGATGGGAGGTTAATGCTTCGGTCGTTTCCTGTCTGTTAAGAAGGGATGTGCCTGGATTATATAAACTTGAATTCAAATTAACTTTCAATTTAGTGGCTTTGTGTGTGTGCATGGGGGGTGGGCTGCAGTCACAGATCTGGGCAAGCAGAAGGAAACAATTTTTCCCCCTTCTGTTCTGCAATGGACACAACAGACTTGGCGTTCTCCGGAGAAGGCCCCCTCGATTGACCATTACGGAGCTTCAAAGCCATGAAACTTTGATCTCTACGCTTTTTGGTGGGGGTGTGTTGGGGAGTGTTTGTCTGTTGGTTAGACAATTTAGGGGAAAGAAAGAAAGGAAGAATTTCGGTCTGTTTGTCTGTCTTCCTTCCAAGGCCAGAAGGGACAATTTTGATCATCTAGTTTGACCTCCTGTAGAGCACAGGCCAATGAAGTGGAAATGGGCAAATATTGGGGGAAATCCCCCCTACACGTATCGGCTTGAATAGAAGAATGAATTTGCTTTGGTCAGGTTTGTGCCCCTTTTGTCTTTGCTCTCTGTAAATATTGAGCAGTCAGGGACCAGAGCCCCCACAGGTCTGTGTCTGCCATTCAGGACTGTTGTTTAAGGTTCCTAAGGGAATTCCTATATCCATACGTAATAATCCTTCTGCTAGGTGTTGTCGGCAGCAACAGGGGCCGGGTTCAAATACCTAGGGGTCCCTCTAGAAACGAACAATCATCGTCAACTCAAGCCCCACCGAGCACTTCTGGGATCACTACCTCCCTTCCCTGGGCGCCTTTACCAGCGGATGCTTCCCCATTCACCATCACCATCACCAAGGCTGTGCAGGAAACAAGGAAAATTTTATTTGGGACACAGCATCAACTTGCAACAACAGCTCTATCTGAGTGATAAACAAAACAAGCCTCCCCACGGTACCTTTTCGCAGGGTCCGTTAATGGGGTTCCCATTCACCAGTGTGACTGTCCAATAGGCAAATGTCCTGTCACCATGTCACTGCCCTCTCCCCTAAGCCCCACTCCCGGTCGGGTGTCAGTGGGTACCGTAGTCCTAAAATCCTGAGGTGCACTCGTATGGGTCCATCTCCAGCCCTTTGGGAAGTGCTGCTTGGTTCTGTCTTGAGGCGCCGCCACCTAACCCACCTATAGTGATTTCAACTTAACGTCGTGGCTGGGTAGGAGGCACCTCGCCAGACTTCCCTCAGCTCTGCTGCCGTCCTCTGCAAAGAGCCGTCCCTGTGTCATCGCCCACCGAAGAGTCGTCCCAATGGCGCAGGATCCTCAGCCCAGTAGCTCAAGGTCCTTCCATGAGAAGAATCTTGGCCATCGCAGCCTGGCCCAGTCCCCATGTGCTTCTAAGCCAAGCAGATCTGGGCAGAGCCAAGTCATTGCTCCTAGCTCTGCCTCTGTATGTGCGCTCCCAGACTCAGACCCCTTGTTCGAGCCCTTCCTTGGGATGTGCTATTCCACGCCCCAGACCTTGGAACCAGTACCTCATACCCCGCAAGCCTCCTACCCACCCCAAATTGCTTAGGCATAAATTCCAAGCACAGAAGGGACCTTTGTGATCATCTCCTCTGACTACCTGTATCAGTGGTTCTCAACCAGGGGTACATGTATCCCTGGGGTACGCAGAGGTCTTCCAGGGGAACTCCTCTAAATATTTGCCTAGTTTTACAACAAGTTCCATAAAAAGGACTAGCGACCTCAGTACAGACTAAAATTTCATGCAGACAAAATGAGAAAGTCAGCACTTTTTCAGTACCAGGGCGCTGTGACACTTTTGTATTTTTATATCTGATTCTGTCAGCAAGTCGTTTTGAAGTGAGGTGAAACCTGGGGGACGCAAGACAAATCAGACTCCTGCAAGGGGGACAATACTCTGGAAAGGCTGAGAACCACTGGCCTATATAACACAGGTCAGAGACCTGCCCTGCAATAATGTCTAATCAGAGCTTTTAGAAAAACATCCAATCTTGATTTAAAATTGGTCAGTGATGGAGACTTCACCATGATCCTGAGTAACTTGTTCCAATGGTTAATTACTCTCACCCTTAAAAATGTTCACCTATTTCGTGTCTGAATTTGTCTAGCTTCAACTTCCAGCCATTGGACTGTATTATAGCTGTCTTTGGTAGGCTGAAGAACCTGTAATGAAATATTTGTTCCCCATAGATCAACCTTCTCTTTGTTAAACTAAATAGATTGAGCTCCCTGAGCCTACCACGGTAAGGCGGGTTTTCCAATCCTTTCGTTATTCTTGTGGCTCTTCTCTGAGCCTCTCCAATTTCTCAACCTCCTTCTTGAATTGTGGGCATCAGACCTGGACACAAGATTCCAGCAGCGGTCGCACCAGTGCCAATTAAAGAGATAAAATAACATCTCTGCTCCTAATGGAGATTCCCCTGTTGATGCATCTCAGGATTGCATTAGCCCTTTTGACCACAATGTCGCACTGGAGCTCATGGTTAGCTGATTCTCTCCCCCACCCTCAAATCTTTTTCTGAGAATAGAGTCCCCCATCTAGCAAGTGTGGCTGGCGTTCTTTGTTCCTAGATGCAGATGTTTACATTTAGCCCTATTAAAATGTATCTTTTTTGCTTCCACCCACCTCTGCTCTGAGCGAGGTTCAATGCGTTAATAACACCGTATTGTTCTATTGACTCACTGTGGCGGCGGCTGCTGGATTGCATCTGCAGCCTCCGCCGGGTCACACTGACCTATGTCCATCTTCCCTGCCCACCCTTCACCACCAATCTCTCGGCATGGCTTATCTTTCCCCTTCTCCACCATATATTTTAGAGCATTTTCGTTATGTAAGCCCTGCCACTGGTTAATAACACTTGGCATTTTCCATCTGCAAAGCACTTCGTAATCATCTACTTTACTAATCCTCACGCAATACGCCCGGGAGGTAGGGACGTCCAGATGGAATGACCTGGCTAGTGTGCAGCGCTGCCCTCTGCTGGACAGTGTTGGAAATGCTCGACTGCAGGACATAGGCCCTGTACTGCCTTGAGTTAAAGTGTCCTTGAGCTCAAAGGGGAGGAAGTGGGGCTTTGAGAGCCAGAGGTGCTGAATTCCAGTCCCTACTGATGCCACAATGAGTGTAGGAAAATCCAAACCCAGTGACTGATTACGGAGACAGTACCCATGTGTGCAGGTATCTGGGTCCAGAAGGCAATGTGCTTAAAAGTTGTGTTCCTTAGCAACGTAGGATGGACTGCTGCCTCAGCCAACCGGAATTCCTCTTGCAGTTCCCGCCCAGTGGGATTTAAAAGAAATAACGCCCCTCCCACATCACCACCGAGTAGCGGGCCACAGGAGCGGGAGGGCCCCTAACTAGAAAGTGGAAACCAGGAGACAAAGCCATCCAGCGAAGAAAGGGTTAAGAGCCTCTCGCAAGAATGTGGAGGGGTAAGAACGGGCACAATGAAATGCTCATAATTGCCAGCACCTCATAAAAATCCCAGTGGGCAAAAACTGCAGACTTTGCTTTGTCTTCTGTAAAATCCTGGCTGGGTGCAGGTTAACGTGGCACTGCCACGCCGCTGCCGACTGGAGTAGGAAAAAAATCATTTCTACCCAAAACAATTTCCTCAGCAGCTCCTTCTCCACCCCCACCTGCCCACTGCTATTACAACAAGTAATTGGGCCAAACCACAGGGGTTCGCTCCCTCCTGGGTCCTGTGATTCCTCCTGCGCCACCTGGCAGCCCTGTCGTGAAACTCTGCACTCGAACTCGGAGCCCTGTGACGGCGGCAGGGCGTGGCAGGAGCCAGCTGCCAGTGCCCCCTGCAGGATGGGGGAGCTGCTGCACACTTTGGAGAGGTTTGTCCAAGGACGACTGCGTGGTCCAGGACACCGGATTGTGATGCAGAAACTCCCTCAGTCTACTCCTGGCTCCTTCAATTGCGTGTTGCTCACTTCCCCCTCCCCCCCCCCTTAGCTTGTCAGCTTCCCAGGACAGGGGTTGCAATGTGCTTGTGCCTTCCTGTTAGTTGGGGCCGATTGCCAGGCTCACCTCACGGACAGACACACACGACCCAGCAAACGTAATTTAAACCAAGAAATCCCCAGGGAATTTGCCCTCCAGGAAGAAGGAAAGAATCCCATGGGACGGATGTTAGTCACATTGCTTAACACAGTGTTGGAAGGGGGGCCCAGATACCACCGTGATGGGCAGGGTGTGAGAACCTGAGGGGAATAGGAAGAGGCAGGTTGGCGAGGGATGGAGGTAGCTCCAATTGGACCGCCAATATCTCTGACAATTAGCTTTGGCAGAAAACTGGCCTACAGATGCATGGAATTATCATGCCTTTAACACGCAGGAGTGAACGGTTACTCCAGGGTGAAAACTCTTCTTCTCGCCTTTTAAGGACAGAAGGGAAGGCTCAGTCGCTCCACACCCCCACTTCAAATTTAGCACCCGAAAGCCGTGCCCACTGTTGGACCACGGGATGGTCTGTGTGTGAAATGACCTGGGGGCTGGTCTTCATCCGAGTGCCAGGGATTCCCAGCAGAGAGACCACTGCAAGTGACTGCCCACCACCCGCCGGACCATGCCGCTGAGCCCTGCCAGACAATGGTGGTCTCACCTGCTTCCAGGAGGCCATGGCTGGTGGCAGAGAGAACAGCACAGGCACTTACGGTTCGGCCAATCACCCATCAGGTCTGTAAGGAAAGAGAGCGGCGGTGTAACCCACACACCTCCTGGGCGTGGTGTCTGTCCCATCTGGTGACACCGAGACCCTAAGAGAGAGTTAAATGAGTCTGCTCTACTGCCTGAGCTAAGGGCCAGTTGGCTTTTAGCTCATGTGGTAGAGGCTCGTGCACCAAGCTCCAGAGGCTCCAGGTTCGAGACTGGGGCCTGTTGGCATTACACCGGCTTTTCCCATCAGTGAAGGGACGGGAAACCCCTGTCTGCACCCAGCCCCAGCTGGATCTGTGTTTCCCTTTCAGAGCGCAAGTTGGCGAGAGAAATACCAGACCCTTAACAGCCGCTGTTTCTGTGTTTCCTTCTAGCCGCGTCGGGCGAGGTGTAGCAGCTTAATGACCTCCCTGACCCTTGGACCTCATTAAAGAGGCTCGTCTGGTGCCCTCTTGACACTTGTAACACAGGAGCCCATATCTTCAAAAAGCCAGGCCCTGGCCATATCCCCTGGGCCTGCTGCTGGGTTTCCTTCCCCTGCTCCTGCAGCCTGTCCCAGGAGAGCTGTAAATGCAACAGGAGCTGCATTCTTTCCAGGCGATGTGCAGAGTCACATTTCCTCCTCCACTGGCTTAAGCATCACCCCCTCCCCACTGAGATTGCAGCCTTACGCACACATCCCTGGGGTCAGAGCAGGGTTTGGGGGGTGGCATAGCCCCTTGCTCCTTTAATTGGCCACTGGCTCTGTGCAGAGACACACACTGAGATGCTCTTTCACACACTGATGCGCTCTGTCTCTCTCTCTCACACACACACACACACACACTCTGCAGTCTAGATTCCGGCACTATGCCCATCACCGTGGCCTCGGGGTGCCTGTCTCTCTCGCCCTGTGTCTCTGAGTGCATGCAGGACTGTCTCTTTCAGTCTTTCTCTGTCTTTTGTGGGCATCACGCAATGGGAACAATGGTTTGGTCTTTGCTTCCCAGGGAAGATTCCAGGAGCTGCAAATCCTGGGGACACCTCAGCGTTTCCCTACACAGATGTACATGAGCCCAGCCACTAGATGGGAGGCTTACTCAGCTGGACAAGTGATGCCTCCTGTCTGGAGCACTGAGGTAGTCCCAACAAATAGCTCTTTCTCCGTCAATTACTGAGCACCACAGAGGTGGACTCTAAAGCAAGCGTGTCGGGCTGCTCAGAAGAAGCTCATCTATTGTTTAGTGAGATCAGGAACATGTTCTATTATTATTATTGGCTAATTACCCATGATTTTAAATAAGAACCTCCTCCTTCCTGGCCTGCCTTCTCTTGTTGTTTGAAACCCATGCCCAATCTGGCACTGATCTGGGCTGCTCTGCTGGATGGATGGAAGACTTGGTACTTGGATCTGGGTCTGGGTGTGTCAGGGTCTGGCTTCCAGGTGGAACCTGGCTGGAGGTCTGAGGCTCAGGGGAGCTAGAATCTCACCAGCCCGTTCTTGTGAGATTTTGGTACTTTAATGGGGAAATGAGATTTCCACTCTTTTGGGCCGAAACCTGGTGAGTCGAGCTATTCTTGTGTTGAGACTTCAGTCACACCAGAAGCAGAGGTGGGAAACAGTCCCCTTTCCAGTCCAACCTGGGGCCGGGGCAGGTTTGAATGCAGGGGGTGGATACAAGGGTTTGATTCTGATGCAGCTGTAGCCAAGAACCAGGTGCAATTCGGCAGTTTTGCCCGAGTTTCACTTTTGAGTGTTTGGTAACTGCAGACCTGAGGTTTGGCACGAAATCTGGAGAACCTGCCTCCAGGTAGATGAAAAACCCTGCTGAGATGTTCACACAAGCCCCAGCAAACCAGGACTGGCATTTCTCACCCAGCTCGAGGCCGGTGTGGGAGGGCCGCTGGATTCACTTTTGAAGGTGGCACCGAGGGCTGGTGTGCAGCGTAATTGCCTGCTCACAAATAGTTTGCTGGATGAGAAAACAGATTCGCTTGGGCTGGACAGTTCCCCCTTTACTGGATGTGAACATGGGCAGAGCTGTTTGTATTAACGTCTGCATATGGCAGCCTCCGGGGCTGGCGCTGAAATTCGTTCCATCAAGAAATTGAATCAGTTTTGCCCCGGGAGTGGATTGGTGCCTTCAGAGGTTAGATTAGCCAATCGAGGAACAGGGAGGATAACATGTGACTTCAGGTGTCACTCACAAAAGCTGGAAGAGTGCAAGGTGTGAGACTCTTCAGCTGCTCCCGGACAAATTGCAAATGGGGTGAATCTTGCTGAATAGCTCGGCCTGCTCTGAGGGCAGCTCTGAGTTGGGGGGTGTTGGGATGTGCCTACCCCAAAGCAGCCTTGAGGGCTGGAGAGGCCAATTAGGTTACCTGGCATCACCTGAGAGAGGGAAGGCCAGGCCTAAACCCGGAACAAGGGACGAGTTAGAGCCTGGGAAGAAAGGAGTCCAGGGAGACAGCACTGGGGACCTAGTGGACCTGTGTTGTCATTGTAGGGTCACCAGTGCAGCAGGGGGGGGCCAGCTTCCTTTGCCAGCCACTGCTATAGTGGTGCAGGCCTGCGGTGGGGCTGAAAAGTCTGGGGATGGCATTTGGACAGCGGTGGGACATTGGCAGAGTGTATTCAGGCCAATTAACTTGTGTATTAATATAGATCAAAGTGATTGTTGAAGGTAGAAGAGTGTATTTGGTGTATAGACATCATAAAACTAATGGCACGTTACTTGCACTGTTTTCTCTTGTCTGTATCCTGCTATGATGCAGCAGCAAACATTTCCATTGTGTAAACCCCTGTAACTAAATAACCCCTCAAAGAAGAGAGAATTTCAGTGCAAATGGCCAATGTGTGTGGTGACTGGCAGTCATAGACTCCAAGTGCGTGCCTCCGTCACCGTCATCAAAGGAAAAGTGGGTAAAGACACTGTTAGCTTGGTTTTGGTCAGAAGATGTTATAAATATGTATTCTAGAAAAGATCCTTCATCTCTTGACTGTTCGGACTCTTACAGGGAAGGGTACAGATGCAAAGGGAAGATCAGAATGATGAAAGGTCTAGAACAGATGACCTAGGAGGGAAGATTGGTAGGAATTAATGGTAAATACTCAGAATGGAGAGGGGTAACTAGTGGTGTTCCCCAAGGGTCAGTCCTAGGACCAATTCTATTCAATTTATTCATAAATGATCTGGAGAAAGGGGTAAACAGTGAGGTGGCAAAGTTTGCAGATGATACTAAACTGCTCAAGATAGTTAAGACCAAAGCAGACTGTGAAGAACTTCAAAAAGATCTCACAAAACTTAAGTGATTGGGCAACAAAATGGCAAATGAAATTTAATGTGGATAAATGTAAAGTAATGCACATTGGAAAAAATAACCCCAACTATACATACAATATGATGGGGGCTAATTTAGCTACAACGAGTCAGGAAAAAGGTCTTGGAGTCATCATGGATAGTTCTCTGAAGATGTCCACGCAGTGTGCAGAGACGGTCAAAAAAGCAAACAGGATGTTAGGAATCATTAAAAAGGGGATAGAGAATAAGACTGAGAATATATTATTGCCCTTATATAAATCCATGGTACGCCCACATCTCGAATACTGCGTACAGATGTGGTCTCCTCACCTCAAAAAAGATATTCTAGCACTAGAAAAGGTTCAGAAAAGGGCAACTAAAATGATTAGGGGTTTGGAGAGGGTCCCATACGAGGAGAGATTAAAGAGGCTAGGACTCTTCAGCTTGGAAAAGAGGAGACTAAGGGGGGATATGATAGAGGTTTATAAAATCATGGGTGATGTTGAGAAAGTGGATAAGGAAAAGTTATTTACTTATTCCCATAATACAAGAACTAGGGGTCATCAAATAAAATTAATAGGCAGCAGGTTTAAAACAAATAAAAGGAAGTTCTTCATGCAGCGCACAGTCAACCTGTGGAACTCCTTACCTGAGGAGGTTGTGAAGGCCAGGACTACAACAGCATGTAAAAGGGAACAGGATAAATTCATGGTGGTTAAGTCCATAAATGGCTATTATCCAGGATGGGTGAGGAATGGTGGCCCTAGCCTCTGTTTGTCAGAAGGTGGAGATGGATGGCAGGAGAGAGATCACTTGATCATTACCTGTTAGGTTCACTCCCTCTGGAGCACCTGGCATTGGCCACTGTCGGTAGACAGATACTGGGCTAGATGGACCTTTGGTCTGACCCGGTACGGCCGTTCTTACGTTCTTATGTTCTTAAGGTTGAAAAAATTGGGTTTATTTAGTCTGGAGAAGAGAATGATGAGAGGGGACATGAGAACAGTTTTCAAGTACATAAAGGGTTGTTACAAGGAGGCAGGAGGTAAATTGTTCTCATTAACCTCTGAGGACAGGACAAGAAGCAATGGGCTTAAATTGCAGCAAGGGCGGTTTGGGTTGGACATTAGGAAAAACTTCCTAAGTGTCAGGATGGTTAAGCACTGGAATAAATGACTTAGTAAGATTGTGGAATCTCCGTCATTGGAAATTTTTAAGGGCAGGTTAGACAAACACCTGTCAGGCTCTAGATAATACTTAGTCCTGCAGGGGACTGGACTAAATGACCTCTCAAGGTACCTTCCTGCCCTACAATTCTATGATTCTGTGATCCCCAGAGACAACCTGGGTACCCTGAAAAGAGTTTTGAGAAACTGGCAGTTTATTACATCACTGCCACCATTTGGAATTACAAACCGCGACTCACCTGTGTATAGATTTTACCTGCTTTAACCTCTCTTTCCTTTTTCTTAGCTAATAAACCTTTCAATAGTTCACTAGAGAATTGGCGGTCAGAGTTGTCTTTGCTGCAGGGTCCAGAGTGCCAATTGATCTGGGGTAAGTGACTGGCAACTTGAATGTGATGTGATCTTTGGTGTAAGTGACCATTTATCCAGTCTGGCTGGGTGGCAAGATCGATAGGCGCGTCTAAGGGGGCTGTCTGTGACTCCATGGTAACCCTGGTATTGTGATCCGGGAGTTCACATTTGGCACTGGGTTGGTGAAATCTAATTCTATGTTTTCTGACAGTCCACCCTGAGGTCGGCCCTTGCGGCCGTGAGCCACTCCAGACAGCGTGACAAGGGGTCCTGTTGGACTTGGTAACCCCAGAAGAGGTGGACTAAATAGTGACCTGGCCAGAGGCCCAAGTTACCAGAAGAGAGACTATCCCAGAGCGAGCAGTGGGCAGCAAGGGGATACTCGATGCATTCTCAGACCTCGACACAAGGAGACGCACTAGCCGTGGGTGGGAACCCCATTACAGGGGGTAGAGGGTGGACTGGCCGATAGCCTCTTCTGAGAACATTGTCTTTCCTCCTGCTTGGGAACACGTGGGGCAGAAAATGAAACTGTCCCACTCCTTCTGAGACCCTCAGGTTCTCCGTGTCTGAGCAGTGTTTGGCTTGTCTGGAGACATGTTCGTTAACCCCACCCACGATTTCCCTGACAATTAATTTTGAATGGCTTGAAAATTCGCCACCTGACCCTGGTGTCATCAGAAAACGCTCCCAAAGACTTCCTCACCCTCTTGATGTTCCTAATTGTTATCGAACACATTACACTTGCCATTCTAGGAGCGGTTGGAAAGTGTTATTATTTCATTCGGGTAAACTGAATCACTTCAAGTTTCGTTCCCTCTGGGCCCGATCATCAGCATATCTGATCAGCAAACATCTGTCTAAGCTGCCCGCTCATGCCTCGCAGGAAGCCCAGGGGAGAAAAAATATCCTATTAAGCGACGATGCTGCTGACGTCCCTTTCTGTCATTTGCTCTTCCCCCCCGAGTTTTATTGCAGAAGGACATTTGCATGGAAAGAAGATCTTTGTATCTGAAGATTTTTCAGGCTCCTGCTGCTTATTTCCCATCTGGAATCTTAATCCCCTGTTTGTGACATCATAGCTGGTTGCTGTGGAAATTGGGGCTGTGTGCTGCTTCTGTGTACTGAGCCGTGGCTCGGTGGGGCTGGAATAACAAACCCGAGCATTTCTGCAGCACTTTCAAACTGATTCAAAGGACAGGCAGGTCAAATTTTGCTCAACATTTTAGAATAATAAATAGGCAGCATGGATTTCAGCTGGGAGTCAGGACACCAGGTTCCAAGCCTGGGCCTGCTACTTTCTCATTTTGTGACCCCCGATGGGTCACACCCCTGCTCTGTGCCTCAGTTTCCCCATCTGAAATAGGGCTACCTAGGGGGGGAGGGGATTTCATGGGGATTAATTACTTAATTTCTGCAGAGTTCTTTTAACTCACACAGGGCTACTGCAATGCTTAAATAATGGCAATATTTGTATCATTCCCAAAGCATTCTAGGCACTGAATTATTAATACAACAACAATAATCATCATAATAAATCGTAGGGTTTTGAGCAGAGGCAATAAATACCCAGTCTCTGCCCCAATCAGCTTAAACTCTGAGGCCTCGTCTAGAGAGTAGAGATAACGCAGAGTTTGGGGGTGGGGTGGGGGATTGTACAGCCTATTCTGAACCACGCTCTGCCACGTCTTCAGCTGACCCGGGCTCTGAGTCTCATTGCTGTGGGTCGTTGATTATAATGTAGACGGACCCTCAGTTGTTTTGGAAAAGATCAGCTAGAGAGATTTTTATTTCACGGTAATTATTGCTAGGTAACGAACGCCACCTGCCCCTTGAGCCACGATTGAGTGACTGATTTCTTGGCGGCGTCCTGGCAGGTGTTGGTCTTGAGGAGGGATGTGAAGGAGGAGAAGGATCAGTTTGGGAGAGGATGCTCCACACATGAGGAGCAGCGTCGAAGAAAGTGCAGAGAGTGAAGAACTTGGAAGTGTCTAGTTAGTTCCCACAGAGACACGCTCACAGCCCCATCCAGCGGCGGAGATCAAGAGTATTATCCTCAGCGTATGGATGGAGAAACTTTCCCAGACTTGAGAGCCCTGGCACTCTACTGAACCTGCTCTCAGCAAGGTCTCTAATGACCTCTTCCCAGCTACAGCTGCGAACCAGAACTCCACCCTTATCCTCTTTGACCTGCTGATCAAGCGTTTCTCCTTGAAATCTTGTGCTCCCTCAGCTTCCATGACTGTGTCCTTTCCTGGTTCTCCTTCTGCCTCTCTTATTGCTCCTTCAGCGTGTCCTTTGGAGGATCTGCTTCATGCCTTTCAACTTTCAGTGGAGGCTACACAGGGCTTCATCCGTGGTCCCCTTCTTTTCTCCCTCTGCACCTTATCTCTGGGTCATCTCATCTGCAAACACACATTCAACAACCAGCACTGTGCTGACGACTCCCTGCTCCAGACCTGTCTCCTTCTATCCAAACTAGAATCCCAGTGCTGGTGGTCTCGACACTTGTTTGATTTCTCCCTTCACTGCGCTCTGATCATCCTTTCTGGAGACTGTTAGTTCCTGGTAAACAGAACAAAGCTGCTCAGTGCAGTGACAGGTCTGGAAAAAAGCATCTCGTTCCTGTAAGCGAAACCAAATGTTTTCATTGATGGACTCAAAAAGGGGGCCATTCCAGATGTCCTGGTAGAAGATCCTGGGACATGTGCCATAGGAAAGCAGGACTGTCCTGGTTAAATTGGGACATAGGGTACTATACCAAAGTCCCAAAGCAAGCCAGTGGCAGGGATAGGACCAACGCTGAGTGGTTCCTGGCTCCCAGCCACCACGCGGAGTCCAGGCCTCTCCAGACCCCTACTCTGTGCTTCCCTCTCATCCCCGGAGATGAAGGCTCCATCTCCAGCACCCCTTCACTTGCTGGTCCTGTTATCTCTTTATTGCTCTCTGTACCATTACGTTTTGTTTGGGTCTGAATGTGATAAGCTCCAGATTTGGGCCTTTTTTAAACAGCCAAATATTTGTGGAAACCAATACTGAGTCTGACTCGTTTTCCCTCCTTAACGCAAATCTAATCCAGATACGAGCCAACCTGCAGGAGCTCCGGCTGCTATTAATACGTCCAGCATTTCCAGCCGCAATGGTTTCCATTAAGGAGGAAAGCCACCGGGAGTTTATTTATCTCTACGTACCTCACGCTGGAGTGGCAAAACCCCTTTGCTATTTCAGTCCTGGGCACCCCACCCACAGCTCTGCCCCTCATTCCAGAGCCACAGCCGTCCTCCTACCAGCCTCAGGTTCTCTCCACGTGTACACACACGGCTCCCTTCCCCCCCAGGCCAATGTGCTTCGGTCCTGACCCACAGCTTCTCCGCTTTCCCAGCTCTGGGCTCCCCCGACCCACACGCATAAGGCTTTGTTGGTATCCCTCCTCTGTCCTGCCCCGCAACCCCCCTGCTATTCGAGTCCTGGGCAGCTCTGGAGCCGAGGTTGGGAGTCTGGCTGAGCGGTATGGTCGGCGTGGGGATCTCCAGAGAGGGGCATTCGGAGAGGTGACCATTGTTTCGAAGGGGATTTAATTATTTGGTTTTTTAAATTTTCAAACCTGATACCCATCGTCTTTTTCTTTTCCCGTGTGTTCCCTCCACAGGAGGCTTCTGCTCAAGATCCCCAGCGCCCTGTGGGAAGCGGTGCCAACCTCGTGCTGAGGATTCAGAAGGCTCCCTTGCCGAGCTGAAAAAACGGAGATAATCCACGAAGATAATGAATAAAACCTCCACGATGCAGTGAGTGGCCAGAAGGCAATTAACACCGCACCGAGCCTTCTCCGTGGCGCGTCTCCCATCTCTGCCTCTCCCAGCAATCCAATCCCGCCCACGCTGCGGATTAGGCCCCAGGGGTGAGGGCGTTGGATGATGGAAGGGGGACTCCTGCCATGACCTTTCTCCCAGCCTGCTCAGAGCTGGGGTCCCCGAGTGTGAGCACGGGACTGGGGCTGGTGTGGACAGGCAGGGAGGGCATGTGAGAACCTAACGGCTCTCTCCATTGATCCATGCAGCACCTTCCAGCTCCATACTTGTCAGCCTCCCTGGGCCAGCCCCGCCCCGTCTGAGACAGTCCCTGCCTTGTCCCCCCAAATCCATTGCAGCCCCTCGTCCGGCTTTCCATTGTCCCCTCCCCTCTCTATTCCTTTCCTGTTTCAGTTCTTACTCTCTTTTCCCCTCTCCAAGATCTCTCCTTCCTGTCTCGGCCTCTCTCTCAAATGTCTCTCACTTTCCCCGGTTCCATTCCTCTCTGCCCTCTTCCCCAGTACATAGCTGGCATCGGGCCCTCTGTGAGCTTCCAGCCGCTACGGGGCAACATGTTCTCCCCAGAGCAGGTTTGATAGTCCTGCCGACAGAGAAGGTTCTGAAGCGCCCGTCACCATTGTATCTGGGCGCTATCTGCATAGAAGTAGAAGTAAGTCAGAACTTGTAGCAGAGCCAGCCCCCTCTCTTCCCTGCCTGCATGTGGGCAGAGCAGGGAGTGGAGCGCAGATCCCAGGTCAGCTCTCCCCAGACGTGCCCCACAGCCTGGTGATCCTCACTCCACCTACACCACACAGCCAGCAGGATGGGAGCATCATGAGCCATGATCGAGGAGTTTGTAGCCAGGGCCAGGGAACCATCTGAGATGTCCCAGATCTTGAAGCCTGGTCTGGGAGTCCCCAGACAGATGATGCATCCTGACCTCCACCTACTGTTTGTAAAACCAGGTGGGCTGAGAAGCTAATCAGACTGTAACTTCAGCCAAGGCACTGCCCACAGTAGCCCTGATTGGAGGATCGCCCAGCTCCACCGATTGGTCCAACGACTCTATTTAAGCTAGAAGGTGGCATAGGACGTTTGTCCAGGCAACAAGGTGATTTCCTGTTGTGGCTGCATTGGTCCCTGTGTGTGCCTGCCTCCTGCACCCACCCCTGTTCCTGCCTCCTGCTCCGCTCCTGGCTCCTGCCTCACTCCTGCCTTTGCTCCTGTTCCCACCGGGCTCTCGTTCCGCGCTTGATCCTTGCCTCTCCTCCAGTTCCTGCTCTTACACCTCGCCTCCAATCACCAGTGACCAGTCCTGACTCCGGCCCCGGCCTCCGACTTCCAACCTGGACCCTGTCTCTGGCTTGACCCTTGGCATTTGGTATCCGGCCTCAGCTCTGACACTCAGCTTTGATTTCCGGTTCTGACTCTGGCTTGACCCCTGACTCTGGTAATTGGCAGTTGACTCTGATGCTGACTGTTGGCTTTGTTCCCCAACCTGGTAGCCTGCTCCAACCACTAGGCCTGACTCCTGCTCTGACTACTAAGCAAGACCACCTGCATCCCGCTCCATAACACTGTCCTCAGAATGGGATGTCCGTATGGTCATGATTCTCTTTCCCATTGGAGAGGGAAGGAGGAAGCCTGAGGTGGATGGTCAATGAGCCAATAGCTCCTGGCTATTGTCAACAGAAGTTCACCAGCCCACATCCAAAATTCCTAGATTCCAAGGCCAGAAGGGACCATCCTGATCATCTAGTCTGACCTCCTGCAGAGCACAGGCAGAGACCTTCCCCAAACAATTCCTAGAGCTGAGCTTTTAGAAAAACATCCCATTTTGATTTAAAATTTGTTGACGATGGAGAATCCACCACAGCCCTTGGTAAATTATTCCCATGGTTAATTACCCTCACTGTCAATAATTTATCCCTTATCTCTGGTCTGAAATTGTCTAGCTTCAATTTCCCGCCATTGGATTGTTTTATACCTTTCTCTGCTAGATTGAAGAATCCATTATTACATATTTGTTCCCCGTGTAGGTACTTGTAGACTGAGATCGTCACCCTGTAACCTCCTCTTTGTTAGACTCAAAGAGCTCAATTTATTTAGCGTATCACTTTACAGCAGGTGTGAATTCTATCCCCATGAAATCCTTTAATCATTCTCGTGGCTCTTCTCTGAACCCTCTCCACATCCTTCTTGAATTGTGGGCACCAGAACTGGACACAGGATTCCAGCCGCAGTCACACCAGTGCCAAGTAGAGAGGTAAAATAACCTCTCTGCTCCTACTCCAGATTCTCCTGTTTACACAACCCAGGATCACATGCGCTCTTTTGGCCACCACATCATATTAGAAGCTCATGTTCTGCTGATTATCCACCATGACCCCCAAATCTTTTTCAGAGACACTGCTTCCCAGGAGAGGTTCACCACTGGTTAAAGATGGCCGACATTCTTTCTTCCCAGATAGTTACATGTCCATTTAGCTGTATTAAAATGCATTATTGTTTGCTTGCATCCCATTTACCTAGCAAACCAGATCACTCTGAATCGGTGACCTGCCCTCTTCATTGTTTATCAACTCCCCAATTTTTGTGTCATCTGCAAACTTTATCAGTGTGATTTTTGTTTTCTTCCAGGTCAAAATTGCTGCTTGGTGTAGTCTGCTCTATAAACTGTGTGTCCGTCTTGGTTCTCCTGCCAGTTCTCTCTCTCTGCACAATCTCACCTCTCTTCGCACAAAAGGTTCTCCTCCTCTGCAGCTCCTGCCACTGGAACAGCCTCCTTACAACCTGCCATCTCACCCTCATCTCACTCCAAACCTCGGCAGGAAACACCTCTCCCCTCTCTTGCTGCTGCCTCCGAACACCTTCCTACCTCCGTGATCGCTCTGAAGCGAAGTGATTCAAGCTACCCTCCATAAAACATGGTAATGCTGCTGCATTCTATAATTTATAATGCACTCCTATGATCCCCCCGCCCCCAGTCCCCTCCTCTGGCTGCAGCCTTTGGAGATGCAGCAGGCACCAAAGATGCTGCACACCACAAAGCTGTGTTGCATCGCTGCTTCTTTCTTTGTAGGTTCCAGCTGAGCAGGCAAAGACCTGTGTGCTCCTCTGGTGAAAGGAGCTGGACTATGGGTAAGTCTACAGTGCAGTCAGGCACATGCAGCATCCCGAGCTCAGGATGCCTCCTACCTTGCCGGGTCCTAGAGCCCAGGTTCCGACCCAAACATCTGCACCACTATTAAACAGCTTCTTAGCCCAGGCTCCTTAGCCTGAGTCAGCCAGCAGGGGCCATCCATGGGTATTTAATTGCAGTGTAGACACACCCTGTGAGCTCTGACAACTGGAGGTCTCTGCTTACCCATAGGCTCAGGTAAGCCCCGGGCAGTGACAGCACCACAACCCTTACAACGGCCTTTAGCCACAAGCCAAGGTGGAGGTCACCAACCTCTCTGCTGGGACGGTTCATGGCAAACGAGAATGGAATGCAACAGGCCAGTGTGCGCTGCTGCCCTCTGCTGGAGAAAACCAGAAGAACTCAACTGTGTTTCATGAGCCCTATGCTCCTAGCACCTTGTGGGGAGTCTCCTTTAGTTCAAGTGGTAGAGCGTGGGGATTGCTGAGTGGGAGGATGTGAATTCTATCCCCATGAAATTCCTGCCAAGCTCCATGGTAGCGATCATGAAATCCCAACTAGCCCTGGATTTGTTGAGCTGCTAAGCAATGCCATAGCCTGTTACCTCTTCCATGCTCCCAACTCAGAGATGGATCATTGAGCCGCTGCATGATGTAATGGTGCTGGGATAGGGACAGCTGTCTTGTGATGGGCTGGACTGAGACCTAGGAAATTCCAGAGGGCTCCAGACAGCTCTCAGTTAAGAAGGGCTTGCTGTCACTGTCAGCCTGGGCTGGAATGGAGCTGGCATCTTGGAGGTAGAAAGCTGTATGGCACCTCATCATTCAGCTGAGTTGTTTTCCCTCTGTCTGGGGCTTCTGTTTACCGGGGTGTGACACTCCGGGGCATTATCCAGACCAGAGAGGGGCTGTGTTATCACCTGCCCTGTAAACCTCCCGCCTCAGGAATGTCATACCGGGCCATGGCTGCTTAGAATCATAGAATCTCAGGGTTGGAAGGGACCTCAGGAGGTCATCTGGTCCAACCCCCTGCTCCAAGCAGGACCAATCCCCAACTACATCATCCCAGCCAGGGCTTTGTCAAGCCTGACCTTAAAAACCTCTAAGGAAGGAGATTCGTCCACCTCTCTAGGTAACCCATTGCAGTGCTTCACCACCCTCCTAGTGAAAAAGCTTTTCCTCATATCCAACCTAAACCTCCCCCACTGCAACTTGAGACCATTACTCCTTGTTCTGTCATCTGCTACCACTGAGAACAGTCTAGATCCATCCTCTTTGGAACCCCCTTTCAGGTAGTTGAAAGCAGCTACCAAATCCCCCCTCATTCTTCTCTTCTGAAGACTAAACATCAGCCTCTCATAAGTCATGTGTTCCAGCTCCCTAATCATTTTTGTTGCCCTCCGCTGGACTCTCTCCAATTTATCCACATCCTTCTTGTAGTGTGGGGCCCAAAACTGGACAGAGTGCTCCAGATGAGGCCTCACCAATGTCGAATAGAGGAGAACGATCACATCCCTCGATCTGCTGGCAGTGCTTCCATTGATTCCAAGTCCTTCCCTCTGTCCAAGGCCTGGTGCGGATTCTGGCAGAGGGGAAGGGAGTTAGAGCTAGGGACAAATGGAAAAACTGCAGCCTGAGGCTGCTTTGTAAGTGACTGGTCCTGGTGTGTGAGCTTCAGTCAATGCTTCCCTGGAAGGCACAGAGGTGTGGCGGGGATGCCC
Source organism: Mauremys mutica (assembly GCF_020497125.1). Taxonomy (NCBI): domain Eukaryota; kingdom Metazoa; phylum Chordata; order Testudines; family Geoemydidae; genus Mauremys; species Mauremys mutica. Next base: position 3,290,070 of record NC_059077.1, read on the forward strand.
CCGAGCCCAGAGGAGCAAGATATTTGACCCTTTGCTTCCAGGGATTGTCACTTGCTGTGACAGGGCCGTTCCTGTGGCACTCGGTCAGCGTGCCATGTCCCATGCCCCTCCGCTGTACCCTCTAACTGCGGGACTGGCGACTTCGCAGAGCCCCCCGGCCCCTGGTGTGCTCGGGGGGCGAGGGGGTTCTCCTGAAAAGCATTGCAAGTGCATCTGGTGCTTGTGCAAGTAGGGGGCTGAGGGTGTAGGCTACGTCCAGGGTGCACACAGGCCTACAGACGCCTCATCTCCGCTGGTGCGCTTCTGGCCTCACCCCCACCCAGCTCAGCAGAGACCTGCCCTCACGGGGAGGCACCCGATGTCCAGAACCTGGGTGAAACTCGCCAGCCTCCTTTCCATCTGCTACCCGAGCTGGGGCTTGATCTCAGGGCCCCGACGCTAGTGCCCCGACTCCTCTGCACCACGCAGAGGCCTCGAGCTGCCAGCTGGCTGGAGAGCAGGCCTCCCGGGGTGGCTGTGAAGGGAACCTGTCACGCTGTAACAATTAGCTCCGTCCTCAGCAAACTGTAATCACCGAATTGTTCTGGGATAATTATGTCTTGATAACAACATCACACGTTCGGGTTCCTTTATTGCTGTTCCCGTTAATTATAATTACCATGCAAATTGTGGCATGTAAGCAACCCCAGGTGATTAACAAGGCTGTGAGAGCCTTGGGAAGGACTGTGACTGCGAATACAGAATCTTCTATTTATCTCACTGTCTGTCCCCACACACCCACATCTGTCTAGCTTGCTGTCTAGCCCCATATATACCTTCTATCTAGTTCATTATCTCTTGCCATAAACACCCTCCGTCTATCTCACTATCTATTCCCATAAACACACCATCTATTCCTGCATATACCACTATCTCTCCCCATATGCACCTGTAATGAGGCGGTGTGGCTCCCCTCCGCCACGGAGGAGGAAGAGCCCAGCTGGAGGCCAGAGTGGGCGGAGCTAGGGAGCTCTGAGCCCACCCCTCAAAGGGTCAGGCAGTGACCCGGAACTATAAAGGCCGGCCCTCAGAGCTCAGTAGGAGCCCAGCCGCCGGAAAGAGCAGACGTCCCTAGGGGAGCCCGAGATTGGGAAGCTCCTGCGGCCCAAGGCAGCCGCCCAGACTGGCCAGAGCTACCCCGCGCCCGCTACCAGGAGGAGCCGCCGGAGCTCCCCCGCGCCCGCTACCCGGAGGAGCCGCCGGAGCTACCCCGCGCCCGCTACCCGGAGGAGCTGCCGGAGCTCCCCCGCGCCCGCTACCCGGAGGAACTGCCGGAGCTACCCTGAGCCCACTACCCGGAGGAGCTGCTGGAGCTCCCCCGCGCCCGCTACCCGGAGGAGCTGCCAGAGCTACCTGCGCCCGCTACCCGGAGCAGCTGCCAGAGCTCCCCCGCACCCGCTACCCGGAGGAGCAGCTGGAGCTCCCCCGCGTCCGCTACCCGGAGGAGCTGCCGGAGCTACCCCGCGCCCGCTACCCGGAGGAGCTGCCGGAGCTACCCGCGCCCGCTACCCGGAGCAGCTGCCGGAGCTCCCCCGCGCCCGCTACCCGGAGGAGCTGCCGGAGCTCCCCCACGTCCGCTACCCGGAGGAGCTGCCGGAGCTCCCCCACGTCCGCTACCCGGAGGAGCTGCCGGAGCTTTCCCGCGCCCGCTACCCGGAGAAGCTGCCGGAGCTCCCCCGCGCCCGCTACCCGGAGCAGCTGCCGGAGCTCCCCCGCGCCCGCTACCCGGAGGAGCTGCCGGAGCTCCCCCACGCCCGCTACCCGGAGCAGCTGCCGGAGCTCCCCCGCGCCCGCTACCCGGAGGAGCTGCCGGAGCTCCCCCGCACCCGCTACCCGGAGGAGCTGCCGGAGCTGCCAACCAACCCCTGCCGCGACGAACCCATGCTCCTGGATCCCCCAGAGGCCAATGCCAGGACCCAGGTAGGACCCAAGCGGGAGTGTGGAAGTGGCCCGGGGGCAGCCGACCCCCATCTGGCTGCAGCACTACCAGAGCCCATGTCAGTGTGTTGCGGCCAGGATCCCCACTGACCAAGCAGCGGATTGTCAGCCGCTGCTAGGGCCCCAGGCTGGGACGCATTGTAGTGGGAGGGCCTGCGTCCCCTCTGCCCCCCCACTCCTGGGTGGCAGACTCCCCCTCTTCCTGGCCTGAGGAGGCCGAAGCCTGTTACTGCTCAACCCTGCCTGAGCACCCTGACTCAGTGTTTGTTGCCCTGCCTGACCTAGGGCCGGGGCTCATAACTGTTATTACGGCTCAGCCCTGCCTGAGGGCCTGAGCCTCCCGACTCAGTGGTTGTTGCCCCGCTGGAGGCACAGCCAGATGAACCACCTTTTGGCCGACTCCTGCAAGGGCTACCGTGGGAGACCCTGGGCCAGACTGATCCCCCGGACCCATCGGGGTGTAGTGAGCCGGCGTGGCTCCCCTCCGCTCCGGAGAGGGTCGAGCCCCGGTGAACTCTTGTACAGCACCCCACCTCTATCTGTCTCACTGTCTATCTAGATATAAACTATATAAAGTCAATTTTTTCATGTCTGAAGACTGGTGACCTCGTAGCAGAATTTTTGGAAGGCTTCTCCATCCATCGCTACCTTCGCACACTCAGCAGCTGACCTCCCCATGATCCATCACACGCCATCCCATCCATCTCCTCCTCGGTTGTCCCCATATTGACTGGGAACATTTCACTTCAGGACGAAATGCAGAGACAAAATTTCTCGATACTTTAAATGACTGCTTCATGGAGCAGCTGGTACGGGAACCCACAAGGGGAGAGGCAACTCTAGATTTAATCCTGAGTGGAGCTCAGGAGCTGGTCCAAGAGGTAACTATAGCAGGACCGCTTGGAAATAGTGACCATAATACAATAGCATTCAACATCC